>NW_027526204.1:139883114-140483114 GCF_048455015.1 Haemaphysalis longicornis
AAAAAGGAATTATGGGTCGACGACTGCGGTAGAGCGAGGCTGAGCAGGCTTCGATTGCCAAACTGAGCGGAATTATTTTTCTGAAGCTGCAAAGCAGTAATTTCTGAGGAGCAATTCTGTTTTAGCTAACGCTGCAAACAGTATGTTCAACATCTGGGTAATCACCACAGATCAGGAGTTTAAAAACCACACATCCTGAGTTTTTAAACGCCAATGTATAATTATTAAGGAGTACTTCCGCAAATACAATAACACACAACGGCACTGTTTTCATGCACTCGGAGAGATCGCTAAATTGTAAACATACCATATCCATCAGTCTTGAATGCGAACTTGAAACGTCCGGTTTGCAAAACCAGCTCTGCCCTCTCAGCGGGAGTCCAGAACAACCGGAAATGAAACGCTCGGAACGCGGGCACGTGCTCTCGGAAAACGACTCGCCAATATCGCGATAGACAGCGGGGTCGCTCGACGACTGTCGGCAAGACGACAGGGGAAAGTGCGCGCGCCTTCGAATGCCCTGTCGTACGCGGAACGTCAGTGAAATTTCAGCGCGTCGCCCGTATCTCCCGAGGAAGGCGTCTCGCGGAGGAAACGGAAACCATTGCCGATGGCGAGGCCGACGCGCCGATAAAAGGGCTATGACGTTGCCCGTAGGATATGCGCCCCGACTTCAACCGGACGCTTGAAATTCCCCTCGCACCCTCGCGGCTGACGAGTTACACATACCTAGCACGGATATCGCGTATACTCTCGACAAACATCGCTTATTACAGTTAGGGTCTTGTTATAGACCGGCCAAAGGCTGTAAATCTATCCCTTCGATTCCATGTCGTGCTGTCTTATATGAGGGCATCCACCGTACACGTTAATGGCGGACCTGGACTGACATGGGTGGGAAGAAGGATCTTAATTCGGACCTATAGCCCGCACTGGAAAGGGCGGTTGCGATCACTGCGGCATTAGCGTTGCTTGCTCGGAAGACCCAGTTTCCCCGCGCCGTCCCAGGTTTTGCTGCGCCACCAATAGTTTTGTCATTCCGCAAAAAATCGGGTGCTGCTGTTTATGCGAAGTCTCTGCGAAAGGGGGCAGAAAGAAAGAATGGAGAGGAGAATGTGGAAGAGTGGTAGAAGAGAGGAAAGGAGCAGTGAGTTCAGTGCGCTAGCACAAATCTTCGCGCAAAGGAAATCCCACTGCTACGCAGACCCCGCCCCATCAAACAAAATGACCGCAATCAATTTTTTAACGATGCTGGGGGCTTCGGTGAATTCCAGTCAGGGTAATCACCTCGAGCGCTGCGTTCATCTTTTCGTTCGTCGACACGTCCTTGTAGTGGCTTCAGAAAAGCAAGGAAGGCGCCAGGTGGACGGGCTTTAGAGGTGGCCGTGTGCAGACCTTTCGCCTCCTCTTTCTCCCTGCGTGCCCAATGTGCCACGACTGCGTTCTTTTAACAACGACAACGGTTTAAAAGAGGCAAAGTAGAGGGAAAAAAGAATTATAATGAGCCACAGGTATAACTGCTTACATAAATATCCGGGGTCTTACATGAATAGACTGGCAATGGTCTGCACCGTGACGCCACCCCATTAGAACATGACGCTCTGCACTGAATTTTGTGGCAGTACAAATTTTATTCTTACGCAGAACGTACGCTTTGTTGAGCCTATAAGGACACGGTTTCGATACCCCAGCCACGGTGGCTCCTTTTCAGATAAATGCGGAAAGCTAACACGCCCGTGTGCCCAGATTTCGATGCACGTTTTAAAGATCCCCAGGTGGTCAAAACTCCTGAGCCCTCCACTACAGTGCGCCCCATAGCCCATACGTTGCTTAGGCAACGTATGGGCTATGAGTCTCATGGGCTATGAACCACACAATTTGAAATTTTGAATTTTTTGAGACGTATGTTGGGTCGTGTTATTCATCCCACCTGCTTCCTTAAACGTGCATCGGGCATGGGTGGTAGTAAAGTAGACGCAGCATGTTTCTCCGGAGCAGGGATTTTTACACCTCCTCCCTTCCGCCCTCCAACACCCCGAAAAGGATTTCGACACCCCCCCCCCCCCCCAATCCAATTTCCGGCAATTTCTGGGCGCACACAGAAAACAAGCACAGAAAAACAGAGGACGAGGCGTGGACAGTACAAGCGCTTGTCCTGTCCACGCCTCGTCCTCTGTTTCTCTGCGCTTGTTTTCTGTGTGACTACGAACCGACACGCCCAAACCTTTTCCCTTCTGGGTGCACCCCTGCTCCGGGGCTCCGAGACGTCCGGGTTGAAGTCTACAAATTTTTTTCAGTGTGAACCTAACGTAGAGTATATGTACATAGGGTATTTTTTTCCCTAACTAAATATATATGAAGCGCTCATTGTAGCAGTTGGAATTAGTTTTCTACCATCCTGGCTTGGGGAGGTCAGACCCTCGCCTTCCGACTTGATGTGCCCATTCGATTTTTACGAGTTTTTGCCCATGCTGCCTTCTGCGCCGACCCATCGAAAACGTGCTTGCAGTACTCACTGTTCCCAGGGGACGTTAAAGGAGTATGGTCGGCTGCTCCAAGGAATACACTTTGTGATCACCGCGCGACAGTCTGCAGGCATGCAATAGCGCGCTGCGTTTACTCCGTTGCCTTGACATGAAAGGTTGACCTGTTGGTCTGACACAACTTTTAAAACAACCGTCTAGGCAGAGTTGCCGGTTATTGTATACCTTGGGTATTGGAAGCCAATGATCTCTTCGCAGGAACGTCAAAGAAGGAAAGATAGAGAGATATAGAGAATACATTTAGTAGAAACAGCAATGTTAGCCGAGCTGTAGACCTGACTTGCTACGCCGGATGATAAGAAGAAAAAGAAGTAAAAAATTACGCCCACCTCCCCTCGCGGGAACCCTGGTGTGATGCGACGCTGAGGGGGTTCAAGCGCAAGCGGAGAGCAACCGTCGACCGAAAGGCCGCCGGAGAGCGGCACACCGGTTATATGCGCAGCGCGCCCGAGGGAGAGGAGACCGCGGAGAGAGAGAGAGTACTGCACATGCGCAGCACCCAAGGAGGTTGTTTATACAACCTCCTTGGCAGCACCGCGCGCAGCGCCGCCCACCAGCGGAGTGAGCGCCGGCGCCGGTGCGTCTGCCGCGGCTATGACGCAACACAATCCAATACAATCCACTTTTATCCAACCCAATCCAAATCCAATCCAATACAATCCAAGATGGTCGCCGGTGGCTTAGAGCGTGCTCATCATCAGTACCGGAGCGCCGTGCCCCAGGCCCTGACAGCCGCTTTCTTGCCGAAAGAGGTTTCCCGCAATCCTTATGCGTGCTTCTCTGCAGTAAGCACACGCTTGCCGAAGTGCCGCCTTTACAGTTCACCAGACATTTTGTCTTCTTGGTTTAAAGCCAGAATCACGGCGCACTGAGCGCCGAACGTGAGTATTAACCCCTGTTCCAAATCTGCCTTTTAAAGCAAAGCTTTACTAATGTCATCGAGGGGTTCGCCGTCGCGGTAAATTTGACCTCCATTTGACCGCAGCTGCGCCGTATCCTTGGCAACGCATCACGTGACTTCCCGGGCCGAGCTCCGCCGACGGCCGCGTTCGCCGATGGCGCCGCCGCTGCCGTCTTGGCGCATGCCCTGTCCGCAGCTGGGTCTTGCTTGGCAACGTGTCTCGCCGCGTGCATGCGAGCTTGGCCATGAACGAGAGCGGGAACAGGCCGTGTTCTCCGAGCGTTGGCTCAAGAGCTGGAGGCTTTTCGAGCCGTCGTCGGCAAGCGGCGTCTGACCACCCCGCGAATATCGCCCGGTGAGCCATTGGGCTCGGAAAACGCCGAAAGCGAAACCACAACCGTAGACAAAGGCAAGCTTTGGACGAGTAGTATAATAATTACGTCAAAGGTTAACCAAGCGACCCCAAAACATAATTTGGCTGAGCCAAACTTTCGCTTTGCATATCCACAGCTAGCTGAGCTAAACCGCAGCCGTTTTTTTATATATATTTAAACATTATATTTAAACATCTTACAGGTATTAGGGTAGCATGCGTCCACATGCTTTTATTTCGCCCCTCCGTTCTCACGCTTTCAATGCATATTTTATAGTTGTGCTCTTAGTATCTACTCAGTGTGTAATTAAAAACATTTCCAGTGTTGTATATTTGCACAACAGAGCCGTATTGTATCAAATGACCCGTGGAGCAAGAGCCTCTTTCAGGCCCTAGCCTTTACCTCTTGCTTCCCTTTCCACTGATCAAAGAAAAAAATCCCAATAAACTTGAAATTTGAGAACACTCTTTCTTGCCGTTCTCAAGCCGGAACAGTGGCGCAAACGCCACCCAAGGCGAGTACAGGGCCCTGAAAACTAAGGGCGGATCCATACAGGTGCCTACTTTGCGGGGGTGTCATAATGCTCACGGGAAGGGGGGGAACCAAAAATGTCATTTGTTCCCAGTTGCACACCTAGTGCTTTTTTCATCAACATATTGCAGACAACCATGGGACCAGTTTACAAAAGGCTCCATCCTTACTGCCGCGCTGATCCTCCTTGAAGGGGAAAAATTGGCTGTGGGGAGGAATCGATTAGCACGGTCCCACTAAGGCGGAGGTTGCGTTAGCCAATATCACGCGTAACAAAAAGTTCGAAGTGAGGGGTGCTTTGCTCGTCGCGGACAGCGATGGTCCCCGCCCCCGTCTAAAAAATTACCCGTGCAGAAAAATCAGTGTCGATGGGTGTGGAAGAGGGGGGGGGGTAGAATAGTTAGTTCTTTTGGGGAGGGGGTGATCACCGCCCCTCCCTACTTTGTTTTGGATCTGCCACTGCTGACAACTCCTTTGGTGCTTTCCCCCAGTAAAAACGCCCCTGCACGCCCAGCTGTGCTTCTCCGCAACAACCACATGCTTGCGGAAATGCGGCCTTTACAAATCGCCAATAATTTTCCTTCTCTGCTATAATATTTGACGTTGCGCGCCGGACAAGACCTCGTGAAGTGCTGTCCCTGGTCATCTCAGAGACGCCTACCCGCCGCCTGTGCCTCGAGAGTTGAATAAACGAGCCACACAGAGCGATGGACCTAGCAACGAATTCCCACTGTGCTACTGCAAAGGGCTCTCGGCACTGTTATTCGGAAGTGGTTCCCAGAAAGTAACGCAACCGGTCACTATTTTATCTCTGTTTTATCTTTCACTAACGCAGAAGCGGTGGGGCGTTGTATCCGGTGCATTGCCCGATCTGAGGGCTAATTCCGTGTGTGGGAAGATTGAGAAGCTCAGTTGCATTATCCTTCGCGAAGCACGCGTTGTTGAGATAAAGACTTTTGAATCATTCGGGAGAGTCGTGATCCCTAACGGGAGAATACTAAGTTCCCTTGAATGTTTTTAGCACAGTGTTCTTGCATTCCGGCAAAAAAATCGGCAAAAACCACAACTCTTGTCTGGAAGACTGGTAACCCTTCTACGCATGCGCAGTTTCGTCACCGCTCCATTCAGCGCTGGTAGGTATTTCGGACAAGCTCAGCTAAAACCCAATACTTGAATAGCCATGAAGATTGCGCGGAAGGACGACACAAAGAGGGGACAACAGTACGAGCTAAAATCTTGCTAAAACCCAATAATAGCGGGTCCACGGGCGCTCTGCCCTTCCTCGGTATAGTGTACGAAACCATCCGGTCGCAAAATGTCCGATGCGCACGACTGGCGATGAAAACGTTTTGTTGCTCTCGCGGCCAGTCTGCCATTGACGGACAACCGGGACGTAAGCCATCCGGCCCTGAAAACTGTCTAGGCGCATGCTCTACATGTCCACACACGTGACACGACACAGACCCGTGCGAGGAATCGGCCATTAAGAGACAGGCCGGTACAGTGCTTCCGTAGCGTCACTGTAGCGTCACCTGTTTTCGAGGGAAGACACCGGCCGCAGACCATACGCGTGTTTCCAAACGCTTCGCTGCACAGAGCACCCACGTGACATTTGTGATGTCACTGCGCACGCTACATACCCTACGCGGGGGATTGGCAAAAATTGAATCGGCGCTGTGGACCACGTGCCAGCAATGACGAGGCAGGGTCGCTCGCACACCCGGCGCTTCTGCACAAAATGTACCCTGCAGAACACAACACATGTCCATTCTGCCGGGGAGACGGCACTCTCGCGCACATTATTGGGGAGTGCAAAAAACTCAGGACACCCCCCTACACCCTTCCCCCTTCCCCCAGTTCTAACCCGCTCGAGCGATGGGAGACCTTACTGTCCAGCTCTGACCTCGCCATTCAGCATCAGCTGGTGGCTCGAGGAGAAGAATTACTGGACACATATGGGTCCCGCGAATAGGGAACCACCCCATCTGGTGCCTGCGCGCACCATTCTTTATTTGAAGCTCAGTAAAAGTTGTTCACTCACTTGTTTGCTTCCTTGGTTGCTGGCTGGCTCTGTCAAGCATTTTATGAACTTTACTTTCTGGAGAAAAGCTCAGCTTTCAAAATTACTTTGCACGAGCGTAAAGTTGAAATGTTCAGAGATACATTTAACAAAAGAACCAAATTATAACCGAATTTTGCGCTCATACATTCCGTGGCACCAAGCATTTAACGCGTGACTGTAGACACGCCCAAAGCATACTCACGCACGCAAAAATACGAGAGTAAAACCAATGGCACAATTGATATGGCGCCCCTGGAAGGCGCCACTGCGACACAACGAGTCCTGCGCGTTCCAGATATATGAAAGCACACTTTTGATGTTGTAGTCCATTTTTACGGTTCTAATACTGATAACAATAATACGCACATCACACCGTCCTTGCAATGAAAGCGAAAACATAATAGCCTGCAAGCTTAGAATTTGGGTTGTGCCATCCCCGGAGAAGGCTGCTGTACGACATATCATTTAATTATCATGACTTTTTATTTATTTATTTATGATACCTTACAAGCTCAATAAGAGCATTGAGTAAGGGGGGTACAAACTTCAAAGAGTAATAGGGCGGCCATCAATAACATCGAATACACAGAAAGTAACACAACACCGTGACAAAGCATGTCTAGTCACTGACACTCAAACAAATGTAATAACGCGAAGGTTTGCCGATATGCAGAAAGCTTGGATAACAAGAAATTCAGGGTACATGAAAGAAACACAGTAAAAACATATCGGCGAATACAGTCAGCGAATAGTCTTATATTGGAAGATATATTAGTTGGCAAATCATTTATGTAGATGAGAAATAATAGAGGTCCGAGAACGCTACCCTGAACGCTACTGAAGCAATGAATTGTTTTGCGTTGCCGAAGACAACAATCGTTATAACAGTTTATTTGCAGGAAGTAAAACACAAAGCAGAATATTTAGGCAGTGCGAAAGACATAGTCAAAAAAAGTAAACGAGGTAGGCACACCGCGTCCTGTGTGTCAAAGTACTGACATATCTGGTGTTGTCAGCAGAGGCGGTGGATGTTTACTGTACAGCGCAGCAACTTAGGTCGAATTCACGCGCGACAGTTTAAGCTCAGCGTATTCGTCGAATAGTTTTGTCAATTTTATGGACGTCTGTATTCGTATGTACACTTAGCGCAATTCAGTATGAAGTCAATTTATAGCTACGAAATTTCATTACCTCGCACAAATGCATGAGCATGGTCGTGACAGGAACCGTTAAAGACAAATGCATTGGGCCTCGACAGCACGCCGGGAAGGTACACAATAGAGATACCAATTTAACTCACATTTCTGCAACAAGAAATGTAGCAAAGTTAGTAACATCTATTTAGAGTGCCTCAGACCTGCATGCGGGATGAAGCGCGGACGTATTGCCTCATCAGATTTTAAGTGGCCCGACCAACTTGCCATTTTGAATTGGGGGCCCGTTCCTTACCCCGTGCGAGCCGCCCTGTACGCATGTTTATTCTGGCAAGTCATGTTATGGCACATTGAGAACGATAAAATTCCGCAATTCATGCCAGACTAGAAGGCGCTTCAAATCAAAAGGCCTATAGCTTAAAATCGGCGCTCACCACTACTGACTTAGCAGCAGACAAGACAGCGGCGTTCAGAACGCACCCTTTGGGACTGGCCAATTCTCTTTCAACCTCCTCTCTGTAAAACAAAATGGCCGCCTATCGCCTTCGGAAGCAGTCGGGCGGGTCCCTTAAGAAGCAAATAAACTCTTAGTAACTGCCAAACCGCCTCTTATAGTGAGAAAAAGGAACTGCCCAGCATTTTTACAAAAAGCGTGTCCCGATTGTCTGTACATCAGGGCAGCCGCTGATGTACCCTTTGTAAAGGGCTCAGGGCCCTTTGGCCGTCCCTGACTGAGCTAACCATTTTTCAAATTTTCAATACTGAGTTACATTAACAGCGGATAGTGCGCTGGGCTGGGCCACGTTGAGATCAGTAGTGGTCAAGCTCCATGTGGACGACTTCGTTCAGGAACGGCTTCAGCATAGGCAGGTAGACCCGCTCTACGGCCCGGAGGTCGTAGCCGCTGTCCACGTACACGGCCCCCGCCACGGACTGGAAGAAGTTCTGGATGAAGCAGCGCCTCTTCTCTACGTCTCCCAGCTGCTTCAGGGTCTGCAGTACGTTGATCGTGTTGAAAAAAAGATCGGTAATCCTGATAAATATGAACCTCATTGCCTCGCCGTGCATGGGCAGCACGGATAAGTATATATATTCAGACAGTCAGACGCGTACACAATTGTGTGATCCCATATCTAACTTAAAGAAATTGGTGGCGAGTTTGGCTTGTGCCCTTTCTAATGTGTACTAATTTCTGGGGCCTAAATTCAAAACTGGGAAAGCATAACGTTGTAAATATATTTAAAACCGGAAAAGTCGCACCCAACACGGTTTTTCGAGGTATTGGGAAATAGAGAAAGGGCACAGAACATGCGGCAGAGACATCCGCAAAACACCGTCTGTTCTGCGGTAAAAACCTTACTGGGGGACAAATTTTCCCTATTTTAGTAACATCTGGCGTCCCGCAGGGCTCTGTCTTGAGACCACTGCAATACATAGCGAAACCAACGCAACAAATAGACCGATTCACCAAACTAGACGTTCCGATAAAGATTTATTCTCTCTTCTCCCTCTCTCATTTTCTTTCTTTCCTCTCTTCTGCCGTGTAATCTGCACGACATTTGCTTTCCTCCCTGCCTACTTTCCCCGCTAAGTAGCAAGTCCGTGTCGAAATTCTGGCAAACATTTGGGCTTTCGCTTCTAATAAAGAGCTCTCTCTCTCTCTCTCTCTCTCTCTCTCTCTCTCTCTCTCTCTCTCTCTCTCTCTCTCTCTCTCTCTCTCTCTCTCTCTCTCTCTCTCTCTCTCTCTCTCTCTCTCTCTCTTTGTGTTTTGCGTCTGAGCGGAGTATATATCGCGCCTATGAGGGCCGGCATAGTACGTACCTGCACGTCCTTGACGTTGCCGATGTACTCGGTCAGGTGCTCCCAGTCTCGGCGGTCGTCGATGAAGACGGCCTCGTGGAAGCCGTTGCGCACCGCGAGCAGAGCGTACGCCTCCTGGCTCTCGACGAGCGCGCGCCGCTGGGCGAGCTGCTCCTTGGTCTTCACCGCGCAGTGCTCGAGCAGGTACTGCGAGATGATGAACTTGAGCACGTAGTCGCCCACGTAGTCCAGCGGGTCGCAGAAGGTCTTGTTCGTGGGGCGCTTGCTCTGCTTGTAGGTTCGGTGCAGCAGGGCGCGAAGAAGCGTGCCTGCGTGTGGGTTTGACGGCATACTCCGCATGAGAGGGGCTTCTCAAGACAAGCATGGAACAGGCAACAACGCCGACTGTGCTCATAATGTGCGCTGCAGTAATGAAGGCATTCTCAGCATGCAGCCAGGATGGCAGCACCCAGCTTGCCGCGCTTTGTTTCCACTTCGCATATCAATCACAAATCGTATTGCTCTCATTGTTGTCAGGCTTCGCGCTATAGGTGTTATTTGTTGCAAAGTTAAGCTGTCAATTTCTTCGTTTAGCAACACTGGAAACGACCCCGGACATGGCCGCTGCGCCACGGACATGGCGCGGCTTGTGCCACTGCGCCGGCACGCCGAAGCAAATAAAAACACCGGCGTGCGTCGTCTGCTCCGTTTCAACCCGGTTATCAACGGCGGTGTCCACAGAGATGCTATTAATCGCACTCAGATTGAGCTGGGTGCATTACTTTGCATTCAGTGGGGTAGAGTTTGGAACGTCCAACACACATCATGTGCTTAGCGCGGATAAGTGCTGCCATCCCTCGGAGCTCGCCGTAACCAGTGACGGCGCATTCACATGGTTGCCCGCGTGCGTGCCTCGCCAGTGAATACAAGCTATACCGCAACGTATTGTTGGAGGTAGACCAAGCGAAGGGAACTGAGCGTTAAGGCATCATCGCAAACGTCAGCGTGCAGTTTATAGGTATTCAAACAAGAAACCGTGATAAGGTAAACGATTCTATTCTATTGTGCTAGCCTACGTGGGACACCAATTTCATAGCATAAATGACACACAAGGAAATCGGAACGTCAGGCTACAGAGGCCATAGTAATCACGAGGGAAACACCTGCACTCGTTAGGAGGCCTTATCCAACGCCGCAGGTCTTGAAGTGCGGCCTGCGGACCCTTGATACTGGTAGCAAGGAACCTGACTTACTAAGGCGCAGCCCCTAAAAACTTGCCGCAGAGGGTCTCTGTAGTGGACCACCGCGACACGCAGACGGAGGTACATTTATGAAAAATTCATCTCGTACCTACAAAATATGACGAGCTTTGGGGACCACGTTTCTTCCTTCAGGTTGAGAGGACTTCCGAGTTAGGGAAGTGGGTTTCGCTAGTTAGATGGAGCCCAAGTAAAAGTCCTGCTCAGGGTTTAAACTATTCAGCTCGCAGTCCACTACCAGTTTTCTTTTCTTCCTTGGTTATCTTACTTGAGCTTTCTTCTCTTTACTTTTCTTCTCTACGTAATACACGTTTCAAAGTTTTATCGAAGAGTGTAACCCTTTGGGAACTGGAGCCTCACTTTTCTTTTAACGTGATTTGTGGGATCTAATGCGCTGATATGGGCAGAACACGTGACCAAAAGAAAAAAAAAGGGCGACCCAACTCTTGTTCTTGAACTCGTAGCCTCCCAGCTTCTCCTTGACGAACTTCTCCGGGTATACCATCTGGAGCTTGATGACCAGCTCAGGCTTGAGCACGAACTCCGGATGACTGCCCGACGCTGAACCTGTGCAAGAAATAAAGAGGACGTAAGAAATCTGACAACTTCGCTTTTATATAGGCATACATGGTCACTCGTTTGCTTTTCATATTGCGTGGGATGACGTTGTCTTCCGATATTATTGGTCTGTTCGCTCTCGACTCGGCCCACCCGACCACCCACCACTCAGAGACACGGGCATGTGTATAAAGAGGCAGGCTGGTCATCTGCCATCTATGCCTTTCCGTTGCATCTGAAAACACTACCAATGAAGACCTTTTAAAAGCGCGTGGATACAATGTATCCACCGTATCCACATAACCGCGTAACATGTTCACCGTATCCACGTAAAGCATGCTTACCGCACTGGAGAAACAGAGTAGAACCGTGGGCCTGAAAATTAATATGCAGAAAACTAAAGTAATGATCAATAATCTCGGGACAGCACGCACAGCGGTTTGAGGTAGGTGGCGAGGCCGTGGAGGTGGTAAGCGAATATATTGCCGTGAACTAGGCATTGGGTTTGTTTGTTTATGTTTTGTTTTTACTGCCCGGCCGCGCCCGGCTATGTTATCTGTGTCCCAAGAGAAGCGCACGTTTCATTCTTTATTTTGATTCCGCACAGGTTATCTCCTTCTGATACGGAGAGCGTTTCGCCCTAACGTCACGAGCCTCGAGTAATCTTCTTTGATCTACAACGTTCCAGATGTAAATCGACGGTTCGAGAAACACTCGCGCCGAAAGATATAAAAGCCTGCAGAGCAGACACCGCGGGATTCCGATCACCGACGCTCGCTTGCGTACGTCACTCGGTTGACTGCTGCTTTGCCGCCTGTGTATTCTTTGAGTTGTTAGGGGAGCACAATTTCGCTCGAACAAACTTGTTTTCCTTAAAGACAACTGCGTCGTCTTTGGCATCGTGACAATATCTACTTGGGCTAAGTTGTGACCCCGGATCCCAACCATGAGGAAAAGAATGTGGTGGAGTGCATTCGGCAGGCATTCTCAGATAATGAGTGGCAGCCTACCATTGTCCCTGAAGAAGAAAGTGTATGACAGCTGCATCTTACCGGTACTCACCTACGGGGCAGAACCTTGGAGGCTCACTAAGAGGGGTTCAACTTAAATTGAGGACGACTCAACGAGCAATGGAACGGAAAATGATAGGTGTATCGTTAAGGGACAAGAAGAGAGAGGAGTGCCAGCGCTATGCCTGAGGTGGAGACCTCAGGCATAGCGCTGGCACGGTGTTCGCCGCATAGCCACAGCCAACGGACATTAAGGATCGTGCAGCAACCTTGATGTCCATAATACATGTCCAACGTTTTCCTTGTTGCGTTGTTGACACGATGAAAATTGAATTAAGGTTGACATGGCGGTGGCGAGCTTTGTCATAGGGAAGATGTGATCCAGAGAAAAATGTTTGTAAAGGAGCGAGTTCAAAGTTTTTGATTCCGTGTCCTAGCTAGCTCAAATATGTTTGATAAGCTAAGGGAAGATGTCATCCAGAGGAAAATGCTTGTGAAGGAGCGAGTTCAAAGTTTTGGATTCCGTGTCATTAATACCTCAAATATGTTTGATAAGCTAAGCTACGCAGAAAAGCCTCGTTATAAGCACTATATAAAGTACTAATTCCATTCCCGGGAATGGCAGACATTTTAATTCACGGGGTGACGTCTGTATACGAGGGTTATTTTCAGCCCTCCGCCGAACGAAACGGCACCGTAATTTTGAATATATATGACTAACCTCTATTCAGCTCCGCATACCGCCTCGTCTTATATTTACATATGTGCCAATGGCACCAAGAACAAGGAAATGTTCGGCGAAAACAAATATCTGAATAGAAGAAATGGGCGCGTGAAATTTCCAGCAGCGGCGCTACATGAAACCACAGCCGAAGTAAAAAGTGGCCGCGTATCAGCTCCTTTTGTTGCAAATGTCGACGGAAGACGATAGTCGACTGGCGCCCTTGGCAAGTAAATGCCTCCCTTCTCTCTCCCGCTCATCTCTCATGCTGTTCCTCTGCTGTCTCGTTCCTCCCAAGATAACACGCTAGAGGTTTGCTCAAGTAAATTTAAATTTACCGTCTTCTACTGCTCCAATTCGGGTGCCTCGACGCTAGCGCTGCCGTACGGTGGAGACACGCGTGAATTGAGGCACCGTACTACAACATTTGTAGAACCATGATGCCCTACTGCGCGAGCGTTCCAAGTGGAACGTTTACCCCATCTTTCTTTCTTGATTTATTTATTTCTTTATTTGACCACAAAGCAGCGCATGCTCATACAAAAGAAATTACAAACAGAAATGTCAACAACGCAATGTGGTGGGGAAAATGAGGAGAAAGCTGCGCACATGCAGCTTGACAAAGCCCCACCTTCCAGAAAAAACAACAACAAAAACAAAAAAACAAAAAAATTGGGCCCATCTCCCCGCGAGGGGGACTCGAGTAAATGCGTCGCATAGGGGGTGGGTGTATTGCGTTAACGTTTAGTGTTTGGGGAGTTGGTGGTAGTGAATGCGTTGTATCAGCAGCTTCTTGACGTAGTTTGAATGAGTCAATGATATAAAGCGCGTTCGTAGCCTCCCATTCTGTGTCGGCTTTGTGGCGCAGTGGGTAGAGCACCATGTACATTGCGTTCCGCCCGCAGGGTCGAGGGATCGAAACCAGGCGCCGGATAGTATTTTTTTTATATTGTGTAGGGGGAGGGGTGCGGACTACGACTACGGACGTCAACGCGGGTGACATCGTGAGTTACTGAAATGCTCTGCATTTAAAAAAACGAAAAGAAAACAAGAAGGAAGACAGCATACAAACTATGCAATAATTTCTGAGCAAATAAGGCTTCCGCGATTTGTAACAAACGCATATATTTTTGCATATAACCACACATTCAAAGCACTACTTTCTTATGACCGCAAATGGGGAACTTTCGTTGCTATTGCCATTTGACTTCTTTAAATGACGCCAGGAGGTAGCGCTGGCAACAGCAGGCGATGGTTTTCTGCCGTTGATGTATTATTTCATTTGCTATCGCAAAAATCAAGCACTTATGAATTTTTTAATGAAGGAACACTGTAAATACCTCTTGTCTATTGATTTTCTGCCTTATATTTGCGTGATATCTTGATCTTGTTCAACAATGTTGACAAATATGAACCCTGACACTGGACTTCGACGTTTAGCTTTGGCTGTGAGTATATAAGATTATTCGCAGATACCACTTGACTTTGGCCGGGTGGCTGAATCGAGTCACAGAGACAGACACAGACAGACAGGCAGACAGACAGACAGACAGACAGACCAACATTTCTGCGTTTAAGTAGCCCAAGAAAGACTATCGTCTTTAGAGAGAGAGAGAGAGAGAGAGAGAGAGAGAGAGAGAGAGAGAGAGAGAGAGAGAGAGAGAGAGAGAGAGAAACGTTTATTAGAGCTTTCTAAAGTGGGAGTGGTTCCCTAGTCCGGGAATCCATCAAGTGAGCAGAGAGCCTTCGCTCTGGATGCCAGGAGCTGCTGGACGTCCAGATGGTCGCTGGTCACCAGGTTCTCCCACAGCTCAGGGGTGGGAAGAGGGGATCGGAGAGGTGGAAGTTTGGGATTGCACACACACTGTATTATAATATGAGCTAGAGTTCCGGGTTGTGAACAAAACTGGCACAGAGCAGAGTATTGAGTGGGAAACATATGATGCAGGCGAACGGGGTGAGGAAAGGTATTGGTTTGTAGTCTGGGGAGCAGCGATTCTTCTTCCTTGGATAGCGCAGGGTGAGGGGGAGGGAAGTGTTGTCTGTCGGACCGGTAATATTGCGTGATGTCTTGATACGTCACGAGCAGGATTGACGATGTGGTCTCCTCGGAAGCCTGGAGAGAGAGGGCGCAGGCTTGCTGATGAGCAAAGTTGTTGCCCGTCAGGGAGGAATGGCCAGGAGTCCAGATGATATTAACTTTACGACGGGGTTGATGAGGTAAAAAGTAGCTTTAAAGTAGAAGGGGCCACACTCCCGGCTAAGAAGCTTCGGCAGGCAGCTTGGGAATCCGTGATAATGATTGGGTACTTAGTGTGTATGAGGGCTAAGGCGATAGCTAGCTCCTCGGCAACCCAGGTTGATGATGTCTTGATTGATGCACAGGTAATGAGGGCGCCCTTTGTGGTGACTGCGGCTACTTTGTGTTGACCATTAGGGTAGGTACTAGCATCCGTATAGGCGACATCTTTTCTTTTTCCATAAATATTCTCATTTTCTTGGCTTCGGGCTTGTCGGCGGCCGGGATGGAGGTCAGGGTGCATATTTTTGGGTAAAGGGCGAACCTGGATGTTACTTCTCCAATGGTCAGGGAGGGGCTGACAGGCAGTAGATTGCGGGCATGTGATATGGAGGTTGTTTAGGAGGGCTAGCCCTGCAGGTGTCTGTGTTAAACGGAGCCGTTGGCTTGATAGATGGCCTTCAATTAGCTCGGATACAGTATTGTGGAGGCCAAGTTGTAGGAGACGTGCCGTCGAAGCTTAAAAGCTTTGCGAATTAATCGATCAATGCTTTCTGTGTCACTTTTGGTGAGGGTAAGGTAAGGTGTTACATAGGTTACTCGCGAAATCAGGAGAGCTTGAACCAGTCGGATGAGATCTTCTCCTTCATGCCCCGGCACCGGTTCGAAACGCGTCGAAGCATGTTGGAGACTTGCTGAAACGCCTTGGAGAGCTTCTATAAAGTTTGATCATTACGCGTGTTGGCCTGGATGATAAGGCCTAAAATTCGAAGTGGGGAGCTGGGTCGTATGGTATCGCCGTCGAGGTGGATACAAATCGGTTATATGTGTGAAGCAGAAGGATGTTTGCGTACGACGATAAGTTCCGATTTTGGTGGCGAGCACTGAAGCCCGACTGACGAGGCATATTTGTTAACGACATCCGTAGCCTGTTGAAGTGAGTCTTGGATTTTTCCTATGGAGTCAGTGTCTGTCCATATTGTGATGTCATCGGCGTAAAGCGCGTGATGAACGTGAGGGATGGCGTCGAGTTGATGGGGTAAGTCCAGGAGGGCCAGATTGAAAAGTAGTGGAGAGAGGACGGAACCTTGAGGCGTGCCCCGATCACCCAGTGCAATAGGCTGAGATTGAACGTCTCCTACCCGGATAATAGCATAATGACGGCATTGTTATCATGACAGGTGAATAACTAGCATCGCCCCCCCCCCAAAAAAAAATGTTATTCTGATTATTTTTTGATACACACCACTTTGTGCAGGCGGCGAGTCCTTCACAACCGTACTGGCTGCGGGCTTCGGTGCTTCTGTCGTCATTCGGCCTGTGGCAGCCTGCGTCAGAGAGAGAGAGAGAGAGAGAGAGAGAGAGAGAGAGAGAGAGAGAGAGAGAGAGAGAGAGAGAGAGAGAGAGAGAGAGAGAGAGAGAGAGAGATTATTATTCTTTCGTGGAGCGTAGTGGCTTATGATGATAAAGGGATGGTTAGTAAATGCGAATATATAGAATAAAAGGAAAGGCGCATGCACGCAAGCACGCACGCACACACGTAGGCACAAACAGGGAGAAAGACAGAGAAAGAGCGAGAGAAAAGAGGTATAGAAAGAGGCAGAATCGCAAACAGCACGCCTCTAGCCCATAATCCGTTAGGAAGCCGCAAAGAGCTTTGATACCTCGCACTCTACTGCCATTGGTATACCAGGGGCCTGAAACGTTTTCCAGGAACATTTCTGACCCTCAGGAACCTTCGGGAAGTCGCCCGCACTGAAGAGAAGCGCGGACAAGAGCACAAATCGTGTTCATCTCCCCCCTGACACCTCGAACGGGACACAAAAGGGATGGCAACAGTGCGGAGGATGTGACGCAATATGAAAGGGGGAGAACCAATACAGTTGTCTTCAATTTTTTATAGAAGGATGACCAGCAAAGCTGTGGTGCCGAGCGACGACGACATGCTTTCACAGGGTCGTCGTAGTTCTAGGGGTTGCACATAGCAAAACACGTTTGTTTGTAATTTACGATTGAGCAAGGTTCCTGATTATTTACCTGAATGAAACTTTGAAGGACTGGCTCTTTATTCCAGCGGACAAACATGGGGCTGTCCGTTTCCCTCCCGTAAAAGGACATGTATTGACAGCAGACGAGAATTCCACAGTATTTACAACTTCACTCTGAACTACGTAATTTTGAAAAGTAAATGAAACCCGACGCACTGTTAGAGTCGTCTTAGCGGCTCATTGTCATATAATTTGTTTCGAGATAGTTCCGATAAGAACAACAGTTAAAGCAACTTTCTGTAATGGTATTCCCTCCGAAGATGGACGTGCTTTACTGTGCAACATCCGCTGTGGGAAAGCCATCCCTTGAAAACGAAGCCTACAACGATCTCCTTAAAGTCGGCTTCACCTGTAAACCCAAATGCATTGCTGGAAAGACATTTTCCGGGGGTTTGGGAGGAGGTCTTGGGAAGTCGTCTTCCATTAAAGTGTATGAAGGCCCTATGTTTTTTTTATGATTTTTTTTTCATGCGCTGACAATTTGGCGCACAGTTTTACGATCCCGGGTATTTGCGTGGGCGCCGCAACGCGGCGCTACGCCCGCGTGCAAATCTTGTCTACATCGCTTTGCTGACGGAGACGGTCTGCTGGATCCTAGCTGTACACAGCTTTGCTGTAATATTGGTGTGCGTTTGCTCTATTACTGCGACCTCTTCAGATCGCGATGTCTTCTGCGCAGCAGCTGTACCTCGTCAGAGTCTTGCTAAAGATACTGATGGAGGTAGCACGCAACGACTGCCTAAGCAGTAAGAGCAACGGGCACGTCAACGTGGAGAATTTCAAAGAAGAAGAAGAAGAAGAAGAAGAAGAAGCAGAAGAAGAAGACCTTGTCGACAGGGTGCGAGTGATAAAGGTAACAAAATTTGGCTGCCTACTTAAGGAACCAAGTCCCTTCATATATGCTACGAATTCGGAAGGGTAACCTGGGAAAGAACCAGAGTCAAGGAACAAAACTAATAAATCATAACTTTGATAACGACAACTCAAAAGCCAGCACTGGAAAAAGAAATACTCTCTTTATATACTCAGAATGCTTCCTTAGTGTCTGTGTATGCCAGTCAGCTCTCAGACGTCCAGTAAATGCTTAGTTTTTAATCCACCTTTGGTAGGTACGAAAGAGACCGTCAGCTTTCCCAGTCCTTTCTTGAGTGTCACTCACCACTCGTGCTGCATCATTATCGATGTCCAGGGGCGGTATTCCCGTAACTGTCCCCTTTTAAAACGTCCCTTTTGCGTCCCTTTCACCGTGACGTAGTTCCGGTTAAGCAGTGGGTCATTGATTCAAATACCGTAACTGTCCTTGCAAACGCATTTTAAAGAAGTGAAACCGTATCAGAGTATATTTTATGTGTTTTTTGTTCCGCGAGCGAACCAACAATAAGGCGACGAAAAATCGTCTGCTCCAAATCGTCTGCTCCGAGTAGCCCCGGCTCATAGCTCCTGCTTGTAAGGCGTCACATCCGGGTGTTCGCTTTTAGCTAATCAGGGCTCGCTCAAAAGGGACACTTTTTAAAGGGACACAAAAGGGACAAAACACGGGAATACCGCCCCAGGTTCATGGTGCGCAATGATCGCGACACTGCTGATCTTTCCTTTCGAGCGCTGACCTTTGAAGAGGCTCGCCTAAGATCTTTAGTTCCCCTTACCAAAGCGGTCTTGCTATTTTTTCCCCAAGACGCTTGCTTAGTAGAGGGAACTCCCGGTCTCATTCAAAAGGAGGGGAGCTATTGTACACGACGCCCCGACCGAGCCCCCGCGGATATACATAATCTGTTGTGGACATGCCCTGATGGCGCGTGGGATCGCGAGCAAGCCATGGACAGCCTACCACCCGCTGGTCGATCGACAAACTTCATCCGCAGGGACAATAGTTCGAGGCTCTTCTCTATTACATCCGGGCGGGCGACCTCCCTAACTGAATATGGATTGCCCTATCTTCGTAAACGTTTCACCTCTGCCTTCTGTTTCCTTTTAACTTTTTCTTCTCGTTTTGTTTTCTTCTCTATCCCGTTTGCGCCCATATATAGTGAAAAAAAAAATGGCCGCATTTTTCGGTTACAAAAATAAACATTTCACCATCGTCATCATCGTCACCAATGAATGAAAAACGATCTTTTCTCAGCAGCACCCCCGCCAATAAGTTTTTTACTGTATTTTTATTTTCAGTTCGGAGTTCGCCAGCACCGCGTTCACGTCTTTTTTAAAGTAATCTGACTTCTTTTTTTTTTACACTCTAAAAATCAGTACTTAAATGCTTTTGAAGTGCCAAGAATAATGGGAGAGGCCTTTGCCCTGCAGTGGGCGTAGATATGTGCTGGTGATGATGATGATGAAGTGCCAGGGGCTAGCACGTGGGACACCTGAGCGATGACATCACATGCACACTGACGTTACAACAGGCGTGACAACGAGAAGTTGCCTAGGAGAAATGGTTACAGGATTTTTGTCGCTTCCGAAGGGGCAAAAAATTTCGCCTGAGCGAATGCGCAATAAAATGGGAGACTAATAACATAATATTTTTTAATAAAATTACGAATGCTAGTTGTGCGTGCGAAAAAGCTAAGTAATGGATTTTTTTCTTTCGTGCAGTAAATGCATACTCCTGTTGTAAAGCTTTGGTTTTCAAAACAATCATACATTTCGAAATAAAGCGCGAACAAGTTATCCGGACTGCATACTTCAATGTTTTTACGTGCAAAAGGTGTATCAGTGCCGTATTAGCAATACACCGGAAGATCTGGAAGCTAAGCGAGTAAAACAGAGCACATACATACTGAAAGAAAATACACATGAACTCGCCTTTTCGGAAGGGTCTTTAGATTCCTCCAGCTCCTTTAGTATATCCGCCATATCAACAAATCCGTCAGCGTTCTCCATTTCGGCACCAGCGGGTCACTGAAAAGAGTAGTGTCACACTTTACATAACTTAAAAAAACGACTCTTTATTGACTAACGCAGCATTGGGGAAAAACACTGTCCACCATCAAGGCGATATTGCTTTTGAAGTAGGCCATAGCAGTAGCATCTTTATTTATTTATTTATTTATTTATTTATTTATTTATTTATTTATTTATTTATTTATTTATTTATTTATTTATTTATTTATTTATTTATTTATTTATTTATTTATTTATTTATTTATTTATTTATTTATTTATTTATTTATTTATTTATTTATTTATTTATTTATTTATTTATTTATACAATACTGCAGGCCAATGCGCTGGTCCAAGCAGGAGTGGGTACATCGAAACATTAGTGTAAGAAACAAAGGCCAGCAATGCAGCAGAAACATAAAACGTTAAGAAAACATGTGACGCTCCAAGTCACCAGGAACACTGCTAAAAGGAAACACATCAGAGGGAAATGAATTCCAATCTTCCGCAGTTCTAGGGGAAAAAAACTATATTAGAAAGCATATGACCGCCCAAAAATACGGGACAGAGAACGTCCATGACCATGACGAGTACGTTGTGCTGATAGTGGTTTAACACTGTCACGGAGATCAATTTTTATATTACCAGACATACATAATTGTAATGAAAGGAAAGGCGACTGAACTTTCTCCGAGCTTATGAAGTACAAATGCCGTTTAATTGCATTATGGTTGTCGGGCAATCAAGCCTGCGATATTTGCAAAACATAAACCTAGCTGCTTTTCTGTTAATACACTCCAGTTGCATAATATATTTCTTCTAAGCTTCGCTATTAAAGGGACCCTGCTACACTTACCATAGACTACTCGGAATGTATATTGCGGTAAAGTCTATTCTCCCAACAATCTCCTCCCGCAAGAACCGAAACTACGCGCCATGAGAAATCGCGCATAATTGTTCCCTCTCAACTCGACCGCGGACAACGTGACGAAAACTGCGCGCTCTCTCCCGGAGATGGGGGCGGTCACGGCGTTCCATGGAGGAAAGAATACGGCGTCTCTTCGGCGGCCTTCGATATATCACATGCCAGGAAGTTTTAAATGCAGAGCATTTCAGTAACTCACGATGTCACCCGCGTTGACGTCCGTAGTCGTAGTCCGCACCCCTCCCCCTACACTATATAAAAAAATACTATCCGGCGCCTGGTTTCGATCCCTCGACCCTGCGGGCGGGACGCAATGTACATGGTGCTCTACCCACTGCGCCGCAAAGCCTACACAGAATGGGAGGCTACGAACGCGACTTATATCCTTGACTCATTCAAACTACGTCAAGAAGCTGCTGATACAACGCATTCACTACCCCCAACTCCCCAAACACTAAACGTGAACGCAATACACCCACCCCTATGCGACGCATTTACTCGAGTCCCCCTCGCGGGGAGATGGGCCCAATTTTTTGAACGTTGGCGGCAGAACGTCAAGCAGTTTCAGCGGTCCAGTCTCACGGTTGAAACAGCAGCCGCTGCTTTCTTGATAACACCGACATGTTACCCCGTTCCTCGCGGTCAGGTTGCGAACCGTCGGTGCATGTAGATGTGTCGCTCGTATGTCGGCTACTGTTACCTTCTCAAGTCGCCGTTTGGCTTGCAGACTTAGTACGCAACAATTTTTGGCGTTGACGCTCTCTCGCTGGACAGCATGTTTCGTTACTAATTTCTGCGCTGTTTAACGAAGTCGTCTGGCGAAGTCTCGAATTTGCTTTGATGTTTTGACACAACGAACAGACTGTTTCTTTCTTTTTCTCCTTTTGTCCGCAGCGTGGAGGGGTATATTTCCGGTCTGGTGGCACAAAAAGCAGGCATGGCTGCCTGCTCGCAAGGGCGCGCTCAGGCTGGTAGGGCGTTTTTGAAACAATAAACGTTTGTTGTCAACTGGTCTCGTTGAAAGGGGAGTATTGAGTTCGTCACTCCAACTCCGCGCGCACTCAAAACGCAAAAGAAACACAAAAACTATGCGTACAGGTTCAGGCATTGAAGAGGTTGCTACACAACGCCGACGACGGCGGATCGTCACAGGAACTGCTAGAAATAAGCCGCAAAGTTGACCAACGACAGACAATAGGAAAGCCATGCATGGCACCCGCCGCGGTGGCTCAGTGACTAAGGCGTTGCGCTGCTGAGCACGAGGTCGCGGGTTCGATTCCCGGCCGCGGCGGCCGCTTTTCTGATGGAGGCGAAAAGCAAAAACGCCCGTGTGTACGAGATTTCGGCGCACGATAAAGATCCCCAGGTGGTCAAAATTAATCCGGAGCCCTCCACTACGGCGCGCCTCATCGTCTGCGTTGCGTCGGCGCGTTAAACCCTACAATCAATCAATCAAGGACAGCCATGGCCCAAATGACGCCGTTTAGGCCATGCCAGGGGTGCATAATGAGGAGAATTGAAGAGAGCGCGGTTGGTTTTTCCGAGTCTTTGACTGAGCGCTTACCGCTTCACGTGCACGTGTAATATTTGGCTCAGGTATTCCTGGCAGTGTAATCTAATAGTCGCGCATGTTTACTTGCACTGCACACAGTGCTGCAGGGTCCCTTTAATGGACTCCTTCGCAGGAGTCCAAACAACTTTGCGGCTCATTCCCTTTATTACTGCAGACAAAACGTATCCTCCCACACTTTAACGCCTCAGACCATGATGGCTCGTCCCGCGTTTTTCAAAATGACAGTGCAAGTCACCCAGAAAACTCCTCCGTCACCAGAGCAGATGAAGGGAGAAAAAACTTCCTTTCCCCCCCTCCACCAG
The DNA here is from genome assembly GCF_048455015.1 of Haemaphysalis longicornis. Lineage (NCBI taxonomy): Eukaryota > Metazoa > Arthropoda > Arachnida > Ixodida > Ixodidae > Haemaphysalis > Haemaphysalis longicornis. The sequence continues at coordinate 139,905,992 of NW_027526204.1, forward strand.
TCAACCGACGCAGCAGTTACTGGCCACGTTTACATTTCCGCGACAGAAGCACGGCGAAGCCACTGCGCGAACAGGCTTGACGTGCTTCCAAGCGCTTGCGAGCTCGCTGCGATGCGCAGTGTAAACGCGGATTCTGTTTCGATCGCGCTGGAGTCGTGTGGGTACGGTTCGTTACTGTAGCATCCTTTTAGGGCTGCAGCGCTATCAATTTAACTATTTGCGGTGTCTACTCGTTAATAGCTAAATGAACCTCAAAATCTTCAGGGGGAGGAACCAAGTTTTTGGACAGGTTATAGTAAGACATGAAGGAAAATTTGAACAGCGAGTAAGCAGCAGCGGGCAATTTATTTATGAACGCTCTGGAACGACATTCTTGGTGCTTCCTTTGTTCCTGTATTTTTATTTCTTTCCTTCTTTCTTACAAATTTAAGCAATGCGTACACGAAACTGGAACTACACACACACACACACACACACACACATTATATATATATATATATATATAGCAGAACAGAGAGATACGGGACGAGGGACTCGGTAAAGATACATATCAAGGTTGCAGTCGTCATTGCCAGTGCTATTCGGCTTTTTTTTTTTTCGAAATATATAATAGGGCCGAATGACGTGTGCTTGTCACGTTTCTTTGATTCATTGATAAATAAGCGAAAATATAAGTCGAGAAAAAATCCGCCGTTTTCCGGGAGCGGGACTCGAACCCACATCTCCGCATAACCGGTGCGGTGCGTTAACCAATTACGCTATCCCCACAGCGGCTTCTCTCTCGACTTTAAAGCGGGGGTTTATATTTACAAGAGCTCTGAGGCCGGTCAACTAGAGAGAAGCCGCTGTGGGGATAGCGTAATTGGTTAACGCACCGCACCGGTTATGCGGAGATGTGGGTTCGAGTCCCGCTCCCGGAAAACGGCGGATTTTTTCTCGACTTATATTTTCGCTTATTTATCAATGAATCAAAGAAACGTGACAAGCACACGTCATTCGGCCCTATTATATATTTCGAAAAAAAAAAAGCCGAATAGCACTGGCAATGACGACTGCAACCTTGATATGTATCTTTACCGAGTCCCTCGTCCCGTATCTCTCTGTTCTGCTACATGCATTACGAGGCACTGGCTCCAGCAGTTCGGATATGCCAATTGCTAACCCCGACCTCCGACCACGTTCTACGTGGCGGCCGCTGGGAAAAAAGAAGACGTTCTACGTCTCCCGCGGTAGTCGAGGGGCGGCGCTAGTTGACCGGCCTCAGAGCTCTTGTAAATATAAACCCCCGCTTTAAAGTCGAGAGAGAAGCCGCTGTGGGGATAGCGTAATTGGTTAACGCACCGCACCGGTTATGCGGAGATGTGGGTTCGAGTCCCGCTCCCGGAAAACGGCGGATTTTTTCTCGACTTATATTTTCGCTTATTTATCAATGAATCAAAGAAACGTGACAAGCACACGTCATTCGGCCCTATTATATATTTCGAAAAAAAAAAAAAAAGCCGAATAGCACTGGCAATGACGACTGCAACCTTGATATGTATCTTTACCGAGTCCCTCGTCCCGTATCTCTCTGTTCTGCTACATGCATTACGAGGCACTGGCTCCAGCAGTTCGGATATGCCAATTGCTAACCCCGACCTCCGACCACGTTCTACGTGGCGGCCGCTGGGAAAAAAGAAGACGTTCTACGTCTCCCGCGGTAGTCGAGGGGCGGCGCTAGTTGACCGGCCTCAGAGCTCTTGTAAATATAAACCCCCGCTTTAAAGTCGAGAGAGAAGCCGCTGTGGGGATAGCGTAATTGGTTAACGCACCGCACCGGTTATGCGGAGATGTGGGTTCGAGTCCCGCTCCCGGAAAACGGCGGATTTTTTCTCGACTTATATTTTCGCTTATTTATCAATGAATCAAAGAAACGTGACAAGCACACGTCATTCGGCCCTATTATATATTTCGAAAAAAAAAAGCCGAATAGCACTGGCAATGACGACTGCAACCTTGATATGTATCTTTACCGAGTCCCTCGTCCCGTATCTCTCTGTTCTGCTACATGCATTACGAGGCACTGGCTCCAGCAGTTCGGATATGCCAATTGCTAACCCCGACCTCCGACCACGTTCTACGTGGCGGCCGCTGGGAAAAAAGAAGACGTTCTACGTCTCCCGCGGTAGTCGAGGGGCGGCGCTAGTTGACCGGCCTCAGAGCTCTTGTAAATATAAACCCCCGCTTTAAAGTCGAGAGAGAAGCCGCTGTGGGGATAGCGTAATTGGTTAACGCACCGCACCGGTTATGCGGAGATGTGGGTTCGAGTCCCGCTCCCGGAAAACGGCGGATTTTTTCTCGACTTATATTTTCGCTTATTTATCAATGAATCAAAGAAACGTGACAAGCACACGTCATTCGGCCCTATTATATATTTCGAAAAAAAAAAAAGCCGAATAGCACTGGCAATGACGACTGCAACCTTGATATGTATCTTTACCGAGTCCCTCGTCCCGTATCTCTCTGTTCTGCTACATGCATTACGAGGCACTGGCTCCAGCAGTTCGGATATGCCAATTGCTAACCCCGACCTCCGACCACGTTCTACGTGGCGGCCGCTGGGAAAAAAGAAGACGTTCTACGTCTCCCGCGGTAGTCGAGGGGCGGCGCTAGTTGACCGGCCTCAGAGCTCTTGTAAATATAAACCCCCGCTTTAAAGTCGAGAGAGAAGCCGCTGTGGGGATAGCGTAATTGGTTAACGCACCGCACCGGTTATGCGGAGATGTGGGTTCGAGTCCCGCTCCCGGAAAACGGCGGATTTTTTCTCGACTTATATTTTCGCTTATTTATCAATGAATCAAAGAAACGTGACAAGCACACGTCATTCGGCCCTATTATATATTTCGAAAAAAAAAAAGCCGAATAGCACTGGCAATGACGACTGCAACCTTGATATGTATCTTTACCGAGTCCCTCGTCCCGTATCTCTCTGTTCTGCTACATGCATTACGAGGCACTGGCTCCAGCAGTTCGGATATGCCAATTGCTAACCCCGACCTCCGACCACGTTCTACGTGGCGGCCGCTGGGAAAAAAGAAGACGTTCTACGTCTCCCGCGGTAGTCGAGGGGCGGCGCTAGTTGACCGGCCTCAGAGCTCTTGTAAATATAAACCCCCGCTTTAAAGTCGAGAGAGAAGCCGCTGTGGGGATAGCGTAATTGGTTAACGCACCGCACCGGTTATGCGGAGATGTGGGTTCGAGTCCCGCTCCCGGAAAACGGCGGATTTTTTCTCGACTTATATTTTCGCTTATTTATCAATGAATCAAAGAAACGTGACAAGCACACGTCATTCGGCCCTATTATATATTTCGAAAAAAAAAAAAAAAAGCCGAATAGCACTGGCAATGACGACTGCAACCTTGATATGTATCTTTACCGAGTCCCTCGTCCCGTATCTCTCTGTTCTGCTACATGCATTACGAGGCACTGGCTCCAGCAGTTCGGATATGCCAATTGCTAACCCCGACCTCCGACCACGTTCTACGTGGCGGCCGCTGGGAAAAAAGAAGACGTTCTACGTCTCCCGCGGTAGTCGAGGGGCGGCGCTAGTTGACCGGCCTCAGAGCTCTTGTAAATATAAACCCCCGCTTTAAAGTCGAGAGAGAAGCCGCTGTGGGGATAGCGTAATTGGTTAACGCACCGCACCGGTTATGCGGAGATGTGGGTTCGAGTCCCGCTCCCGGAAAACGGCGGATTTTTTCTCGACTTATATTTTCGCTTATTTATCAATGAATCAAAGAAACGTGACAAGCACACGTCATTCGGCCCTATTATATATTTCGAAAAAAAAAAAAAAGCCGAATAGCACTGGCAATGACGACTGCAACCTTGATATGTATCTTTACCGAGTCCCTCGTCCCGTATCTCTCTGTTCTGCTACATGCATTACGAGGCACTGGCTCCAGCAGTTCGGATATGCCAATTGCTAACCCCGACCTCCGACCACGTTCTACGTGGCGGCCGCTGGGAAAAAAGAAGACGTTCTACGTCTCCCGCGGTAGTCGAGGGGCGGCGCTAGTTGACCGGCCTCAGAGCTCTTGTAAATATAAACCCCCGCTTTAAAGTCGAGAGAGAAGCCGCTGTGGGGATAGCGTAATTGGTTAACGCACCGCACCGGTTATGCGGAGATGTGGGTTCGAGTCCCGCTCCCGGAAAACGGCGGATTTTTTCTCGACTTATATTTTCGCTTATTTATCAATGAATCAAAGAAACGTGACAAGCACACGTCATTCGGCCCTATTATATATTTCGAAAAAAAAAAGCCGAATAGCACTGGCAATGACGACTGCAACCTTGATATGTATCTTTACCGAGTCCCTCGTCCCGTATCTCTCTGTTCTGCTACATGCATTACGAGGCACTGGCTCCAGCAGTTCGGATATGCCAATTGCTAACCCCGACCTCCGACCACGTTCTACGTGGCGGCCGCTGGGAAAAAAGAAGACGTTCTACGTCTCCCGCGGTAGTCGAGGGGCGGCGCTAGTTGACCGGCCTCAGAGCTCTTGTAAATATAAACCCCCGCTTTAAAGTCGAGAGAGAAGCCGCTGTGGGGATAGCGTAATTGGTTAACGCACCGCACCGGTTATGCGGAGATGTGGGTTCGAGTCCCGCTCCCGGAAAACGGCGGATTTTTTCTCGACTTATATTTTCGCTTATTTATCAATGAATCAAAGAAACGTGACAAGCACACGTCATTCGGCCCTATTATATATTTCGAAAAAAAAAAAGCCGAATAGCACTGGCAATGACGACTGCAACCTTGATATATATATATATATATATATATATATATATATATATATATATATATACTAGCCTGCTCATAACGGACACATCGGGAAACAAAAAACAAAAATCACTTTGTTATATCCGTTTTTCGCTATATCTGGACGTAAAATGCATGTCTATGAATGGTGACGGGAACGGAAGATTTGTTTTTTACAGCCGGGGTTTCGTTAAAACCGGCTGTAAACTATAAGTCAGCTATACTGTATACGCAAATACTACGCACGCAGCAAAACTGAGCGGGCCTTAGGGGCAGACAATGAGTAAGTTGGTATGACTCGTTTTGCGCGATTTCTTAGAAACTGCAAATGTATGCGTAGTTGCTACTTAAGCCGAACGGCGAAAATATCCCCTGTTCGCGCATACGTGAGCAACTTCGAAGCGAGTTAAAGAGCATAAAGGAAAGTTACGTCAGTTACGTCACTTTCTGGCAGAGCGCCATTTTGTTCGTTCTATAGTTTCTCGCTATTTCGCATGCGCTTCAGCTTCACTGGCAAAAAAAAAAAAAAAAGGGGCTGCCTGCACCAGAGTCACGAACCGTCTACGTGTTCTCACTGTCAGCATGTAAGCCGCGAATTTTCTTTCCATTCGCTCCCTCACTATACAGCAACACAAACACAGCAGAGCGCCGTAAAGGCCCGAAGCTCAAGCGTGGCGAACAGGCACATAGGCTAGCGAAATTAGCACCTAAGTCACCTAAGTAAGAATCTGAAATGAATTCTACTCGATAGCTTGACACTTTAAAATTGCTTCTTGTTCCTCTTCAAGAAACTTCGCAACACTTTTGATAAACGCGCTCACTGTTTCCTTCGCGTCAGGAAGAAGTGTGAAAGCTTGAGTTATCGCCAGCACAATGCGGCTCTGCGTGACTCACTCGTCGCAACAGATCCTCCTTCCGTTTCTACTTTGCTTTTGCGGCATTTTTTTTTTAAGTGGCTACCGCTATTCGTTTATTGGTGCAATTGAACGTAAGCCGGCCAATAGCAGCTACATCGCTCTAATGACGTAATTCCTGCGGTCGAACACCAAGACCGGGAAAGAGATAAAAATCTTTTGAGCAAGTTTCTTTATAAGTTTTCGGAAAGGCATAGAGCAGAAATTTTTGTTATGTACATTTCAGCGCAAGAATAGACAGGGACTAGAAAAGACACAACACAAGAGCGCTCTTGTGTTGTGCCTTTCCTAGTCCCTGTCTATTTTTGCGCTGAACTGTGCATGATGGAAAACCAACTAGGCCGGTCAATCACGTTACAAAGTAATTTTTGGCTGACGTACTTCGTGACCCCGTATTCTAAGTACTGGACGTATTTGTTGACTGCAGACTGAGAGCCTTTTAAGATTCAGAGAAAGGTCGAGAAAAGCGTTGCAGGGTCCCTTTAAGGCCCCAGCTGCTCCATCTCCCGTCAGCGGCACCGCAGTTTCACTTACCTAATTTGAAAAAAGATCAAGCTTCTCAATTCATTTACTGCTATTACTAATGTTAGAACACCGAAGCCCAAAGTCGAAGCTCTTTTGTCGTCGACGCGTGCTTCCGAGTGCTCTGCTATCACCTCGTTAACAGCAGCGTGTAAGCAAGAGGGAAAACTCCGATATGGAGGCGGCACCACAGAAGGAAGGAGAGAGACAACGTCAAGAGGACGTCAAGGCCAGATTGGCCGTCGTCGTCCCCAAGCGTTATAGTCTGCGGGCCTCAGCAACGCCTTCTTGAACGCTGGCGGAGAAATCGGAACTATAAAGAGCGACCCTGAACAGCCTGCCTGGCTATCTGGAAACTTCGCTACTTCTTGTTTACCGCTAAACTTCGAGAGCGGCTTCATACTTTAATATCATGATTGTAGTTCATACCGAAGAGTGCCCGATTCCGCAATTGGTTACGTCCGCTCAACTCTATAAAATTCTGGTAGGGGAATGGCTGCAGCAGGCAGACGAGACGCGGTGCCACTTTCTGGCTCTTTGCGATTCTTTCAGAACTGATCACTACCGATTTATTTAGCTAAATTTTCTGAAAAGCATTTTCGCACAGCACTCATAGAAGCGGGCAGCTTGCTTCGTTCTCCGTGTCAAGTTTGGGCGATAGTTCTTCCAGGTTACGCAGACTCGAATCTATGATACTGAAAAGAATTTAGCATTTTTCATATCCAAAATTATTCCTTGCGCTATGCGAGATATCACTTTTCTGAAATATTTTTTTAGGTTCCCGGATGGCCTGTTTTTTATTGATATGGCTAACAGTCAACCCCCAACTTGCAACGTTTACAACGCAGTGTAACGCAGTACTCTGAGCCAGACTCTTACGACTTAGTAGTAGTAGTAAACGGCTGAATAAAAATAATGAAAATTTTGGTTTGACATCAATGAACACGGGCTGAAAATGGTGGTAATAAGAGCAGGCTAACAAATCAGCTCTGTATGCGACCTCTCGATGACGAATAAGGACAAAAAATTTGCAATGCCCGTTTACTATACATATACGGGCACAATGGTAACCGCGAAGTCGAGCCCTTGTTGCGTCGATGGCTGCGGAAGCATGAATCACTCAAGTTTTTTAGTATGTGTAGCGTTAATGGGAGCATTGAGCTTTTCAAACGTGAATGACAAGCACAAAGGACGTCAACGAACTCTCAAATTAAAAAAAGTGAATCTCTGTGCGCGTAAAAACTTGTACTGTAACAGGCTTAAATTGTAGTTGCTTCACTATTTTCGTGACAGATAGTTTCATTGGCTGTCTGGTCCCTAAGGTAAATACGGTTGAACTATTGCTAGAGCCACAAAGCGCCGAAAACACAAAAAATAAAAGTGGTGAAAAAATAGGCGGATACAAATGTCGAATTTGTAGCGGACTATAAATGCCGCGAACTTTCTACAGAACCAAAGAAGGGGCGCCGGAAGAGGCCGGTTATAACGGCGAAAGCGAAACTATAGGATGCGGCCTTGGACAACACTTGCTTGGCTGTGACGCCAAAAAAAGAAGGGGGGGGGGGGGGAGGCTATTGGCCCTGAACTCCTGGAAACGACAGCGTGGCTCTAACGGCGAAAGCGAAACTATACAAGCGACCTCAACAAGGCATCGTCCTGTTGTCCTTCCTTGTCCCGTCCATTGCCCTGTTTCTGCTGTCCTTGAAAAAGTTAACGGGCGACATTTCTCAACGCCTGCTCCGCTTTGGAGGCGAAAGCGAAACTACGAAAACTGGATTCCTCGCCAAGGTTCTGTTCTAATTTTCCACGCTTAAAACGCGTATGCTCGGCCGGGAGAGCAAAACGAAACTTCAGAAACACAATCCCTCACTGCAGTTTTCTTTCGATCTTATTCGCACCAGAGCTAAGATTAAAAAAGCTGCGCGTTTTGAAATTTCGAGTAACTCGAAAGAAACATGCTTCTTTCTGGAACCGGAAAACCTTAGGTATTCTGAACGAAAACCGGAGAAGAAATTTTTGTGACGAGGACTTTAGAAGCTTTGCTCAGTCAGAAACGAACTGTGGTGTTTTAAAAAGTATAATTGTTGGCAATCTAATCAGCAGAAAGCTAAGCTTACTTTTTTGCAGCTACGATTTGAAAGTGTCCAGGAGAGTGCAGCTACAAAGCCAAGCTTCTTTCGGTTTAGGTTGTATCTCTTCTTCTCTTATTTGTCACATGCCCGTGATGTTTACGGCACAAATTAAAGTTCTGCTTTTGGGCACTCACTCAGACTAACGAGCAATCCACCTGCATATTTATTTTACTTTTTTGCCTTTCAGATACCGGTGCCTTTGTCAAGACACCATTTATTGTTAATGCGTAGGCTAATAAAAATCTGAGTTTTCGAATGTCCATTTACACTTTGGAAATTTCTGGCACTGCACGGATAAACTTCGTGTAATAAATAACGAAACAATTGAATGCTTAAGCTCGACAAGTCTACTTACAATCGTGCTGACATATATCTTCTCGTGGTCACAAGCCAACTAACGCTCTCAATGTTTCCGTCACAAATTACCCATTTTACCCCAGCAAACATGTGGAACAACCATCCGATCATGACGTGCAGATAACGAACAAAAAACTGTTCCAACCAGCACTAAATGTCAAGCCTTCATTGCGGTCTATATGTGAAAGTGTAATCACTCTTCCTTCTATAGTTATGTAATTCGTTGCGAACTACGCGTCGAAAGCCGGCGCGGTGTGCAACGGTCAATTGCTCTGCACGCGAATGCGAGAATTGGTGGCGCGTAAACGGAACACAACAGCTGATTCGTAACAGCGGTCTAACAAATCTTGGAATAACTCGCACCGTTATGCAATGCCATGAAGTCCACATTGTGCCTTCCTCGCGAGCTGACAATCGTAATTTTATTGCTTAAAACCACCCATGCTGTGCATTAGTGTGTCTAAAAACTGCAGCCCACCTTGAGGAATTCTAGCCGTCGAATACACAGTCAAAGCAATCAACCAACTTGCCGGTGATCACCTCTTTCAGGACGAAATTTCTCGAGCTAAGCAGTCGCTAGAGGTCGAATCGTTGTAAAAGTCCTCGAAAGCGCGGAGCACAATGTCATTCGCACTGTACACCAAGGATAGCGGCGTTCCAAGCCGGCAGCAGTAGTCGCGCGCGAGAACGCGTCTCGACAAGCTGCACTGGACGCAGCAAACAGCGCGCGTGCCGCACACTCACCTTTGCGGCTGCCGAAAGCAATGACGCGGATGTCAGCTGGAAACAAGCTGCGCTCGTTTGGGGACCCAAAGCAGCAGTGCGACTATGTCCCTCGACGACGCGCTAGAGCTGCGGCGGGAAAGAGAATCGCAAGAGCGCCGAGGGGTGTTGTAACCTTGTGACTTGTGCGAGAGCGTTTGCGGAGCGGTGGCTCTTGAGCGGGTTTGTTCTGTGGAGGAGGAGGGGCAGGAGCTCTCTCGCCGAGCGCCGCCGCGCGCACTAATATTCCGCGGCCGTTAACTCTGCCGGCTTCGTATCTCCACCGCACAGGGTCTTTTGACAAGCTGCTGTGGTTTTTTCTTTCTTTTTTCAAAGCTCGCTGTACTTTCAGTTTTTCTCCCTTGCTGGAGAAAGCCTTTAATTTCATTTCTTGGTCCAAGCGTTACGTGATCCACCCTGTAAATGCAATTGATGACGACGCGAGCAGGCAAACAAACCATCTCCATCTCGCTTCCGGAATACACGAGAGGGGCTTCGATAGGGCACAGTGCAGAATACGTGATAAGACTTCAATTGCTACTTTCAATAGGGCTTTGTTCTTCTAAGAATGTCCCCTATCTACTACGAAGACCGAGCCGGGATAAGAGCTCACAGCATGCTGCTACTTCCTACTCGCATTGCCCAAGCGTTCAACGTCGAGAACTGGAGTGTTTCATGCAAAGGTGTCCGTATCTATACTTCTCCCATTGGCCAAACAGGCAGCCGCAGTTATCTTTCTAGTTATTTTGGTGGCAAGCAATAATTTGTTACCACACGCATCTCCGCCGCCGTTTCTAATGTCCAGTTGGAAGTCTGCAACTTTGCCAGTACTTGTGCTACTTTTTTGGTGGGAAAATAAGGTCCTCCGGAACTGTAATCTACATGGTTGAGTGAGGCGTAGAAGGCTACAAGGTTGTATAGTGCTTGTAAAGCAAGCGGCGCGAACGCAAGCTTGAAGTTCAGATTTGTCCTGTCTCGCACCCTGCTTTCTGAAATACTGCTTCGATTAAACATTTCGATGCAAATATATGATTAAGTTGTTCAATAGAATGCTTCATTTCCTATTTTACCACCTTCTTTAACGAACATTCAGGACACATACTTGCGAAAGGCGATAAGTCACTTTCTAAATCAGAGTGTTTCTTCCTTTGTTCGTGAAGATATCGTGCAGTAAACTGAATGAGATAACGTTTCAGATACGCCCCTCCTCTTGGAGGAAACCGATTTCATTTCGCCCACGTCACAAACTAGGCATATTGCCCACCCCCTTTCAGGAGTGCGCAGGATTTAGTCTTCGTATACGTATGGATATACGCCAATGTGTTAACCGTTACCTGCTAAGGCTGGCGGCGTCCGCAAAGTCGAATTTCTCTGCGCTATAAAAGCGCAGGCTACGTGCTCTCAACTGTCGCCTTGCATAGTATTAAGCACAGAGTCTCAAGAATGTTTTGAAGTTTTGTTAGCAGCATGACGTGTTGTGAAGCACCCCAGCACACGAGTAATGTTAATGGATGACATGGGTCATAAAGCTAAAAGATATATATTGACCAAAGCCAAAACTATTCCACTTACTTGTTTTGGTTCATATTTGGTTGAGTAACAGAAATAAAATATTTCTCATAGTCCTAACTGAAACCCATATTTTATTACCCAAAGTGGGTCTGAATACGTAGTGAAAAGCAACATTTTCAAATTTCCAGCATTTCTCATCTTTCGTTTTTGGCTTCCGGCGTACGGAAATATTAGTATAGATACTGTATGCTCATTTTGATGTAAAGGAGTGAGGGAGTCCCCGGATCCTAAATCAGTCGCCAAGGTCTCTGGCTTTTGGGAAGGTGCAGAAGGTCTCAGAAACAACGTGTTGTTTCTGAGAAACCAGTTTTCGTAGTGTTGCATATTACACACCCAAAAAATGGTTTTGTTTGCAATTTATGCCTCAGGTATATTCGAAACGTTTCCTGCAGCCGAAGAACATCCAATTTGGGGCCGGAAACCATCCTTTAAAGAGGATACCATCGCACGAAGAGCGCTTTAGGAAAGCCGAGGCAGGTCCGCAGACGATTACTTATAGGCAGGTAGGCAGACATAGGCAAGGATCGAGGAGATATAGTACTGGAAAAGCTTGCTGCCCGATTTTCAGAATGCTTAAGGACTCAAAAAGTGCCCATAGACTGGAAAAACGCCAACATTATTCTAATTCACAAAAAGGGAGATACCGAGGACCTCAAGATTTACAGACTCATCAGCCTACTCTCCGTTTTTTACGCGCTATTTACTGACGTTATAGTTAACCGCATTGGAGACAGCCTGGATTCCCAACAACAGGGAGAAGGCTGGGTTTAGGATAGGGTACTCAAGCACGGATCACATCCATCTCGTCAATTAAGTGATAGAAAAATCCGCAGAGTACACTAAACGCCTTTACGTGACATTTATAGATTATGAGAAAGCGTTTGATTCAGTACTCACCGCAGCCGCGCTAGAAGCACTAAAAGACCAGGGTAGAGAAGAGACCTGCATAAGACTTCTAGAAAACATATATAAGGAATGCACGGGCACGATAACCATCCAGAAACAAAGCGATAAATTTCCCATCCAAAAGACAATAAGACAGGGAGATACCATGTCGCTAAAACTATTCACAGCACGTCTGTTTAGAAAGCTGGACTGGGAAAACATAGGATTAAGGATAAATGGGGAATACTTGAGCCATTTGAGGTTCGCGGACGACATTGTCTCTCTGAGTGAGAGTGCAGAAGACATGCAAAGAACGCTTGAGGAACTACAATCAGAAAGCGCGGCCGTGGGGCTAAAAATAAATATGAAAAAGTGTAAAGTAATGAGAAATAAGCGTACTAAAAACGTCCTTTTCAGCCTTCCAGCTAGAAGAAATAAAAGAATACAACCACCTAGGACAGATGATTAGTGCTGACCCCAACCACGAGAAAGAAATCCGGCGCAGAATAGGTACGGGCTGGGCAGTACTCGGCAAGCACCTCCCAAATAATGAAAAGTAAGCTACCGCTGTCACTCAAAAGAAACATCTACAAGCAATGCGTCCTGCCACTAATGACATATGGAGCTGAAACTTGGCGCCTTAACTAGAGAGCCAACTTTGGTCGGCTCAACATGCATGAAACGAATAATGTTAGGAGTAACACTCAGGGACAGTAAACGAGCTACCTGGATCAGATAACAAAATAGAAGATATAGTTGAAATAAAGGAAAAGAATGTAGTGAGGCGAAACGACAACCGGTGGACAATTAGGGTAACAGAGTGGATACCAAGAGACTCGTCTAAAAGAAGGGGAAGGCCAGTAATCTGCTGGAGGGATGAAACTCGGAAATTCGGGGGTGAACTGTGGACTCGAGCAGCGCAGCACTGGAGCGGTTGGAGGTCAGTGGGAGAGGCCTGTGGACCTGAGTAGGCTGCTGCTGCTGATGATGATGATGAATTTGAACTGCACGCGTTGGTCCTTATACACGCACCGGGGTTGCCTCCACAACCGGCTCGGTGCACAGTGCCCCATGACGGTGTGCACCGGCACGGTTCGTTGATCGAGGACAAACTGAGTGGTTCTACCCAAGCGCCATCTCCTAAGCTATGGAAGCAACTCATAAATACGTTCACAAGTGGCAATAAAGCAGCGTAATGTGGCATAGCGCTACTACAAAGGGTATTTATTGAAAGCCAATGATTATATGCACACAAAAACCATACCGTCGCAGTTGCGCGGCATCGTACGTACTTCCACCGTTTCCACAAAACAGCTACCTACAAGCTTCTCATCTTCGACAGCCATAACGCGAGTTTCTGTTGTGTTCCGCCCTTCCGCTACAGCAAAGCAGGTAGGGCTTCGTGGTCTGGACATTCCAGTAATTGTACGCGTAATTCAATCGAATGAAACAAATGCAAAGCCCCAACTGGCTGGCCATGCATGCAGCGCCTTCTTTCGCGTCATTTACCATCGGTGGCCGTTACAGCGCCCGTTCTCAGCCCGCCGTATCATTGCCCGATGAATCCGCAAGCAACTCATCCTTGTCAGCAGCAATATACATCCCGTTCCGCCTTCACAGGAGTGCGTCGATAAGTCGTCGCTGCAGCAGACGGCGGAGGAAGCCGCTTCGCCGCCGTCGTCAGCGATGCATTCGGGATCGCACCGCACCATCGACTCTCTCGGTGCCCGGCGGGGCAACCGAAAATTGCCCCGCGGCGGTGCGCCCCGGCTTATCGAGGACAGATGGTGCGCACCAGTGCAATTTGTCGAGGTAGAAAAGGCGCCCCGGTGTGCACCGGTTTCTCGGAGATGCTGTTATACTCTGCATGCTTTTGCCCCTCCCCAGGTTTCACATTAGTGGAGATGGCCCGGGATTTTTTTTTTTTTTTTCAGTGATACCTAAGCCCAACAAACCCCTCAAGTTGAACAATTTCCGTCCCATCTCCCTGACCTCCTGCCTGGGAAAGCTCTTTGAACACCTCGTTCACAACCGCATCTCTGGATACCTCGAAGATGATCACCACTTCTCCGACAACATGTTTGGCTTCTGTCCCCACCTCACAACGCAAGACATACTCTTATACCTAAAAGAAGACCTCCTCGACCACCTTACTTCTCACAATCGCTATACAATCCTGGCACTTGATATTAAAGGCGCATTTGACAATGTGTCCCATGAAGCCATACTCGCCGGACTAAATTCGACTAACTGCGGACAACATACATACAACTATGTTAAAGCATTCTTGACAAATCGTACAGCCACAGTGGGGTTAAGCCACCTACGCACTGCCCCTTTTCCTACACGACCACAAGGCACGCCACAAGGATCGGTAATTTCCCCTATTCTATTTAACCTGGCGATGACAGATCTACCTCCGCTGCTGCAAGCCCTTCCGCACCTCAAACATGCCATCTATGCAGATGATCTGACACTTTGGACCTCCACTAGCTCTATTTGAGAACAACAAGACACCTTACAGCAAGCTGTCCACATCATTCAAGACTACATGCAACCAAGAGGTCTGACATGTGCTCCCGAAAAATCATCGATTCTGACTCTCACAAAAACGACCTCTCATCGCTTCAAGGACGAAATTCCTCTACCGATAGTTACCTTGAACGGACAAGCAATCTCCCATGCTTCTCAACTTCGCATATTAGGTCTCAATATCCCACAAGACGGTTCCAGGTCCCAAACAATCCTACCATTACAACGTACAGTAACCCAGCTAACACACCTCCTACATCGAGCAGCACGAGGACGACGCGGCCTTAAAGAACATGACACCACGAGACTCATCCAAGCACTACTAACAAGTCGCATCACGTATACGGCACACCATACCTACTGCTCAAAACTGCAGAAATCAAGAAGCTCGACATTCTAATCCGCCAAACCTACAAGACAACACACGGCCTTCCTTCTACTACAGCAACCAAGAAATTACTCCAACTGGGCCTCCACAATACATGGCAAGAACTTATCGAAGCCCACAAAGCCACGCAACTACGTCGGCTCACCCTTACACCTACTGCCCGGAACCTACTCACCACACTCGGCTATTCAGCTCAAGCCCGCCATGACCAAAAGGAACAAATCCCTCTCTCAACCCGCCAGCAATTGCGCATCGTCCCCATATCACGCAATATGCATCCATAGTACCACACCACCCGCCGTCAAGCTAGAGCTCACCACCATTCGACTGCATATGCTCAACAAACTATACCACTCGGTACGTAGATGCTACGGCATACAATCCACAAGAACTCGCCGCCGTTACGATTCGCTCCTCACAGCCCACCACAGCGGAAGAAGTCGTCATTGCCGTCGCGTTGCAAACCATACCACTATCCTAACAGATTCCTAAAAAGCCTGCCGTAACTACCTCACCGGCCGTATCTCTCATCAAGTCCTGCGAATTTTACGTCAGAATCTCCATCTGCCCCTCGCACATATCGTATGGACTCCAGGTCACATGGGATTAGAAGGCAATGAAGCGGCTCACGCCGCGGCCCGCGAACACGTCTCCGGACCGTTGTCGACTGCCAGTTGTAAAATAAAGTGGTTCTCTCTCTCTCGACTGCCCTAATAACTCCCTCCCCTTCGCCCCGCCCCAAACCCTGCCCACGCCTCTCCTCGCATACGCCAATATCCACACCCACTATAGGCTACAACGACAGAAATACCCACCTTCTCACCATACTCTCTCCAGGACCGACGCAGTTCCCCCCCCCCCCCCCAATACACTGTACCACGCCATGTTCCCTACCCAATACACAGCCACGTGTCACTTTTGCCCAAACATGGGACCTCTCTACCATATTACTGTAGAATGCCCCAACACCCCTACCCAACCGCCACTCCCCAACATCACCAGACAGCAGTGGGTGGAGCTGCTGGCCAGCTCCGACCCCTCTACCCAGCGCATGCTGGTAGAGAGGGCAACGCGAGCAGGTCACCTCCAAGGCATCCTGGACCGGGCGGGCGCCCTAACATCGCGCTTGCTGTCTTGAATAAAGTTTATTCAATCAGTGTATTTTTTTAGTCTCGCCTGTCTGGGACACATCTTTTTTTTTTTTCAAATGGCCACAACTTAAAACTCCGCCCCAGCCGTTACATTGTCCACGTCTCAGAATACAGGCTTTTCATTGGGTTTTAGCGCCATTCATTTGGCATTCTCGTCTTGAGCCAATGCCACGTGATGGCCTTTTTTTCCGGTTGTGCGAGTGTTCTTGGGCTTGTTCGTTTTTTGTAGCGTGAGCTACACTGTCCGAGGTTTAGCAGTTCCGCGTGGCTCCTGGAGAGCCGTGCTGCGCAAGCGCGGCACGTGGCGGCCCGGTCCACTTGATGATCATGCGAGGGGTGGCCGGGTGTGGAACCGGTGGCTCGTGCGTCGCAGCAACACCGGCGTGCGCCTGTGGAACCAGCTTAGCTCTGGGGCGATTGGTGACGCTGCGCCGGAGCCGTTTGATAAATATAAAGTCGCATAATGAGTATATCGTGCGTGTGTCATTGAAGCAGCAGTAAGCATGATAATCGAGGTAATCCTAGACAACCAGGAAAGCCAAGAATAACCAGCTGAACCTTAGCTCACGCTACGTATATCCTGGCATAGCTGGGCTAAGCCATTGCTAATTTTTTTTTTTTTTGTATGGCAGCTTATTGTTTCTTGTGTATTCTTCCTTCGAGGTGTTTAACGCCCGTTCTCGAGAGCTGCACTACAGACACGTTTCTCCCATTTTCTTTCTGACATTATTGGGTCATCGATGTCTGCTGAAGCGCCCAAAAGGCCGCGAGGTTTTCTCAAGGAAGTGCATGACACCTTTCATTTTTACAGGACCGCCGCCCGTTTCAATACTGAGCACGTCTTCACTGCTTCACTCGAGTATATTTACGATAGTTTCTGCACTTTACCCCATACGTTTGAATCGTGCGCCATACTTCCAATACGAATACCAGGACGTCTTAAATGGAGTGAGTGAAAACTCTATGGTGTGTTGCCCCGGGTGTAAAAACGTGTTTCATTATTGTTGTTGTTGTAGAACTTTTATTGGGAGAAGAAAGAGGAAGGGGGCAGGGGTGAAAAGTTGAAAGGGAGTTCATGGGTGGGGCCCAACGTCGAGGGCTCCAGATGCAACGGCTCCCACCTTGGCTCTCTGGATCAGACGTAGCTGATCTTCGAGAGATGAGCTGGTAAGGGCTGCCTCCCATGTCTCGATAGGATTAATCTGTATACTATTGTTTTCCTGGGGCCAGATGCGCGGGCACGCCCAGGTTGCGTGAAATAGCGTGGCTATCTCTCCGCATTTTGTGCACGTTTCTTGGAAGGAATTGGGGAACATTTTTGCCAGTCGTTACTTATGTGGGTACGTGTTTGTTTGTATTTGCCTCAGGATTTGAGCTTGAAAGGATTTGAAAGGTACTTCTCTTTTGCCTAATAAGCGAGAGTCTTTCTCCATATTTTTCGGGGAGGGGGGTGTGATAAGCGTGATCGTCAGGTGTGCGGTGTGTGAGTTCACGCACTGCCTTGTCCGCTGCTTCATTACCCTCCAGTCCTTCGTGTACGGGACACCATGTGATATTGTATTTTTTCTTCAGCTCAGGTGGAAGAAGGTTTTTGAGGCGTTTTGGTATTCTTCCTGCGGCAAGATTCAATACTGCTCTCTTGGAGTCTGTTATTATGTTCAGACTTCTGCCCGTCTTTTCGCCGAGTCGAATTGCCATGAGGATGGCACCAGTCTCCGCTTCTTCTGTGTTTGACTGTCTAATTGTCATGCAATCTTGCAGAGCTCCCTTGAAATCTGTGACCACTAGTGTGGTGTTGGTTTTGTCACATGTTCCAGCATCCGTATAGACCGTGAGGTATTTGACTCTCGCTTGCCTTCTGTCTTTGTGTACAGTGGGGTCCATGTTTTTCGGTAGAGGAAGGGTTTTGATGTGACTGCGCTGTTCAGGTTGCAAGTCCGTCATGGCGTCCAGTCGTGTTCTTTCTGGGGGGCTACCTATCTTCCATAGGATGGATCTCCCAGTTTTAGTGGTGGCAAGCCTTTCCTTCTGGGCGATTAGTAATGCTTCCTTGATCTCTTCGAACGTGTTGTACACTCCTAATTGAAAGAATTTTTCCGTGGACGTGTACAATGGTAGGCCCAGTGCTGCTTTATATGCCGTCCTGATGATAATGTTTATTCGTTCTTCCTCTTGTTTGTTGAGGTTGTGATACGGTAAGCTGTACGCCAGCCTACTCGTGACGAGGGCTTGCATGATTCTTAATGTTTCCTCTTCCCTCAATCCGGCTCTTCCTTTAGTGATTCTCTTCACAATTCGGGCTAGCTGGGTTGAAGATTTGCTGATTTTTTCAATAGTGAGATCGGCTCTTCCGTTTCTTTGCATTGTCATTCCCAGGACGCGAATGTGGTCTCTTTCTGGGATTACGGATTGGCCAATCTTCACAGCTATCTTCTCTTCCTTGTTGCTGCTTCGGTGTGCGTGGATTCTTACTATCTCTGATTTTTCCGGGGCGCACTGGAGTCCATTTTCGCCTGCCAGCTTTACTACCCAGTTTACGGCGTTCTGAAGATGCCTTTCTTTTTCTGTAGTTGACCCTTGCGTCGCCCATATCGTTATATCATCTGCATAGATGACGTGTCCAATGTTCGGGAGTTCTCTCAGCTTGTTCGCGATCTTTATCATCGAAATGTTGAAGAGGAGAGGGGATAAGATGGATCCCTGTGGCGTGCCTGCATTTGGCATCTGAAAGGGTTTTGATCTCAGTTGGCCAATTCCTACCGTTGCTGTTCTGTTGGATAGGAACGCTGTTACGAACTTAAAGGTTCTTTCGCCGCAGCTCATTGCGCTGAGAGTTTCTAAAATGGCTTTGTGGGAGACGTTATCAAATGCTCCCTTCAAGTCCAGGGCTAGGATAAAATGTACAAAATGTACAAACTAACAAAGTAAGGAAAGGCACATCTTTCATTCACAAAGGTGTTGTGGCTTAGTTTCAATTGAGCGAGCGAATAGCGACGACCCGTCGGCGGCCGGCGGACGGAACGCTGGGCCGACTGACTCGATCGGTAGGTCGGCTGGTCGGCGAACCGTGCAGTAGCGCAGCCATTTTCCAGCTCATCTCCTATTGACGTCACACGAAAACGCCACAGAAAATGGGCGAGCGTAAAGAGAGGAGGACAGCATTTTCTAATTGATTTTTCTACTAAATAAATTCGCGTAAACGCGGCCAGAGTGGTCGAAACAATGTCTACGGACTCCGAACTACAATTTGCGCTAGTAATCCCGCAATGTTTAAAAATCACTTCAGTGTCTCTTTAAAATGGTCCCAAAAGCCATGCCATTCGCGTGGCTCGCCAGAAAAGCTGGGGACTCGCAGCTTCGGCAGGGCAACCCTCGATGTCAATGGGCTGACGTGCAAGCTAGGGCGGATTCGGATGCTGTGCACTTGCTCTTGGCATGCAGGAGGTCCTTCGGGCTCAACTGAGATTTGCAGCACGGCAGCAAGGTCACCCATTAGCACTCAGCTCACCCACTGAAGTGCGATACCTTCTGCCTCTGCATTTCCAGCACCCTTCTCCGTCGCTACAACCACCTTGGATGTACCCGCGTCTGCAAATTACAACTGGAGTGCCCGGCATTACCCGCAAACAGGATATCGCCACCCCTGCCTTAAAGTTCTTCGCCTTGGAACTGCTCTTCCAAAAATACAGGGCCCACACCCATCTATACACGGATGGGTCTGTGACAGATAGCTCATCGGCTATAGGAATCTGGTTCCCGTCCTCCTGTACCGCCTTCAGCGCAACGCTTAGCCACAGGACGACATCTATGGTCACCGAACTTGCCGCTCTGCGGGCTGCTTTCGCCTACATCATCGAGCTACAATGTCCCCAATTATCCAGTAAAAGTAAAACGCATTTACTTTTTCCATATATGCACTTTGGCACAGATTGCGACATTTCGTAAGTGTTTTTCTTTTACTCTTTTATGCATTTTCTATACCGTATGAAAATGCCGCCTTTTGTAATGCATACGTGATGCTCCTGAATGTTTACGCATCGGTGATTATATGGTGCCTTGCGTTTAGCTCCTTTACAATCACCTGTGTTGACGAACACTACAACAGCAAACGTGGATTGCTTTCGATTTAGCGTAATTGTTTGTCAAATCACTAACTCAACTTAGCAGCTTTTACTGCAGAATGCAATTTATTACCCTGTGCTACTTGCTGCTGTTTTGTTGGCGGCAGCAAGCCATGCAAAGTGGTACTCTTGATTTACAGTCTCAGACTCACCGCGGATAGTCCGCGGGTAGTCCAAGGATACATGGGCAAAGCGAATGCCGGACTGCTGCTTGGGGAGTCCGCGGTGAATCCGGGACCGGAAATCAAAGCGGCCCAGTGTCTTGTACCGAACACAAACACAGCTGCTGAGATTTACAGCACTATTTGAACTCTGCATCCCCGCCCGCCGCTCGCGTTGAAAGGGGCTCAGACTGCTCGGTTGGCGACATAATAGGACATGCAGGTCCTTGAGTTTGCCCATGCTATGCTGGGCAGCTAAGCTACGCCGCTTTGAATTCTCAAGAAAGGGCACTTTCAACCATGCCCTCCATGCTCTCAGGGCATGACAGCTGATGCAACGCAGGTGCAGGCCGAAAACAGAACACTTTTAGCACTATGGGTGCGTTCCAATTTACCGTTTAGACAGCTTCGTTGCCGTCTTCGCAGACAGTACGCCATGTTAAGCCCCGTTCCAATTCGAACGAAGCAGTCAACGAAGACTGCTTCAAGGAGACAGCATCGAAGTCAGCAACGATGCAGGCTACCTTCCTGTCTAAACTAATAAGGGACGCCAGTGCCACCTTTTTGCGTATTAATGTTAAAACAAAAGAACTTGTTCCTTTATTTAAATATTTAGTATAAGTTACTAGTGATGAAAATGACTTTGTTTAATTTTTTAATTACGTAACATTTGTAATAACAACGGTAATAATAGTTACGAAACCTGCGGCTTGCGCAACTCAACATGTCTGCTATGACGCTGTCGTCTGCGCTGGTGTTGCGCTTGCGACCGCGGCGCCGTTCCAATTTTATTCCTTTAGACGTCTAGTTAGACTGCTTTGTAGGCTGTCTACGAAGCTGTCCGCGAATTGGAACGCAGCCTATGTATGCACCGTCATTGGGAGCCAAGCCGATTCACACGCTACCCATCATTTCCATAAAGCATGGAGGAAAGAATACTCCATAAAGGCACGCGATTGCAGCGCCAGTTTTTGCTCTACGGAATAAAGAGTTATTACCTTAACATAAAGTTTGCCTTTTGAACTAACAGTTATTTTAAAATTGTTATTTTAAAATGCTAAAAGTTGAGTAATTTTTATGATTAAATAAAATAACAATCAAAATGTTATTTTTTTTAAAAGCTGCTCGCGTCCTCTGGGAGATATAATAAAATACTCTTACTTTGTCGTGTCCTGTGTGGTATCGGTACATGGGTTGTCTCGCGTATTTGTATTTGTGCTGTTTGCAATTTGTGTACTTCACCGAATGTACCGTGAGTGATGTTTACTCAATGCTTGGTACGTTTCACCCATGACCATGTGCGAACACGTTACTAGTTCTCCAAATGAGGGCAACGCTCGTGCTACCTTTTGCTATGTAGCGCGGGGCGTGGTGTAAAGGGGTCCCTTTTGACGATCGAGGTGAACGACAAGCGTAGTACGTCGCAAGGTAATAATGACCACCCATTGCGCGATCCTTGCCGTATTGTCGGTCATGTTCCTCGGCAGAGTCTCATGCTTCCGAGACATTACGACGGACGTCTTCGGCAATGCCAAACCGGGCGTTCTGAGCGCGTTCGGGGACTTCAACTCCGACAAGCTCACCGATCTCTTTGTCGTGTCCAGCGACTTCCGCACAGTTCAGCTATGGATCGCCACGGGAGCGAAGCCGTCGTTCGAGAAATCCAACATTGAGTGCAATATCTCGGGCGTGATCACGTCCGTCATGCCTGGCGACTTCGACGGCGACTCGATCATGGACGTGCTTCTTACGTCAAAATCCTCCGGCAAACCCGACGTCGACGACATCGAAATATTCTGGGGCCGTCTACGAATGGGCGTCGACTGCACCAACAGCACGAAGATCACTGCAAACCGGCAGCCGCTACTTTTCGACTATAATAACGACAGAGTCGTAGACATACTGTCTTCAAAGCCTGGAGATCCGGATAACTTGAGAACGGTTTGGACCTTCGGTTCGACCAGGACGCCGACTCCAGTGAACATGGGCCCAGGCTTGGGCCAGCTTTCGAGCCCGCATTCGAACTCGTACGTTGATTTAAATGACGACATGACAGCCGACCTCATGCTCACCGGCAAATCATCGATGGAGATCTGGTACTGGATCGGCAATGGCTCGTTCGGCGGCCCGCACAGACGGGACTACCCGCAGGACGCCGCAGTCAAGGGCCAGTCGCTCTTCGTCGACGTAGACGCCGACGGCGACATGGAACACGTTATGCCTGTTTGCCTCGGCAGCGCCGACTGCCGGCATTCGGCCATTATGGTGCTGAACGGTACTCACTGGGTTCCGTGGTACGAGTCGTTCCAGGACAACACGAATTACACGTGGAGGTTCCACCATGAAGAAGATTCCCCTGAACTCACTCTGCCTATTACACTGCGTACTGCAGACGTTGACATGGATGGTTACCCCGATTTCTTGGCAATACTGAAAGGCAAGCCACCCGGACAGAAGAAGACGGTCGTTGGAGCGACACTGTTCCTCAATACCCGCTGCCCGCAGTGCCCCTTTGGGCGGAACCTGGTTCCCTACTGGAATTACGGAGCCCTGGCAAACTTCGATGCAGTGAAACTAGCTGCGTTCTTTGACATCGATGAAGATGGCCACATGGACATCCTCCTCACTAATGGCTCCAAGAGTGACGGCTTCCGCACGTATGCACTTCGCAACCTGTTCAGCGACGACGCGTGCTTTATCAAAGTCCTCGCTCTGAGTGGCCTCTGCTACACCGACTGCCCTCAAGGCCAGCTGGCCTACGGCACAAACCAGCCGGGACCCCTGGTGCGATACCGAATCATAACGTCCAGCGGTCACCCACAGGTAAGGTTGCTCCATGCGATCACTTCTTCGCCTTTTGGCCAAGATCAAACTCCGTGCGAACTCGATATTGCTGACAAAACTCACTTCTTAACCTATTTTCGTTTTTGTGGTATCTGGGGTGCCCAGAGCCATCAAGTATGGTGTACAAAGGTGATGCAGCCCTTTTACATTTTTGTATGATTTGTCAACACTCTAGTTCAATCTACATAAATTTCCCGGTTTCCACATGTGTAACAAGCAATGTTTGCCATCATAATGAGCACAAGAACAAACTCTCATATAATGGTTTTTCTTTTTCCTTTCCTACAACTGGCTTTGTCCATCTGTCATCTGAGTTAATGAATGTCCCAGTTATGCTGGAAACATCTTCAATAAACTACTAAGTAACGGAAATAGTTGTGAGCCACCCACAGGCCTAGTGCCTTACTCCGCAACGTTTTTGGTGTTTCTTTATGGGTAGCTTCTGATCTGTTTGCTACCATATGGCTGTGGCCATTCTCTACAAGTGGTCTCTGAATATCAATCTGGTCACAACAACTTTCATTGTAACCTGTGGCAGGCTGTTGAGTCCAACCCCTTGCACCTTCCCTTCAGTCCCGCTCTGCTTTCGCACCCATAGCCTGTCAGCAGTTTCGTTCCCCCGAAAAAACGTCGCTCCCCCTTTACACTCTCGTGCCTTTGCAGGAGAGCTGCAGCAGCCAGCTGTACCAGTCGGCGCACTACGCGCTCCAGCTTCCCTACTCGGTGTTTGGCATCGGCCAGTCGCCAAACTTCGTGGACGTCCTGACGGTGGCCTTCCCCAGCAACGTCAGCGCCCAGCACCCCAGCGTGCACCACCAGTGGACGCAGATCATCCCAAACTCGCAGATGGTCGTCGTCCCCTACCCGCCCGACGACCCCTCCCGGTGGGTCAACAAGCTCTTCGTCACCCCTGGACGACAGGTCGGTAGCACTCGTCATTCGCTGTTCTTTCTCTCGCTCTCCCCCCTGGACGAATTTAAAGAAAACTATTTTAGGCATCCGGATGCCATTTTCATCGAGTGTTTATACAGCGAGATGTTCATTATATGCAAGGAGTTGTACAACTACCATTCAAGTAGTTTTAGTTACTTGTTTAGGGCAAATTTTTATATGGGGTGATCGGAGCCAGGTAATAAAACCGACTTGTGGTCAGGTCTATGCCTCTCTATAGTTCATACCACAAGCAAGGTGCAGCACTGTGGAGGCTGCATTGTTGTCAACAGTGCGCCCACTGAGGGTGCCTAACTCGCCATGAAGGGGGTCCCCTCTCGGCAAGTGGAACCGCAAGGCCCCGGCGCCTTTTGTCACTTCCTTCGCGGTGAGTTAGGCGCCCTGAGGGGGCGGGCTGTTGACAACAATGCGGCCTCCACAGTGCTGCACCTGGCTTGTGGTGTGAACTATAGGGTAACATCGAATACATTGGTTTTCTCATATTACGAACCCGGCTTCAAAATTCACATGGCTAGCACCAAAATATTCAGTTAGTTACTGCCTATCTCCACCAGGGCCCGTTTGCCGGTACACATAAGTTCCCGATTAAGTTCCCGCTTACGAATAAGACGCCAATAAGTCGAAGTTGGCCACGGCAAATATTCCGGATGCCAGGAAACTAAACGAAAACGCTACTTTAACCGAGCGTTTGTATCAGTTTCGGACAAACGACTTATTACCTAGACAGCACTAAAGTCGTACTTGAGAACTGATTCCCACACTTATCGCGTTCGGGCAAACGCAGGCCTTTTTTGCCCAACAAGCATCCTTAGCTTAGAAACAAATTTGCTGCAAGATTGAATCTTGTTGTGTTGACACTCGTTGTGTTGACACTTGTACTTAGCACAGATAGTTTCTGGCCACTTTGTTTGTATTATGCCAGCAAAATGCATGGTTGCTTGAATGCTCTTAGCTTTCCTTGGTGTCTGTCTTCAGTGAGGGTACTGTAGTGGTCGTTGTAGCTCTTGTTGAGTGCTGTGTCAGGTTAACGGCCAATCATCGCCCGTGCTCAATGCAGGTGCTGCTGACGTTCATTGCCCTGGCCGGAACGTGCGTCTTCATTGTGTTGATAATCGGGGCCCTGCACTGGCTGGAGAAGCGCGAAGACCGGCGGATGAAGCTTCAGGAAGCCCACCAGTTCCACTTTGATGCCATGTAGGGGGTCCTCTGTGTGCCAAAGACCCGTCGCCTCGTGACCAACCTGTTACCGCAACTGAACTGCAGTGAAGAAATACCAGCAATATGGCCTTCGACGGGACTTCTGCTGCTTGGTGTGACAGTCAAGACTGGTTCAAGCTGCAATTACTGCCGTCGTGTCGTTGCTTCTTTAGTCGTTAACGCTGCAGTTCAACAATTAACGTGATGTTTGTGCCTTTTGTGAAAAGCCTAATTTGTGGGCTCCAACTTCTCCCACTATAGTGGTTTGTTGATCGAGCGTCGTGAGCGCGCCTGTTTTGCAAGCTGATGTTCCGAAATATTTTTGTGGCAACGCCAATGGAAAACTGTTGGACTAAGCAGACCTGGCAAAAACTTGATTTGTTCACGATTTCTTTGTTGCGATTGCGCCGTACAGCTGCTTTTCTGTTATTGCGAAGCCTTTCTGTATGGCTTGCTTTTCAATAGCAGTTGTGTGGCTCAAGGTGTGTGCAAAGTCTGTAGAAAAAGTGCCTCGATATTATTGGCACATTATTGAGATTAATTATTATGGTAATTACACTGTTCTGCTCTTTTTGTTGCACTTTGCGAAATTTATGTTGCGTTTAGGTACACTGTATTCTTATTTTTGGATGTGCTGTCAGTACCCTCATTCATTCCTAGTCTTTCCAAAGGTCTTTGTTGAAAGGGGTTACCTCTGTACAGAAAGACCAAGACTGTGTTGTTCCTTGTAATTTATGAATGATTGATAAATTTGATTGTTCTGAAAGATTGCATATTGTTGTGTTCTTGACTAGACGGAGGCAGTAGTCAACCGGGACGAGCAGACCATGTTTATTGGTCACCAGATGTTAGTCGAAGAACGCAGAGGATTAGGCGCGGCTGCTTATAAGCGATAGCCGCAGCAGAGAACAGGGCAGATAGTGGCACTCCCTGAGCGGGCGCATGCGCAAGGACACGGTTCAAATGACACAACATCCCTTCCCCAACACAAGGTTCATTAGTCGGTGCTACGGCTTGTAGCGTTCCGGGGGTTGTCTTTTCCGCGTGCTGCGTCGGAGGACTGGTTGGGGATCCTTGTCCCTCTCCGGTTCTGATGCGCGGGCTTCGGGATAGGTAAGACCTGGCACGGAGGCCTGATCTGCAGACGTGGGGCTACGGGCTGCGATTGGCTTCACCGTAGCCGGCGGTAGGACCACAGTGTCCTCGGTCGAGGGCTGACTCGAGGCCGGCTGGACCGCCTTGGTAACCGGGACCGGCATGAGCTCCCCTGGAGCTGCGGTGCTTGCCCAGTCCGGAGTCCCGAGTGGGATTTGTTGGTGTGCCATGGGATTCCAGCCGTCCGGAAGCTCACATTCCGGGGCCTGATGGTACCTCGGGCCCTCCTGGAAGGTACATGGGCGTAAGTCGTCGGCATGAACATAGCGCTCCTCTCCTCCTGTAGACACAACGTATGTGCTGATGCTCACACGCCTGAGCACGGTTCCTTCGAGCCATCGGGCGTCACCCGGGCGCAAGCCTTTCACTAATACGCGGGAGCCTTCACTGAATTCTCTGCAGCCTCCTCGCGTTTGGTTCGCCGACTCCCTTATTCGTTCCAATTTCTCGGTCATTCTTTTCTCCATATCTGGATGCAAAAGGCTCAACCGCGTCCGCGGCTTCCACGACAAGAACCGTTGCGCTGGAGTTTCATCTGTAGTACCGGTTGGGGTGTTGCGGTACCTGAACAGGAACTGGTCAATGCGATGCTGGAGAGTCTTTGATTCCCCAGTCCGCTGCTCGTCGAGGACCTGCTTGAAGAGATCTCTTTTTATGGTTTGCACACACCGTTCAGCGCTGCCGTTTGATGCTGGATGATAAGGAGGCGACTTCACATGCCGAATGCCATTCCTGCTCAAAAACGTTGCAAACTGAGTTGACGTGAACTGCGGGCCATTGTCCGTAACCACTACTTCCGGCAATCCATAAGCAGCGAACACACTACGCAGTTTTTCCACCGTCTTTTCACTGTTCGTCGCTTTCATCACAAACACTTCCACCCACTTTGAATGCGCGTCCACCAGCACGAGAAACCACTGTTGCTCTCGATACGCGAAGTCCAAATGCACTCTCTCCCACCTTCGCGTCGGCCAGCCCCACGACAACAATGGGACGCTGGGTGCTGAGTTTTGCGCCAGTTGACACGTCATACACTCTTTCACTGCTCGTTCTATGTCTTGAGTTAACCTCGGCCACCACACGTGACTTCTAGATAACATTTTCATGCGCGTCATTCCCGGGTGGCCCTCATGCAGCATTGATAACACCTTTTCACGAAGCGCAACAGGCACTATCACGCGATTTCCCCAGGTTACACAATCCTGGTCAACAGACAGTTCGCTACGCCGTACAAAATAAGGGGCGAGTGTATCTTCTGCCACATGCGAAGGCCAGCCGTTTTGAGTGTAAAACAGAACTTTTGATAGGACCTTGTCCCTTTTCGTTTCCATTCTAATCTCTTTTGCAGACAGCGGGGTTTCATCGAGCACAGAAAAAAAATGTACGTCTTCCGACTCGGGTGCTTGGCTCGACAACTGCAAAGGCAACCGCGACAGTGCGTCAGCATTTGCAATCTCGCTAGCCTTGCGATAAACCCAGCGGTAGTTATAGGCTGCAAGAAGCAAAGCCCAACGCTGAACACGCGCTGCTGCCATTGCGGGAACTGGCTTATCATGCGCGAGCAGGCCCAGCAATGGTTGGTGATCAGAGTATATGCTAAAGGATCGACCGAACAAGTATTTGTGAAATCTGCGCAGCCGGAACACTACTGCCAATGCCTCTTTTTCGATGTGCGCATACGCCTGCTCAGATTTACTGAGAATCCTCGACGCAAAGGCTATCGGCCTCTCCACTGGGCCTTCTTTGTGGAACAGTATAGCTCCCACTCCGTAGGCTGACGCGTCACAGACGAGGCCGAGATTCTTCGATGGGTCGTAGTGGGCTAATACCGTGTTTTGCGTAAGCCATCCTTTGCTTGTTTGGAACACTCGCTCGGCCTCAACTGTCCATTTCCATTTTGTGCTATCTCTGAGTAGGTCGTATAGCGGTTTTAGTTCTGCTGATAGGTTGGGAACGAACTTGCCATAGAAATTCAACAGTCCCAGATACGCCCGGAGTTCCTGTTTATTCTTTGGGGCTGGCGCTTCCTTTATTGCTGCTATTTTTACGTCTGAAGGCCTAATTCCGTTCCCGTCTATCACGTGGCCCAAGTAGGTCAGTGACGTCTCAAAGAACTTACATTTGTCTTTTTTCAGTTTAATTCCATGTTCCTTAAACCTAGCTAGCACGCTTTCCACCTTCTGATAGCACTCCTTGAAGGTTTCCCCAGCGATTAACACATCATCAATGTAACAGGATACTCTATCTAGGCCTTTTAACAGGTCATCCATTACCGCCTGAAAAATAGACGGGGCACTCGTGATCCCATAGGGTAGCCGTGTATACTGAAACAATCCAAGATGCGTATTCATGGTGACTAAACTCTGCGAGTCCGGATCAAGTTCTAGTTGCTGGTAGGCCGTTGAGAGATCTAGGACTGTGAAATATTTACACCCGTGCAACGTTGCGAAGATATCTTCCATTACTGGCAACGGGTAATGGTCCGTTCGGAGAGACTGGTTTACTGTCATTTTATAATCCCCGCAAATTCTGACCTCCCCGTTGGGTTTATAAACGACCACTAGAGGCGTTGCCCAGTCGCTACGTTGAACCGGAATTAGGACCCCAGCTCCTACCAGCGCCTGCAATTCTTTTGACACCGCGTCTCACATCGCGAAAGGCACCGCTCGATGCTTGCAGAACACGGGCGTGCTCCCTTCTTTCAAAAGCAGTTTTACCGGGGTGCCTTTTATCAACCCAAGTTCGGGCTCGAACACCTCTAGAAATTTTTCTACCAGTTGTGCTACCTTGTCTACGCTGACACCGCACACGCTCAACCAGTCCAGCTTAAGAGCCTCCAGCCAATCTCGACCCATCAGCACCGTCTCACATTTCTGTGGCGTCCGCACGACAACTAGCGGGAGGGTGACCGCCTGACCATGGTGCTCGACCGGTACCTTCACCCTCCCCACGGTCTGCAGGGGAACGCCCCCGTACGTTCGTAGCCTAATTCGACAACTTTCCAGGGCTAGGTCTGGCCAATACTTCACAAACACACTTTCAGGTACAATCGAAACAGGTGCCCCCGTGTCGATTTGCATTCGCACATTTCTACCTGCCACCTTAACGTTCACCGTATAGCTAGGATGGTTACTGTCGCAGGCAAATATGTTATGCAGCACAAGTTCGTCCTCACCGTTCATTGTCTCTAGGTTGTCACGGACGTCGTCCACGGCCCGCACCGCGCGCGATGAGGCAGCCTTGCAGGCCCTCGACAGATGACCCATCCGCTTGCATAGATGGCACTTGTATTTCCGGAACGGGCAGGACCTTCCGTCGTGGGATGATCCACCGCAGCGGAAACAGTCTGGCGTTTCGATGGGGTGTTCCGCTCCGTCGGCTGCTGCTGCTGGCTTGGCTGAAGCTCTAGCTGCGGGCTTGGCCCGGTAGGTGTGGCGAACATCATGCACTTCCTCCGGTTGTCTCGTAGCTGGTTGAAACTTTCTAGTCTCGGCCCAAGCTAGTTCAACACTTTTGGCAATGTCGCACGCTGTGGCAAAGGTCAATGTGCTCTTCTTGAGAAGTTCCGCTTGGGTCGGTTGGTCTTTTAAGCCGGCCACAAACTGGTCCCGCAACGCTTCTTCCAGAAAGGGCCCAAATTCACACGACGATGCCAGCCTTTTTAATTCCACGGCGAATGCAGCCACACTCTCACCTTCATGCTGGGACCGGCGATTAAACTGGAACCGTTCCGCAATCACCATTCGCTTGGGGGCGTAATGCTCCTTGAGAACGGTGACGAGCTGACTGTATTCCTTCTCCTCAGGCTTTGCCGGGGCGAGCAGGTTCTTTAACGTGCGGTAAGTCTTCTTGCCCATGGCGGTCACGAATGTCGAGACTTTCAAATCATCGCTCACCTTCACGGCGCGGACGTAGTGTTCAAACCGCTCCACGTATGATTCAAAGTCTTCGTCCTCATCTTCGTCGAATCGCTCGAACTGGCCTAGCGAAGCCATGTCGCTGTATCGACCCGGCTGCCTCCGTTGATTCCTGGTCACGGCAATCCCATCCTCGTCGCCACTGTTGTGTTCTTGACTAGACGGAGGCAGTAGTCAACCGGGACGAGCAGACCATGTTTATTGGTCACCAGATGTTAGTCGAAGAACGCAGAGGATTAGGCGCGACTGCTTATAAGCGATAGCCGCAGCAGAGAACAGGGCAGATAGTGGCACTCCCTGAGCGGGCGCATGCGCAAGGACACGGTTCAAATGACACAACACATATGGTCTGTGCTTTGCTGGAAACAACAAGAACAAAAAATAACAATGTTTGATCGTTGTGCTTAAAATCTGCATTTTGTTTGAAACCTGGTGTTTTGTTTTTGCTTTGCAAGTGACTGCACCGACAAAAACAAGCAAACCACACCTTAATTATTAATTTAAACAATGGGAAACCTAATCCTGAAGTCAAATATCCTAAAGTGGCCATGAAGACAAAATATGTTTGTTTTATTTGAAAGAATAGGTGTTTTATAGTGCCCCCAACGCTTGTCCGGCAGCAAACGATGCTCTATTCACTAAGAAATTACACAACTTAAGCCGAAATTTGTATTCTCCCACTAAATCATGTGCTTCATGACAGCGATGATGTATCGAGGGCAGGTATTTGAAAGGAATGTTAAGTACGCTGACTAGGGCTGCAGTGGACGACGAAAAGTCTTTCGTTGCTTCGTTTGCCATCTGTCCTCTAGATGGCGCCACAATACCTCTCAAGCCCGCTGTCTGCACTCGCATTGATTGATTGATTGTAGGGTTTAACGTGCCGATGCAACGCAGGCGATGAGGTGCACCATAGTGGAGGGCTCCGGATTACTTGTGACCACCTGGGGATCTTTAACGTGCGGCGAAATCTCGTGCACACGGGCATTTTTGCTTTTCGCCTCCATCAGAAAAGTGGCCGCCGCGGCCGGGAATCGAACCCGCGCCCTCATGCTCAGCAGCACAACGCCTTAACCACTGCACTCACAATGATCTTGACCTGATTTTCACCTGGCTTATTTTTTAAACATAATCGTTTCGTGAAACATTGGGTGTGCTCGACAAACAGGGCCACATAAGACGATGTCGCTTATGCCAATTGGCCAGTGTCATGTGGGACAACTCCAAAGCACCAGATTGCTGTGCAGTTCACAAGCATAGTACGTGCAAGACGCACTTGTGCTTCTATGTTTGCTTGTGCATTCGTGACTTTCATTGTTTACCCAACCATTCTTACTGCTGTAAAAAGAATACGCATTAAATTTTAAGCGTAAATAGCTTGTTCTGCAAGCTTGTAAGTCCTGCCTAAGGCTATGTTGAGACTACCGACAAAAAGTCATATCGTGATCTATGGATGTTAAAAAAACGGCATGTCATGCAGTTCGGTTGGCTGAGACGAATGACGTCATTCTTTAAAGTTATTATGACAGTTGCGGCAACATTCTGAACGTGGCATAACTTGCGTTTTCTTTTGCCGGCCTCAACCAATCGTACAGCTGCCGATAATACGTCATAGGTTCTGGTGCGGAAAATGAGCTAGTGGGTCGCATGGCCATTCCCTTTTTTCCTAATTACATAGCTTATTTGAGGAAAGCTTGTGTTAAAAGTGGTGTCAGTGTTATTCCAATGAGACAATCTTTCGAATGAACCGTACGTGCTTTTTGTCTTTATGGCCCCTTTATACCCCTGTTACACAGGCACTTTCAATCGCGATTGAAGTGAATCGCGATCAAGTTTTCGAGCGCGCTCGTCGCACTGCCGCTGCTACATGGCACGTTTCAAACGCGATCAAGAAATTGCACAGGTTGCACTCGTGCACGCCAGATGGCGCTAACAATGTACTTGCCGCCGGCGTCTGGTAACTTCGCGCGGTCGTAGGTATACGTAACTATGTAAATGTTACCGCACTCTTATTTGGGTCAATTTATCTGACACAATTTGTGGCGTTAGTTGTAGTTGTCACCTTCTGTGCCATTACTGAGCGGGGACGAGAGTATTGCCGCTTTCCTTTGATCGCGCTTGGAAGCCTTGATTGCGCTTGAGAAACCAGGATTGAGTTCGAGCGGGATCGAGCTAGATCGCGATTGAAACTGCCGTGTAGCAGCACCCGATCCGGATTGAGTTCGATCTGGATTGACTCAATCGTGATTGAAAGTGCCCGTGTGACACGGGTATTACATATGAAGTGCCTAGTTTGGTCATACAGAAAATTTCGTAGTTTGCTAATCTGAATAATCAGCGTTTATGTGCTGAAGCATTCTGCAGATATGAAATTATTTTGCATGACAGATTTTGTTTTACCTTTACAGCGTCTCTCCAAAACACTAAAGCTTTACCTCAGCTGCAATGCATGTTTTAGCAAGATGCCAGGGATCCATGAAAACGATGTAGGGCTATTAAACGTGGCCCCAAAATCTTGTGTACAGAGCCTACCTTGCAACATCACTTCAAAAACATGGGAGCTACAGGTGGTGACCATGTAAGCCTGGCATGGCGTCACGATGACTTAATGATGCAACATTCACTTTTGGCACTTTCATGTGGCTTTTGTCACTCTTTGACCCATTTGTTTCACCTTTAATTTTAATGCCTATATTGGAAGAAAAGGATGTGCTCCTTTGCACTAAACTGCAGTTATAAGCTCGAGGGTAAATAAACTGCTATGTGTGCTCCACTCTTTGATTGCCATTAATATGAGCATTTTTATTGAAAAGGGCCACTTCTCAACTGGCTGAAACCCTCAAAAAGGGGGGGAAAGTTGGAAGCAGGGAGAGGCAAGTTTGTGACTACTCGAGACTGGCCAGGATGGCTGAGCTAATGTATGCCACAAGGGGATCTAAAATTTCCTCTCCGCAGCGCTGTTGTTACCGGTCAATTTTTTGCCATGCCTCCGGTGAACGAGGCGTGGAAGCCTGGGTTAGCAATTGTGGCCTTCCACCCTTGTCGTCTTGCTGGACACTTCCACAAAAAGTGATGAAAGGTTCTCATAGGAAGTTTTCTGGAGATTTGTTCTCTTACACTGGTTGGATGTGCTTGTTCCTTCTGCACAAGCGCAATGCGAGACAGGCGATGCAGAGTCCAAGTACAGCCAATTACAATGCAACGGAGCTGCACCTCGGCCACCTGCGGGTATGGCCTTGGGCACAGACAGCTCTCATTCAGCCAGTTGTGTAGCCAGGCACTGCCACACTCCCATGCGGTGTTGTGGTGGTACCTCGGGTAGGGTCAAAGCGGTGCATTGACAGCTCACGGAGGGGAGAAACAAAAATGCACTTGCCAGCTGGTGCGCCGCCTCTTTCCCCAACGACTCTAATCTTTGTAGCAAGACCAATTATTAACTCAAGCCCTGTGACTGCGGCGCAGATCAGTGTTGCTGTTAGTGGGTGAAAGGGGGCTGATAAGCGACACTCGTGAGTTGTTCCAACCGAGACTGGATAAATAAGTGCTTCTGCTGCCAAGCGCCAGATCAGCTCCCAGTAGTGGGCATCCTTGATTATCAGGCCGCCTGGTACGAGATCCAGCACTCAATTTTCTTACGTATTTCTATGGGACCTCCAGTTCGAAGGCAGTCCTTGACAGCTCACGGACTATCCGAGACTTTTAAATCAAGGATACCCAGTATTGCCTTGAGTTTGGACTCGATGATGTCTAGTCTCTACCCAAGCCGGGCACAGAAAGCAGCAATAGCAGTGGACTAAGTCTCTAGATACGTGGCTGCTTAGCAATGACAATGATGAACCACAGGGCTGTCGGCACTGGCTGCAATTTCGTGAGCCATCGCTTGGGGTTAACAGCATGCAACCTGGCTGTTTGGTTCTTGCTCTTGGTGGCGTTGGTTTGCTGGGGGCATACATTGGGCAGGCTCCAAGAAGGTGGTGGAGTGACAGCTGCCGGCACATCCTCAAAAAACCATAGTCCTAGAGCTCACCCTGGTGTTAACTGACAGGTTGCAATGGTGCTTAACATGTGCTTTATGCAGAAGGTTCTTCGTGGAGTTGAGGCCCCCACGGGTCTGCAGCTTGCTCACAAGTGTCAAGTTTGGGAGGCCTGTGACGGTGCACATACACTGCTGGTTGAGGACCTCTAGAGCTTGTTGGCAAGGTCCAGGTGCTGGGCTCCGTAGGTAATCTTAGTCTGAATGAGGCTCTGGGCTAGCAAAGGTGTTGGCGGCAGCTCCAAAATCGTGCGTGGTGCATCACACGAGGTGCAGCATTTGATTGACAGAGGCTTTGGGTTTGCCAAGTCGTGCCCGATTCTAACTGCTGTCGATATGAGGAAAGCATTCGACTGTGCCTTCCACCCTACTGTGGTAGCAACCGCACCAGAATTGGGCCTTGCTGGCAAGCCTCTTTTGCTATTTTCATTACCGAGACTGATATTTTTGTTACCTAAGTTTAAATAAAGCCATGCTTGACCGGTTCTATCCAGAAGAAATACAGAGAAGCTTGAACTCGCGCGCAAGACTTGAATGGCGAAGCTGTTGTAGGTGAACATTGCCGGACACACAATATAAAAAGTCATCCTGAGCATTGTAGATTTCCACCAGCTCATCATCACCGACTCGAGGCAGGATCTGCAGGTCGTCTCAAGAAGGAGTGGCACACTCGTAGCCATGTCTTCAATTACATATAATGGCTTCTAGAGAATGCGGCAGCTGCTAAGACCTCTCCCAAGCAGAGTGTCTTTTCACCTTTAGTATTAGCGCTTGAATTTTTTTTTTTGCTAAGGTCACTGTGCGTGCCAAGGATGCTCTGCGGTCTCCTTGGGGCATGCGCTCACGAGCGCTCAGCATTTTATTGGTATTTTTTTCATGCTACACCGCACTTACGGCTTGTATAACAGCTCCACTTTTAAAAATAGCCGCAGTATGTGAACAGCACAATGGGTGCACATAGTCAATGAATGCCAAAAGTTTTGAGATGTGATACGTTGTGATAATGCAATTTGAAATGTTCAACAGTGTAATGACATTCGACTTTGTACAAATATGCACAATGACGATGCTTAGCACAACTTATGTTGTTTGCTGTGTACCAGTGCTTCAGTGTAGAGCACTGCACGGGCCTGATTTGAAGGCCCAAGCCCGGCCCGAGCCCGCTTTGTGAAGCCCAAGCCCGACCAGGGCCCATAACACCGAGCCCGGGCCCGGCCCGGGCATTCATAAGTGAGCCTAGCCCGGGCCCGGGCCCGGTCATTTATTTTTGAGCCTAGGTAGGGCCCGCAGGTGTGTGAGCAGGCCTGGTCTTAGACGCTGAAGAATATTTGTTTATTATATTTGGTCCGTTGTCTTCGTAGCGGGAAATCAGACGGAGCATCTAGTCTGTAGAAGCACGTCCTGAATTGTAACGCAAAAAATAATGGTTCAAAAGTGCACGTAGTTTAGCTCACACCGTCTGCAGTTCACGCCACATCGGCGCAATAATAGCTCGTGTTCTTACACGAGAGACACCATCATTTTTAATGACCAGACTCTTGGCAACTTCATGTGGTTGTCTCGGTCATAAGTTGGTATTGCTGAAATTTCTTGTTCCCATTTGAATCCACGAGTATGTGCGTGCGTTGAAATATTTTTCCTGCACTGGTTGTTAAGCGCGGGTGCTTCTCTAGCACGCGAGTTTGATTTCCAGCCACGGCAGCCGCATTTAGATTGGTTCGACATCTAAAACACACGTACATAGACATAGGTGCACAGCTCCAGGGTGTCTTAATTAATTCCTTCACCACTAGGGCATTCCTTGTAACCGTATTTTTTATATGTTATACACCAAAATGTAAAATATTGATGCAGTACATGAAATGTGATTAAAATTACAGTATGTGACTCTCAGACCTAGCAAAACACGTTTTTAAAACAATGTGTACAACTAACATCAAGAAGCGCGTAAAAGTAAACTCAGAATATTCATTTTTATGCTCTTTTCTATACTTCACGTCGAACTATTAACGGCCGGGCCTATGAATTCAAGCCCGAGCCCGGCCCGGGCCCACGGCACTGAGCCCGGGCTTGCCGATAATCGACTTCGGGCCGCGGGCCGGGCCCGTGCAGTGCTCTACTTCAGTGTATAGTAGAGCCGCACATCCCTTCTAGCCCCCCTGTCAAGTTGTTGTGCATTGTGTTTAATAATGCTTGCTATAGCTGGCACCTCCAGTCGAAAGAATAAAAGTCACGCAGTCTTAGCCTTGGCACATACACTGTGGCACCTGTTGTGTGAGGTACATGTGGTACATTTCCCTCTCCACAGTCACGCTTTTTTTGTGCTACGCCCAATAAACGTCCAATGTTTTATGTGTTTTATGCAATCCTGTAATGCATGTTACGAGGTTGGAGATAACTCTTGCCTGTAGACTATAAGTACAAAGTTCAGCATGGACTTGGGATGTGTCTTGTGGCAAGGGTGGGTGTCTAAAGTGCTTGAAACAGTCAAGTGGATGGAATTAACATTTTATTAAGTGCAAAACGCATGCGAAGGCATCTTCTGGGCTGTTGTACTGCTGCGGACGCTTGTTGCTGCACATTTAGAGCCAAGATTTCCTGACCTGGGCACGTTTAATGCCCGTGTGGCTGTGTGCCACAAGCTTGTTATGGACCTCTAGGTCCCGACCACCCGGGGATCTTTAACGCACGCCAAAATCTCGCTCACATGGGCGTTTTTCACTTTTCGCCTTCATCCGGAAAGCAGCCACCATGGCCAGCATCGAACCCACGTCCTTGAGCGAGATTTTAATGTACATTCTCAAATCATGTATAGCTAATTGCACAACTGAACATATATAATAGTAAATTTTGGCATCAACAATGTTAAGCTGCGCAATTATTGTGCACTGAACATATTTCTATAGTGAACTGGTAAAATCCGGTCGTGAAAGGTATTACACAAGTAAGTAAACCACCAGCTTCTTCCTACCACAGTTCAGTGTAAGAGGCACCACAATTTATGTGCATGAACTTTTTGTTTACTTTCAAACATGGTAATTTCACAATGCATTACGAAACAAGAATTCAATTCAAATGCAGCTATGTGTTGTTTCCAGACACAATACCAGGCAAGAAACACTTGTGTAGAGCTTTTGAAACAATTTTCTACAAGCTGAAGTTCACAACTTCCTTTTTTGTGTGTGCACGTATGCTTCGAAATAACGATACAAGACTTCCTACTATTGATGACTACGATATGATCACAGACTATACAATTATACAGTGTATAATTACACAATTATACAGACTGTACAATTATATTCCTCATAACAATACTTTTATATTAATAATCCATAGGGGTCTCCATTCGCAACAGAACTGCACAATTACACAAACATCGAACTTAAACACAAACTTTTTGCAGTGCTTGCTTGGTGCCCGATTGCCACGACTCAGACAAAAATTTACATCAGTTGGTACATGTGCGCATAATCTATGGGTCCCATGTCCTGGGTCACACGACATGGCCGCTTACACCACATAAGGTGCACTTCACAACCCATGACTGCTGTTACGCTTAATCGCCGGGTTCTATCCAGCCATAATCGGTGGTATATTTGTCAATGTGCATCCATTAGCCCCTGAAACGATCTGCTATGGCATCGCAAGGGGAAACCCGCAGCCTTTTTCATACCCAACAACGGCTGGGATGCCGTCTTCTCCAAGCATCACAGGTGAGACCACTTCCTCCCTATTCAATCTTGGTGTTGATGTTGCGCCTCTCGCCACGCATTCTGCACGCTGGCCGTCATCCTCTTGCACAGGTTGGACCGCAGAAAGACCCCCACAACGCAAACGATAGTGAACACCCAGGCCGATATGAGCACCCAGTCGGTGTACTCCAACGGCAGATCGGCCAGCGGGCCATTGTAGTCCGGGTCCAACGGGTGCGTAGCGCTCATGCCCGTGTGCCTGCTGATGAACGTGATGAGACCCTGCATCGTCACCAGCGAGTCGTTGAACTTGGCCACGGCGCGGCCGTTGTGGAAAAGAAGTATGCTGGGAACGGCGACCAAACCGTACCTCATGTTTATGTGGCTAGACTTGACGACGTCCACGGCGTAGAACTTCAGGTCGGGAAAGCCGAAAGGCAGCGCGTTCACGTACGGTGCGGCCTTGGCGCAGAAGTTGCAGTACGGCGAATAGAACGCCACTACGACGCAGTGGCCGGCGGTCGTGTTCGTTTTGTTGTTTGGAAGCGTCAGCTCCTGTAGCAATGTAGTACCGTTAACAAGCAGCAGCGTATTGGGCTCGTCACTCGGAGTCGATTCGTTCCTGGGGAGACAGCGAATGGGGTTCGTCATCGCTGAATCGTTCCGGGCGCCTGCAGCCTCTGTAGAGTTGACGGCGCTGTCGGTGACAACTTGCGCGTTCGATTCCATGCTATCTGGAGCGTCTAGAGAATCGATTATACTGGGTACAGTTTCTAAGTCAACATTGGGCGCGTTTTCGGTGGTGTCAACAGTATCGACAGCGATTTCATCGGCGAAACACGTTAATAACGGCACAATTAGAGCACAGCACCAGATCGAGACAGGAGCCATGTTGCTGATGTTGCTACCACTAGAGCGGCCGGCTGCAACCGTATAAATGAGATTACAATTATGCTGTATTGACGTGGAATCAAAATTATTTGTAGGATTTGTTTTTTGTATGCTGGCCTGAATTTATTTCAACTTTTACGTCCCTACTTGAAACTTTGAGGTCATTGAACTCTTTAGAACCCACGCAAATCACTGAAAATTTCTCTTTCTGGAAAATAAAACGTCTGGGCTCCAAAAATATGTAAGACTGACATAAACACGCAATTTTTTGTTGACTAAACTGACTAAACTATGTGGTTAGTGTGTAGTCAGAGTTCTGAGTGTGTAGTGTACTCGATCCCGTAGTACCCGTCGCGTACCCTTCTTTTTCCCTGTCACCTTTCCTCCACACCACGTTAGGAAGGATGACTCTTCCAGTATTTTGCTGCGAACGTTGCAACCCTAACTATGTTTATGTCACCCTCTGAAGACAGGAGAGCTTGACGTGAAAGTTAATCTACAATCTTTCTAAAATCCGCTCTGTTCTAGGGCTATCTGCACTGGAGGTTCAAAATTAAGAGCGAATACGTCGCAGCCCTTGATGCAACGCCTGTCGCCTCTGTCGCTAAGAGCCAGAGGCTGCGACCTTGAGCGCAGGAACTATTTCGAAACGGGATCAGGAGAGCTTGTTTCTATGCTTGCAGACAGCGCACGTGCCGAAACTTTTTGGCGCAAATTTGACCTGTTCTACCGACAAGAGCAGGATCAACTGGCCACGTACGTTATGACCCATTAAAAATCGAACTAAATTTTCTGCTACCTCTGCTGTCGTCGGTCTGTCCTCGCGTTCGGCTCGTCCGTTCGCACTTCGTTTCTCTGTGCATTTATTTGCGTCGCTGCGGCTACACTTGGCAGCGTTTCTCGGTAGTAGGCGCCGCGAGCTGGCAACCCAACAATAACATGGCGGTCAGCTGTTGGACGTCGAACAGTGGGTGATCTGGGGTTGTGAAAACGCGTCCGCTTCTACGTCTAGAAATTCTCGTAACGCTGAGCCGACCGCACCAAATGTCGCTCAAGGGATCGAGCGGTCTGAAGTGTCAGGCGCTGCGCGCAGCGGGGGATTCCGCGACCGACAGTCTACAGAGAAGTGTGCGCTTGGCGTGAGCATGGTAGTACGGAGGCTGTGTTCGCTCAATACGGCTCTCTGGGCGCTCTTCTCCAAATTGGCTTCGGCGAAGACGCTTTTCGCACTCTACGCACCCGTCCCCAACAGAGTGATCAAACACCGTCGGCAACTCTCTTAGGTAATGCGCCACTTTGCCTCCTCCAACATGCTGGGCCATGTCGTTGTGTGTACGCAGCTTTGTAGGGCAAAGTCCGCTCTGAAGTGTGTTTTTGCAGCAACAGATTAAGCTGTGTTGATTGTTTGTTCGCGCAAACTCGTAGAAACGAACTGACACTTGTGTCCGTGTATCCCGAGGCATTAAGTAGATTTTTTTGTGTCGCGTCTGTGGCTCGCGGAGTGTCATCATCTGGTCCGTTCTCGTCCGTCGGGTTTGCAGGTCATCGTGCAGTTTATCGACGCCCGCGCCAAAATGTTGTACGTGTTCCTCGTCGATACAGGCAATATGATGACCTTTGACATGAACCACGCCGTAGAAAGGTGAGCGCACTAGCAGCTTCCTGAAGTTTTGGGAGTTATTTGCTTGGCGTAACCATAGCAACACAATGGAATCCTTTGTCCTGCACGATCGTCCAGCCGTTATCTCTCTCGTGTTCGGATCTTCACGTCCAAGAAACGTGCCTGGCCTGTGCGCCGGCTTTAGATGCTGCGATTGCTGTTCTATTCTTCGGGCCTTTGTTTTATTGCTGTTTTTCCCCCTCATTGAAAATGTTTCTTGGCGCTCGTAAAATGTGCTGACCGCGGTATTCAAACGATCGT
The DNA here is from genome assembly GCF_048455015.1 of Haemaphysalis longicornis. NCBI lineage: Eukaryota > Metazoa > Arthropoda > Arachnida > Ixodida > Ixodidae > Haemaphysalis > Haemaphysalis longicornis. The sequence continues at coordinate 139,946,898 of NW_027526204.1, forward strand.
TCCGAACATACAAAAAAAGACCAGTCAGTGCTGTATTGTAAACGTGAGGGTTTGTGCGATCAGGAGTAATAACCACCGCGTTTTTTAAATTGATAATGCGCTAGGCCTTTGTTCAGGCGAGCTTGCATTTAAATAACTGCCTTACTTCGTGGTTAAATACCACATTTATTTGTTTCCGTGTTTAAAATTCACGAAATGACACTTCATGAGGTCGCAGAATGCCCTTGGCTTAAACGGAGCTCACATTGGTATGCAATTACGAGGCAACGGAACTGAAAGGCTGGTGATTAGAGCGCCACTCATTTGACGTTGATATGCTTGCTACTTTTGCAGTCAGTTTTTCTTATCTCTGGCTTGACAAGGAAGGGCAAGGTCTAGCCTTGCATGAGATCAGAAGTACTGTGCTATTTGTATTCAGCATGAGTAATGCGCAATGAAGTCACCATGAATGCATGATGAAACCCGAAGTAATAATAAAAATACAATAGGAATTATGGCTGTGTGCCTTGTTGGTTCATCAGTATCTGCAGACCTTTTTAAGTTGTGGAGCACAGGGCCCTATACATAGCTTGCATGTGACGTCCCCACAGCCCTTTCTGGAGTACCGCTCTCCGCTTTCCCAGTGCTACTCGAGATCGGAGGCGAAGATAAGTTCACGGCCTTCCACCGCGCAAGCGGTGCTCCAAGATGGCCTCTACAGTGACGTCAGTGCAAGCTATGCATTGACACACGTTGAAAAGAAATGAACAGTGCTGAGTAACTACAGCTTCGGAACTGGAGGGGGCATTTGGAGACCTGTCTCACAAAAAGTCAAGGCCCCTTTCTTAAAACTAGCTTTCACTTATTCAACCTGAGTCAAAGCCAAAGTCCGAAATCCACTCCCAAAGTGTAAAGCCAAAGTCCACTTCAACTCGGCCAAAGCCAACCCTGCTTAGAGAATGTATTTCATCATCATCGCTAACCGTGCGGACTGCGGAACTATATTTTGCATGTTACGAGAGGTTCATTAGGTGTACAAAGACATCACATTTTTATTATGTGGTGTATGATTTTTATGGGCCCTTTGTGAGACCCTTTTTGTAAAGTTGGCTCTTTCCTGCAGTGTGGTTTATACCCTTGTCACACAGCAAATCTAATGTCATTCAAAGTGAATGACATTAGCCGTTAATGACATTCGGTTTGGCCGTGCAGGTCTACACAGCAAAACAAATGTCATTTGATAATGATAGCGGTGATGAATAGCGAGCTCGCTAAACCACAATGTTTTATTTCAAGTGCATCTAGAATGTCTTCATTCTAATACTTTTTTTTTTAAACACAACAAACGAATATTTTTTAAAAGCAGAAATAAGAAAATCACCGGTTTAGGTGCCATCAGTAGACATCACAAACCGAGACAAGTCCACAAAAAATTCGTATTAGGGTAGCGCGTGCATTGGGGACGAGATCTTATTTTTTGTTAGTACTTGTTTGTCTTTCTTTATTTGAAAAACAACACGAAGGGGAAAATATAAGTTTATCAACAGTTTTTAGAAACAGTATTCTTTGGTTCATTACTGAACTTCCTTCTCCAGTGACGCGCCACTGCTGTCGAGGCTGCTCATTTGGCTTCTGAATGAGCTCCCGAACCTCAGTTAGCTGCTAAATATCATTGGGTACTCTCGTGTAGCGCCGAATTACTGACATCTGGAGCGAATGACATTTGCTCTAGATGACATTAGATCTGCCGTGTGTGACGGGGGTATTACTTGGATGTCAATGCCATCACTGAAGCATCGGAAGCTTCCCTTTAAAAAAGTGCAACCATCTAGTGGCAGAAAAGTATAAAGTTAGTGACAAAGGGTAAAAAATTAGGGTTACAAATAAACTACATGAACTATATCATATATCAAGGAGGAAAGTAAAAATGCAGAGATGGTTATCAGGGCAAAAAGGGTGAAGACAAAAATTGAAGTTCAAGAAAGGGGTACGTGAGAAATCAAGAAAAAATATTTCTACAACTCAAACAGGAGTGTGTGATTTTCTGGAGACCAATGTGGCTGCCTGGAAACAAGTACCCGCCAGCAAATATCCCATGGCCATTGACTGTATCATAATGAAATGCCAAACAGCTTGAAATGGAAGGACCGTCCACTTTTCTGGGGAAGTGGCTTTTGAAGGGACGGGAGTATTCAACTGGCCAGCAGGGGGGAGATTAGCAGGAAGCAATTAAAATCTGCAGGAAACATAGTGGGAAAGAAATGTAGAAGCTAAAATAAACAATGAACGTTAGTTTAGAAACACGGAAAATAGTAACAGCTGAAGTATTTCGAAAGGCTAGGTAACATTTGCCGTCGCCAAAATTCAAATATCGTTTTCATAGTATGCTGACATCAAAATTTTGTGAGTGAGTGAAGGTTCTCTGTCCAAATTATTGTTTTGAATGCCAGTGCTTTGGACTCGGTCACTCTAGACCACAAAAAATTTGGGCCTTGGATGTCGTGAACTTTCAATGTATTTGGGAGAGTCAACTTTAAGGTCTTTTGTACTTGTACGAGGGGTGTAGGTGTGAAGAGGCCTTTTGCAGGCCTGCTAACTGAACCGTTTTGTGTAGGGGGATTTGGTCTGAAGCTCATGCGGTGGTACTTTCTACTGTAAAATAGTAGCGTAACGTCTCCAAAAGCCTCCAGCCATATGAATAACTTACCTCTTTCCTTCCTAAACACAGTAATAAACACAGTAATACACGAAAAATAACATTAAGTGCTGAATGCCTTAAGGCTCAATCCCATTAATTCCCTGCTACATGCAAAAATTCACTGTAATGTCATTTTTGATTTAGAGATTTCCGCACAACTCATTCGCCTTCACGAACATCTTAAATCTGCCTACTGTCGAACGCGATGAGCACCAAATGAAACCAACGAACCTCTCAGCACTAGAGCGTTGACGTGGAAATGGAACTGAACTTCGAAATAAGACAATTCTTTGTGCACTCTTGGTGATGAAGTTCTCAAGAAGATGAAGTTCATTAAAACAGCGGCAAAAGGCAAAACATCGTGTTACTGGTCGTTTTGAATTTTTCGGATTTGGCTACCGCTGGCAGGCTACGGCAGCTGCTGAAGCCACTTTTAGAAATGACTCACACGATTTTTTAGAAAACACTATTTCTCACAACATTTTCTATTACAAAAACATTTTTAACCTTTCTAAGACGTTTTTCTCTACTTTAAAAGCTTCTAGAATATGAGTGCATTTCTTTTTTCGTTATTATCACGATCATGCTTGGCACGTTTTATGCCGTTGCATTTTCTCGTGTAGCATGGCCTGCCCAAATAATGTCATTACTTAATGTCATTTTTTGTGTACGTGTGGCACACGTATAATTCCTGCACTGAAAGGGTTCTTCCCAAATTCAGTGTTTGACCCTTCTGTCTTAAATCTGATTGTAATGTGTCAAAGCTAGCTGTGGAGTGCACCCGGTGGAGGGGTACGGCCTAGGTAAGACCACTGAAGGATCGCTGGCATACAGCGAAATGTCAGCAGGCAGGCATTTTCTTTTTTTGACCACTCGTCCCTGTTCACTCGGTGGATGAGCCTCTGTTCTTGTGCCCTTGGCTAATGACAGCTGATTTTGTCGCTGTGTCGTGCCCCGTGTTGCAGCGTGGAGCATCTCAAGACGGTGATTTCTCAGCGCTGTAATTTGCCACCCGAAAAGCAAGTGCTGCTCGTCAGCGGAGGCGAGAGCCTGCAGCCAACGGCCTCCGTCGGCAGCTACAGTTCAGGCACAGACACCAATCCCATCTTTCTCTTCAACAAGGCCTCCATAGAGTCCGAGTCCCTGGTCAGATCCGGCGAACTGGTCACGTCGGGTGAGTTTCGGCCTAATCATTGCAATTCTTTTGCGTGCACGCTTTCCAATCCAATTTTCAATTTTAGCACTGGGCCCGTGCTTACGCCAGGTGAAGTCATTGAAACTATTGCATGCTGCTGTGGTGGCCTAAGCATACTACTTGTGAACAGAATCCATTTCATACCTGCCACCTTCAAACCTTATCCGTAAGCATGTTTGGTGGCCTGTCAAGGTGGCTAAATCAAGAATTATTTAAAGGGGCAGACAACCGAACTTTGTCGAGTTTGTGTTGTCTAGATCACATGAAAGCCAGCATTTAATATAGTCGGGTATGTGTATTTTTAAACATTCTTTTGAAAATTTTAATGACGCGTTGCTCGCCACCGCTGGGTTGCTCTCCGTGTGGCTAACTGAACCTCCATGCCCAGAATCAATGGGAGCGTTCAGTAAACAGATCAAAGGAAGGAGCTTCCTGCTTGTATTATACGTTGTTTGACGATTCTGCCTGGGTCGGCCGTTTCTTCTACCAAAATATTCGTTTTCAGTTTGCTAAAACGCCAACAGTAACTTTTAAAAAAAGAACGACGCACCTGGAGAGAATCGAATTGGCGACGCCCACAAAATGAAGCCAGCATTCTATCTCTCGACCATCCCGACAGATGGCGCCTTTGTGCAAAATAGAGTACGTCATACTAGGCTATGAATACATACAGCTGGCTGCTTCTAGTGATTAAAAAACACATAAAGGAATGAAAAAGCTTGCAATTCAAAATTTGTTTAGCTTGGGACAATTTTTTAAAGACCGCTTCTCATTTCACATGCAGATGTCGTCGTTGCGCTACTGTATGTCATGGTGTCCGGCATTAATTTTGGGAGGGCACGTATGGCTGGTAAATCTAAAAAAATTCCGGTCTCAAAAGTTCTAGGCTGCTATCAGCAAAACCGTTTCGCGTTAAAGTGTTTTGAGGGGTGCCGTTTCACTTTGGATGGAAAACATACACTCGACAATAATCTGTTGTCTGACCCTTTAAACAGGTGGTAGTAAAGTCATGGGCCTTAGGTGAGCATTAAGGTTAATCACCCCTTTTCTACAACCTGCCTAGAGTGCGAAACCTGCGTGCTCTTAGAACAGACTGCTGCGATTTTGCACAGTTTGGCGAGAATAATTTTGTGTAAAATATTTTGTACGCCCGCCCAAAAGCAAAGCTTTTGTGTGTACGTACAATGCAACACATTGTCATCATCATCATCACCGCTTTATCACCAAGGGGAAGACAGCATTGTGCACTGGGATCAGGGCCCCGATACCGGCAGAGACCGCAATTCGGTGCCCGGCCCAAAAGTAGAGAATCTGTCGGTGCATACGGCGCTACCCATTCTTGATACCGCCTCGTCACCAGTGGCAAGAGAACACTGAGCAGTAGGGGCGGGGTCCTGATGTTTGGAAGAGACTGCGATAGGTTTTCCTGTGCACTTCCAGATGCGGACATGGCCGCTGAGGTGGAAGCAGTGCTCGACCTCCCACCAACATCGTTCAACACTGTGGTCACAAGGACACAACTAGCACAGGTGAGCCTCTGTGTAGAGCACTAACAGTGCTTTGCAGTAGAGCAGTCTGACTCTGACGGTACTTGTTGGATGCACCAGGTACTTTGTCTGTAAATTAGGTAGGGCAGTTTGTGGGCATTGGCTCGCACCTCCATGCATTGGATGGGGGTCCTGGTGGCCAAAAACTGGTCAAACAATTGTTTTCTGAAAAATAGCATTTTGCGGCATCCACAGCCATTTTTCTATTAGTCTGCAACATTCCTCATCAAAAGGCACTGTATTTTATTGTAAATAGCATTTTAAAGTGCACTCTACAGCTCAGTTCACGCAGAATTCGATGGTGAAACAGCACTTTTCTTGCAAGCAATGCGAAGCTAGCTTTTGGCCCTCGGATATCTCGGCACCCAGAGCAGGTACAACTGTAATTTTTTTTTTTTTTTGCTTCTGATACCTAAATGTGTGGAGAATACAATGTTGGAAACAAGTTTTTCAAATGGATGCTTTGGAAAATCATTATTGTGTTCAATTGACACCACCTATGAGCCATTTCTGGCAGAGCACGGGAGGAGTGAAGTTCACCGTGTTGTAAAATGACCAGAAATAGCTAAATCAAGAAAGTTCTTCCAACATTCTATCCTTTAACCATTTTTCTGCCTCGTTACGATGTAATCGCCATTCTGTATGGCCTGGTTATTTTGTAATTGTGACCAAAAATAATGGCAATTAACCATACATTATCTCAAAAAATAATCCTTTCACAAAAAATCTAATTGCACATTTGAAATCAGCACAAGAAACTCCATATTACTGTGCAGTTTTATTAAAATTGCTTCATAAATAAAAGCAATAGCTCTAAGACCAGTCATCCCCCTTGATGTCAAGAACATCTCATCCCTCTTGGTGTTATACTGGAAGTCTCAAGTTTTCGTATCGCGCGGGAACAGGTCTTCTCACCTAGGGGAAAAACTTGGCCTGTTGTTAAAGGATGAACCTTGTGGCACCAGAAAGCCGCTGTCCTTGTGAGCAGTGTCTAGACCTGAAAGAACGTGCACAGCTTGCTTTCTTCCAGTGCAGTGCGCCCAGCAGAAACAACAAGCCAACATATTTTAGAGCGTTTGCCTAATCACTGAAGGTGGGGTTGGTTTTGGGGATTTTAATACATATTACATTCCAACAGATATATATGTTACGATTATATCATCATTGGTATTACAATTTAGTAGCTATTTTGTGTGCATGTGATATGCAAGGTGTTGCCATCAAAGCATGTTTTTGCAGCAGTAATTCAGCACAATCAACAGCAATCACCTTCCGATTTTGTCGCTGACAATAGACCTCAATTTCGAGTATTGCGGAGGGGTGCATGTTGCAGATTGCTGGAGGGTGTTGATGGCAGCTCCTCTTGTCCGCATTTCAGTTACCGCTGCTATCTTCTCGGCTTGGCTTTAGTGGTGTGTCTCTCCTGTGTGTGGCGTCCTTTAGGCGAGAGCAGTCGTGCTGCGTAGCTGTCGCCTGATGCTGCCGCTGCCACGTAATCCTTGCAGGAGTTCTACGACCGTGCTATGCAGGAGCAGAAGGTTTGCGAGGATCTTGTCCATGAGCAGCATCTGCAGCAGCAGGGCTGGGCTGCTGTGGTGGCCAACCTCGACGACACAAAGAAGTGAGCTCTGCGATTGAATTTCTGATCAACCAAGGGGTGGCGGGGGGTGGTTGCTGCGACCGATTGGCCGCCTCAAATAAAGCACGGAGAGCAGTTTGTCCCACTTCCAACATTGTCACAAACTAGTTTTATCAAGTGTAAAGTCTAGTGTGGATCTCTTAGGCATTGCGTAGCTTCATATAGCACATCTGGCTGTGCTAAGGTTTTTTATTATTGTTATTATTAGTGCACAGTACTTTGGCGCCCGGTACCACGTTTGGCTGCGGCGGCGTTGATATTTGCGTAACCAGGCGAGCGAATGAGGCACCGAAGGCAGAAAGAAAATGGAGGAGCGTCTGGCGGAGGTGTGAGGGGGAGGGCAGCACGCGCTGCTATGGCGTCATCTCTCTCCCTGCCTCCCCCTCACACCTTTGCCAGGTGCTCCTCCCCGTGAGATGCAGCAGCTATGCGTCGTGAGTGAGAAGACCACAGTTCACACTGCGCACAAGAAGATTTCTAAGATTTCGTTAGAGTGTCTTAATTGGAGGGGCTAAACTTTTTTTACTTTTATTCTGGCCGGAGGGACTCGTATAGCTCTGCCTAATAAAGGAGCACAAAAAACAGAGAGTGAAATTTAGCGTATTGGAGGTACAACTTAGTGACAAGATAAAGGGTATCAGAGGACTGTAAGTTATTTATACCATCAATTTTTTTTTTTTTTTTCATATTTATCGTAACTTTTCGGAGCGTTGTTACACTTTTCCTCTGTCAAAGGTGCTGTCTGTGCATTCTGGAAACTAACAGCGGGGAAGAAAAAAAGGTTGAAAAGTGTCGGAAAAATGCGGCCATTGGAGAGAGTGCTCTTTCAAACCGAAATAATTGTTCTTCCAGAGAACCATAGTTTTCGAATGTTTTAGTCAAATATGGGTGGTCATTATTGTTTTATTTATTTTTGTGACCTCTGTTTCACTGAGCCTATTGCAGTTTTTCCTTGTGTAAACCTTTCGTTCTGCTCGCATTAAGATGCTGGTTGCGATGTGATCTTGTGACTTGTTTCTTTTCTTTTTTTTTTTTTTCCCAGCCACCAAGTTTCTTGAACTAATTGGGGTAGAGAATGTTTAGTTGTTTATTTTTGCCTTCATTCTAAACCACAAAAAAGGTTGCTATTTAAAGGCGCAATGCGAGAAAACAAAAATGGTCGCCATCCCGCCCTGCGAAAGCGGATGTCCAGCAAAGCTGTTGTAAACCACTACAACTGGTGTTGGGGGAGGGTAGGAAGAGTTTCTCGTCATCTCGGCGGGCTTGTCGCTTGCGCTCAGCTAGTGTCACTAGATAAGGGTACAGAGTTTTGGCACTCTCTTGTCCTATTGTTCCGTGCCGCCGCCATGATCGCTGGTCAGTTCGCATTACGTGACATTTGTTTACACTGCGACGGTTCATGGGCGCCGCCATTTTGTTGTTTATGTGTTTAAGTCGGTCAACTCTGGTAGGCTTAGCTTGTCCTCCCTGCTCTGCGACTGCGCGCGGCGGCCATCATTCCGAATGGGAATCAGAAATAACGTGTGTAACCGCATTTCAGCAGCAGAAATGTGCCCAAAGATACCGTTTTGCTGCATCTTCAGTGGTTTAAGAAACAAGCCGGTCGAAGTTCATGGCGAGGAGGCCGTAGATGTGGTAATCTCACAACGCTGATGAACGACAAAATGGCTGCTGCTGCTGACTTGCGTGCCTCAGTGCTGGTACTCTAATACTTTATCTACTGACACTACACTCGGCGTCTCTGGCGGCAAGAACTGGTCCATTTGGTGACACTAGTCCTGCCTATCCTTCAAAGATAACCTGCAAACATAATCTTTGCCAGGAACACATGGTGGGGGCGGGGGTCCCATCATTCACAGGTGCCTTATCATCCGTAATGTGGTTTCGATGCTTGTTTTGTGGTTTCCTTAGACGAATTCTGAGCTCTGTGCTGTATGCCTGATTAGCCTGGCACACGCGTTCGTCTTTTTGGCCTTGGCGTTTTTGTCCACGGAGATCGTTTTTGCCCACGGCGATAAAACTGTTGGGGGGTAGAGGTATACAGCTGTTCTGTAAAAAGACTCCTTTCAGTGGCAGCTACTTTTAGTACTGTTCTCTGCCTCTAACCTCTTGAAAGGAGTTTTTTTTTTTTACTTGCAGACTGAAAGCTTGCTGCTGTTGCCTCTTCTTTTTTGCAGCGATTTCAAGAGCAATGCAGCGTTTTTCGAGAAGTCACTAACGGAGTTCCTTAAAAATTATCAGCAGCACATGGAGTTGCTACAGAGGTAATGCCTTTTCTTGATGGAACTGCACTGAAAATGCTGGTGGGGGGCTAATCCACTAGCACGTTCTCTTCGGGCTGTTCGAACGTGGTGGCTTTACTCTTGGGAGTGATCCTTCGAGTGCTTGTCTTTTGCCCGTTTGCGCAGAGGACCAATCGCAACATTTTTCATCAAAAAACCAAGAAAAAAAGTACACGAATATTTTTAAACTTGAACCATTTTCACATGCTGTTTTGCAGTGAGGGAGGTTTGTGCAAGGAGCAGAATATGAAAAATGAGATAACGTGCTGAAACACAGTCAGTTGCGTGGTTTGAGCTGTATGCTGGTGTTGGCACAAAACGCACCAGAGGATATTTGCCAGGGTTGAAGCTAGTAATTCATTCAGTGCTTAATAATGGATTATCAGGCTGCATTGTTGTTGCTAGTTAATTGGCTACCTTTGCTAGCTTTAATGTGCTGGTCCATCTGTCTTTTTGTTATGTACTGACTGTTCTTATTCTTTAGTCTAGGGCTGGGGAAGTGTATGTCATTCTATCTCTGTACTGAGCACTAGGCATTGAAATGGACATTGGTTTTCGAATATTCCAACTTTGATTAGCTGATGGTCCTATCAGGGGGCGTCAGGTTTAGCGTTTATCTATGTGGGGGTGGTGATGGACAACTGCTTGCTTATACCTTGCAACAGCACGGTGACGTCTGAGGTTGTGCACCACAGAGTGCACTCTGTACACAGCAACTATGCTGTGCTACATAGGTGGGGCCATAAGCAAGTGATGTGAACTATAAAAATGGCAGCGTTTAAATGTGTGTCGGCATGCTTTAGAAACATAGGCATCACGTGACCTGTCGAGCTAGAGCGAAATGAGATTTTACGAACAATGTGTGAGGCACATAGGATGTAGCTTCTGTGCCTGCGATTGAGCAATTGTGATTTGTCTAAAAAGTCGCCGCAGCAATCCAGAAGAAAGGAAAAACGTGTGCAACTTGTATGTGGCTGGCGTATGCAGTAAGTCATCTTAATTTACGACTCTTTCTTGTGGCATACCGGCCATGTACTTACTCTACATCGTCTGTTTTAGCGCACAGCCCTCTGGCAGCCTTTACCTGGGTTTCGTGGGGGCGGCGTCTGTTTATGTCCGTGAACTGAGCGAGCGAACGCAGCAGCGGCGACAAAAAGAAAACGGAGAGGATCGTCCGGCGAAGGCTGAGGAGGTGGAGGAGGAGGGCGGGGGTGTGCACGGCTATGGCGTCATCTTTCTCGCTGCCTCCCCCTCACTCTTGTTATATACGTTGCCGCCAAATAGTGCCCTCCCTTTCGCGCTTTCCCCATACGTTGTTCCATTCGCCGCGAATTCAAACCACGTGACATTTGTGCGGGAGGTTCAAACACGATTTGTAACAACACGCTGGCCAGTGGCAGCAGCATGCCGCGAGATAACGGCAGAGTAGTGTGCGCCATTGTGTGTTCGCTGTTGTTGTGAACACTTCCTGGGAGACGCAGCAGATATGCGCCGTGACCGAGAAGACTGCAGGTAACACTGCGCCCAAATTGCGCATTTAGGGGGGATAGTAATCGTCAGTGCTTTTTTTTTTGTAGTTTGTTCTTTTTGTTGCATTGAGAGTATTATTGAGAGAGGCACAGAGTAATAGTTTGCCTTTGTTGCTGCCCAGTTTGGATGAAGACATCAGGCTATTAGGCAAAATCCCCGTTCTTCCCGCACTACTATCGGCTGAGCCGTCCTCTGGACAGTCACCCATGATGCTGCTGGACTGGATTAACTCAAAGGTGAGTTTTTCTTTTTTTTGTTCCTGCTGAAAGGGTTCGTGGCGCAAATGTGTCGTTAATTCCACACTCTATGGAGTTGCTTAGTAGATTGTGATTTATACCTGGTCATAACAACAGACAGTGACCCCTAAGAAATTTTTTGTTATGTTTACTAACAAGTCTGTTTAAAATAACCGGTCAGTTGTTTAAAATCTTCACCGTTAGTTTTTTTCAGCATCATGGAAGCAAGTAAGGCATCCAATTTCTCAATTTATTTTTACATTTATATTTATACCCCTGTCAAGCGTACCTATTTAAGTGCACTTCCATGGAGTATCGGATAAAATGTCATTCAGGAGCAGCTAAACGGCAAACTCGAATGACACTTTCCAAGGAACGCACTTTAAGCTGAGTGTGTTTCCGAAACACTTTTTAACCGGGCCGGCTTGCTGAGTTCATTGTCTGAAGTCAGGAAAAATAACAAAAAAAGGTGTCTGAAAGTCAGTGTCTGAAAGCGGGTGTCTAAAAGTCGGGGAAAATAACAAAAAACAATGACTGTTCGGACAACTATAAGTTATATTAACAGTTAATTATGGGTATATTGTTGATGTATTTTTACAAAAAGAAAAGTGGCAGCGAAAAAAAACAAGAAATTTATCTCGCCCAATGACAGGCCAGCGCCGTCTGGTGGGGTGTTAATCTGTGGCAGCTGTTCCCTGTGGCGTTTGCGTGGGGGGTTTGTTGTGGCTTTTTGGTTGTGTTCCCATTTCAACCTTTTCTTTTATAATACATGCATGCTGTCTGGTAATTTTCACTCAATGATAATGCTGCTGCGACTCGCTGCGCAGTGAATAACAGGGAAGATATGGCCGCCAGTGTTCAGTTGCCATCCCGACCGTGTTTTTTGTGGCCTAGTGCGAGGCGCGGATTGTGGCTTTGAACAATGAAAAGACGACGAAGTGTTTACATTATTTCTCGCGTAATAAATAGAAGGGATTCCAAGTAATTTTGCAAGATATTTATGTCGGCTATCGTCACTGACATCATGGCCAAGGGCACTTTGATTCGTCGTTTAGCAGCGCGCAGCCAAAGTGTCATTCGGGGAGCCCGAGTGCACTTGGCGTAAGTGCACTCAAATAGGTGCGTTTGACAGGGGTATTACTTTGTGATAGTTGCTGTTCCGTGTTGAACCAAATTTTCTGTGAAGTCGAGGACAGCCCCTGTTTTTGGCTTTGTCATTGTAAGAGTTAACAGTATGTGTAACCACAGCGAGTACTGGGCAAAACTGTAGGGCAGGCAGGAACAGGGGGGAACACAGAAGTGAACACGGTGTTGGCTGACAGTGTTGTTGCCCATTCCACTGTTGCAGGACAGCAAGAGTAGCCTGAAGGACATGGCGGATCAGTGCATGGCCAGCCTCAAGATGGTGAGCTTGAACGTTATATCGTCATTGTCATCATCAGCCTACTCAGGTCCACTGCCGGACGACGGCCTCTCCCATTGACCTCTAACCGCTCCTGTCCTGTGCTACTCGAGTCCACAGTTTACCCCCGAATTTCTCTATTTCATCCCTCCATCGTGTTACTGGCCTTCCCCTTCTTCTAGGCCCACCTCTTGGTAGTATCCACTCTGTTACCCTAATTGTCCACCGGTTGTCGGTTCGTCTCACTACATGGCCAGCCCAAGTCAATTTCTTTTTCTTTATTTGAACTTTGATGTCTTCTACTCTAGTTTGTTCCCTGATCCAGGTAGCCTGTTTCCTGTCCCTGTGTGTTACTCCTAACGTTATTCATTCCATGGCCCATTGAGCCAACCTAGGTTGGCTTTCTAGTTGTGTTGTAAGGCGCCAAGTTTCAGCTCCGAATGTCATTTTGGCTGCCCACAATTATTGGCTGTTTTATACTGTGTTTAGCCTCACTGCACTTATTTCTTCTTCATGGTATTGCATTAAAGTTTTGTGACTCGGTTGCGCACTGGCACTATTGTAGTGACCTGATGAAATATACCTTTTTGACGAACTGTACTGCAGGTCGCTTCCTTGCAGACCTGTATATGAGACATAAGGGGATCAAAGGGAACCATCTGTATGCCTGCAGGGGGAGCACGATTTCAGTGGCTGAAGTTGGACAGTTTTTTTAAAGACAATTTTTTTTCTTGGGCTACTGAAACCCAGAAATTTTGGTCTCTCTGTCTGTCTGACTCGATTCAGCCACCTGGCCAAAGTGAAACAGAAGCTGCGTAATAGTCTTATATACCCACAGCCAAATCTAAACATCTAAGTCCAGTGTCAATGTTCATACTTGTCAACATTGTTGAACAAGAACAAGACATTACGCAGATATAAGGCAGCAAATCAATACAGAAGTGATATTTGCAGGGTTCCTTTATTAAAAAATTCAGGATGCTTGATTTTTGCGATAGTAAATGAAATACATCAACTGCAGAAAACCATCACCTGCTGATGCCTGCGCTACTATATCTCCTGGCGGAATTTAAGAAATCAAACGGCAACAGAAATGAAAGGTTCCACTAGATAGGTTCCACGTTCCACTTGGAACGCTCGTGAAGTAGGGTAACATGGTTCTGTAAACGTTGGAGTAGCGTGCCTCGATTCACGTGTGTCTCCGCCGTACGGCAGCGCTGGCATCAAGGCACCCGACCTGGAGCTGTGGAACACGGTAAATTTAATTTAATTGACCAAACCTCTAGCGTGTTTATCTTGGGGGAGGAACGAGACGGGAGAGGAACAGTATGAGAGGTGAGTGGGAAAGAGAAGGGAGGCGTTTACTTGGCAGGGCCAGTGGACTTGGCCAGTGGACTATCGTCTTTCGTCGATATTGGCAACAAAAGGAGCAGATACACGGCCACTTTTTAAAATTTTTTATGGGCAGGCTGATATGGCTGTAAGTGTCCATAGTGAATGCAGATAAAAGCATTGTAGACAACGCTGCATTTCCATTAGTCTCAACCGACAATGCGATGTTTTGCCTACAGTGCTGTTTTTGTGTTTACTTTGTTCTGTGGCTATGCGATTTTGCCTGCCTTGAAAAATGAGGCTGCTGCTTCAGTTGCTGCTACTATCGACAATAAACTACCTCCGAGCTAACACGAGCTGTTGTGCCATGTGCTTGGGTTGGCATTTCCCGAGGTTTGGAGGTGGCTGTAGATCCGTCGGTATAATGACAAGATACGTCATCGCTGCATTTGTTGTTTTCATATTGTCCCAGTATTGTCGTATGATAATCTTTATGTTGTGGGTCGTAGCCCCGTGAGGCATTGATATTCTATGTGTCCCTCGACATCCCTTATTCTTTGGCCATTGCCAAATGGCTCGTAAATCTGGGTTACCTCCAAAAATTGCCACTCTGACCGACGCCTGGTCTGCAGCTGATAGGGTGCTCCAGTGCGCAGGCGAGGGTGAGTCTTAGCGGGATGTGTGAATTTCTCAGCTGGACAAGGAGGCCCTGGGCAAGTGCCACGACGAGGTAGAGAAGGTCCTGTCGCTGGTGGACAACAAGGAGATGCTGGAGATCCGGGGTGTCGAGGACTGGCTCTCTGGCCTCGAGGACCTCATGCGCAAAGCTCGCAAGCTCGTCCAGGACCAGCTGGAGCACGTGCAGGTGGGCGGATAATGACTGACTGGTGGCTCGATGATCGAATCCTGACGCGTTGATCTGCACAAGACATTGTCTCCTTACAGTCCGTGTGGGCTTTAGCCGCAGTTCTTTCCTATTTGTCGTTTTGAGTCCGTTTAACCTTTTGATACCCATCATTGCTTAGGAGCAACAACCCAAACAACATTTTTGTTTTTCTCCCAGCTTTCTGGGTTTTTGGATATTTAACGCAATATGTTGAGAGACAAAGGTACCCGAACCTTCAAAATGACAAGGAGAGGGCAGCATGTACTTTTGCCCGCTAAAAAACACACTTATTTATGTGTGTCGACTTGCATCGAGCCCAGTGGTTTGATGGACTTGTGATGGGTAAGTGAAATTGTGCCATGTTAGTGTTATTGCAAATGATACCAATACCAACTTTACGTTTATGGTCTCCACTTCAACCGTAAAGCATGCTGATTAAGGCAGCATTCTTGTTTAACTGATATATGTACAGCAACTGCCCAGTGTTGCTTAGGAGTAACACTTCATTGTGTCTGTCTTAGTGAACCTAATCTGTTCCTGACATCATATTTGTGATGTCTGGAGTCCTTTTAGATCATAAAAATGTTTTCACGATCTTGAGCAAAAAATTTAAGCTTTGGGCATCAAAAGGTTAAACATTAAACAGCATTGCTAGTTGCATAGTGTCGGCAAAGATGCACTGATTAGCACATTTCCCGATCATAGTAGGAGCTACAAACTATAATCCCTACGTGGAGCTTCATGGTAAGTCGGGCAATTTAGTCGGACATAGTTACACAAATGGTGTAGGAGGTGCACTAGTGCTTGTCCTGTGCACTATTTTCGTTTCTTGCACCATTTTTGTGACAAAGCGTTGTCTTGGGCTAGATGGCATTGGGAATAGTACAAGTTCTTGCAGTGTGGTTCCGATTACCGCGCCTCATCTTGCATGCCATTCATTCTGTGAAGTAGTGCATAGCACTTGCGGTTTTGCTGCGTAAACAAAGTCGGAGGCACTGGTTCTCTTTGGTTTTAACATGTACTAGTACAAACCCTGATTTCACATTAGGGGGGACTCTGGGAAATTTAGCCTAAGGGGGGACGTGGCAAGTAGAGATATTTTTGTTATTTGAGGACCAAATGTAATCGAATTAGGAACATTTGTGTAACTAACCATCCATTATAATAACAAAACTGAAAACAGCTTAAAAATATATTTTAAATTTTGAGCTACAAGGCTAATTACCTTCACAAAGTTGCCCCAGGATTATTTAACTAATTAAGCAAGAACTCTACCAGATCTTTATGTCAGTGAGATCAGGAAGGTCTATTTTGTGCTGAGAAGCTATTAGATTATTGCTTTATTTCCTTTAAGTGTACAGAAAAAATAAAGAGAGAAGTTTCACTTTCCTTTTGACTCGAAACTACTTCTGGCTTTGAAAGGAAGGTGAAGCTTTTCTTGTTATTTTTTACATCTAAAGGAAATAAAGCAATAATCTGATAGCTTCTCGGCACAAAATCGACCTTCCTGATCACAGTGACATAAAAATCTTGTTGAGTTGTTGCCTAATTAGTTAATTATGCTTTACTCAGCTTTCAGGTAATTTGTCTTGTAACTCGAAAAGTATAGAAGATATTGTGAAACCGATTTCAGTTCTGTTGATAGAATCGTTAGTTACACAAATTCTCCTAATTGGATTACATTGGGTCCTTAAATAAAAAAGTCGTTTTGCTTGCCAGGTCCCGCCATAAAAATGACCATCATTTGCAAAAAAGGAGAAGAAGAAGTGGAAAGTTGTTATTAGGCATTGCTACGGTGGGTGTTTTCCAGCTATGACAAGGACTTGTAGCCGACGTGAGAGTCGGAACATGTGGCTCGCGTGTGTTGCAAGGAGGGCAGTGTTGCTCAGTGGTTGCCCCCCTCCCTCTGGCTGCCACAGTCGTTGATGCAGAACCAGTCGAGCTTCTCGCGGCTCAAGGACCCGAGCGTGCTGCCCGACCTGAGCGAGAGCCACGTGAAGCAGCTCAAGATCATGCTGGCGAACCACCAGGAGTTGCGCGACATCAGGCGGCGCTGCGTCAGTGCCAAGGAGGCACTCTCCAAGAACCTCAAGGACAGGCTGCAGTAAGGACGCCTTGTGTCCTGCGGAATGGCTTTGACTCAAATGCGCAGTGGTGCTGCTTCACTGGGTTTTGAAATGCCATTCGGCTCAAATGACATTCCAGCCAAATGAGCACCCAGAAAGACATTTGGGTCCATCAATTGCCATTTCTAGCACTCTCGCGTACTGCGTTCCAAGTCAGCATAAACAAGTACTTCAGACAAACAAAATATTCTTAATTGTGGGACTTTGTTTACTTCTCATTCACTTAAATCGTGTCAAAATGTAATTATTTCCATACTCTTAGCACCAGTGTGAGCAAGCGACAAACCAGTGTGGTCAGACAGCACAAAACAGCACTAAAAACCTCGATTGCGATTCAGAATTAAGCAAAAACCGTGTTAAAGCTTACGTTATTTATAATTTGATATCATTCAATGCCACAGCCTGCTGCCTAGTTTGATTGTTGCATTATTGTGTAAAAACAGAGCTCGACAGCAGCAGTGCCACACAGCACGGCCAGCGATTGTTAAAGCTTTCCAATGACATCGAAATTGTAGTGGAGCACAGCGGATTCTGAATGGCATTCGAAACCCCTCATTTGAGTCAAATGACATTTGGGCGCCAGTGTAGCACGGGTATAAGTGGTCGTGTGTAACTGCATGCATGCTACTCTGCCAGAAGTGTGTGCCGATGCAGGAAGGACCAAACAGTCGCAGGAGTGTGTGATCAACTCGAAGACGGAGTTTAGGGAGGCTGCGTAAAAGGCTGAGCAGAAGCTGCCAGCTGAGCTCGGGTTCGCTTGCTCTAAAGGAGTTTCATTGTTGTAGGAGTAAGAGCATATGGTTTGAGCTTGCAGCTTGAAAGGTAGTGGTACTAGTACAATTTGTAATCTAGCAGCATTCATGCAGATGTGGTGGTATAGTGCCTGCAAAAGAAATGATAAAGCTAGTTAATTAAAGGGGCCCTGAAAGGCATTTTGAGCACACTAAATGAAGTAGCGCAATCGTTAGATTGGGTCGTCAAGGTCATCTGGGCCAAATATTACTCTTTTACGCGCAGCGGAAAGCTCACACTTTTGTTGCAAAGTTTGTCGCTTTTTTCTCACCCTTTCCTTCGTGTTTTTGGACGCCGCCATCTTCACATGTCTACATCATCGATTCCCAGATGTTCGTCATGAGCTAGACATCCTGCTATTGGGCGGCTTTTTCACGCACTTCCGGCAAAGAGATGAGTCGTCTGCTCAGCGTCGACTCGCCGGCTGAGCTGCCAGGGGAGTGTCGGAGTGTTGGACATTTTACGACAAACGAAACAAGTGTAAACAAACGCTTAACCGTTCGTATTGAATGCAACACGGCCATAACACGACATGGATATTCTCTTATCGGAGTACGTTCCATAAAGAAAGCGTTGAAGCCCCGTGGCACTTCTTTCGTGTAATCGCAGAGAACGCCCTGAGCCGAATGCCCGGGTTTGATGGATACATTTTTTTCCACTTCAAAACAATCCAGAGATGCGTTTCGAACGAACACAACGTCACAACATGCGTTGCAAGTCTGAACCGCGATTGACAGACGATGGGTTGCCTCCTCCTGCTCGTTGTAAATTCGGCACTCACCTCGCGCGCGGTTTGTGGGGATGAACAGCAAGTCACTCAACTCTGGCGCGCAAGCCGAGATGGCTTTTAGCCACGCACACTGCACATACCCTATGCGAGGTTGAGTCGTACGTCGCTCGAGAAAGATAATCCAGACCATGGGAAGCACTATCCACCCGCAGAAGCACAACGTCGCATTTCATCGCGAAACAAAGGCGTCCACAACACACACACACAATCGCCTCCTGTAATGCCAAACACATCTCTCACTTCCTAATGAGTGAGTGGTACGCCTGCAGTGCCCACATGTCGCGAGGTGGGGCCCCGAGCTGAACCGGGATCACGCAACCGTAACTGACTTCTGGGGCGGTTTGTGCCTTGTTGCCAAGGCAACCGATGTTTGAGATCGTCAAAGAAAGGCGCTCTCTCCAGCGCTAGAAAGCTCAGAGCCGCGCCGGAGCATGTTTTTCCAACGTTGCCGCTCTCCACCACGCGTCGCCCCAAGCTGAACTGGTCACATGATTGAAGCGTTTTGTGCACGGGTTCTGTATCGGTTTAAAATGTCTTTTTCACATGGCGCCGGCAGGGATTACCACCACCGCAAAATAAGACCAGGCACCAGCGGGGCCACATCTGATACGGCACTTTTTGGATAAACAGTGCGCGGTGCATGAAAGCAACATTTTTATATTAAAAACGTTGCATGAAAGGGACCGAGCGCAAGATCCTCCCCAGCGGCTGCGAGTTCGCCGCCGATTAAAAGTCACGTGCTGCACTGCAGCAACGCACATTGCGAAAGGGCAAGGCCAGGCCACCACACACATGCGGCCAGATTTTTCGTTCGCTTATCCATCCTTGAGCGGAGTGCGGAATTCATGGTGTCAACAAAACTTGCCCGTAGCAGACGGCAGTCGGAGGAGCGTAATGCGGAAGTACGTCACCGCTGACTAGCGCAGCATCATGGGAGGGAGTGCTCGCGCGCCGTCAACAGTTGAAAAGAGGAGGAAACGCGGCGCGACGATAATGCGCAGTTTTTGATTTACGATTTCTCAGCTAATACTCATCGCTTTAACAAAATTCTTGCGGGAGGAGATTGCTAATACATTGTCTTATTTGGTTACATGTACATCCATGCATCGGCGGAAGGTATTTCAGGACCCCTTTAAAGTTACCATCCATTCCTGAAGAAAGTTGAGGGAAGCGACAAGCTAAAAGTGCATCCAATCGATCGTCAAACCTTCAAACACCCAAATTGCAAACAAAGAACGAACGCATGCAACAATTTTTTGCGCGCTAAGTAAACACATCCACGAACAATCTAAAGGTATACTGATATGTGGTTTATGAGATAAAGGTATGCTATTGTACTCCGTCATCATAATTGATGCGTGTATTGTCTTCTTTAGAGCCATTTCTTTCTTGCGATTTTGAAGTACAGTCGAACCTTGCTGCAATGAACTCTGCTTCAGTGAAATTGTTGCATCAACGAAATGCAGTCAAACCCAATTATAACGAACCCGGATAGAGCAAATTGTGCTATATGTCGAACAAAACAAAATCAGTTACGAAAATACATGCAAAACATATTCTAAAAGAATTTCACATTTGTTATTTCGTATTCGGCCAGCCTAGAATTGCTGCCGAAATGCATGGTCTCTGAGCGGCAATTGAGACGTTGGTCAGCCACGATTGAGATGTTGAGCACTCTCGGCAGTGCTCCGCTAATATTGCTTCGATATCGAAGGACACGGACTCGAATGGGTGCAAACGACGTCTATTATAGTGTAGAGAAAGCTGTGCTCATTGACGCTACCAAAACGAAAGTGAAAACAGAGATCACCAATTTTTTGATTGATTGATTGTAGGTTTTAACGGGCCGACGCAATGCAAACGATTTTTTGCGAAGCAGGCAGTTAGGGCGGAAAGGTGCTTTCTTACTCTTACTTGCAAGAATGTGCACTAATGGCCATGCGCCATAATGTATGCATTGTAAGCAGCTGTCATTGCAGTTTTCCTTCTACCGTTCTTCAAGGTCCAAAGCAGAAATATAGTTTTCTTGTTTAGGCAAAAGGAGGGCTTGTGACACCTTGCAGCTACCATGCGCAAATAATCAACTCGGTATGTGTGCCTTGTACAGGGACATGCTTTGCAACTGCATTTCTTACCCCTCCCAGTTGTCAGTGTTGCCAAGAGAATTAGGCCGCTAAACTTTACGCGAATACCATCTATACGAGGGTATTCTTCGTGGAGTGTTGAGGCAGATTCCTCCAGAACGAATTTTCGCTCCAACAAAATATTCTGCTCCCGTCCATATCATTGTCACGGCATTCAATTGTAGCCGCTACAATTGTTGTAGCGGCAGTATTTTGCGTCCCGTCAATATCGTTGTAGCGGCATTCAATTGTAACCGTTTTGACACAATGGCAGCCCGGTTTTGCGCTTGTGCCGTGTCCAGAGATCTCATCAGAGCTTTTCCGTCGACCAGCTGGTGTACGGGGAAATGCATTAGTTTTTTTATAGGACATCATCGTTCCCACTAAGAAAGCTTTCGCTTTAATTGTCTTGGTATTGTAGAAGGGTTGAGGGAAGAGGTTAGCGCTGCTGTGGTGTTGAAGAACTGTGCCTTATGCACTGCCATTGGTTGGTTAGTTAGCCCTGCCCCCTGTGCATGTGTGCCTGTGATTGGCCATGGCTTGGCACTCTACCCTTAGTTAGCCCTGCGCCATAAAAATCCAAACATCGTCATTTGTCATCTTCAGGTGGATCATCTACGTGGAGAAGAGCATATCGGACGTGAACCTACACCTGATGCTCTGCCTGGAGACCACCAAGCGGCTGCGTAGGCACCTCGAGATCTGCCGACAAATCCACCTGGCTCCACGCATCTACCTCCGCGCTGTCGCCGAGGTCGTCCGCCGACGGTGCTTCTCGGGACAGTTCCTGCAGGCAAGCACTGCCGAGGCTTTGTGCCTTTCCCCTTGTGCCTTTGTGCCTTTTCCCGATCGCACTGCTGCGATGAGTTTCAGAAGAGGAGGGATCTGGACAATGGACCAGTCCTTGTTTCAGTGCAGTCGTACGCTGTGTATTTCAGTAATTAGTGAAGCAAGCATCTAGACGCTTGTTTGACACCTTGATTGTCTTAATTTTGACCTGCTACTTGACATCAAGGCTGCAAGAGTCTGAAGAAGTGTTTTTTTTTTACTGATAGTACAGTTCAAGCTGCTTTTTTGCTTGTGTAGTATGGAGAGTTCAATACTTCAGGCTCTTGTTGAAATTTAAATACTGCGGACCTTTTTTTGCTCGAGGACTCCGAATTATCGGTAGCACGTCGTAAAAATTTGGGAAGAAATAGATATTGCAACACTGTAACAAAGAGTCTTGCACCAGTTCCCTTCCTTGTTGATTGTGGAAGGGCCAGAATGCTAACCAGCTTTGTAAAAGAAGAGTGTTGTAGCGGGCTTTCTTGGCTCCTCATCCTCACTAGAGCCTTGCACGCTCTGTGTTTCTTCCTCTGCCTACCTCTTGCGCAGTGGGCGGGCGTGCTGTCGTCCAAGTGCCGGCAGCTGCACCACAATGAGGTGCAGGCACGGAGGGACTTCAACGAGGGCTTCTCCAAACACTTCCTGCACGCCCTGTTCCCCGGAATGAATGACCTGCCCCCGTCGTTCGCAGTAAGGGACGCTTCCAACAGCGGAGTTCTTTAGCAAATCGCAATTTTGCGTGTCTCAGTTAAAATACCAAGAAATTGCTGCGCTGGCATGTGAGCGTGGGCCTCGCGATGACCGCACGTCAGTTAACAGCACCAAGAAAATGCCTAGTGCTTGTGTGTGTGTGTGGGTCGTGGCAACTGGCAAGCGTCCCCTGCACACGTTTTTCAGGCGAAAAACTTTGGGAGATTGGTCATGATTGCGGCGACCGTTTAGCTGTTAAAAAAAACTAAGAAAATGCCGAGCGCTTGTGTGTGCATGCCTCATGGCGACCGCCCAGCGTCCCCGGAGCACGTTTGTCGAGCCATGCATATCCACTAACAGAGATTGGCCAACATTGGCCAAAAAAAACTCCACCGTTCGCTGTAATCGGGGCAACACTTGCTCGGAATGAGAAAGACACGTCATATTGTACGCTGCTCTTAGGTAATTTCCAATGATTATCTCTTACAAGCATTAATGAAGCTAACTCGTACAGCAACTACCGTATTTACTCGAATCTAACGCGCCCTCGATTGTAACGCGCACCCGTTTTTCGTGACCTCCCCCCCGAAAAAAAAAAAAATCTTGATTGTAACGCGCACCCGTCAGCCAGCACCTGCTCGCTTTGAAATCGCTCCGCGTCAGCCCTGTTTGTAGGGCTAACTGCATCGCCCGGACTTTAAGCAGCTCGGTCGTCACGGGCCGCTGCGCCGCTCGCTGCTCTTGAACGTATTCTGCGAGCCGCTCTTCTATTTCGGCGAACCGGCCCTGCTTCGGTCCACTGAAGCCCTTTTGTGTAGCCTTGCTGGCGAAAATAGTCTCCTGCTGCTTGCGCCAGTCCCGCACGCATGTTTCCGGAACTCCGAATGCGCGTGATGCGGCCCGATTTCCGTCCGTCTCCGCACACATTATGACTTTCCTTTTAAAAGCGGCATCATGATGAACTCGGCGTATCTTCGCTGTCGGCCCGTCCATGCTGGTAGATCAAACGCAGAAAACGGGTAGACTAACCTAAGCACATGTACTACCACAGCACACGGAGGACGCTACCACGCTACTGCAGCTAGGCATAGACAGCTAGGCTCGAAGTGCGTACGAGGCGGCCATTTTGAAATGCCGATGGCGATATGATATCGGAAATTTAGGGTCGTACTCGATTCTAACGCGCACCCAATTTTTGGACCCGATATATCGGAAAAAAGGTGCGCGTTAGATTCGAGTAAATACGGTATGATGAAGTAAAGGTCGTTGCGGCAGCAAAGAAGACACAAATCGGCTGCAATCCTGGGCTTCAACTTTCGTGGTGGTCATGAAGGTTGCGTACAGCTTGGCTACCTTCAAGTCTTGCGTGTTAGTGTGAGCTTCCTTCATTTTTTGTTTTCCCTTTTGTTCCCCGTTTTTTTGCTTACCGCACTTACCCGTTTCTAACACGCACTTTTTTCCGGAAAAATAGGCCGAAAAATCGCATCCACGTTAGAATCGGATACGAAACCGAAACTGCCGAAACAGTGGAAATTTCGTCCCGCCCATCGCCATTGCCAATTTTTCGAATGCAGGAAGCCTAGGCGCCTAGGCTTTTCTATCGGCGTTCACACAAATCGTCAAATTGTTCCACTTGCACGCTTGATAACAGCAATGGCAGCAGCGGCTCTCACGCGTTCAAAAGGAGCGGTCGGCTGAAGCGTGCGCCTCTGGAGAAGCTCGCGAGATGGGCGTACGAGGCGTGGGCCACGATTGGTTGAACTATCGTTCAGAAGTGTGGCATCGCGAACACGATTGATGGCACCGAGGACGAGATGTTGTAGTCAGCGGAAAGCGACAAGGAGCTCTCAGAGAGCAACAAGGAGTGAGATGAGTGAGAGTACTTCATGAAATAAATCGCCCGTTTCTCTCACATTCTTTGTCTGGGTCACAAAGTTTTGTGTGCGTTACAATCGGAGGTGCAAGTTTTTCCAGTTTTTTTGCCAGGAAAATCGGGTGCGCGTTAGAATCGTGAGCGTGTAGAATCGGGTAAGTACGGTATGCAAATTTTAAGTCGTCGGTCATGCGAAGGATCTTTCCGGTTCATCCTTGCACGGTCGGGATGGGTTGACGGAAGTTTCAGTGTCAGTGCAGCAGTTGCTCAGAGCAACGAGCCTGGAGTTTCATACTTGCTTGTGCAGAGTCCCCCACTGACTTCCTTGGTAGAGCACAGGGGAAAGCTGCAAACACGTGTTGTGTGACAGTGAATTCAATTTGAAGCTGTAGATGTGCCGAGTAGTGTTGCCCAATCAAATGCAGGAGTGTGGCACCATGATAACTGAGTTTGGCTAGTCCAGGTGAATCCGATAGATTTGATACTGTTCCCCCAGCGTGCCATGTGTTCGCTAGCAGTGAGCGTAGTGAGGCATTTGTTACAATCTTAGTGTTCCAGCCTTCAGGGTACTCTTTCGGCCACTGGAATTTGCCTTGTAAGAACTAGTACAGTAAAACCCTGATAATACGACTTTCAAGGGACCGCGCGAAAGCATCGTATGACTGGGGCGCGGGTAAATGCCGGCCTAGTAGGTGGTCCTACGTGACAGGTGGGCTAAGAACTTATTTACGCCTATATTTAGTACGTTCTCGCATGATTTGTGAACCTTTAGCTAAAATTCCAAGTTAAAAAAAAAAAAGAAACTTATTTTGTGCAACCCTCCCCTCTACGGCGGCGTCCAATCTAGCTTGCCAGTCAAGTGCCACGCACTACGTGACCCCCTGTGTTCGGTGCTATTTATAGCCCGCCAGCCCTGTGCCTCATGTGCGCAAGGAAGGGCCAACGTGGTTGAGCAAATTGAGAGGGGAATAGGCGAGTGTGAACCTGCCAAGGCCAAGCAAAACGAACAATAGTACCAGGCTGCAATAGAAAAAAAAAGGTGACAAAGAAAGGAGCGGAGCAAAAAGGTGGCTTTGAAAGGCACTGATAAGCAGACAGCAGATAGAGAGAGCGTAGTAAAAGGAAGAAACTTAGATAGACTGTGAGAAAAACGAATGTTTGGTCATCGCCGTGGGGTTGCATTATATGTGTTTTCGCATTCGTTGGCAGCTCGATGGGAGCTTCAAATTCATGGTCCGCCAGCCACCTGAACTTTGACTTCTCACGGTTGGCGCGTTGGTGTACCGCTGTCGCGTGGGGCCATCAAAGGTTAACTCCCACTCATGAGTACCTGCCTGCTTGCTTGTGTCTGTTCAGCGAGTGGTCTGGCCCGCCTGCGGACCTTTGCACATCAAGCAGCGTCAAATGGGGTTAAGAACAAGGAAAGGTTAAGGCGAGGCAGCAAAGTGGTGTAAAAGATGGGAAAAACACTGGTTTATACCTGCCAGGGTCCGTCGTATGAAGCGGACCACGTGCAGCCGAGCGTCATATCATCGGGGTTTTTAATGCATTGTTTCTATGGGGAGTTTGCCAGGACGGCAGTGATCTGTCGTAAGAAGCGGGTCGTCGTAAGTCTGGGGGATGTACCGGCGGGGTTCCACTGTACTGTGTATTCCGTAAACGCAGCCTCAAGATCTTATGGTGGCCGGGAACACTACACGGTTCACTATCAGAGACAGCTGGGCGAGTTGCACCAAGCCATAGTGCAAACATTTAACTGCACAAAGGGATGAATACAAGAAAGTACACCGACGAGTGCAGTCTGTGTTTCTTGTGTGTCTTTTCTAGTGTATGTGCCTGTGTCCTCTTGTGTGTTCTTCCCCTTGTGCAGTTAAATGTTTGCATTATGAGCCACGGGCTTCGGGTTACTGAGAGGCTCTTCGGCTGGGGGTATAACTGGCTTCACGGGTTGCCTGAATGCCCCATTGCCCATGCAGACGCGGAATCCCCGGTTGTTCGACGATAACCTTCCACACCTGTGCCCCGAAGACCTGGAGGTTGTGCGGAACGCCCTGCCGGAGATGGCTGACGTGCTGTGCACCCCCAAACCGGTCACCCTGCCCGACAGCTCCGTGCCGCAGCCCCTGCAGTTGTCACAGATGTGCGATCCGCCGCCACTGCAGCCCGAGGCAGATGCCCCTCCGTCCTGTCCCACATCATCGTCCTCTTGCCGACCAGCCTCCCCTGAGGCTCCCCAGGGCCAAGAAGCACAGGTGAGCACCGTTCCCTCTCTTCAATTAGGAGAGAAAAGCGGTGCACCGTCACACTGTGCCAACTCCAATGCTTGCCCTTCCGTCTCTTTCTCTCTGAACGCAAAAAAAAATTTCAAAATGTAACTTGAACCTACCTAGTAGTAGTAGTAACACCTTTATTGGTAAAGAATGCCAAAGGCCAGTTTGGGTACTGGACTGGCAAAACGTTTCTTTTTTTAGTGACAGCCGTTGTGCTTTGGCATTCCCATGTGGGGTGATGGAGGGTGGGTGTTAGGGCGCAGCCCTTTGGCGGCCACATCTATGGTTTCGCGGCGGCGACGGCGTTGTAGCCAAGCGAACGATGGGGAGACCGAATAGTGAAAGAAAGCAAAGGAGGAGGCTGTCATTGCGAAATTAGGAGGGGAGGGCGGTTCGCCGTGGCGGCGCAAAACGCTTGAAAGTGTGCGGATGAGGAGCAGTATGATCAGACCGCACAAGACGCTCCTCCGCGGCGACGCATGGCGAAATTGTGGAGAGGTGGTGTGTGCTTGACAGTGATGTGCGCTCACTTCCTGATATGCAGTTCGTAGTCCCTTCCTGAGACCCACTAGCCCATCCAAACCGTGTGACATTGGCGCGTGAGGTTCAAGCACAATTGGCAACAGCATGCTCGATGGCGGCGACGTGCTGCGAGATAACGGTGCGAGATAACGGTGCTGCAAGATAACGGCAGTGTAGCGTGTGCCGCTGTCCATTCACTGATCACGCATTCACTTCCTGACATGCAGCAGATAAGCGCCGTGACCAAGAAGACTGCAGTTCGTGCTGCGCACAAAATTGTCAGGGCATTTTTTTGATGGTGCAGTGGGCATGCATCTGCATATCGAGTTGGATAAATTTTGCTCAGCGTGTTTAACATGGGAACGTGCCTGTCTTTTATCTTCTGCAGCAGAAATTTGTCCATGGAATATAGTCTACTGGAGTTTACTCATGGGTTCAACGAAAAACTTTGTGTTGTCTGGGCGGGTGTGCGAGAGAAGGAGCCCTCATTGCATTGGGATGAAATGTGGAGCAAAGACTGTGCTTGTGGCGATCCGTGGCTGTGGTGGTGCCATTGTTGAAATGCCTTTTCCTCTGGTATGGCCAGAGTTTATTTTTCTGTAGAGTGATAGAATTTGTAGTGATGCGGGGGACATGAGGTCTAATCACAGTAGCTTGTTTTGTATAGCCGTAACCTGCTGTGAGTTTTGTGATGTAGAAGGCAGCAATATGCATCGAATTCCCGGATTTACTATAAATAGGGTATGAAGAAATGTTCAGTTTGTATTTAAAATCTTGGATACTCATACAGCACTTAATAGAGGACCCCCGCTATCGTTTCAATGAAAGGGGTTTCATAAAAGTTTTGTTTCGCAGTAAATGTCATGGGTCACTGGGGAAGTTGTAACGAATAGAAGTGATGCACTTCGGGCAGCTGATTGCATTGCCTTATGTATTCTGACTCAGAGCACCGTCGAAGAAGGCTGCCATGCTGCTAGCAGCCCAGAAGATCGCGACCGCACCCCAAAATTGGCAGAATCGGACGACGAGTTTGAGGAGGTTGCGGGTGAGCCGTCACCCGTTCTCAAGGCCACCAGTTCTCAAGACGTCTTGGACACGCCAGCGCCCCAGGAAACTGTCATCTGTTCCCCAGACTCCCTGGTATGGTGCCCCCCCCCCCCCCCCCTGAATTTTTTTTTAGAGAGAGAGAGAGATGTTTAGACCAAAGAAATATTAAGGGCAATATGTAATGTAATAGCAATCATGTGAATATATTGAACACTTGTTGCTTGCAAGATCCTAAAATCTCGCAAAGATACCCTAAATTTGTACTTTGATTTGGCTTAATCAGGGTATGCTTTGCTCTTTAAAAAGAGATGCGAGTGAAAAAAAAACAGACTTTTTTCAGAAATTTTCACTTTTGTTATTTCAGTTGTATTATCTATCATCTGTGAACATTTCGATGTGCCATTACACAAATTCAAATGAATATTCTAACCAGAAGATACTGCAAAAGGGGTCTAAGTTACTTGCGGTGGCATATGGCGTCTTTTTGAACCGTGTATCACTAGGCAGGGGCCCCGTCCGCCATTTGTAATCACCTGGGTGAGTGGAGTTGTTCGTGCCTTTCTCCTCAATTCGCGGTTCTAATAGGCACGCACTCAAAATATATATATATATATATATAGAATAAGGGTTGGCAGTCAAGAAAACCTCGGAAAGCAAAGGGGATAATGCGGTAGGTCATAGAAACTGATGAAGAATTTTTTGGGTCAGAAAGTGGTGACAAAATGCCCGCCGGGTGGGATCCGAACCCACGACCTCCAGAATACCGGTCTGGTGTGATATATATATATATCTATATATATATATATATATATATATATATATATATATATATATATATATATATATATATATATATATATATATATATATATATATATATATATATATATATAAAAAGGTTTTCAAGCATCTCTACCTGCCTTTTGGATCACCCGCCACATCATGTGGGGCTGCAGCGAGCGCGCCCCATGAGCTAGTGCTGCACCCTCCTGTCTGCCACTTGCCTCGTGCTAACCAAGTTGTGCTGCTGTTTCTTGGTTTATTCGCGCAATTAATCCCGCTGAAAACTGTGCATGAGATGTCCGGAACCACGGAATCGCACACGAATGTTACAGGAGGTAGTGGAAAGTGCATTGTAATACGATGGCAACCTAAACGACCTTACGGCCACTAGGGCTAACTGAAGCCATTGGAGCATCGACAGCGATTGCGACGATGACTTTCACATCGCGATAAATGCTGCTACAGGCTTCGTCAGCTTTTGTTGTAAAAATACGGATAGAGTTATCGAAAAGCAATGACAGGAAAGTCAGTGATCACAATTCCTGTACATTGCTGTAGGACGTCGACGTGTTGACGGTACTTGTGGCTGATGCTACCGAAACCACGCCTGTCGGGAGCTGTCTTAACTGCACAAGGGACTCGTCTCTCTTGAGTTCCAAAAGAAATTATTCACAAAAGCAGAAGAGTTCTATGCCTGCGTGTGATTTCTGGACACTCACCATTTGTAGTGAACACAATTTCAAGTGCATTCAAGAGTGTGCAGATTAATAAACAGGTTCGGAACTTTCAACTGCATTTTTCTCATTTTGACATTTTTGAAGGTTGTTGCATTTTACTCACATGGTTTCATGCACTTAAAATTGTCATATTGCAATGAAAATTGGCACACGCACTCTTAAATGCATGCAGATTGCCATTATGTATCGGAATTTACGGTATGTATTTGTTGGTTCATAACTAGTATAATAAGCTATTGCATGATGCTGTACAAAAAAATTTAATGTTGAATAAGTGCGGGTAAAAACCCATTGTTTTGCTATTGCATATATGATTCAAGAACTAATGAGGCTACATAAAAACTAATTGCAGTTTTTAAATCTACAAGTAAAAATCTCTGTGGTAAAATTTTTAAGCTCTAACTTAAAAACTAAAGAAAAAGCGTTTTTGAGTAGCGTCTCTCCTTAAAGGATAGCCGGAAAACAATAGGCTAAAAAATTAAATTGCTTGCAACAGCACTGACTACAAACTAGCTGCCAGTCAGTGTCCATGTGCATTCACTTTGAAACAGCATCTATGTTTATTGTCTTCCCCCTTACCCTTCCAGTACATTCTTAGTGCAGACACTTTCCAGCTTAGAATATTCCCTGAGACCCAAAACAGTTGCTGTTACGTGAAGTGGTGGAACCGTTTGCATTTGCTGTGTCTTTTGTGTTGTGCCATTATAAAATTAAAGCCGTTCCACTCAATGTGAAAGCTGTCGGAAGTGCAGAGCAGTGATTCACCATAATGGGCTGTGGCGTCGTTATCCGCTCACTGCTGCTACCACCCATTACGCTCTTCGCCGCCCTGTCCCACTCCTTTCCTGATGAATTGAACAAAGATTTGTTTAATGCAATTCAAATTTTCCGCTTTCGCAGTGCTTACGCGCC
Source organism: Haemaphysalis longicornis (assembly GCF_048455015.1). Taxonomy (NCBI): domain Eukaryota; kingdom Metazoa; phylum Arthropoda; class Arachnida; order Ixodida; family Ixodidae; genus Haemaphysalis; species Haemaphysalis longicornis. The sequence goes on from NW_027526204.1 coordinate 139,977,117, forward strand.
CCCCTGCCTGAAACAGCGCAAGCTGGAAGGTGTTTTTTTTTTTTTTTTTTTTTTTTTTTTTGTACTTGCTTTTTATACTGCACGTGCTGGCGCCTTACTGTGCAGTTTGGAGCGAGCCATTTTTTTCTTGCACTGCCACTTTTTTCCGCTTACTATCGTAGAAAGCAACCCAACGAGCCTTCCTAACTAAGTGAACGCGGGGGCTGCCGGTTAATCACATACATTTTGCCTCAGTTGTACCTGCAGCTTTCTTTGCGCTAAACAACGGGGAGATGTATGACAAGCGCCAGCGGTTCACGAGTTTCGAGCGGTTATGTCTATATAAAGCGCTTGTTTTTCGAGGGCTGTGTGGGACGCCGTGACAACGGTACGCCATGGGGCGAGCTACGACGACAAGGCGAGCCCCTAGAGTGCTCTGCACTTAAAATGAAACGAGTCGCGTCCACAGCGGCTGCTACTGACTGCCTCTTCCTTTCACCGTGCGCAGGGCGTTGCTTCGGAGGACTTCCAGACGGCAGACTTCTACATCGACGAGTCGATGCCGTCCTCGATTTCGGACAGCCACGGAGTGGTGCCCCTGGTCGAAGCAATGGCTGCGTCGACAAGAACAGTGACGGTGCCCTGCCAGCAGGTTGATGCGACGGCAGAGCTCCGGAGGGAGCTGGAGGAAAAGAGCGCAGCACTGCAGGCCGCTGAGGCAAGCACGTTTCTGCCCTCGGCTTTAGAAAGCTCGGAAAATGCGTAAACTTCTCCTTTAAGAGTGGAATGCGACATTTTACTTAGGCCCCACTTGCATTGCCTCCTCATTCATTTCTTCTGCTGTTGAGTCGCACGATGACCTAGTTCTTACGACACGACACTCTTTCATACTCAGACGATGTGAACTCTTGGGAACTTTGGATGCTTTTAAAAGAACTGTCTAGCAACAATGACACAGGTTTTTTTTTTTTTACTCAACTTTTTGGAAGTTTCATCATTTGTTACAATTTTTCGGCCCTGGCAAAGCCCATAGAATCCATCAGTGACTGTATTGAGCTAACAGACATGTTGAGATAAGTCAGGGGTGAGACAGCTGCGCACAATGCGCAGTTTTGATACAAATTTGTTTTCCTGCGCCAGGCTGCTCCAATAGCTTGGAAATTGCAAAAATTGCGCCAAACTGCTCCAAAACAGTCTGAGAGCCAAGGATTTTAACGCTCCCGTCAGTGTGAGGGGGGGAAAATGCTTACTGACAGCATTATTTTTCAGCACCCACAAGGTGATGGTGTTTGTAAATGTTCAATTGATTCATCATTCAATAAAAAACGGGCATAACATTGTCCCCGAGATAGTTTTTTCGAAAGTCACAATATCGGGTTGCACATGTTCTGTTCTGTGCGTTTTTACAGTTTTCCCATCGAAAACCATTGCAAAGTCCTGTAGAAAAAATACTTATGTGTACTGAGGCGTCAAACTAGTCGTACAGATGAAAAAAAAGCAATTTTCGGAGAACGTATCTCAGGAACAACACTACTGGGCGCCGCTGTCTTGATGTGGTGAAGATGTGAAAACGTGGCCGCCAGGCGAAGCAGTTGCTTGTGGTTCAGGCAGAGTGCTCTTCGCCTTTCTACCTTGCTTTTAGTTATGGGGTTAGTTGGGTTTACATTTAGTCGTTTGATCTGTTGCGGGTACGTTGCGGGTCTCGAAAGACGGGAGTTCATCAAAAACAACATGGCGCCCACGATTTCGCCATGTTTCGGCTTTGAGTGTGAGGCCAGCGCGAGTTTGAAGTGATATTTCGGACTCATTGCGGTGTTATAAAACGCTGAGTTATTGCTGCCTTTCACAGCGAGCTTGCGAGTGACGTGAATGGGACGATCGACGCTGCAGAAGTAGCGGCGCAGGCTACATCGCCGCAAAATGTTCAAGCAGTGTCCGATAGCGGGACGGGCTATTATTTCACGCCAACAATAACGGTTCATTTATCTGAAGTGAAATTTAATGCCAAGAGGGAGGCGGCTAACCATACCAACGTTACTCAAATTACGATCGTAGTGAATGTGCACCTTGGCGATTGAAATGGGAGGGCTGGTGGGGTGCGACGACTCACCTCGCTTTGCGCAACTTTTGCCGTGGCTCTACACTTGTGCGTAAGGCCCAGTCTGGGATTACAAAAATAACAATTTCGGCATTCGCATAATAATAAAAAGGCCTTTAGATTGCTTAGTTTTTCAATTTGATATTTTCAACGGCGCTCCACTAAGAATTTAAAATGGTTTGTAAAAAAGTAGTGCAGTTCATACCTTGTGACACTCTGGTAGAAAAAAAAAAACTTTATTGAGAGGCTGTTTCAGTGTAATGTGCATTCAAAACTGATTAAAAGTGCACTTTTTGGTAGTAAGTTGCCAAAAAATTTGATTTTTAGGCTCCTAAGGTGATATAATAAATGTAGTTCTTCTTCTCCAACTCAAGGTTCTTCTGCTCCAAAATTAAGATTTCGCTGCTCCAAAAAGTGCTCCCAAATTTAATTCAGCTGTCTCACCCCTGTAAGTGCTTGGTAAGCATGCTGTGTTTAAAAGCGGATGTGGCACTTAAATGCTTTGTTCTTTTTATTGGTAATGCCATATAATAGAGTTATATTTCCCTTGCAGAAGGAGCTTGCAAGGGAACGTGCCGAGGGACAGGAGCTGAGGCGAGGCCTGGCTGGCCTGTGCAAAGCGGCGTCGGCAGCGTGCTCCAACTGTCGCTCGGACATGGCGACCCTGCGCTCAGACTTGGCCTCGGTTCACCAGACACTGAGCACCGAGGCTGACCTCATTGGGGGCGCCTTGGACACGGCACTGCAAGCGCTGTCGGCGAGGCTGGAGAGGGAAAAGGTAGGGTGGCCGAGCCCATGCAAGGGAACCAGCAGAGTTACTTGACATAGGAGTTGCGAAACTCCCCATTGGCCCCATGCATCAAAAAGTGGCCCTAAGATTGGTCCACTGTTTCGATTTTTTTTTTTGTACAGTGGCGCCACCTGATGGTGACAAAATAAAATTAACAACATCGTTTGCCGCTCACGACCTGGGTGAAAAATGGTATTAGTGTGCTTATGTAAATTTGTTGGGCCGAAGAATCCCAACGTGCTCAACCACGCAAGTGTTTTATACGCATTCAAATCAAGAGTAGTAAAAAAATTCGGCCGTGTGGTCAGCGAGATGCGTTATCGCCTGCGCATTGTCGTCTGCTGCGCGTCATCTGTGGTCTCTTGGCGGCAGAAAAAGAGTTAAAAATTTGCTTGAAAGAATTTTTTAGAGTCGATCAGCTATTGGATTACTTTTGGCATACAGTGTGATGTAGGCCGAGCGACAACTGTAAATTTAGCACTTCAGGGCGGACCTGTGTTGTGCTGGAGTGCCCGCACTAGTGCCAATCGGTTGAGGCAGTTGCGCGGATGCAGAAAAAATCTCAACAAGAAACTGCAGTTTAAGAAAGCAATGAATAACTTTTGAAAGTACAAAAATAAAATATTGTGCACATTTAAAACAAAATTTAACGTTAAATTGTCAGTTTGAATAATTAGTCTGTTTTGAATAGTGCATGCGGTGGCCGCGGTGGTGCAACCGTACGCACAATCCAAAGCAGGTGGTGGTGGGGGGGGTGTGCAGGTGCGGGCCCTTTTTGTGAGGCGGAGTTTTTGGAGTTCTGCAACTGCCTACATCGAAGAGCTCTGAGGAACCACTTGAGAAAAAGATTTTAGGCAGTTTACTGAATGTGCTGATCAGCAGTTCTTGGAGCCCTTGATGCTAAAAGTGCCAAGGGTAGCATGAGTGGTCTGTCCGTTCATAACAGCTGGACCAGTATGTTGTAGTTAGTATGCTCAAGCAGCAGCAACATTCCAGGATTTTGTCTCTACAATAATCCGTAACGAAATTGCGTGTGTCTGGAGCTAGGCGAGGTGGAGGTGTATGACTGACTATGCACTTCTTTGCAAAGCCTTTCTTGTCGGAATCCAATTATTAATCCTTGCCTGTCTTTTTGCCAAAGCACTGTGCCACATTCATCTCTGGGGTCCTAGCTGTGCTTCGCTTTGTGCACGTTATTCCTTTTGTGAAGCTCTTCATTGCGTTCCCTTCCTGTCGCACTTCTTGTCAGTCTTGCATCTTTCTTGGTCGAACTCTCTGTCATTCTTCTTGTCAAATCATGCCTGTGGATGCTGCTGCACCGAAAGCTTCTTGGATCTGGGACCATTGATGTCATCCTCTAAAATTCAGCTGTACCTTGGATTGCTTTCTTTATTATTTCTATGCCGTAGGTCTCTAAAGAGCCACTTTCTAAATGTGTTTATTTCGCTTCTGCTCTATGTTGCCTATCTTTAGAGGGCAGAGGTGTAAACAGTGTATAAAAATGTCTAAAAAGGCATGGTGAGGGCTGAAGGCAGAGGGACAATCGGTGAATGGGTTGTTCAGGGTAGGGTTGTGGAAGGGCTGTGTGAACCTGTACTTTTTCCAAAAAAGTGTTCCTCGGACTGCGCTGACAAGTGGCAGACATGGAAAGGGTTTTCACTGCAGTAGCATATGTGTTTGGGATGGTTGCGAAAGGGTTGCATTGTCCAAACCAATCTCTAGAAGAAAAGATAGCCCTGAATTCTCAGCATTGTGATCTTCAGAGGACAGGCAGATACGATGCATGAGCTTGCTGCTTTGTGAACATGCTATGGTAGGTTGTCATTGTGCATGTCGTAATTTTCTTAGTCTTGTGGACACCAGATGTTTTGGGTTGGGTTTCCAAGTGAAAACAGAGGAAAATACCGTATTTATTTCATTATAAGGTGGTCACGATTATAAGGTGACAAGGTGCAGTTTGGAGAGGGAACAAAATAGCCATATATATATATCAGGGGTGGAACTGCTGCGCCAATTGCGCCATTGTGCGCCAATTTGCTCTGCTGCGCCAAGCTGCGCAGAAACGGCAATTTGCGTGATTATTGTCCATTGACAGCATACAATGCCAAATTTAGCCGAGTCTTTTCATCGTCCGGGCAACACTGAGCGCTGGCTACCAAATAGACGCAGCCGCATCCACGCTGTATTCATAACCATGGCAGTTCGGTGCACTCGGGATTCTCACATGGAGTTTATCGCAACGTTTTTATCGCCGCGGCTTTCCCGGAAGGCTGTCACCAGCACGATTAAAAGTACTTTGAACTTTGATCTAGTGAGATGACTTGAGGAATGGCCTCTGGAATTCGCAGCTGCTCCAAGTAAGATGAACGACCTCTTCGCACATCCTTCGCATCAGTAGTTTTTTTTATTATTATTATTATTTCGCGAGTACGCAGTTACTGTGGTGATTGAAGTCTAATTTTTCGGGACCTGCACGAACCGAGAACTGCGAAGCCCCTGCGCACGTGGGCTATTGTACGATACTGAGCGCATGCGCACGTTCCTCTAGAGTGTTGCGGCGGCCGCTATCTATTTCCTTTCCGCTGTCGAGTGCTGTTGTGGGTAATTCGACAGCTGCGCGACACGTGCGCGTTAGCGTTCCTCGGTGGGAGTTTTCGGCGCGCACGAACCCCAAACTTACGGCCAGTAACAACAGCTCGGCTGTTAATAACGGCCCTTTTGCATCAGAAGTTCATTTGAAGCCGAATTTTTCGCGCTGCTTTAATGAAAGAAGTGGTGTGGAGTTAAAATAGTTGCGTGCAGCGCGCCACACAGCCGCCGTACTCGTTCGCGCGCCGACGAGGCCCGACTCGACCGCGAAAGCTGGCGTCTTGATGGGATGCCGTGCCCGCTTTCGCCTTCGCGTCTACCACGAAATGAGGCGTCGTAAAATCGCCGTCTTCGTTCGCTGCCTGCCTTTGCCTGCCTATGATGCCTGCCTTCTCGGTCGACGCGGCGGCGGCAGCTTGCTGCGAATATGCCATTGTACGGTGCCCGTCTTCGTGTTGAGGAATATCGATGCGAGACGATGCGCGCTCGACGAGCGCCGCGCGGGTAGGGCACGTTCAAGACGCCTGATTTCACGGTTGTGGCGACGGCGGCAGCGGGACGGAGCACTGCACGCGATTGTTTTAGCTCGAAACTACTTTACCAAAAAATTAAAAAAAGCAGCCACCGTTAGTAACATAGTGTTGATTATTATACAAATAAAAGCCAAAAAGTCGCTACATTTAGAGGAATTGGCAAAAAGCAGGTTTCAGTCCCGAGTAAAGGGTAATATCAAGGTGCCAGCTCCTATTTGATTTGTTGCACTCCTTCTAAATAATTCTGGCCAATTCTATTTTTGATGCCTTTTTTGGAATAGTTGCTCTTAAAGGTGTGCTCAGCCGCATTATTTAGGGCTGTGAGTGTGCTCCAAAAGTGCTCCGAAATAGCCCCTAAATTGCTCCAAACCTGCTCCAAAATGAGATTTTTGCTGCTCCAAAGCTGCTCCAAAATGAGACTTTTGCTGCTCCCGTGCCTGCTCCAAAAAGCTAGACCCTGCTTCCACCCCTGATATATACTGAGCTTCGAATACAAGGTTGTGTATGAGTTTGAGACTATGGATTTTGGACAAAAAACCTCACCTTATATTCAAATAATTAAGGTAAGCCATGATAGTCTTCTGCACTGGTGTACTTTGTTGCTACTTTGCTGTCAGCTGCTCACCTTCCAAAGCTGATGCCATCCTTTGTTGTCAACAATACCTACAAAAGAAGTACCACGTTTGGTGCCCCAAGCATTCCCGAACCTTCCTTGGTTTGAAACTGTGCCTTAATCGAAGACTGGGGCATCCCTCTGAGCTGTGTGAGACGTTTGAGCGTGTGCCATTGTGCCTTATCCTCCTCCCCCTTCCCCTGTGTGCAACGCAGGCGGCGTCGGTGGAGGCCGAGGCGGAGCGCCTGCGGCGGGAGTTCCGCTCGTCGGAGCAGGAGCAGGCCCACCGGCTGGAGGTGGAGCGCACCAAGCTGGAGGACGCCCACCGGGAGGTGCACATCTACCAGCAGCAGCTGCTCCAGCTCCAGCAGCTCGTGGACAGCCTGCGCTCCGACTCGGCCCTGGCGCTCGCCTCGGTGAGGGAAAGTCGCGTCCCGAGGAGGGGTGTGCAAGGGGCCGTCTTCTTTGCCTCCCTTCTGTTCTCTGTGGCTTGGGGGAAGATTTTGCATATACGGCGTCTCGGTGTACAGTGTGTTCGCTCAATTAGGAGGCGAACACTGCAGAAGCAGTCACGGGCAAATTAGGTTCATTTCTTTTCTCATTGTTTTGTTCCGTCTTCAAATATGTCTAGACAGACTTATGCCGATCTGCAACCTGGTACAAAACATCCAGTGGGTTCGCTCTATGCATGTTTTTGTCCTCAGCACTGAGTGTGTTTGAGCACGCAGAGCAAAGTTCAGCTTACTCTGATGGTGAACTTTGTCCGCGAGTAGCATCTCGTTGTTCCAATGCTGTTCACAAAACCAAAGTGAGCACTGCTTTGTTGACGTCCGGAAAGGCGCAGCTGTCATTGTTTTGTTTTGCTCACATGTGGCATTCAACAGTGGCGTCCTTGCTTTTCAAAATGGTAGAGCGAGTTGCAGGCGGTTACAAGCTCGTCGGCAGTATCCCACCTTCCTCCACTTGGGCCACTGACTTGGGCAGTGATGGTCACCTTATCTTGTAGCGATAAAAACTTCCACTTTTGGGCTGGTGGAGGCAGGGTTATTATAAGAGCAAACGTGCTGATCGCCACACACCCAGCGAACGCATGCGCGCTGTTAAGCGGTAGCCAGCCAGTGTAGCCGAAGCCAAAGCCATGCCTTAGGTCACCATGTGTCGCTCCCTGGCGGTGTCGCTGCGAGGCTGCCTTCTCGGCTGCCTGCTGCGTGGTCTTTTTTGTAAAAATATTGCGGCAGCCATGCAAGCACACTGTGACAGTTTACACACTTTGAGTCCTGAAAGAATGCATTTGAGCTCCTTTTGGAAACTTTTAGCCTCAAGTGGGTAGATAAAATGCTGAGTGGGCTTGCAGGGAATTTCGTTAGTGCAGGATCGCTTTCCAAAAACATTTCGTTGATGCAAAGTTTGAAACACGGGGGCTTCTGTGAATGTTCGCTGGGGATCTGAAAATATTTCTTTGCTTCAGGAATTTTGCACTGTTATAATGGGGTTTGACAGTAGTATGGTTTAACTAGGCACAACAAAGTTGTGAATGTAGGGATGTTTTACTGTACTGTCTTTCCACATTGCCTTTTTTTTAATGTTATGTCATGAGTAGCGTGCTTGCTGTCCCACACTCCACTGTGCCCACCCTTGTAAGAGCCATCGTGCTAAAATGTGCCAAGGAATTCCTAACAAGTGCTGAGTGTGCAGCAGGCTTTCGGGGATGCCTGGAATCTTCCCAACCGCTATCTCCCCCTCCCTTGCGTGTCCAGCTCCAGAGCAGCCTGCAGCAGGAGCACGAGTCGGTGATAGCCCGGGCCACCCTGGAGCACGAGCTGGAGCAGGAGGCCCTCCAAGAGAAGCTGCGTGCCTTCCAGAAGAGCCACGAGGAAGAGGTGCAGGACCTCAACGAGGTAATGAACCCTCCCCACCTTTGTCCTTGCTCCTTATGCATCATCATTCAACAGCCTACTCAGGTCCACTGCAGGACGAGGGCCTCTCCCATTGACTTCCAACAGCTTCTGTCCTGCGCTGCTTGAGTCCACACTTCACCCCCAAAGTTCTGTATTTCATCCCTTCGTCGTGTTATTGGCCTTCCCCTTCTTCTGGACCCACCCCTTGATATCCACTCTGTTACCCTAATTGTCAGCCGGTTGTCGGTTCGTCTCGCCACATGGCCAGCCCAAGTCCATTTCTTTTTCTCTATTTCAACTGTGATATCGTCAACTCGAGTTTGTTCCCTTATTCAGGTAGCTCGTTTCCTGTCCCCGAGTGTTACCCCTAATATTATTCGTTCCATGGCCCGTTGAGCCGACCTAAGTTTGCTTTCTAGCTGTTTAGTAAGGTGCCAAGTTCCAGCTCCGTATGTCATCACCGGCAGTATGCACTGGTTGTAGATTTTTCTTTTCAGTGACAGAGGTAGCTTACTTTTTCATTATTTGGGAGGTGCTTGCCGAGTGCTCCCCAGCCCATACCTATTCTGCACCAGATTTCTCTCTCGTGGTTGGGGTCAGCATTACCACCTGTCTGAGGTAGTTGTATCCTTTTACTTCTTCCAGCGTGCCATTTCCCAAGCTGAAGAGGGCACTTACAGCATGCTTATTCCTCATTACTTTAGATTGGGGCGTCCCTAATGACCGACAAGTATGACGAGTAGAATCACCTGAGCGTACATGCTGTGTAGACTGCCATCAGCGACTGCTGCAGTGTGGGGAGTGCCAGCAGTAGTGTCCAGTGTGCAATCCAGTATTTCCAGTTCATATTGCTGGCTCCTTATGGAAAACTGGTGCACTCCAGCTTGGAGCCCTTGGAGGGACCTGGAAAGCAAAAAGGAAACACTTTCAGGGTCAGAGAGTTGCCACTTTGGTGATCACAAATGTAGCTATTTAGGAAAGAACTCAGTGGAGAGAACAGAAGAAGCTGAGGTTTCACCCCTGGAACTTATCCGCACTTTGCTCAGTGATTTCACGAAAACCACCCTATACCGACTGGCAAGAAGTAGTAAAAGCTACCACCAATTAGAGGCAATGCTGTGCTTGTACAATTAACAGATTGTTTGTGTTGGGAAATTGAAGTAAGGTCTAACGAATGGTCATGCTGTGGAAACTTTGGTGAAACCACCAGCAGTGTGTGAGTGGAGCAACCTGGTGCGTGTGCGGGTGGGCCGTAACTGACTTGCGCACACCTTGTGGCAGCTAGCCCAGTTCCTTGCGCTCAGCTCAGCTCGTCTGGTCCTCTGGTTGGCAGGGCATCTGCGAGCGGGACCGGCAGATCCAGGCGCTGTTCCTGGAGCGGCAGGGCCTGGAGGAGCGCCTGCACAGCCGCTTTGTGTCCGAGCGGGAGGAGCTGCTGGCCAAGTGCCGGCAGGAGGGCGCCCAGAGGGAGAAGGCCCTCCGCGAAGAGCTGGTCGCCCAGCACGAGCAGCAGCTCAACAGGTGGGCCCCCCCGTGTCGCTCTGCTTGTACGGCGCCTCACCGCAGCTCCAGGGTTGTCTCTTCAATAAAATTGACAGTTGGGCTAGTTGGTTTTGATTCATCGTAAGGAGCGCTTAAAACGGGGCACAGAAGAGAAGACATACACAACACACATGATAGCGCCGTCGTGTGTGTCTTCTCTTCTGTGTCCCATTTTAAGCGCTGCTTACGATGAATGTTGTCTCTTCAACCCCAAAGCTGTTGCCAGGCTTCAAACCTGAAAGGGTTAGAGTCTCCGTGCGTTGCACCGCACTAGTCTGCAACTGAAACAAGGAAAACATCACTGCACAGAACTTGCATGCCTGTTGGACGGACGTTCAGACGGACTGTCATTATGTGCATACTTCGTTATATGGGCGAAGGTATGGCTCTTAAACAAAATCTGTTGGAGTAATACCAGTTTCTTCTGTCTCTGCTGTGCACTGTCTGTTGTGCACAAACTTTTATTGTGATTACAGCCTAATCTAACTGCTATGAAGTCCGCTTCAACGAATTTCCGCTTCAATGAAATATTTCCAATTCCCCGTCGGCTAGCCATAGAAGTCAATGCAACCAAGTCCTCGCCACACCGAACCATTTGTCTGGCTTGCTTTCGCTTCAACGAAATTTTCGCTCAGCAGGGCTGGGTTTGAACAATTATTTTACAATAAAATAAGCATAACACCAGCTATCTAACTTTTGATACATTCTAGGCGCTTAGTTTCTCCGAAAACGTGCGCCACGCACCCACGGTACCACCCATAAACAAAAACAAACGGATAGATGGATGCCATTGTTTGCTGGTGATAACGATGTGGCTGGCCATCTTTGCACGAGGTGCAGGCTCAGTTCGCCAAGCAGGAGCTACAGCCAATCCGCATCCAGTTGAAATCGCGCAATGCGCTCTGCTGCTGGTGCGGCGCCGTCATGTATGCATTGTGAGCAGCTGTCATTGCAGTTTTTCTTCTAGAATTCTTCAAAGTCAAAAGCAAAAATAATGTTTTCTTGTTAAATCTTGAACCCACGTCACCCTATCTTAGTCACGAGCGCGCGCTGGCGATAAATAACGGCACTGCTTCTGCTTGCCACAAGCGAGAGGGGTGCTTCCGATGGCCGAGCAGCTATCTGCAAGTAATGAGCTCGGTAGATATGCCTTGTCGTGCAGCAATATGTTTTGCAACTGTATTTCTTTAACCCCCCTTCCCCGTAACGCTCTTTACAAGCAGGTAAAAAACAGATAACCACTGGTACTTTTGTTATTTGAATAGACACGGCACAATTGCACATCAATCCTTTTTCTAAACATTGCATTATGCTGTCAGTGATGCGGATAATATACGAGGCTATTTTTCTTGCCTTTCCATGGTGTGTTGGGGCAGATTTCGCCTCAACGAATTTCTGCTTCAACGAAATTTTTCTCACCTCCCGTCAATTTCGTTGTAGCGGAATTCGACTGTAGTATGTACCATCTAGCTTGGCAGGAAGTTCTATCTAGTCTTCAGGGTGGTCATATTTTAGAGGCCGGATATTTAGGCATTAAAAAGGCGTGTTTTAGGTGCCGAAAACAGGCGGGCTAAACAACTTTTGAGGCCTTCAAAGTCGTAAATATAGGCACCATAAATTTTTCCACAGATGCAAATAATTTTAAACGAAAAAGTGCACGACCTGTATCTACGACAGGAAAACCAAAAATGTTACTGTTTATGGTGGCACGAAGGTGCCAACAGTTGATAATATGCGTTCAGTTGTCCCATAAAACTGCTGGAATAATGGCGACCCATTGGCTTAATAAGTGCAGTATCCACTCTCATGTTCAATGGCCCCTGTCGCTTACTGGAGTGTTGCATATAGTGAAACATGCATGAGAAAGGGAAATAATGGGGCTGGAAATACTGCTCTAAAAAAATCACTGATTTATGTCTGCCTGTCCTAAATTATTTATCACCACGAAAACAAACACAGGTGATAAATGCAAGAGAGGCGAGGATTTATCAAAAAATTAACATGCCCTTACATGAGGAGGGTTAGGCACAACTCTGGCAGTTTTCTGATATACAATGGCGTTATCCGGATTTTTGAGGAAAGGCTGCCAAAAATGCTTCCACACATTCGAAGGGCATTTTTTTTAAAGATGATTAGCAGCTGGACAGATTTTTGTTGGAAACGCATATCTTAAAACCCTTCGTCAGAGTGAATTTTAGGAAATGCAGCTGCACAGTCATGTTTCGCGGTTGCTGCTTCAATATAGTAGCTATCTCGTAACAAAAGCCTGTTCATTGCTCAACCGTTGCATTAGAGTTGGATTTAATTATGCCTATAGAAACAAGAATGCAACTGCACATGTATGAAAAAATCTGTTTAGACAGCACAAGGAACGCAGTGTAAGAGGCACTGTGAAAATTGTGGAAACTACCACCATCTCCAGATTTTTGGATTCAAAGTTGTGCCTCTGGTCACTGAGAATGAGCATCCCATTCCACTGCAGCTAGCGGTGGTTTTCTGGGAGTTGGTTGAACTAGAGGGCTAGGTTGAAGCGCATAGAGTTCTGCACAATCAATGCTGCCCGATAACATGAATAATGATCTCAAACTGCACTAGAAATCGAAATTTGGGTCTAAATGGTCATAAAGGCACCAATATTGAAAAATAGGCATTTTAAGATGTTTTTAAACATTTAGGCAGAAAACCACAAGATCGGCATTTATAGTCATTATAAGAACCCCATAAAGGCCCTTCTTAATCTCTTATTTGGGCTCATATATCAGAGGGGGGCGATATGAACACAAAATGAACAAAAATAGGCATTTGCTTAAAAGCTGGTCTCTACTCATAATGCTCATAATTTTCCAACCCGTGGGCTCGCAAGTATTGAACTTTTATCTTTTGTGATGTGTCGGCGTGAATGACCATTTTATCGATTGACCATTTGTGCGTTTGAAGCTTGGGTGCACTCGAAGTTTCTGGACTCAATATCAGACCATTCTTGTTAGCGAGAATTTTATTTAGGTGACCCTGAAGATATGTTTGTATCTCACCCTCCATTCAGATGGGCCCAGTATAGTTAGGGTTGTTCGTTTATGCATTTTATATATTTAAATCGGGAGGTAAAAATTGGGTGCTGTTTTTCACAAACTGATTACTGGGGAGAAACTGGGGTTTGTGTAAAACCATTCCATTCAACTTTTTTAGATTAAATATGCAGATGTACTAATACACTCAGTTTATTTCATCAGAAGGTATGGCGAGTTTCTCAACTCTAACGCGTTAAAATTGGTGTTTGTTTTAAACTAGTAATCGCGGGGACATCACTGTTTTCCAGCAAGTACTGTCCAATATTTGGTGTTTGTTTGCCTTGTTCACCTACATTATCATCTGCATGCGCAACATGTTGGTCTTCGTTCGAGACCCCTGTCCGTTGGTTGAACGTATACCTCAGCTGAAGGAGTTTTCCCGGCATCACATCTTCCATTGGCTAGGCACAACAAAGTCAGGGCAGGATTGGCCAGCCTGGGGTAGCAAGTGGTAGGGTCATCGTGCCAGAACTGAATGCATTCGAAATGTGTGTTTGTAAGCCCGGCTTACAGCAAGTACTGGTTGAGAACAGCGGACCGCCAGCGCACGATTGTGCAGATCGCTACTTTGAGAAAGTCCATTCGGGGGAGAGAAATTGGGTTTAACCCAATGCTCCTGAAACATGATTGGGGTGTAAAAATCGGCTAAAATGGATTTTACCTGAAAGCAAACAACCCTAAGTATAATGTTTACAATTCACAGTTAGTGAAATCTGGTGAAATCCTCAATGTTCAGGCAGTGTGGGTGGTCCCATGGTTTAAAATGCTATTAATGAAAGTCATTTAGTGCAAATCTCTTGTTGTGGCTGATGTAATACCTTTTTGGGAGGTTCTGGGAAGTGTGTATAAGCATCAGCTATGCTCTGTTTTAGAACGCCACACTGTTCGTGCACACTATTTGCAACTTGTTGTGAACGTGAGCCCTTTTGTTTGTTTCTTGTGCTCGCAGAATTCAACACTGCCACGAGGAAGCTATCCAGAAAGCCAAAGAAGAGACAAGGCTAGAGCTTCAGCGAGAGTGGGAAAGCAGGGTACCGAGCTTCAAGGTGGGTGCTATCCCGCAAGGGCGTGCGTGTCGTGGGAAACTGCGAGTATTATGTATGTGCGTTTAGGAGGAGGGGGGCTCGTGAATGGGTTAACTCAGAAAAGTAAAAAGTTTCGCCTCGTGAAAAAGATAATTCCCAGCTGTGATCAGCTCTCACTTTTTGGTTGGCTCACTAGTTGAGTGGCCGAGGTGGTGGAAAGAAAGTGATTGTTCATTGTCGGAGCATACTGCAGCGTGTGCTTTGTCCGATGTGGATTTTTGTGCATTACAGTGTGTTAGGCTCTTAGAGCTTAGAAGAGAGTGGCTGAAACTGTGACTTTTCCTTTGGTGTTGTGTAGAGGGGAGAATCTGTCGAGGATGTGGATTCCGCAACGGGCGATTCTTTCTCCCTTGAAGAACCGAAGGTGGACATCTGTGGAGAGAGCATGACGTGAGTACGCATTCGAGCAGGGGTTGCAAAAGTTGGAATCATTGGGTAGCCCTGTGCTTCGTTGTCACTGAACGTATTTGTAGGGGCATTTTCTTAATGCTGGAAGCGGTGTTCTCGTAAATGTGTCTAGTTGCTCAAACTCTACAGAGTTTATGTTTCCCATATTCGTCATAGTGTGTTTTTATTATTCTAAGGGTGTAAGAATTTGTGCAATTCTTGATTGATTGTGCGGTTTAACGCGCCAACGCAACGCAGGCGATGAGTCGCGCTGCAGAGGAGTGCTCCAGATTGATTTTGACCACCTGGGGATCTTTAACGTGCCCCAAAATCTTGAACACACGGGCGTTGTTTGCTTTTCGCCTCCATCAGAAAAGGGGCCGTGGTGGCCGGGAATCAAACCCTCGTCCATTTGTGCAACTCTTATCAGGGCTGCTAACTGTGCCATTTGTAGTTTGTAATCTAGCTGCATTACTTTATTTATATTGTTTGAGTGTCACTTACCCATTTTTTTTTTTTTTTTTTTCTCTCTCTTCCAGGGAGTCGACTGTCAAACTGCCCCACTCTGCTGACCCAATGCTGGAGTTAAAGCATGTGAGTGTGCTTCAACCTTTCACGCCCATTTTGTGCGAGCGCAAAAAACTGGCAGTGTGTACTCGCAAAACGTTCATTCTGAGCTGACCTCCATTTTCGAGACAAACTCTGGTAAAATAGGCATTGCACCACCCATTGTCGAATACGCTGACCCTTCTTTCAGCGAGCTTTCATGTGGCCAATCACAGCCATGCTTCTTCGGAAATTTGACACTTATTACACCACGTAACGCGAGAATTGGATCGAACATGTTTCGTCATTTTATTCATTGCATCTTGATTTCTCTCATTTTAGCAACTGTTTCACAAGCAGCAAGAAGTCAATCGACTGCAGCAGCAAGTTGTAAGTTGCCACAAAAAAATGCCCATCTCGTTGGCTTGAAGGTTCTTTTTAACGCAGTACGTAACAGAGCTCATGGTAGTTGTCACTCTTTGTAAGCGCAGAAAATAGAGAAGCGTGCAAGGGTGCTTTTATGTGGTGCCCTCTTAGCGTGAACTAAAGTTATTTTCGCCCTAATTTAAAGCTACTTCCTGAAAAACTGTTAGCTGAAAGGGCTGCATGGCTGATGATATAACAGCAGCTTCTGTGTCCTTAGCAAAGTTTCAGCATGCAGAACTCAACCTCAACATTTGCTCAAAATGGAAGCAACTGCTGTGTCAGCAAGCGAACGTTCATGGGGAAATATGTAGTAGCGCAAGAGTGGCTCTATCAAAGCAAGATATGCCCATGCAAATTAATTGACACCAACATTGTTGTAGTAGCACTTTGCTGCTGTCTTGTTGGTCTTCGAATGCAGCAGCTTTACTGACATGTTCCATTGCAGATGGCCATGTCGGACAACTTTGGCAGCCAGCTTCAATCCTCTCCTGTTGACAAGGTCTCCATTCTGACGTATGCATCTCTCGTCCTTACTTGCATCGCTCTCCCATCTCTCATATAAAGATCCAAGTATACAAATCTTATAAGGCTGAGTGAAGCAGCCGATGAGTAGAAGAGGCAAGTGGAAATTTAGGTGTTAGCGAGCTGCCCAGTTTTGCGCTCCAAAAGTTATTTGCCGATGAGAATCGTACTGTGGTCTAAGAACAACCCTGTTCTTTTGTTCTTGTGTTCTTCTGTTCTTCACAGAACAACCCTGTTCTGTGATCCAAGAACAAAGAGAGTTTATTGGTATTTCACAGTGAAACCTGGTTGATTCAAAGCCCGAGGTGCTTGGAAATAGATTGGAATAAAGTGAAGGAAGTTATGAAGGGTCATCATAAATGTGCGTGGTTATGTTGGGACTCGGATGGGATTCAAATATTGCGGAAGCCTGAACCGAGGTATTTTTAATGGCCGAGATTCCTCTGTATCTACAGGCCCGCTGTGCCAAATAGGCCTGTATGTTTGCTCGCACTCGGTGAATTTTAGTGGCAGGTGTCTCGTCACCGAAGCGTCTGCCATTTTGTCCCTAAAGTTACTCCACCCTGCCCCTGTTCTGCGGTCTCCTCTCTTGTAAGTTCAATGCTGCGGGATCGTAATTTGATCTCCTCTCCCAACGTTAGGTGCAACCCAGGCGATGTGGTGCTCCTGTGCTTCGACGAGAACCACCAGAACTACGTGGTGTTCCTGCTGGGTCCCAGCCTGCACTTTCTCCACACCGATTGCCTCGACGTACTCGGCCTCAAGACAGGTGCGTCAGCTAGGGTTTCGAACTCGCGTGGCTTTTGGGATGGATCGCGTGTAGAAATACACTTACCCGTTGCCTTGAGTCATGCGAAGCAATTGAGAAAAAGCTTTTTGGGGATGAAGTTTGAGGTCGAAAGTGGCCTTTAAACGCAGTAGAGGGTCCTTCCAAAGAATAAGAAGAGGGATAGCTTGGTAGGTTTTTAAGGCTTGACGGCAAAACAGGGCAACACGTGACAAATAACGAAAAACGAAAGATCAACGCAAATACGAGTGCTTCGTGGCAGCAAAATGATTAGCTGCTGAATTTTGCGTTAAAATTGCTGTCATTGTTGTTGGGGCAAGGCAGTTTTTCTTTATGGATAAGTCAAGGATAGGGCCCCATATGTGCTGCCAGTGGGCAAAGATTTGTCTAATAATTATGTAGGTAGCCGCATTAATTGGCAGGTAAACTTTTTTTTGGCAGTTGTGCTGGGTTGTCATTCTGACAACTGTTGATTGTTTGCTCCGTTTTTGGAGCTTCTGGTTGGATGCCGATTAAAGCCCTTGTTTGGCACAACTCTTTTTTTTCTTCCCTTCTGTTTTTTATCTGTCTCTTTTTCACTTTCTCCCTCTCTCTTTCTCTCTCTCTCTCCTTCCTCTTTTTTTCTGTTGCCGTTAGCACCTGGCACAGTTCGCAAAGGTTGGGTCTTGGCCGAGGTGATCGACAAGGAGTTTTGCCAAGCTCGCAAGGTAAGTCATTGTTACTGTACTTTTTTTTTTTCTGTCTGCTTTTTTGCCACTACTGCTTTCGATAATCATGCAGAAGAAGTTGCGGCTCTTTGCAGTCTAGAAGTACAGTGAAGGCTTGTTTTTTTAACCTGCAATAATTTAGAAACTCACATAATTGAGACTTGTGGCGTGCTCCTACAGACGTCTCTGTATTATCCAGTGCATGTTAGTTCGGTCATGCTTGGCAGTTTGTCAGCCAATTCAGACACACCCTTAAGTGACTCTGGAACTGCGCAAATGCTCTCGCTTTTCTTGGGGCGAATTTTCATATTTTAGATTTTTTATTGCGGTGCGATTTCATTTAGCGCCACGCAAGCGAGACTGAGGGGGATGCATGGAGAACATCACTGGCTTTGCGGGTGCTGTGTGCCACGTGCACGGTGCCAGTGTGGCATGTGTTGCTGTTGGACATGTGGCGGGAGTTTTGAACTGCTAAATACAGTCACTGCGTTGTGCACTGTCTCTAAGATGCTTGGACGCTGTCGTGAAATTGGCTCGCAGTTCTGATTTTTGAATGAAAAGTATTAGTTAGGGACAGTAGTAGGCATGTTTTCCTTTTTTAAAAGCGAGGTGTTGAATACGTACATTTCAATGAGGAGATTTTGTTTGTTGTAGTCATATTTCGTTATCAGTCAGCTCATTACAACGAGGTCTGAAATGCATTTGTTTGCACAGTGAATGCACACTAGTCATGACACCATGACATACACGATGTTACCCGGGGGAGAAAGATGGCTGGGAAATTCCGGTGTGCGTTGTTCTCCAATGCTTCCCCCTGTCTCCCCTCCTGTTCAGCCGCAGAACCGGTACCACGTGGCCTTCGGCACGCGCTTCTACCGGGTCAAAGCCAAGCCGTGGGACAAGGAGGCCGCCGTGCGGCGGGTACAGCAGCGGCGCACGTCGCTGCGCACCTTGACCCAGGCCTCCTCGACCCTCACTGCCGCTTCCCAGGAGGCGGGTGCCTCTGCTGGAGAGCCCTGCCCTCCCCCCACGGGCTCCTAACTCCCACGAGGACAGGCAGCCCGCCCCTCCCTCTCTCTCCGAGGAACGACTGAGCCCAGCACGACTCGCTTTCCCTGTCGCTCCCAATTCCCAGAGGTCTCCTTAGCCACAGCTGCCCTTTAACCTCTTCAACTCGTTTCCTCAGCTTGCCCCTCGTTTCCCCTCATCCGCCCGTGTCCCTAGTTTCTCGCCGTGTTCCTAGCTTCAAAGAGGGCTCTAGCCCCCAGACTTGTTGCACTGTTCACCATCAGTTTGCTGGCCGTAGCGGCACCTTTAAAGCGGTTTCCTGCACTGCGAGCGTCGCCGGTGCTTGCCTGCTGGTCTGAATTTGCTCTCCGCTCACCTGTGGATCAGCTTTTATTGTTTCTTTGTTCTTTATCGGTCTGTGCCGATCAAACAAGCTGCGTCGGTTTTAGACAGGTCCCCAGCAATCGTCGTGGCAAGCGTGCAGTCAAGCGAGCTGTGTCGTAGTCCCCCACTTTCTTGAGGTTGTTGTTGGCCTGTGTCTGAAGCTGTTCTGACTTTGTGATGACTGGCTTGCACGGGAGCACATTTCGCTGCTTCTGTTCTAGGCTTTAAAATTGGCTTCCCTTGTGGCATATGTGGACGCAGTTCCTGTGGTAAATTCTTGGTCTCGACTAGAACCATAGCACTGAAACTAGTGTGTGTCCAGCCTGTGGGATTTTGATT
Source organism: Haemaphysalis longicornis (assembly GCF_048455015.1). Lineage (NCBI taxonomy): Eukaryota > Metazoa > Arthropoda > Arachnida > Ixodida > Ixodidae > Haemaphysalis > Haemaphysalis longicornis. The sequence goes on from NW_027526204.1 coordinate 139,996,418, forward strand.
GATTTTGATTGAATAAGTCTCTTGCTTTGAACTGCTAAGATGCTAGTGGGTCCTGTTTAATAGGTCCAGGCCAGTTCACAAACTGCACGAATATAATGTTAAATTTAATTATAGTTTTGCCGTTGATGTGATGCAGGCTTCTTTGTTGTGTTTTTGTTGTTTTAATTTATGGTAAAAATGCAGCTCTCGCTTTATTTATGTAGCAATATTGTTAGATGATATTTGTCTGTTATAATGTACGAAACACTTATTGTTTATTTATATTTTTAACGATACCTTACGAGTTACAGTGAACCCAGATTTAAAACATACTGTATGGTAAAACTGGAATAAGAACAATTTTGCATGTACTTCTGGTTGCTGAGCGGTTATTTATGCTGTTTTTCCTAGTGCACCACAAACAAAAATTGAATTACATCTGGATGTGAAGGCACTTTTATGCAGTGAACATAAGTAATTGTTTCAGTTTTAGCGCTGCCTGTTCCCACACTGTGTGAGTGCTTTGTTTTGGGGGAAAATATTCACCTGACAGAGTTTTACGGTTTAGACAATACTGCAGCATGTTTCTGCTGTTTTCAATCTCCCTTGTGTGAAGACGCTGTTGTCTTACAAGTGGTGTTAAAGCAAGAGTGTGGTCTATCCACAGAGGGCACTTTTTGCTACCAGTTGAAAAAAAGATCGACAAGATTGAACGTTTTTGGGCACCTTCGAGCAACAAAATCTGTGCTACAAATGTGCAAATTGCCCGCTTTAGCTATTTTTGCTTTCTGCGTGACTCCTTTGGGAGCTGTGAAGTTTATTGGAATAAACCATTCCTTGTTTTAGTGGACGGTGAAGAGGTTGGAACCTTAACGCAAGGAACACATAATGCAGGGGGATATAAGCGCTTGCTGGCCACAAAACGTTAGTCGGGAATTTTATTATCGTGCGAAGACAAGTTTGCCGCCTGGCTAACGTGTGTGGTTTTCTTTCGTTAATATAAGTATTTCATTTCTTGCCTTACTTGTGCCCTTGACACAGTATTTTAACATTTGCTTTTAACTCTTTGCCCCTGCACTGATGAGTGAATTCGGTGTCTCAAAACCAAAAAGCTATTCTGGCAAATTTCGTGTCAACCACATTTCGTGGTGTACGAGTTGCAGTTGCTCTACGGCGTGTTTTACGGATGATGTGACTTGTGTGCCTTATCCGTTCATGTATGTGCTAGAGTTGTCTTCAGGTAGCCTCCACTGAGTCGTGTTCGCACATTTATTGTAACTTATAATTTGGTCCCGAAAGCAGTGGCGCCAATTGTTAGGGTGAAAACGCAGTAGTTTGCTGCTGTGTTTCTTGAAACTGGCCCGATACTAGCTTTCTGCAAGTTGTTTTTATTAACGTAACCTCATGCTAGTGTCCGTAGTATCTCTCCTTCACTTAAATGCTAAAAATGTGAGAAGTTACGGCTACTTGTACTAGCAGAACTTGTTGTTTGGCAAGTTGGTGTATCTTTGATGAATAAACACGAGCTTTGTGCGAAAAGCTTGTGTTTATTCACCAAAGGTTCTTGTGCTAGCACTGCTACCCAGCTGTGCACTTTGGGAAAATAATGCATTTGCCGGCCTGGCAGTTTTTTATACTGCTCCTAAGAGAGTGTGCGCAATGATGGAAGTTTTGTAAATAGTGACGACTCCGGTATGCTATGCTTGCAATGACGGAAAGGTTATAATAGCACCAAACATGTTACCCACCACCAAGTTATTAAGTGCAGTCTAATTTCTGTGCTTTACTTCAGCACTGGGCTAAATATTAGTTTTCTGTGAGGTGTACAGTATTGGGCAAATATTTGCCATAGACCCACAACGATGCAGTGACCTTTACGGGTGACAGAGACAAGAAACAACCTTGTTTAATTTGATATACCTAGCTTTCGGTAACTCACTCAACCTCAGTACAGTTTTAAAAGAGCCTTAAAAGGCAATTTTTTTAACTAGAAAAATATAAACATTGAACAGCTTTCACATTTTGTGCTCCATGACGACTGGGGAGATGCAATAGAGGGATACTAAATACAGAGTTTTTAGTGTTTTAAGTGTGTGTTAGCCTCCAAGAAGTACAACACAATTGAACTAGGCACACCACTACAATTATGCAGTAGTTTGTTGGCAATGAGTTCGGAAACAAGTCCTCCAACACCTTTAGGTCTTGGCGAGAAAGTGGCTGTTCAACATAACTACTTCATCTGTTTTTAATCTTGATTAGTTGCTTGATGTTTGCGTTAAAATTGCTGTCATTGTTATTTGGACAAACCAGGCTTTTTGTAGTGAACAAAACTTTTATTTTGTCTTCATGGCCCATCTAAATAAGTCGCACAGCAAAGCAACTCTCATTATAAGATATGACTGCAGTTATTTGAAAAGCGTTAAGAGCATTTCGAAATGTGCGACGGCTAATGTAATGTGTTGGTTTTTCTGCATGCAAAGGCTGTAGCTAATTATGCGCTGGTATCGTTGCAGTAAATATATATATTTTTTTTTTTTCAAATTTTTTTTATACTCTTCGTATACAAGGTGTACATACTAGTAGCTTAATCCAGTTCGCATAGGTATACAAGATGTAGCACAACAGCTCTGTCCTGAGGTTGAAATCTGAGGCTCCACTGGCTAATTCTCTGAAAAAAGAAGACTTGTGGCATCAATGTGTGTAGCTTTTCTAGCCATCGCAAAGGAGGGGTTTCTTTTTCTTGACCATAGCTCAAGCTTTAATGGCAACTGCGTGTGTCGTCGCCTTACCTCAGCTGATTGTCATCAGCTCATTCTGTCCCACTTGCAGAGCTGTTCTTTGAGTCTTGGCCTACCTTCTCTCTTTTTCTGGACGACCCTCTTTGAAGAAGCCCTGTAAATATTTAGCCGTTTGGCTCGCAGTTATGTGCTGTCTGTGCATTTTCGAGTGTACCAATCATCAGCAAAAAGAAGGCTCTCGCTATTCGGGAGCTTAAATGTGCAAGCAGTGCTTACAGCAGCACTTATCAAATAGGCTCTCAAATACACAGTTACCTGAAAATACATGCGCGCTCTGTGTGTAGACTGAAGTTGCCCTTGTAAACAACGCAGAAATGTCCGTAGATGTGTTAGGTTTTTTTTCTGAACTCTGGCTTTTGAGGTTTGAGTGGTATTTATTGATGGGCTGGTCTGTGTGGCGTCTGGTGCGTGGTCCTTTGCATGCAGTGTGAATCGAACTTGTTTATTGGATCGGCTTGGCTTCAAAAGGTGCCCTGCTTGTATTTTCGAACCAGGCATGTGCTTATATGCGACATTACATTTAAATGCTAGATATGTAAGCACACAGTGATATGTCTTCTATGTTGTTGGGAAACCCATTGCATTTATTTGTGTCCCTTAAAATTCTTAATGTAACAAAAATAGATGTTACAGCTCAGATAACAAGCTAGGTTTCATGTTAAAACTACATAATTCAGCTTTTTTTTTGCGAATTGCAAAGGTGTGCTGAGGACAGGCATTTACAAGGTCTGTCCTGGCTATGTAACCGGCCTGTGACTGCTGCCAAGTAGTTAGTAATTTTAATGGGATCGCATTCTAAAAATTACAAAAATCGCATTGTACCGAAATGTAGAATTGCTGTGCTGAGATGCCACTGCTAATGCCTGTTGCGTGCAGCAATCTTCAGGGTTGTGTTTTCTGACAAAATTCAGTGTTTTGTACTGACACGAGTTATCACGGTTTGTATTTCCAAGCTTAGAAGTCCATTTTAAAGACTGAAGCCTAGATGCAGGAGCAAGATAAGTTGTGTACCGTTGTGTGGTGTGTTGCAGCAGAACAAAGTTAGAACGGAAAGCAGTGTTTGTGCCAGCTTTTTATTTTCTCTTGAAAGAGTTGTGTGGGTTGTGGCTCACCAGTTTACAGATGCTGAAGGAACAGGCTCTTGGAAGACACGTCAGGCCAGGGGAGGGCCCGATTTTTTGTGTAAATACGTGGAACTTGGAGGCAGGTCCAAGTTGCACCTTTTTTAAGCTATCGAGATTGTACAGGCGAGGAACTGATGCGGTATTTGTACAGAAAACTAAGCCAATAAATGTGTTTGATACATATTTTGTGGCCGTTATTGGGTGTCGGATTGCTTGCACGTAGTGCAGTCTTGCAAGCCACCTGTGTGCTGGTAAAGCACATGACGGAACACTGTTTTTGGCGAAGCACGAAAGTGAAAGTCTGACGCAGCTCTCAGAAGTCTGAAACTTTTGCTTCCAATGCATGTTGTATCTTGTTTTGTAAAAGAGCAAGCTGGTTGTAGCATTGAAAGCTTGCTGGCACGATGAGGGGGGTGACAGATACGGCGGCTGGGGGATGGGCCAGGCATGGAGCCACTTGATGAAAGCGTGTGCGGAGCAACTCTTTAGCGTCCAGTGTGGCAGAAAAACAAACAAAAAAAAAAGACTTCATAAATGGTCCCAGTCATTGGGGTGTACCTTCGAGGTCCCAACCAGATACACAGAGCTTGAGCCATAAGGCTTGCTGGCACAGTGGCCAAGTCGTGCTGCTGGGCCCAAGGATTTGGGTCTACCCAAGCTGCGGCGGCCGTTTTTCTGGTGGAAACAAAAAAACGAGAAAGTTGGTGTGTTAAAATATTGCCACGCTATAAACATCCACAAGCGATTCAAAATGCCTGAACATGGCCTGTCTGCATTGGCTAAGCAACAGCTGAAGAACTTTGTACCCAAGATGCCTCGTGTCAAGGCTAGTTGCCCAATGGAGACAGATTAACAGAAATACTAATGGCACAGTTGAGACTCTGATGGCGAAAAGTTAATCCATGGTTGTGGAAATTGCAGTAGAGGGCCAGCTTGTCAGCGGCTTTTTGCAGTCCTGCAGAATCATGACTTGCACAGAATTGTTTTGTGGCACGCACTTCACTGGGGGTGAATGTTGCATAATGAGTGTGCAGTGTGCTACTCAGGCTGCTAGCAACTTGGCAAATGTGTTTTTGCACCTTATGGGAATTGTGTTTAGAACCGCACTGGCGTCAGTTCTTTTTGGGGAGCTTTCTTGTGAATGGATTGAGTGTTTTTTGTAGAGAAGGTTACCAGTATATAGAGCATTTGAGCCTAACCCTACACATTCAATCCTAGACCTCGCCGTGATTGCTATATGACAAATGGGCACGCATGGCTGAACGTGATGTCAAATTTGACTGTCGGTGCTGATAGGATAGCAGCACAAAAAATGTGGCTGTTCCCTCTTCCATAGGAACCGGTGAACCACGAAAGTGAAATGTGCCTTCACAGGAACAGTTGAATGTTTATTGTGCATCGATGTGAACTTGCACATTTATATTTCGTCGGTATGGCACCGTTCTACGCATCAACGTTGGACACTGGATTGCACGCCTCAGAGCATTGCGTAAATCCGACTGAAGCCACAGGCGCTCGCAAATAGTCTGTGCGAACGAAACCAAATGATTTGTCAGCGAATCGTTTGGTGAAAACTCGGTCCGCCATAGCAAAACGAGCAGTGGACCGTGTCGCCAGCGCGACATCCACAAGTCGGCTTCTCCGCAGTTAACACTGCGTGTACCCCGTACATGTAGGCGCTGGCATCGAGGCGCCAACTGTCTGTGCTCATTAGCGTCATGACTTTGCTTCGCCTCTCCTAGATGGCAGTACAATCTGAAAGTAAGAATATAAGGCGCGTTTGTCGTTTTATTCACGCGTCTGTTCATAGCGTAGTCTTTATTGAAGATTACGCTTGAAGTCTACTACGGCAAAAGAGTTGGTGTCTCGAATTCCGGCGCAGCCACGTCAATCAAAGTTTTTCTGGCGATGTCATTTCCATGACGGGTATATGACATCATGAGATCTTGGTGGACCCCGCATAAAACACTTTCGTGTTAAAACAAGAAAAGGACGGTCGGAGACAAGATGAGAAGGAAGGCGCTGAATTCCGACCTGATTCTTTGTTTCATTCACAATGCATGACGATTGACGAAGAAGACGAGGTTGTTCCTTAACAATACGTGAGTACATAGGTAAACATGAGATAGTGTTGGAGGCTTTAAAACCTAGAAGCTTGGAAACGCTCCCGCGAAATAAAATCCTGGTGACGCCACTGCGTCCTTGCACTTGATCGAACATGAGTTGCCACTGCGTTTTTTTAAATGCAGAGCATTTCAGTAACTCACGATGTCACCCGCGTTGACGTCCGTAGTCCGCACCCCTCCCTACTATATAAAAAAAATACTATCCGGCACCCGGTTTCGATCCCTCGACCCTGCGGGCGGAACGCAATGTACATGGTGCTCTACCCACTGCGCCACAAAGCCGACACAGAATGGGATGCTACGAACGCGCCTTATATCGTTGACTCATTCAAATTACTGCTGACGAGCGCTCTCTCAGCAGTTGCCACAAGTGCAACAACATTAACGTAACGCAAACTACTTAATGTCGTGCGCCCCCGGAAATGCTCCGCATTTGATCGTGCCCCTCGCGAGGGGGATGTTTCACTGCGTCTTCTCTCGGTCGCGGGACCCGTGGCGCCATCTGGCGGAGGCGCGGAACAACTCTGAAAAGATGCGGCGCCAGCCAGCTGTTTCCGTGCAATGGAATGTCGCGTGCTTTCACAGCGCGGTGGCCTGTTGATTGCAAATACCAATGCCGAAATTAGAATTACAACCACAAGCCGTAGCTCCAGAAAGCCTGAGATTTGCAAAAACACGCTTCCGGTTCTCGTTGCACTTCCAATGCTAGGTCGCCAGCCGGACAGAGTGGGCGCGGGTGGTACGCACCGAAGGTTCCCACGGAGAAGACCATGATCTCGACCTAGGCAGCGGCGGAAGATGTAGTTGTTCATACCCTGCGTGGTGTGCACGACGAAAGCCGGCACGAACAGGCGGATGGCCTGCAGTCCAATGGCTGACTCCAGGATGCGGGTCTGGTTTTTCGAGGTGGTCGAAAGCACAAGCGTGGTCAGCACAAACACCCAGCTCATGTACGGTATGCGCAGCTGTCGCTGACAAGACTTGAAGAAGCCTGGGAGGAAGCCGAGAAGGGTTTTGTTCATGAGAACGCAGATTGCATGATGGATTTTTTTATTTTCAGTAACGTACGTGAGGTCAGTATTGCGCACTCGTTGAAGTCCCATTTGGAAGCTGCCGTGTGGAACGGACATGACAGGCCCCTACAAGGGTACACAACTGACGCAACCTCGACGATGAGGATAGTGTGGATTCATTTCTGATTTTGGATTTCGAGATTAGGCCTCGCCCAAACGGGCAAGGCCTCCCAAAAATTGGCCTATAGGCTCATTGGAGTGTCCCTCCCCACGGTAATCTTTAGTAAAAGGCGAAAGATTAATGCGTGGATGTGAGGAGAGACCTGAGCGATGCCTGAGAAAACCGTGCTTCATAGGGCCTCCTTCGACGGCATGTACTCAGAAGCGTCGCTGGTGGTGTAAAGTACAGACAAAATTCTGAAAATTATCACCAGTAAGCGCGTACATCGTATCAATAGTATGACTGAGAATACGTTTGGGCATAATTTTTTATAATAGACTATGGGTGTAGCCGCAAAACACAAGTACGTGTATGAATATTTATTTTTAAAAGCGGCAAACCGAGCTTTGCCGGGAACGTTAGTTTCGTTAAGACAGACAACCGATTTTTGTAGAGTATATATTCTCTATCCCAAACGAAAGGGCATCACTTAAATCACCTTGACGAGAAACGGTTTTGCTGATAACGCTCTAGAACTTTTTAAATCGAATTGTTTGATCTACGAGCCGTATGTGTCCCTCCCAAAACTAATGCTGGCAACCATGACATAGAGTAGCTCGGAAACATACTTTTGTCTGTATGCGAAATAAAAAACGATATTTAAAAACTTGTTCCCAGCTAAAAAAGTTTGAATCTAAGGCTTTCCTGTTTCTTAATGTGTTTTTTTTTAAATGCATTTTGCACGAATGCGCCATCTGTTGGGATAGACGGTAGGTAGAATCTGGCTTCACGTTGTGGAGGCGGGAAGTTCGATTCTCCCCGGGCGCGACGTTGTTTTTTTTTTTTTTTTTAAGCTACCGTTGGCGTATTTGGAGACTGAAATCAAATATTTTGGCAGAACAAACGCCCCTGACTCAGACGGAATCGTCAGAGCTCCTTCGCTGGGTCTGTTTACTGAACGCTGCCGTTGATTCTGGGCATGGAGGCTCAGTTAGCCACAGTAGAGCACTGCACGGGCCTGATTTTAAGGCCCGAGCCCGGCCCGAGCCCGCTTTGTGAAGCCCGAGCCCGACCCGGGCCCGTAACACCAAGCCCGGGCCCGGCCCGGGCCCGGCCATTCATAAGTGAGCCTAGCCCGGGCCCGGCCCGGGCCCATCATCTCAAGCCCAGGCCCGGCCCGGGCCCGTCATCTCAAGCCCAGGCCCGGCCCGGGCCCATCGTCTCCAACCCACGCCCAGCCCGGGCACGGTCTTTTTTTTAGCCTACAGAGGGCCCGCATGGCGGTATTCTCGTAACTGTCCCTTTCGAAAACGTCCCTTTTGCGTCCCTTTCATCGTGACGTACTTCCGGTTAAGCAGTGGGCCTTTTATTCAAATAGCGTAACTGTTCTTGCAAACGCATTTTAAAGAACTGAAAGCGTATCAGAGTATCTTTTATGTGTTTATTGTTCCGCGAGCGAACCGCGACGAAAAATCGTCTGCTCCAAATCGTCTGCTCCGAGTAGCCACATCTCATAGCTCGGCCGTGCTTGCATGGCGTCACATCCGGGTGTTCGCTTTTAGACAATCAGGGCTCGCTCAAAAGGGACACTTTTGAAAGGGACACAAAAGGGACAAAACACGGGAATACCGCCCCAGGCCTGGTTTTAGACGTTGAAGAAAATTAGTTTATTATATTTGGTCGAGTATCTTCGTAGCGGGAAATCAGACGGAGCATCTAGTCTGTACAAGCACGCCCTGAATTGTAACGCAAAAAAAAGGGTTAAATAGTACACATAATTTAGCTCACACCGTCTGCAGTTAACGCCACATGGGCGTAATAATAGCTCGTATTCTTACACGAGAGACACCATCACCTTTGATGGCCAGACTCTTGGCAACTTCATGTGGTTGTTTCGGTCACAAGTTGGTATTGATTGTTGAGGGTGGCCGAGCGGGTACGCCGAGGGACCGCCCCGGCAGAGCACGCAGCCCTGAGAGACACGTACAGACACGATGCTACCAGCAGGAACATAACCCGCCCCGGCGGGGAGCTCGCTTTATTAGCGCACCTAGAATCCACTGATGATGATGGTCGCCGTGGCGCCATCTAGTCGAGACGCGACACACTACATCCCCCCTTCAGAAGTCCAGCTTCAGAAGCCCTCACAAGTCCAGCCTCCTTGGCTGGCGAACGGTTCGACCGAACCGTGACACCTGCGCAGTGGGCTCCCGCACAGTTGGTGGTGTCGCAACCTGTGACGCAGACGGGGACGCTTGCTCACTCCTGGTGGCCACTGCTGGTGAGGGAGAAGTAGGAACAAGGTGACTGCGGTTGCGCTGCAGCACTCCTTTGGGTGTCTCTACCACATACGAGCGCGGACGCTGCGCTGGGCTCAAGACGACAGCTGGACTCTTGATATCTCGGACCCAAACATGTTCACCTGGCTGAAGCAGACGAAGTTCACGAGCAGCGTGTCTTCTGTTGAAGTCCTTCGCCTGTCTTTGCCTGTTAGCGCGATCCCGCTGGTCCACTTGTACCGAAGATGGCCAACCTGGCTTCAGCTGGTTTGTCGATTTGGGTATGCGAGTTTGCAGGCGTCTGCCCATTAACAGCTGTGCAGGGCTATGTCCATTGACGCCCGGTGTGTCTCGGTAGGCCAGCAGGGCCAGGTACGGGTCTTCCGACTTGCCTAGGAGGTCTTTGACAGTGCGGACCATTCGCTCCACCTCCCCATTTGACTGCGGGAACCGAGGACTGCTCGTGACGTGGTGGAAGCCGTAGGCCAGTGCAAAGTCCCCGAATTCCCTGGCCGCAAACTGAGGACCATTGTCTGTGCGCAGTAACTTGGGGATACCATGGCGGGCGAAAACGCTCTTGATTGCTGTGATTACTGCTGCTGCTGATGTTGACCCAAGGCTGATGACCTCGGGGAATCTGGACCTGTAGTCAACCAGAAGAATGTAGTCCCTGCCGTTCAGGTGGAAGAGGTCGGCGCCCACCTCCTCCCACGGAAGACTTGGTGTGACAGTAGCCATCATGGGTTCTGGACGTTGGACCCGAGTCTCAGCACACTTGGGGCAGCTGGAGACGGTGTGTTGAATTTGGCTGTTGATGTGAGGCCACCATACCGACTCTCGTGCCACTGCCTTGCAGCGGTTGATCCCTTGATGGCCTTCATGTAGCAGTTCCAGCATGTACCGCTGAAGAGAGGTGGGGATGACAATGCGAGTGTTCTTCAGGAGCAAACCATCACACACAGTGAGGTCTCCCCTGTGTTGCCAATACTTTTTCAGATGAAGTGGCAACCGAGACTGTCTGGGCCAACCCTTAGTACAGTACTCCACGAGAAGGTCACACTCGCCGTCAGATGCTTGGGCTTGGCGCAGGTCGTCCCACCGTGTGGAGACAAGACCTGGAAGGGAGCGGACGAGTTCTTGCGCGTAGAGTTCGACCTGGTCGGCCTGCTGCGACGAAGGAGCATCCACAGGAGCTCGAGAGAGCGTATCAGCTGTAGCCAAGAGTTTGCCGGGTACATAGAGTACCTTGTACTGGTAGCTCATGAGCTTCAGACGGAAGCGCTGGATTCTAGGTGGCAAGAGGTCGATTTCCATGTTGCCTAAAAGTGCAACGAGAGGCTGATGGTCGGTCTCCAGGATGAAGTCCAGACCACGGACATACTGGTCGAACCTCTGCACAGCCCAGCTGGCTGCCAATGCTTCTTTTTCGGTTTGGCTGTATCTTGTTTCTGCCGACGTGAGAGACCTTGAAGCGAAGGCAACTGCTCGACGCTCTCCGGATGGTTGCTCTTGCAGAAGCACGGCCCCCAGGCCAAAGGAGCTTGCATCTGCTGAAACCGTTGTCTTGTACTGGGTGTTGTAAGTTGCAACGCACCGTTCAGAGCACAGCAGTTCTTTTAGCTTCCCGAAAGCAGACTGCTGCGATGGGCCCCATGTCCATTCAGAGTTCTTCTGAAGCAGGGCACGAATAGGTGAGGTGACGTCCGAAACATTCGGCAAGAAACGTCCCACATGATTCACGAGTCCCAGTAGACGACGAACGCCAGAGAGGTCTTCGGGAGCAGGCAGACGCTTGATGGCTGCCACCTTGTCAGGGTCGGGTGAAATACCGTGGGCACTCACTACGACTCCTAGAAACTTGACACTGTTGGTGCCGAAGGAACATTTGTCTCGGTTGAGCGTGATGCCTGCCTTGGAGAGCCGTGCGAGGACCTGCTGGAGGCGCTGGTCATGCTCTTTACGAGTCTTGCCAAAGACAAGGATGTCATCAATCATGTTCACTACGCCGGTCTGGCCTTCTAGTATCCGAGACATTTGCTTCTGGAAATACTCGGGTGCCGATGTGATGCCGAATGGCAGCCGCAGAAAGCAATAGCGACCAAACGGGGTAATGAACGTTGTGTACAGCTGTGACTGTGGAGACAGCATGACTTGATGAAAACTTGACTTAGCATCCAGCTTAGAAAAAAACTTGGCCTCTCCAAGCAAGCCTAGGCATTGTTCCACCGTCGGTAGCATGTGGCGTTCGCGAAGGACGGCTTTGTTAAGCTGAGAGAGATCTACGCAGATCCTGTAATCACCATCACCTTTTGGCACAGCTACCAGTCCAGCACACCACTCTGTCGGAGCATCGACGCGGCGGATCACTCCTTCCGATTCCATCTTGTCCAGTTTTTTCTTGATGGGCTCATGGAGAGGTAAAGGAAGACGTCTCGGGGCACTTAGTGAGATGGGCGTCGCCCCGGGTTTCAAACGGATTGTGTAGGCGTCAGGCAATGTCCCCAGTCCCTCGAAAAGGCCAGGGTCTAAGAGCAGCTCTCCGGACGACTCCTGTGAGCCTGAGACATGGTCAAGGAACTTGCATACCCCCAGGGCCTGAATTGCAGGGAAGCCTAACAAGGGAACTGTGTTGGATTCCAGAACATACAGTTTCTGCTCCACGGGCTTGCCTTTCCACGTGAGTGTGGCTTGGTATGTACCCAAGACAGGCAACGTGTGATTACCGGGACCTTTGAGCTCGCCTTCTGGAACTTGAAGTTTTGGCGGAACTCCGGAAAATGAGCTTGGTACGACCGAAACTTCGGCTCCCGAGTCCACCTTGAACGACAGTGGGGAGCCGTTCACGAGTACTTCGATGAACTTGGCGTTGGGGCGGTTCTCTGCCACCGCGTGAAGCTCAACGGAGCTTGCTGAAGACCGAGTGCGCTTGGAGTTGCATCTTCTTTTCTTCATGCAGACAGTTTCGAAATGCCCTTTCTTGCTGCAGAAATTGCAAGTTGCTTGTCGAGCCGGACAGTCTGCACGCTCGTGCGAAGAACGTCCGCAGAAAAAGCACCCTCTCTGGTTGGGCCTGTCTGGTGACCCAGGCTTTCCTTTCGCGTTACGAACACGTGCGGCGGCGTCGACGGCAAGCGGTGACGAGTCGGCCGAGTCGCGTGCCCGGCGCTCGTTTTCTGCGTCTTCGTGTTGACGGACCTGCGTAAGTGCCTCTTGCAAGGTGAGCTTCGGACTTCGGCACAGTTTATCCGAGAGGTTACGGTCGAGCAAACCGACCACGAAGCGGTCGCGGACGAGCCTTTCCTCGACTTCCGGCGACGCGTAGTTGCAGCGCTTTACCATCGAGCGGAGAGCCGTGTAGAAGGCATCGGCAGTTTCGCCCGGTTCTTGAGCACGGCGGTGAAAGCGGGCCGTTTCGTACAGCTCGTTGGGCGGATGAATGAAATGGTCGGTAAACGCTTTTTTGACGGCGGCAACGTCTTTGAGCTCGGAGTCACCCAGCGGCGTGGTTGCGAGTACGACGCGGGCTTGCGGACCCATACAGTAGAGCATAGAACGCACCTGAACCTCCGGCGGTGCTGTGTAGTGGCCCGTGGCGAAAGTGTAATCCTCATATTGGAGCAGCCACGTAGTCCAAGAGCCGGGGTTGTCGAAGTCGAAAGGCGGTGGTGGGCGTACGACGGGCAGCCAACCGTCGTACGCCCGTCATAAAAGTTGGCTGCCCATTCGCGTCATCTGCGGTGTAGCACAAGAATGCACGGCAGCCAGCATCGCAATTTTCTGGAACCAAACGCCAAACGTCACCGTTAGAAGGAAGAAGAGTTTCCTCCGACATTCAAACTCTTCCCTATTCTACTTTTTTCTGTGGATTTTAGAAGGAATCCTTTACAGGGTGAAAGATTCCTTCTAAGAAATTTACGACAAGCGGGTCACAGCCCGTTAGAACAGACTGCTGCTCTAACAGGCGGAGATGGGGCATCGAGAACCTGCGCCCCATCTCCGCCTGTTAGAGCAGCAGTCTGTTCTAACGGACTGTGACCCGCTTGTCGTAAATTTCTTAGAAGGAATCTTTCACCCTGTAAAGGATTCCTTCTAAAATCCACAGAAAAAAGTAGAATAGGGAAGAGTTTGAATGTCGGAGGAAACTCTTCTTCCTTCTAACGGTGACGTTTGGCGTTTGGTTCCAGAAAATTGCGATGCTGGCTGCCGTGCATTCTTGCGCTACACCGCAGATGACGCGAATGGGCAGCCAACTTTTATGGCATTTATCAACAATTTTCGCCGGCACTGTTGCCGCAGCCGACGGGTACAGTACACATAGGCGCCCCAATCCGCAATAGGCAAGGTGCTGGAGCACGTCTTGAACGCCCGGTGGCAGCGGTTCCTGGAGGACAACGAGCTGTATCCCGACGCGATGCTGGGCTTCCGCGCGAGGCTCGGCACGCAGGACGCCATGCTGCTGCTGCAACACGAGGTGCTGGCGCTCCCGGAGGGGCCCACGGCGGACAACCGAGCGATCCTGAGCCTGGACTTGCAGAGCGCCTTCGATAAGGTGCGGCACTCTGCGATCCTGGCCCAGGTGTCGCGCCTCGGCCTGGGGCGCAGGTCCTACGACTACATCCGAGCCTTCCTGTCCCGGCGCACGGCGCGGCTGGAGGTCGGGGGCACGCAACTGGAGGAGCGCGAGCTCGGAAGCACCGGCACTCCGCAGGGCTCGGTCATCTCGCCGCTCCTGTTCAACCTGGTGACGATCGGCGTGGCTCGGCGCCTGGACGAGCTCCCGGACGTCCGGTACTCGATCTACGCCGACGACATCACCCTGTGGGTCACGGGAGGCAGTGACGGCCACATCGAGTCGACGCTGCAGGAGGCGGTACGCACCATCGAGGCCGGCCTGGCGGGCACGGGTCTGCGGTGCTCGCCGCAAAAATCGCAGCTGCTGATCCTGCCCCCACCGGGCCGGTATCGAAAGCGCGCCGCCGCGGAGGCGGAGCGCAACATCGTCGTACGAGCGGCAGACGGCACGGCCATCCCGACGGTCCCCAGCGTTCGAGTCCTGGGCATGCACGTGGACGCGAACCGCGGCAACGGCACCACGATCGAGAAGATGATCACGAAGATGGGCATAGCCACGCGCCTCGTGAAGCGGATCTCCACGCGCTCGAGGGGGATGCGCGAGGCCAGCCTCCTCCGACTGCTGCAGGCCTTCGTGGTGAGCCACGTGGCCTACGTGGGCGCCTTTCACCAGTGGAAGGCGCAAGAACGGGAGCGCATCGACGCTGCCATCCGCAAGTCCTACCGGGCGGCCCTGGGCCTCCTGAACGCCACGAGCAACGCCGCCCTCCTGTCCCTGGGGGTCCACAACACCCTGGCGGAGATCAGCGAAGCGCAGCGTGTATCGCAGCTGGAGCGCCGGGCAGCACCACGTCCGGGCGCAAAATCCTGCAACGGGTGGGCCTCCGCCCGCCCCTCGGTCCCGCGGCGGAAGACGAGCTGGTCCAGCTGCGAGACGACATAGCACGCCGTATCGTAGTGCCTCCGCTCCCGAGGAACGTGGACCCGGAGCGAAACGTCGAACGCCGGTCGGCGCGGGCGCGCGCGCTCGCCAGAACGTACAACGAGGACGAGGGAGCGGTGTTCGTGGACGCGGCCAAGCACCGCGAGCGGGCCGACACCTTCGTGGCGGTGGTCCTGAAGGCCACCTCGGGAGACCTGCTCAACGCCGGGAGCGTGCGGGCCGCGACCGCCCGGCAGGCCGAGGAGGCGGCGATCGCCTTAGCCCTAACCCTGCCCGGCACGCGGACCGTCCTCAGCGACTCCAAGTCGGCGATCTCCAACTTCGCGAGGGGCACGGTGTGCAGGAGCACCGCGCGGCTCCTCTCTCGGATCCGGGAGGGGGCCGCCAACAGCACGAGCATCCGGTGGTTCCCGGCCCACGCGGGCCGGGAGCTGCCCAACGGCCACCACAACCGCAACGAAGAGGCGGACGCCGCGGCCCGAGTCCTCGCCACGTGCCGGACCGCGCCCCCCCGCCTCGACCGAACCCCGGAAGACTCCGGGGAGGAAGCAGACGACGACCACGACGAAGACGCAGGGGAGCCCCTCGTCGCCTACGGCGAAGTGCTCCGGTGGTACAGACACGAAAGAGGGACTTTTCCGCCTCCACACCCCGGCCTGTCCCGGGAGGAGGCGGTGCTCCTGCGGCAGTTACAGACCGAGACCGTGCTCACGCCGGCGCTGGCGCGCCACGTGTACCCGGAACTCTACGAGCGGACCGAGTGCTGTGTGTGTGCGCGAGTGCCCGCGGACCTGGCCCACATCATGTGGGGCTGCGACGAACAGTGCGCGCGCGACGGAGGCGACCGCCTCCCGCCGGACATTCGCGAGTTGATCGGCTCCCCGGAGCACGGCAACCAGCTCAGGGCCGTCCAGCGGCTCGAGGAAGCTCTGGCGCTGCAACGGCGAAAGGAAAGCCAGCGCCCCTCGCCTCCCGGCCCCCGCGGGGGTCGAGCGGACCAACGTTACTAGAATACGTTGGAGCGGACGGCGACGGCGCGGGCGATCCGAGTAACCCGCGCGGCCGGCCGGGCACGACGCCTCGGGCTCCGCCCGCTACCTAGCGCAGGTAGTTAGACGAGGTGCGGCGAAGCCCTGCGTGGCCTGACCCGCACCTTTCTCGCAGGACGAATCAATACAAGTCATTTCTCTCTCTCTCTCTCTAACAGGCGGATAATACAAAATCTCGCTTTGAAGAAAGTTTTTCTTGCGGGGACGAACAGAGAACACATACACCCACCTGACTAGGGACATAGCCAGAGGGGAGGTTTGGGGGCACCAACGCCCTCCGAATTTTTTTCCGGATAGCGCGTAAGAGAGAAGTTTTCCTTCCGGCAAACTGCTCCGTTCCGATAATCCATAACTCCTTCCGAAAAAGATTTCTGGATACAGCCTTGCACCTGACCCAGGATATGGCTGCTGCAACCGGACCGACGATTCACTACAATATATAAACGGCGTAAAACGCAAAACTTGCGGCCATTAACGCGTAAAATTTCTGGGCGCAGATTTCAAAGCTACACACAGTCCGCGCGGCGTCCGCCCTCCACGAACGGGAGGGAAACAGTTTATAAGGTTATAATCCAGTGCTTCTAGTTCACTCTACCAGTGCTTTGTTTTCCTATGCCCCGTATCAATTAACGCCCGTTAGGGCTTCAGGGACCCTAGGGAAATCTGGTTTCATGCTGGTTTACACTTCTCTTTTCACTGCTTCGTTTTCCTTTATTTGGAATGTTTGCGCCAGGGGTTTGTCCAGAATTTCGAATTTGGGGGGTGCGGTTTCGAAATTCCAGGGGGTTGCATGGGGCGTGTATAAATCCCTGGGCGGGGTACTCGTGGTTGTGGAACCTTTTTGGGGGTGTCGAAATCTTTCTGAGGGGGTCCCTGGTTGCACCAATTCCTTCAGGTCTGCTGGCAGTACTTTATTCCAAATTCTTCTCATATTTTACACGCATGTGTAAGCCGTTATAGCATTTCAGTTTTGGTCGGGGACTTACCGGTGCCGAAGTGTATGCGTGAATGATCATGGTGTTTGGTGCTTGAGGTGCTAATCTTAACAAAGGTTAGCTGTTGTGCAACGCAAACTGCGCCATGTGCCCGGGCTTCATACCACACTGGGGATACAATATTTTAGACCCGTTCCCGGCAAAGCTCGTTGTTGCAGCTTTTAAAAATAAATATTCATACACGTACTTGTGTTTTGCGGCTACACCCATAGACTATTATAAAACATCATGCCCAAACGTATTCTCAGTCATACTATTGATACGATGTACGCGCTTACTGGTGATAATTTTCAGAATTTTGTCTGTACTTTACACCACCAGCGACGCTTCTGAGTACATGCCGTCGAAGGAGGCCCTATGAAGCACGGTTTTCTCAGGCATCGCTCAGGTCTCTCCTCACATCCACGCATTAATCTTTCGCCTTTTACTAAAGATTACCGTGGGGAGGGACACTCCAATGAGCCTATAGGCCAATTTTTGGGAGGCCTTGCCCGTTTGGGCGAGGCCTAATCTCGAAATCCAAAATCAGAAATGAATCCACACTATCCTCATCGTCGAGGTTGCGTCAGTTGTGTACCCTTGTAGGGGCCTGTCATGTCCGTTCCACACGGCAGCTTCCAAATGGGACTTCAACGAGTGCGCAATACTGACCTCACGTACGTTACTGAAAATAAAAAAATCCATCATGCAATCTGCGTTCTCATGAACAAAACCCTTCTCGGCTTCCTCCCAGGCTTCTTCAAGTCTTGTCAGCGACAGCTGCGCATACCGTACATGAGCTGGGTGTTTGTGCTGACCACGCTTGTGCTTTCGACCACCTCGAAAAACCAGACCCGCATCCTGGAGTCAGCCATTGGACTGCAGGCCATCCGCCTGTTCGTGCCGGCTTTCGTCGTGCACACCACGCAGGGTATGAACAACTACATCTTCCGCCGCTGCCTAGGTCGAGATCATGGTCTTCTCCGTGGGAACCTTCGGTGCGTACCACCCGCGCCCACTCTGTCCGGCTGGCGACCTAGCATTGGAAGTGCAACGAGAACCGGAAGCGTGTTTTTGCAAATATCAGGCTTTCTGGAGCTACGGCTTGTGGTTGTAATTCTAATTTCGGCATTGGTATTTGCAATCAACAGGCCACCGCGCTGTGAAAGCACGCGACATTCCATTGCACGGAAACAGCTGGCTGGCGCCGCATCTTTTCAGAGTTGTTCCGCGCCTCCGCCAGATGGCGCCACGGGTCCCGCGACCGAGAGAAGACGCAGTGAAACATCCCCCTCGCGAGGGGCACGATCAAATGCAGAGCATTTCCGGGGGCGCACGACGTTAAGTAGTTTGCGTTACGTTAATGTTGTTGCACTTGTGGCAACTGCTGACGAGAGAGCGCTCGTCAGCAGTAATTTGAATGAGTCAACGATATAAGGCGGGTTCGTAGCGTCCCATTCTGTGTCGGCTTTGTGGCGCAGTGGGTAGAGCACCATGTACATTGCGTTCCGCCCGCAGGGTCGAGGGATCGAAACCGGGCGCCGGATGGTATTTTTTTTATATAGTAGGGAGGGGTGCGGACTACGGACGTCAACGCGGGTGACATCGTGAGTTACTGAAATGCTCTGCATTTAAAAGAAAAACGTCAAGGACATGGACAAAGAAGCTGTCAAGTCTCAATGCCGTTTATTTCGGAAGCGAGTCAGGAAGCGGCTAAAACATGGTGTCGGCACAAGCAGCCCGCTCTCGCGCCAGGGACGTGAGCGCGTGAACGCTGAGCCTGGCTGAGCCTGGCACACAGCGGTATGTAGCGGCTTAAAAAAAAAACGCAAAGGACCTGGACAAAAAAGCACAAGTAGACTAGCGCTTGTCCAGTCTACTTGTGTTTCTTTGTCCACGTTCTTTGCGCTCTGTTTATTTTTTGAGGTCATGTACCAACTCGCCCAACAAAGCATTTTATTCGGTGTTGTGGGCCCAAGTCACTAAAATTTCTGCCGTCTGAAAGGTGTCGACACGTAGTGTCTAAACATGACACTACGTTGCGTGTCAAAACAACTCCGTAGTTTCCAACGCATGATTCAAATGCCTGACGAAGGAATAGGAAATGTTGCACATTATTGTTGCTTTTCCCGGAGACCAGTTTTTGAATATCTTTTTTCACCTCACGTGCAGTTAAAAGTGTGTTGCAAAAAGGCTCACTGTCTGGGTTCCAGCATTCCTTTTGGCGGGACACGTATACGTCTGGCTGGTACATTTAAACATTCTGATTTCAAAAGTTCTAGGGCGCTATCAGCAAAAACGTTTCGGGTTGAGGGTGTTTTAAGTGGTGCCCTGTCATTTGGGATAGACAAAATACACGGTCGGTTGTCTGTCCCGTTAAGAGGGCAGAAGAAGAAGACGTTGGCTTTGCTGTGAACCGCGCCCAAAAATTTTGGGAATGCCAGGTGCTTTGTGTGCTCCGAGCAAGGATGCTTGAGTTCCTCTCCTAATGACGAAAATTTCGTCTATTGGATGGTGTTAACGACGCATAAGATTTGTCGCGATGTCGTCCGAAACCCGGCAGGCGAGCCAGCAGAGCGTCTGCCCTCCGAATACGGTTTTCCTGGATGAAATATGGGGCGACTTGCAAGATGGCATAGAGCAAGTGTACGCCCACAAGCGAATGTCGATGTCCCGATACATGCGACTGTACACGCATGTGTACGACTGCTGCAATGTCAGGTCAGAGAACAACGTTGAATTACCACCGACTCACACCGATCAAGTCGGCAGTGCCATCTGCTTCGAACTGTACGAGCGGCTCCGTAGATTCATCAATAACCACGTCGCCACCCTAGCCAAGACTGCAACGGGCGTGACGGATGAAGACATCCTCGCGTACTACGTCAAACACTGGGAACAGTACAAGTCCTCCACCAAAGTGATGAGTGGCGTTTTCGTCTACCTAAACCGGATATGGGTGGGCCCATTACGCGACGATGGCAGAAAAGATGTCTATGATACGTACGAATTAGCAATGCTGTTGTGGAAGGAGGGTTTTCTTAATGCTCTGCAGCGGCAACTGACTCGTGCTGTGCTAAAGGCAATTGATGAAGGACGTAAAGGAGCGTCCGTTGACACCGGGGTACTTCGTGCCGTTATCTTCTCATTTATCGAGGTTGGTGTAAATGAAGGCGACCCATCAGCCCAGGGGCCAAGCCTGTCTCTGTACAAAAACGCCTTCGAAAGCGAGTTCCTCAAAAGCACCGAGGGCTTCTACAATCGGCAAAGCGCCGAATTCCTTGAGCAGCACGATGTTACCGAGTACGCCAGGATGGCAAAGGAGCGCCTGATGGAGGAACAGCGTCGCGCACAGCTGTGCCTCCACGAGAGCACTTGGGCGCCGCTCACTGATACATGCGTGAAAGTCCTGGTACAGAACCACCTGGATGAGCTCTGCAGTGCGTTCAAAGGTCTGCTGAACGACGACAAAATAGACGAACTTCGTCACGTCTTCGAGCTTGTCTCGTTTAAGCCGTGCGGGCTCAGAGAGCTGCGGTCCTCTTTTGAGGCGTATGTTGAACAATACGGTCTCTGTTTCGTGGAAAGCTTGATGGAGGCGGCCGAGCTACAGCCCGAGTTGTATATCACCACCCTGATAAATATCATCAGCAAATTTAAGGAGCTTGCGCTTACCGCATTTTCCGACGACGCTGGCTTCGCCGATTCGGTCGACAAAGGATGTGCTAAGTTCATCAACAAAAACGCCGTCACTAGGCTTGCCAAGTCTTCCAAGAAGTCTGCTGAGCTGCTGGCTAAGTACTGCGATACTCTGCTTAGAAGAGTTAAGTATAGCGGGGAATCAGAAACAGAACTGTCCCTTAATCAAGCGATGATGGTATTCAACTATATTGAAGACAAGGACACGTTCTTCGAGTTCTATACGAAGCTGCTGGGCCTGAGGCTGTTGCAACAATCGTCCACCGGCGAACACGCGGAGAGCAGCATGGTCTCAAAACTTCAGCTGGCCTGCAGTTCCGACTACAGCTGGAGGCTACAGAGCATGTTCAAGGACCTGTCCGTGAGTAAAGAAGTGAGTGAAGAGTTCAGGAAGCACGTAGAGAGGACGGGAGGACCGCTGGGACTTGAGTTTGCCATTCGCGTCCTGACGTCCGCAGCTTGGCCGCTCGAACAGAGTTTCACGCTGTGCCTCCCCCCGGCGCTGGAACGTAGCGTGGAACGCTTCACGGCATTTTACAGGGGCCGTCATTGCGACCGGAAGCTTCAGTGGCTACACGACATGTCCTACGGCGAACTGGTCACGACGTGCTTCAAGAACGCGTACACGCTGCGGGCCTCTGCTTTCCAGATGACCGTCCTCTTGCAATACAACGCTGTGCTTTTACGTTCAGTGCAGGAGCTTCGAGAAAGCACAGGCATGGAAATGAACGTCTTGCAGCAGGTACTGCAGACTCTTCTTAAGTGCCGCTTGCTTGTCCTGGTGGACAACGAGACGGCTGGACCTTCCTCGCGAACAACTGGGCCATTAGGTCCTGACTCTCGACTGTCCCTCGTCGAGAACTACAGTAGCAAAAGGTCGCGTGTCACCATAAACGTTCCCCTGAAAACGGATGCCAAGGTTGAGCAAGATTCGAGCTACAAGAAGGTTGACGACGACCGGAGGCTTGTTACACAGGCCGCCATAGTACGCATCATGAAAGTACGCGGAACGCTCAGTTTTGAAGAACTTGTCGCTGAGGTCGAACGACAGCTATCATGCAGGTTCACACCCACTGCACCCGATATTAAGTATTGCGTACAGGGCTTGATCCGAAGGGAGTACCTGGGAGAAGTGAAAGATAAGCCAGGGACGTACCACTACATTGCTTGAGACGTCGAAACAGTGACCAGTGAAAAGGTTCTGGACCAAGTTAGAACATTTCTTGATTACCTGCTGTGAACGTTGTTGCGGATTCATATTAAACGCTGTAGCGTAAAATGAGATATTGGGAATTAAATTAGATTCGAAATGGGCTGAACACGCTTCAAGCAGTTTATGACCTCCCGACAGCGATGTTGTCCCGTTCCGCCGCTTAGGATCGCTAGGAATCACCCACCAACCAATCTGCAGAACGTCTATCTTCCCATCACAGTGGATTTTGTTTAGAATGTGGAACGTATATATAAAAAAATTAAATCCGGAATTCAGTTGCTACTTACCTCTGCTCTATTCATAACTGGTAGGTATATGGGTTATAGTTGAGATACTGGTCATGAGATCGGAAAGAAATCTCCCGGGAAGATATCTCACTTTAACAGACCTGCAGCATATGTTTAAGAGCATTGCGCGTTGCGCAACTGACATTGTAGAGAGAGAGAGAGAGAGAGAGAGAGAGAGAGAGAGAGAGAGAGAGAGAGAGAGAGAGAGAGAGAGAGAGAGAGAGAGAGAGAGAGCATTGCGAGGTTGAGCGGCCTCGGTCCAAGCTTCTGCTGACGGTCAAGGCTTCTGTCGAGGCGAGGTCAGCCACCATCAGTGCATTGTTTTCTAATTTGTGTGTATTGGGAGCACACTCAAAGAATGTAACGTTGGCCATTGATAGTTTTGCCCCATGCAAATGATGGTAAAAGTGTTGTTTTACTATATTTAAGGAGAGGTAACCCCGCTGACGTGTCGAGTGTTCCGGCTTTGCTGCTGTCGTGTCAGGCTACAGGCTGCGATGCTGGAAGTTGACGCATCTCTGGTCTGTACTGTTTAAGGTGAAGTTGCGGATGAGTTGGTTCCTCAGGTGTCAGATTTGGGCAGCCGTTTCTAAGAGCCCGGATGTATGCGTCCTGAGTGAGCTGATTAGACTTTTCATTTCCCAGTACTCCGGCGTAACCAGGAATTTAGTACAACTTCACTGAAGACAAAAATACAATTTTGTTCAGTTTGAAAGAACTAGACGTTGGTAGCTAACTCAGCTGTACTCTAACTACCAAAAAACGTTTTTACCTCCCAAAAAGCGGATTAAATATTAAAAACTTTCAAATTTCGCGCCATAGTGGCGTAATAGTGGCACGAGTGACGTATTATGGGCTGGCACTGAAAACATTTTGATCACTGTTGTAGCTGCCAGCTGCCAATCGCGCAAACAAGAGTAAGAGTGTGACGCCATCGGAAAATATCCGGGAAGTGGCTGGGTGAGTCGCCATTGTTTAATGTTTTCTTTAATTTGTCGGTTATTAGTTTGATGTTGGTGCTAAAATTTGTATTTTTGTTACCGGGACAACGCAGCTTTTTAATGAATCAAACTCGTATTTTGTCTTCATGTTCTATAGGAATAATCCCAATGGTAAAAAAAAGGAAATTGACTTGATTTGAGGTGGTAACCCAGATATTGTGCAGACTGTGCAGGACGTAGAGGGGCTAGGGAAGATTCGGAGCCGCGACTTTAGGACGGTAAGGTGCAAAGTAAGGTGTAATCTGAGAAGAGAAAGAAGGAAACTTGTGAGAAGTAAGAAACCCAGCTTCGAATCAGTCAGCACCACGACGCAGGACTATAATGTATACCCCTTCAAAACAAATTCGTGTTTTTAACACAGGAAAATGAGGATAGTATAGGCGCTTTATAAATGACAAGCTAACAATGTCACTTACAGAATCAGCAGCAGCTGCGGGAGAAGTAGCCTCTGGAAAACAAATGGGAAAACTAAATCAGGAAATGAATGAACTAATTGCGAAACGTAAGAACATAAACGTGTCGAGGACGGCGGATCAAATAGAATTAGCCGAGCTGTCGAAATGGATTAACAGAAGTAAAACGAACGACATTCGAAGTACAACTTGGAAGTGATCGAGTAAAGGCTGGAAATAGGAGGAAGCTTAAGAGAAACTAAAAAGAAGCTAACTATCGACAAAGACAGAATCTGCGCATTCAGAGATGAGCAGGGTGGCATTCATGGACAACGTAATAAAAGTATATAGTAGAACTATTTACCCCAGGCTATACGCTGGCGACGTTAGACCAGGGGAAACTACTAATTGCACGAGCTTAGGTCACGATTCCTCTACTAGTAACCAAGAAGAAAGTAGAAAAGGCTCTCAAGGGCATGAAAAAAAGAGGAAAAGCTGCAGGTGACGATGGCATAACCGTAGATCTTTTGAAGGAGGGAGGAGGAGATGTACTGAAAAAGCTTGCTGTACTATTTTCGAAACGCTTGAAGACTCGTAAAGTGCCCATAGGCTGTAAAAACGCATACATTATTCCGATTTATACGAAGGGAGATCCCAAGGACCTCAAGAATTACAGACGCATCAGCCTAGCCTCGGTTGGAGACAAGCTGTTCACCGAAGTTATAGCTAGCCGCATAGGTGGTGGCGGCCTGTATTCCCAACAAGCCAGAGAGCAGGCTGGGTTTAGAAAAGTGCACTCAACCATGGATCACATCCGTGTCGTCAATCAAGTGATATAAAAAAACCGCAGAGCACACCAAACCCTTTTACATGGCATTTATAGACTATGAAACAGCGTTTCATTTAGAACACAAAGCAGCGGTGCTCCAAGCATTGAAAGGCCAGGGAATAGAATTGATCTACATAAGGATGTACGGGCAGGATAATCTTTCAGAAAAAAAAGCGTCAAATTCCTTATCCGAAAGGGTGTTCGACAGAGTGGTACCATCTCGGCAAAACTGCTCGCAGCATGTCTGGAGGGGTATTCAGGGAGCTGGACGGAAAACGAGGGGTTGTGGATAAATTGGGTAATACTTGAACCGTTTGAGGCTTGCAGACGACATAGTCTTGCTGAGTGAATCCGCATAGAAGACAATAAAAAATGCTCGAGGAACTACAACTCGGAAGATTCGCGGTTGGGCTAAAAATAAATATGGATGAATCAAAAGTAATGACGAATAATAAACATGCCGAAAGTGCCCTATTCAGCATATGTGACGAAACGTTACAAGTAGAAGGTTATACACTTGCCTCGGACCGGTTGTCTGTGCTGATCCCAGCCACAAAAATAAATCCGGCGCAGAATACGTATGGGCTTGGGTGCACTCAAACACTCCCAAATAATGAAAAGGAAATTACCTCCACCACTTTAGAGGAGAATATACAACCAATGCGTCCTGCCGGCGATGACATGGAATGAAATCTTGGCGTCTTACTGAAGAACTTGAAAGCAAACATAGGTTGGCTAATGGAGCGACTAATGATATGAGTGACGTTAAGGGAGATGAAAGGAGCTTCCTGGATCATGGAACAAACTCGAGTACAAGATATCATAGTCCAAATAAAAAAAAAGAATCTTTTTTTTTGGGCTGGCCATGTAGTTAGGCGAAATGACAACCGATGGACCACCGGGGTGGCAGAGTGACGGGACTAGTAGAAGAAGGAGAAGGCGAGTCGATGGAGGGACGAAATAAGGAAGTTAGGAGGCCAAGAATGGACTCGAGCAGCGCAGGACGGGAGTGGTTGGAGTTCGATGGGAGAGGCCTTCGTCCTGCAGTGGACCTAGTAGGATGTTGGTGATGAAAGCGGCTGAGCTGGGTGCATAGTTAACCCTAGTCTAACAGTTTCGACGAGTTGAGCATTTACTGAATTGCGTAATTCGGAGGGGTGCAGGATCGAGCCTATATACGTGGAGTGCTGCGATGCCTTTTCTTTCGGCGACCGCATACGGACGCGCATGCCTGCCCGGTTTGCGCACGAAAGAGATCTGATCTGTCGCAAAGACTTGTTCGAAAACGCCGTTGCGACAGGTGCGTGAATCTGCATGCCACCACTTATGCTGTTGGGGTCGCCCGTACCGCGCGTACTGTGCGCATTATTATTCGCTTTTCTCCTTTAGCTGATTTATTTACATCTTTTACATTTTACAGGGGCCGGTGGAAAATCTACTGAGAGCGGTGGCGGGAGCCTTGAAACATTTTACAGACCTCTTTTATTGTCATTTTAAACTGCTCAGAACTTCGTGCTTAGCGCTCCAGAGCATCTTTTTCTTTTTGTTTTTGTTACTTTTTTAGAGTGCGTGCGTCAGTGGTCAAGATACAAGGCATCCCATACTAAGTATGCCTCCCACCAGGCGAATGCCCTAACACCAGCACCTCGACTCAAAGCAATTAGGCTTATTAGTCATCATAATAAAAATCATCATCATCCTAGCCATACAATTTCTATGGCGAGAGCAGTTTTGTACGGCCCAGGAACCGCTGAAAGTTGCTATAGACAGGTAAGGAGACCATGATGCTTCAAGCTTGAGGCTATAGGCTGTATTCACTGGCGAGGCACGCATGCAGGCAACCATGTGAGTGCGCCGTCACTGGTTACGTCGGGCTCCGCCGTATGGCGGTACTTGCCTGTGCTAAACACATGATGTGTGTTGGACGTTCCAAACTCTACCCCACCGAACGCAAATCGAAGCGTCGACTCCAATATGAGTGCGATTAATAACATCTGTGTTGACACCACCGTTGAGAGTCGGGTTGAAACGGAGCAGACGACACACGCCGGTGTTTTTTTGTTGCTGTTTTTTGGGGGGGAGGGGGGGGGGAGGGGAGGGGGGGGGGGGGCGTGCGGTAGCAGTGGCACAAGCCGCGCGATGTCCGTGGCGCTTCGGCCATGTCCGTGGCCGTTTCCAGCGTTTGCAAGCGAAGAAATTGGCAGCTAAACATTTCAGTGAATACCACGTAATTCCCGCCAAACATGCTTTATTCTCAGTACGTTTTAGGCATTTGCGGCGATCTTTAGGAAGAGCTCCGTCCGTAAGTATTTCCCTAAACTGGATCAGAATCTCCGGATGCCAAGTGGCATCCTTGGAGTTCGCGAAAGCGCTTCCGCGTGGTGCTCGGTCGGAGCAACGAGCGATGTCGAGAGCGGAGACATGCGCAGGGGAGGGGCGCCATATCCTCGCCCAAGAAAGCGGCCCACATTGCGGCCGCCGCACAGAGCGTGCACAGCCCGAGCCGAGAGCGCGCACTCGAACGCCAGGTGCAAGCCCGCATATCACTTCCGAAAGTGATGGAGATGTAGCCAACTCACCCGGAGACTTTCACTGCGAGATCGCAGACTTATGCGCGAAGAGCAGCGAGCGCACGTGTCACGTGGTATTCAATCCATACATAGGCTTATTGTCTTTTTCGGCCGGTTTTTGCGTCCGACGACCACGGGTTGCGTCCTCTTGATTGCAGCGGGACCCGACAGAACGACGGCCGATACAACTGTCTCAGAGTGCGGTGAGTTTTCGCATACAACGCAAAAAAATTTTTGAATTCCTCTGTGGGGAGTGAGTCCAAAATACGCTATTGCTGTGTTTCGTATCTGCTGACTCCGGAAAGAAAATTTGGAGTGGGGGGTGGGGAACTAACATTTTTGAAATAATGCCGAAAAAGTAAATAATTTTTTTCGATCGCTTTTTACGCCCAATAATTGACGATATTACTGTTAATTAAATACCAATAATAAATATTGAATAACATTTTAATATACTTCATGCAAACCTTTGTTGTTTTAAAAGTAAAAAAATAAGAAAACTTCCCAGGCTGGTAGTCAATCGCGTCTTGCTTGTTTTACTGTGACACCTGACGTCACAAACCGTTTGGCGAGCACTTTATTCCCAACAAGAAGATAAAAAAGAGAAAGAAGAAAGTGTTCGTTAAATTTAGTCGAACCTCTTCTAGCAGCTAACAATTTGATACAATGCAGCCGCATATTGAATGAAACAGCCCTAAGGAAAAGGCAGAAATATTGCTGTGCATTCGGCCTTTAACATGATTCGTCGTAATAATCCTGTTTATTTACATACTGTTGAGGAAACAATGTAGTCGTGATGAATAATGATACCCCCGAAAAGTGCGTCCGATTTCCTGGAACCGCCTAGTTGCAGGACAAAGTGACTTTTTTGGTTCTCGTTGCCTTGAATGGGTGTTATTCGGCATGCTCCTGGCTAATCACTGATATTTTGAAGAATGCAAGTAAAGCAAAAGTTTTTTCCAAGCGAAATTTCAGTGGGGACGCATTTATATCCAGAAATCAGGCAGTGAACTGTAGCTAAATATGTGAGCGTCCTATCGATCAAGGAGAAACTGGCATGCCAGCTGAGAAACTGTTTGTCGTATTTCGAAAATATACAGTCGAACCTCGTTTTAACGGAGTAGTATCGGGACAGTAAATTAGTTCGTTATATCCGATATTCGCTACAGAAGTAGAGGTAAAAATCGGCTCTAACAAATCGAAACTATGGCTCACGCAAAAATGCTTGATACAATGCATTTTTTTAGGCTTCGAATCCACTATAAACAAGGTAACCCTTACCTTTCTCCTTGTTGCATTTCGAGCTCAATGAACCGGAAGATGAAATTACCACAGAACAATTTCAAGTTCACTTAACAAAACAGGCCTGCGCTCTTATTTATTTGATGAAGGATGTGGTCTTTGTCATGTCTGGTGGCTACTCACAGAGCACTGAGCAGGATGACGTTTTCCACAGTGTACATGAACAAAACGGCCTTTATACTACTGCAGTTTCGGACGACAGAAGTTTTTTTTTTTTATGTAGCTTTTCAGACTCCTGGTCAAATATTTCTTCGTTATATCCGATATCGCGCGCGGCTCTCACGGCTTCAGTTTCGTTGTCACTGAAATAAAGCACGACCAACAAAAGTTTATATTTAGTCCGCTATAGCCAATAATTCGCTATATCCGTGTTCGTTATAACGAGGTTCAACTGTAACGCAATGTTAGCATAGAGAACGAGGCCTCGGTCCATCAGCACTGCCCAGCGGCACTGTGAGAGAGGGTCATTTGATGTCAACAAGGCTGTGGCAGTTCGGTGTTTAATGTAGGCAGCGACAACAAGCTGCAAGCGATGTATAGGAACATGCAAGGACAGGGGTGACACCGAAACAGTTTTGTTCAATGAATCGAGGTCCAGGCTGAGGCCGCTTTTTAGTCGAAAGTACCTTTAACCTACCTCTGCCGGCTTCGCGGGAAATTGTGAAGCCTCCCGTATTTCCCAGTTTATAACTGGCTTACGCGAAGGCTGATGCGCAGAAGAGGGAGAGGCGACGCGCTCATTTAGGGCAGCCCTACATTAGGCCTAACGCCCACGCTTTGAGACCTATGGAGGTCGGATGGTGCCCCAAGCTCGACCTACACTGAATATGGCATTGCCTGGCGCGTTGTAAGGCTAAACTTGAAGGTTACCTTATGTTAAGCCTAGATATAGGACGTTAGGCCTAACGTCACCCTTTAAAGTCTAACGTCGTCCTCCGCTACCCAACTTATTGCACGCGGGGTAGCGGGTGCCGGGTAACGACTTGTGACCTCAAAGGGAACTGTTAGGCCCAATATCCGGCACTGTGGTGCATACACTACAGTTAATGTTGCTATTCTAGCAAAGCGATAAATATCCACAGAGCAGCACACACCAGCAGGCGAGTATTATAAAAACTTGGTAGAATGAATGAATGAACATGCTGTTTCTACCTGCGAGGATCCGAAGGGCTACAAAACACACGTCCTGGTCCCTTCGTTCACTGCAAGAAGCATTTATAATTCCGGAGTGATTACGCCACCGATTACGCCACCTATTATGCCACACCCAAACGTTTTGGTATAAGTGGCGTCTCGAAGCACTGTTACGTAAGTTCCTGATGCGCATTCTAGTCCCAGTCTTGTTGCAGAACACACACCTATCGCGTTTATGGTAGTTAATTATTGCACGATTCCTGGAGCGCAGGATTTACAGCCGTGGCTCCGCTGCCTGAAAATGTTTGAGGTTTATTGCGGCCGACGCCATTGCGTTCTCCTTAGGCAACGTGCAATCTATTCACGATTAAACCCTATTAGCCCCCTGCAGAATTGAGTTGTACGTGAAAACAGAAGGCGCGACAGGCGGGGGGCCAGACGAAGGCCTTCGCGGGCGCGTCATCCGTTCCGGTCGTCGTCGGTGCCAGCAGCAGCAGCCGTGGTCGGAAGTCCGGGTTGTCGTCACCCTCCGCCGTCTGTTGTATAAGCGGGGCGTTCGTCCGCAGGGAGCGCGGCTTTGAGCTCCAATCTGAGCGGAGCGTGCCGCTCACTCATCGGCGCCTCCCTGTCGCCGCGGCCAATTGAAAACAGCGGCCGTAACTGGGCCAAGGATGGACGCCCCCCGCACTGCTTGTTGCACGCCCACGTACGCGGAGGAAGGCAAGGAACAAAGCACTCGCGCACGCGCAGACAGACAGACAGACAGACAGACAGACAGACAGACAGATGGACGGACGGACGGGCGGACAGACAGACAGACAGACAGACAGACAGACAGACAGACAGACAGACGGACGGGTGGACGGACAGACAGACGGATGAACAGACGGACAGACAGACAGAAAAATGGACAGACAGGCAGGCAGACATACGGACGGACGGACGGACAGACAGACAGACAGACAGACAGACAGACAGACAGACAGACAGACAGACAGACAGACAGACAGACAGACACTGTTAGCAGTTCACATCTGCCTGATAAAAACGGGTTTTATCATACGAAGTTTGAAGTACTTGCATGGTGTACGCTGCAATCTATAGAAAGCACACCATCTTCGCTTGTAACGGAGCCAGCTCTCTGTCCCGAGGACTTTGTTGTACGAGCGTTTACTGTATGTGGCCAAGCATCCGGGGTAGCTATCGCTTCTTCTCCTTGTTTTTGTGGTTTCCAGTTAAACTATGTGAGGCTGCGTTTGCACCCCGAGGAGCCGGATGCAAGAGTTGTCCTATGCAGCTTGTGTGTCCCTATTATAACGAACCCGCAAGGCCTCGCGAAGGAAACGCAGGCAGAGAGAAATGCGCGAACAAGTGAAACGCGTCGTCCGTTAGCGAATACCAAATAGGACGCGCCGACTGACGTCAACCGAGGCACTTCCGCCGGCATTGGAGGAGGGCAGTCAACGACATTGCTTGACGCCACGGAAAGATTACGGCAAGAAGAAGAGGAAGAGAACAAGAAAAGAGATGGGAGTTGAGGGAAGACATATAGGCGAGTCGGCAGCCTGATTAAATTGAGACACATGAGCTCCGACGACAACCGGGTACGCCTGGTGCAGCAGTCGGCCGCAACCCCTAAGCAGTGCTTCCGAGGCGTGTTGTCAGGCTCGTTGTCGGCGGTAACGTATGCAATATATGCAATATATGGGCAATAAGTTGTTTTATTCAGGACACAGCTGGAGAGAGAGAGAGAGAGAGAGAGAGAGAGAGAGAGAGAGAGAGAGAGAGAGAGAGAGAGAGAGAGAGAGAGAGAGAGAGAGAGAGAGAGAGAGAGAGAGAGAGGGGGGGGGCGACTATTGGTGGGTGGCGACCATTCGCGTTGCCCGAATTCCCCTTGCTTGGTTAGCGCACAATGTACCCTGTCTTGCTTTTGCTTGTTTCTACTTAACTTTCCCCCTTCTCTCACCGAGGGTATATACGTTCCGCCCGACGAGAGAAAGCGGGTCTTTTGCTGTTCGTCGGGATGTTGGTCGCGAGAAGGAGCTCTGTGGACGCCGGTTGAACCCCGGAAAGCATTTTTAAGTCCCACTGCGGGCGGTTGATATATCCTGTATATATCCTGTAGATATCCTCTATATATCCTGTACATAAAGTGTACGTAGTTTGGACTCGGAGTCGGCCTCGTCCCTCACGGCGACATGAGACACGGTGGTGCATTCCTGAAGGAGGAGAACAATTGAAATTCACTCTAATATCAAATTATGACTGCCAGAGGGCATTTTAATAAATACCCCCATATGATTCCGTGTATCCCTATGGAGCATTATAAGTTGGCTTATTTACTTTTCAGAAATGTATTGTTCAGAATACACCTTTTAGCAGCAATTTAAGTAGTGATATCAAGTTACGGCTTTCGCACTAATACAATTTGTCAGTTTAAAAATCGCACTTTAGTGAAGATTTGATCAATGCTATGAAGCATACTGACGCGACACATCAGTTGCGTCAGTGCTGCACTGTTCAAGCACTTCCGATAAGAGTTGCGACGTGTTGTTGCTTGTCTTTATATCTGGTGTCATTCTCCACCGACAAAAATAACTTTTATTCTGAGGCACTCCGAAACTGGTTTAAAAACAGTTATTTTTCGTGGGCTTAGAGCTAACGGGAGTACAAAAATCGATATGAAAATACAATAAAATCTCCGTGCAATCAAAGTGCACCAACCTCAACGCGATTTTCGCCTCCACTTTTCTGCTTGCTGTTTGGTCTTTTTTTCCGGTCTGAATTTAAGCTCATAGAAAATGGCGATTTTTAAAGAGCCTCAAAATGTACCCAATGTTCTTCAATGGTTGGGGGTTATAGGGTGTACACCGAACCGCAAAAGGTGGGCTTGGCCATCGCAGTAAATGGATTTATATAGATAGGGTCCTCTCCAATCGCTGTGCTACAGTACTGGACTAACTGTCAGATACGCGAGATCAATATGAGCGTCATTTTTAGAGGAGGGCAAACGGTTAAAACGTAACGCGGGAAGTGCTTGCTCGGGACGAGCGTGAGTACGCACCCGACATTTTATTCCAGAAAGTCCGATAGCATACTGCTAATAATTCCTGCTTCGTGTCATGTCGTGTCAGGTCGTGTTTTGTGTCGTGTCGGTTTACGTGTCGCCTGATCACTCACGCGCTTGCCCATCACGCCTTTCCAGCCCACCACCCATTTTGGCATTCCAGGGGAAGCGTTCCACGGGAAACATGTTGTGCCCCTTTTGCTGCCTCGCGGCAGCAACGATAGCCTCAGGTAATGAGAGAAACATTCTTCTGTTTCGTGATATGTGACTGATGTGACTGATTCTGTTTCGTGATGTGACTAGCCTGATATATATTGAATTTCGCTATTGTAGCTCACGCTGCCTTGTCGAAAAAAGAACATTTTAACATGTCTATTTACTAGTTTAGCATGTTGATAGAGTTTACCTCTCATTTTTACTCATTGCTTGGTAGTTGACGGGATCAGCGTTCTTTGTATCTGTACATTGTTCCCACTTGCTACGGTCTCAGTAGAAACTGGTAGCATCGTAAATAAATTTGACTCCAGAATCATAATGATCCCTTGGATATTCTGCGGATTACTGCGGTTCCTACAGCGTAATGCGTCATTCTTTGTGTGTTTTGTAACAATATAAAACGAGATACACAAGACATGGAGGGGGCGCACTTAATTTGAGCCAAAATTGAGAAACGGGGGTTAAGTTTAATCAGTACCGTCTAAAGGATGAGAGTTTCGGACCCGTGAGTATATTGGGTCAGTCCGTCTCCTTCCTTTCGATTCAAAGTAGTATAAATATGTCGGACGTTACCGTTTCATATATGCACTCACACGTTGTCTGTTATTCTCTGATTTTTATCAAATGTGTGGGGCTCAAATTATAAGTTATTGAATTGAAGTGTTTGAAGTTGTTGACGAAGAATTGAAGTTGTTGAAGGAAAATAAGAAGATAGGACAGTGCAGGCTA
Source organism: Haemaphysalis longicornis (assembly GCF_048455015.1). NCBI lineage: Eukaryota > Metazoa > Arthropoda > Arachnida > Ixodida > Ixodidae > Haemaphysalis > Haemaphysalis longicornis. The sequence continues at coordinate 140,029,874 of NW_027526204.1, forward strand.
TCTTATGACGAGTCATCTCGATTTTATTATTATTGTTCGCCACGCCCGAGGTCAAATTTAGTTCCCCAGTAAAAGAGAGGAGGGTGCCACTGTGAGCAATTTTTGAATGAAATTCTGTTCGCGAACATTTCAGTCGTGCAAGGACAGAGCGTCAACGACGTATTCGCCACAACGGAGGAGACGGTCCTCAGCTTGCCGCCAATATATGGTAATAATCAAATGTTCCTCTCTTTCCTAAACCTAAACAAAGGCGGAGGGAAATTGCCCTGTACAGTTCACGAGAAAAAAGCAACACGCACAGTGTTAAATTTTAGGCTTTCTTCCCGGCTTAATTACAACATGTTCTAACCTCTTTGGCTTGTAAAAGCAGTTTTTTATTTATTTCTTTGTCGCACATCTTCTGTACGCTTCTCGACATTATTCAAGAGTGCGGCGAACTGGGCAAGTTGGTGAATGTTCATGGTGAAAGCAGCGCACAAAAGACGAAGGCAGAGATGGGGTAAAATTACAGAGATAGGGTAAAATAGGGCAAACACAGCGCCGTGTTTGTGTTTACCCTATATCTGTCTTCGTCTTTTATGCGCTGTTTTCACCATCCACATTATTCGCTTTTTTTCTCGCTTACGTAACACCTAAATTGGGTACTCAAGTACAACGCTGCAGCTGCACGCTGTTAGGGGCTCTAAACAAAATGAACTAGCTGTGCTATTGTCCTGGTTCCGAAATTGTTGTTATTAAACCAGTAATTCTTTACGTAAGTTGTCCAAACATCGATTGACCACTGAAACGCAGAATTCAAACTAGAAGCATCCCTGTATAGGGGCATTCAAACGCGTGCATACATAGTTTCTGCATCTGACTCTGCTGGTGCGATAGGATGTGTTGGGTGTTGGAGCTAAGAAAGGTCGGGTGTTTCCTCTTCCTTAGCTGTCCTTTCTCGTTTGCATCCAGGACGAATATCCCGCCCCCCGAACATTTTGTACCAGCGAGCAGTATCCTGTGACACACAGTCGTCTCTTTTTTTTTTTTTTTTGAGAAGTTCGGCAACCCGCTGATTTATTCGCAGATGACGAAGAGACAAACGTCACCGAAGCCTGCCCACGTTCCAAGCCTGGCCAAGATGACTTACCCGGTACGTTATAAGGATGAATAGTAAATACTGCGGAAGCTGAAGATTTTTTTCGTGATTTAGGGAATTTATTAACATTGTGGCAACTTTGTAAACATTTTTTTCTTGGTTATAAGCGCTATTCTTTTCACGGTCTATCGGAAGACCACTTTAAATAGAAGAGCACCATGACGTCAAATTGCTAAATTATAGTCCAGCTTCCTCTCTGAGGTAACGCACCGAACTGGTGAAATTTATTGGTACTAAAGTTGGGTAACTTCCTGTTGAAGTTGTGGTGACTTTGAAGCCACCGTCAGACGTTTTGTGTCATAAAAGCAGAAATCCATAGTTCCCCGGCAATACAACTTAATGCGTCCGTACCTCCACGTGATTATAGTTTAACTAGCGCCGTTCCCTAGGTCACTACGTGTGTCACTCCCAGTGTTACTCAATTGACTGAGTGCACGATCGCTTTGTTGATTTCCGCTATATTAGTTTTACAGTACTAATGTTACACTTTTCAGCGCGTGTAAAAAGTACAGCTGGTTTATATTGAATGCGCATGACAGGGCAACGTGTGCAACGAATCCATCGGGTCCAATAAATTTGCCACGATGTCTTGGTTTCGGTAACCATTAATTCTCATTTGCCAAGTGCAGCTCTAAAACCTGCTTTGTAGACAGTTATATGACACATTGGTGCCTGCTTGCCATTCCGGAGCCTTTCGGGACCCAGCATTGTGCGAAAACAGATCGAAGCGATGCAAAGCCCACATCTGCCCAATCGTTCTGACACGGTCGAACCAACGGGACAACCCTGTTCCCCCGTGTGCAGGGTTCGACATGATTCGCAAGTTCCGACTGGACGACGTCCAGTTCGACTTCCCGGGCGTCAAGCGGGTCGTCGGCTCCAACAGCCTTCAAACGGCGTACAGGCTGTCCAGGAAAGCCGAACTAGTGCTTCCCACGAGGTAAGCTTTCTGAACACTGACGGCCCCGAGAAACTTTCAAAGCTGGCGTCACTCTTGAGAGAAGATTGGGGAATGATAACTCGCGAAAATACGACCTCCGCACCTCCGGTACATTACCATTCGTTCCTTAGTGAGTTGTTACAGCCCAGCGCAGAGACAGAGTTTCACCCCTGGCTCATGGCCTAAAACTCCATGCATGATTTTTTTTCTGTCACCATCGCTAAGTGAGATTGCATTGTGTACGTTAACAGTTATATGATGGTTAGTCCGGGACGATATGAACGAAGCTGCGTAAGGAGCACATGTAAAACCATTGCTGTCACCCCAACCCTTGTAGGATATGGTCGAGGCTGCACCCTCCTGAAACGTTCCGTATATGCGGATTTACGGGAATACAGAGTTCTTAATTAGCCTGTCATATGTGCACGATAAGAAAAAGAGTATTTTTTGAGAAGGACATGGGAATCAAATAGTGGATACACTTAAAAAAATATGACACCATTTTTTTTTCTTCTCTAGGTCTCCCAGAAACGTCAAATCATTGTCTGTATAAATTCCGTATATGGAATATATGCAGAAAACAGACGGAGCCTTATTTCATCCGTTATTGATGGTAGAAACACGAAAACTGTGCCAAATGTTTTTGTTAGAAATTGCGAGAAAAGAGATATTTTTTTTTGGAAAGAATGTCTCCTTTAGTTACACCTCCGCACGATTTACTCCGTGTGAACTCCGTATTTCCATAATTGCGTATATACGGAACGTTTCAGCAACACTTTGTTGGCTGCCCATTCGCAGGGCCGTTTTCCCACTGGGCATCCCCGAGGAGTTCTCGTTCGTGACGACGTTCCGCAAGCGGGGCAGCCGCACGGACACGTGGTCCATCATCCGGGTCACCGACGTCCAGGGCTCCGCGCAGTTCGGCCTCAACGTGCTGGCCAGGAAGAATCGGCTCGACCTGTTCACTCGGGACGCGTCCGGCAGGAGGCAGACGCTCCGCTTCCAGAACGTTCGGGTGAGTGCTACTCGGACTGTGCGCGTGATGACGTCCAACACGAGATCTGCACTAAGTGAGGCCGACTAACTCTAAAAATGCGTATAACGAGAACGAGAGAAGGTAGATGGGGGGGGGAGAAGGTGTGTTTAGAGGGAAATATATTGTAAATAGCGTAAGAGATAAATAGAACACGCACACACACACACAGAGAGAGAGAGAGAGAGAGAGAGAGAGAGAGAGAGAGAGAGAGAGAGAGAGAGAGAGAGAGAGAGAGAGAGAGAGAGAGAGAGAGAGAGAGAGACGTTGATTGTTGTTATTGGCTCGTGATCTTGTCTGGGTACGGTGCCGCGATCGAGGATAGGGGCGGTATTATTTACGCTCTCGTGTCCATCCTGGCGGTCTTAAGGATTATGATGCCCACAGGGACATCATAGTCCTCAAGTACGTCCCGCATTTGGGAGGATATGCCCTTTTTTGGAAGGTCTTTTGGGTTTATTGACGCGTTCATTATGCATTACGCGTTTATTGTGCGGCTTCATGTGGGAAAGATCAACATTCTCTGGATCGGGGAACACTAGCGGGGAAGAAATGGCGTAATCTCTTTTAGCAAATTGTAATAACTCATTTCGCAGCAATCTTCCCAAGCACCGCACATGCGGAAGCCGCGGCGTCTGGGGAACCGGTACTTCGGAGAATTTTCTTTCAAAACCTTTCTCGCGAGGTATTCAGTTTAGTTGTGAAATAAAATTGGGAGTAGTTATTCAATAAATTTCTCGCTGACAAACGCGGGCATGATTTTTCGGGGGAAAAAAGAAATGCTTTGAATAGAATTATTCCCGTTTTCTTTACCCATGTTCTTCAACTGAGAGCGTGTGTTAACTAACTGCACTGCATAGTAAACGGTAATTACGTAGTGCTTCTTCAACCTTATGTGCGCTGTGGCGATCAACCAAGATGGCGCGAACTCAAATCGCGTTGTACGCAAAGACTATATTCTTTGCGCACAGACGTGCCTCCTTTCGCTGGTGACTTTGCAGTAGTGATGTTTAACATCTGTGACGAAAATTTTTACGGGCCCACCGAATTGTGGAGGTGAATCGGGCTAATATACTTTCCTGAAACCATCGAGCCTTATAACGTAAACCAATTCCCAACGTGTTTTCTTGCTATTCGAATCGAAACACGTAAGCGCATAGCCCGTATAGCGGCAGAGGGAGAGGTGTACTTTGAAACGGAATAAAAAAAAGGGACTCTGTGGAGGTGCTGGGTATCGATCCCAGTACCTCTCGCATGCTAAGCGAGCGCTCTACCATCTGAGCTACACCCCCGGACGAGAATCGATTGAATCCAGTGGCAAATGAAAGCGGTAAACGAGATCACATAGGCAAGAGGGCGGCCTCTCCTTTCCTAGTCTTGTTCGAGAAACTGGGCCACCGGAGCCGCCGGCAATGCGACAAGCGCCTCCACAAAATGCCGTTTTGCTTTCTACGCTTGCAACGTTCCTCAATTCTTTAATTTTGTCCTGGTTCTTTTTTTTTTTTTGCACAAGAAGCGACGTGAGCGTTACAACTGCGTGCAAATCCATGCAACCAGACGAGGACGGAGTGACACGCAGGGACTAAAAAGGAGGAGGCGAGGAGGGAATTAGAGGGAAAGGGGAAGTGAGGGTGAAGTGAATTCAGCTCACCAACACAAATATGTTGGTGAGCTGAATTCACAGTAGGGAGTACACGTATTGGTAGCACAGACCCCACAGCACTGGTGGGAATTTTATAACATCACCATACGTCGAGATTTCACCACGTGCTCAGTGCGCACGCGCAGGAACTATCGGTGGTACCAGTTTCTTGTTACTTTACTTGCCCACTGAAAGTAAAGTGGCGACTACTCCAGTGGTCGAGTACGGGCGACGTCAAGTGTATTGCATCGCAATACAATGATAGTCGCATTTACGCTGAAATTCGTTCCGGGAAGTATGGGTTCTTCCCAGGTTTTTAAAGGAGCCTTACTAATTTTGAAAATATTCTTGGCTAAGTTTTTTTAAGTTTCTTCTAAGAATCTTAAAAAATTCCGCTGCCGGCTCAGAGTTGCTCTACACTATATATATAGTTCCTCGTCAAAGGCGAGAGTTTATGTGTTAGGTGCAGCAGAGATACTTTTTTTAAAGTGGTAAGGCTATTCATGCCTGGTCATAGCTTGTTGCGGAAAAAGAGGTATCCGGCGTCAAGCTCTCGCCAATTCTCCATGAAAACAATTGTAATGAACGAAAGATAAATTTTCGGTCTGCTTGCAGGGAAGGACAGGTGGCAGGCGAAGGAAGCTAATTAATGAAACGGAGACCAAATTAATTAAGAAATAACCAATGGATGAGAAAATGGAAAGTTTTATGCTCCGCATTTATACACGCAACGCTCATCATCGTCTAAGTTTATTCATCATCATCTGTGCTAATCTATGCCAACGTTATTATGTACCGTATGGATCGAATTTCTGTTCGCATTTCCTGGATTCGGCACAAAACTAAATTGTTTATCAATGTCTTGCTTGTATTTCGCGACTTGGTTGCTTCGTTATCGCATTCACTTTGCCTCTTTTTTGTGTGTTAGTTTTCGACAGCGGCAACTTGCATGCAAAATAAATCCGCCGATAGGACAGGGATAAAAAAAAACAAGCCTTCTACTGCATGCAGTTGCCAGTGACTGAACGCACACGCTAAGCAAGGAAAAAAAAAAAAAAACTTGTGGAGGTGCGGGGTATCGATCCCCGTACCTCTCGCATGCTAAGCGAGCGCTCTACCATCTGAGCTACACCCCCAGACACTACGCGCCCTCAAACCGTCCCAGGGATACCTTCAAGTGGCAAGCAAACTCGGCGTGGTTTCTGCTTTCTCAATCCCGTTCGACAAACTGGTCCAGCGCAACACGCGCCTTCACACTCTGCTGTTCCCGTTTCGCCATATAGATAAGTAAGGCCCGAGACGGCTCTGGGGTAAAATGGAGTGGAAGTAGTTAGAAGATGTGGTCTGCGCTAGAGCACTGCACGGGCCCGATGTTAAGGCCCCGGCCCGAACTTGCTTTATGAAGGCCAAGCTCGGCCCGGCCCCGGCCTCTATAAGTGAGCCTGGACCGGGCCCGTCGTCTGAAGCCTAAGCACGGCCCGGTCCCGGTTATTTATTTTAACTTAAAGGGGCACTGACACAAAAATTTAGCATCTTGTTTTTTTCGTTGCGATAAGTAGCTAGTGACCTACTTATAACCTGTAGAAACCTCATTTGCTTCAGCGTGCGACGGTTGTTTAATTAGAGGGATTTTAAATGCGGCCAGTCGCAGTTTCGGTTTCAGCGAGTGCCGCGAATCGATGGATTTTGTGGATTTTGTGTGAACAAAGCTGACCACGTGACCGTCGGAGGGATATCACAGAGCAGAGCCGCCGTAGCACTGTCGAATCCGCATCGACGGCAGTTTCTGCGAATGCCCCCACGTACTGATCTCGTGAGGCGCTTAATTAAAAAGCGACCGTGGATGTGACGCAGGCGCTGCGAGTGCAAATGCTACTGCGGCTAAAGAACGACGCGCGACGCTCGAGGCGGTGGGTGGCAAGACGCGCGCTGGGAGCAGCCGTCCGGTCTGCCTACAGGTCCGCCTACAGATGTGTTCGGCTCAGCACTGCGGCGGATATTTGAGTGCCGCTCTCGTAAGCGGTGCAGATGACAATTTTTAATGCAACCCGCCATCGCATCATTAACTCCTTTCTAATTTAAGCCACTATGGTCGGGACTTGGGGACAATTTCGTGCAGCGGTAACAAGCTATCACTCGAGCTACCTGCGCCGGCCTGGGCCACTTCGCGGCCGTGGCCGCCGCCTGCACAGCGACCGTGCGGCTAGCTCAGTGGGCTTTTCGTGCCTCCGGCGCGTTTTCGCATCCAATGGTAATAAACAGTAATAGAAACAGAGTGCCTGGAATCGCTGTAGAACTTTGGTCGCGGCCAGCTGCCCGATTAGCTGACGAAATCACGGCGCCTCCGCCGCCAACGATCGGGTCATTCGTTCTCGAGAGCAGAAGCTCCGCCCTCCGGCCCTCCGATTGGAGCGGCGAGCCGGGCGAGCCCGCGTAAAACGCCGGTAGTGCGGAAGCGGCAAACACAAACTCGTGACGTGTTTGGATGTTGTTTATTTACAATTGCGCGTGGTCCTCTGCTGGCTGCTCGGTTGCGTTTCGCACACTTCAAAATTGATTTTAAATATGTTCTAGGCTGTATTCGCCGCTGATATTTTGCAGATGATGTATATGTGTTCCCACCAATCTATCTCCGACGTTATCTCGCCTTCAAAATTTTGTGTCAGTGCCCCTTTAAGCCTAGAGAAGGCCCGCGTGTGCGTGGTCAGGCCCAGACTTTGACGCTGAAGGAAATTAGCTAATTATATTTGTATGACTATCTTAATAGGAGACATCAGAGACACCTTTGATGACCAGATTCTTAGCAACGTCACGTGGTTGTCTCGGCCACAAGTTGGCATGCTAAAATTTTTGGTGTTGCTTTTCAATCCACGACTATGTCCTTTTTTTGTCAAAATTTTGTGGGCCTATCCTAAACATTCTCGACCACAAATGATTCAAAGAATCGGCTTTACATGTAAATGTGACAAAAATACTTTAAGGCAGTAAGAAAGAAATGTGTTTTCTCTACCTTTCCTGCATAAAAAAGTTTCAGCCTCGCTCAGGACGTAAGCTTGTACTATTATGGGCAATATGAAAGGGAACACGGGGACGCACAGAAAATACCGTCAGACCAGCTATGAGTGGTAGGCAGCGGCCGCCGTGGGAAACAAAGTGGAAAGGGGGAGGCTGTTCTAACAACTGTTCGCATTCTCGCCGTGCGTCTTATCGGCTGTCGGACGATACCTTATTATCGGCGAAATGACGTAAGCTGCTGCTTTGATAAAATTCCAGCGTGGTGGGAGTGCCAACCGTTAGTGGAAGAGCGTCCTCCTTTCCCCTTTGTTTTTCACAGCGCCATCCGCGTATCGCCCAGAGTCTGTTTCGAGGATGTTTGCCACGCCTTCCTGTGTTCCCTTTCATATTGCTCATAATAGTACATTGAATTTTTTGCAGCCTGCGCGTTTCCGGCTTGGCCCACAAAATTTTGACGAAAAATGCACGTTCATTGAAATGTTTTACCTCAAGTGGTTGCTCAGGGGCGATGTCTCTGTAGCACGCGAGTTCGATTCCCGGCCACGGCAGCGACCACTTGCGCGACAGAGATCCAGGTTGTCCGAATTCATCCCTTCCACGCTACAGCAAACCTTGTTATCGTATCTTTGGTATGCTATACCCCAAAATATAAAACGTTGGCGCAGTACATGAAATGCCATTAAAATTACAGCACTGTGACTATGAGACTTCGAAAAACAAGTTTTTAAACCAATGTGTAGAAATAACATCAAGGAGCGCGTGGAAGTAAACTCAGAACATTATTTTCAGTGCTCTTTTCTACACTTCACGTAGGAAATATTAACGGCCAGGCCAGGGCCGTACCCAGAGGGGGGGGTTGAACCCTTCCCGAAATCTTTTCCAAGGCAGCACGTAAGCAATACTTACTGTTGCTTTCAGCAAAACTAGCCCCTTCCCAAAATCCATAACCCCCCCCCCCCCCCCCCGAAAAAAAATTCTGGCTACGGCCCTGGGCCAGACCCCTGAATTCAAGCCCGAGCCAGGCCACAGGCCAAGACCCTCTTAGCTTCTAGCGGCCAGGCCAGGCCCGGGATTTCGAGTCCGCCCTGGCCCTTGCATGTAGCCTGTGCCTTGCTGATCATGACATCAATAATCAGAATCCTCGTCAGCTTTGCCTTGAACTACGCTGTCGATATATTGCCCGCAGGAGTGTTGAGCGGCCCGTTATATCTCTCTTGCCTGTCTGGTTGATAGACTTCCAGTCATTCCTGCCTTAAAAGTGAACATTTCGACAGACTTCTGTCTGGTTGGGAAGTTACTGAACTGAGATTTAATTAGGCTCCAACTAATACAATGCAAAAAGGCAAAAACCCGACGTTTCGAAGCCGGCTTGGCTTCTTCTTCAGGGGTGACAGTGGCCACGCTGCAGCTGCGTCTTATAGTCTCACATTTGCTGGCCTCGCACAAAGCCCCTCGCTGCGGCACGTAATCCGTGTGTGTACACCGAGGGGAGAGTGCCAAGCGAGCGGTTAACATTCCCAGGTGTGCGTTGAATATGCCACGATTCGAGGAAAAGCCGCTTCCTCCAGTTCGTTTCCCTTTCGAGGATGGCCGTTCCGGGGAAGTCAATTTTGTGGTCGGCCACTTCGCAGTGTTCGGCGACTGCACTGCGGACTCTATTTTGTTTCCGGACGTCGTTCTTGTGTTGTCTAATCCTCTCCGGCAGGTTTTTGGTCTCACCGATGTACGAGGCGTTGCACCCCGCGCACGGGATGCGGTAGAGGCCAGCAAATGTGAGACTATAAGACGCAGCTGCAGCGTGGCCACTGTCACCCCTGAAGAAGAAGCCGAGCCGGCTTCGAAACGTCGGGTTTTTGCCTTTTTGCATTGTATTGGTTGGAGCCTAATTAAATCTCAGTTCAGTAACTTCCCAACCAGACAGAAGTCTGTCGAAATGTTCACTTTCAACTCTTCAACTTCAACTCACTTTCAAAAACCACCGGACCCCTGAAACGCGTGCCGGTACCGTATATCCCAGGAACAAGCGAGGCCTTGGCCCGCATTTTCAAAGGGGTAGGAGTACAAATAGCCCACAAGCCTTCGACAACTATAGGCCGCTTAATCCCCCGCCCCAAAGACCGGCTGACAATAGAGAAGGCACCCGGGGTCGTCTACCGCATCCCGTGCGCGGGGTGCAACGCCTCGTACATCGGTGAGACCAAAAACCTGCCGGAGAGGATTAGACAACACAAGAACGACGTCCGGAAACAAAATAGAGTCCGCAGTGCAGTCGCCGAACACTGCGAAGTGGCCGACCACAAAATTGACTTCTCCGGAACGGCCATCCTCGAAAGGGAAACGAACTGGAGGAAGCGGCTTTTCCTCGAATCGTGGCATATTCAACGCACACCTGGGAATGTTAACCGCTCGCTTGGCACTCTCCCCTCGGTGTACACACACGGATTACGTGCCGCAGCGAGGGGCTTTGTGCGAGGCCAGCAAATGTGAGACTATAAGACGCAGCTGCAGCGTGGCCACTGTCACCCCTGAAGAAGAAGCCGAGCCGGCTTCGAAACGTCGGGTTTTTGCCTTTTTGCATTGTATTGGTTGGAGCCTAATTAAATCTCAATTCCTGCCTTATGATGACCCAAACTTTCCCATCATCCCTCAAAATGCCTGTAGAACATTTTTTGACATCATAGCAAGACCACGTTACTGAATTATGTTATACTTTTATTTTCTGAGGTTAAGTTAAAGGACTGTTGCTTTCTGGTGTAGTATTTATGCTGACCACGCTTCTTTGAGCAGACCATCAGCTCTATTTATATACGTTCGGTTATGCATTTTTTCTGCTGCTCTCGTGCGCGCACCGGAAAGAGAAGGGGAAAGGGAGGGTACGGGGGATGGGGGAAATTATGCGGTGACCCCATTCTCATACTTCCTGAAATAGGATTTTTGAATAAATAATAAAGCATGTAGTAAACACTGAAGTCAAATTACGCAGCAGAAAGCTCATCAGCAACGCTATAACTTCGCTTTCACTTTATATTATTTAAGCTGTTCATCGAGTAAAGTTTTTCCTGGGCAAACCGCTGCTACGTTCGCCCCAAAACGTTACACGAAAGGCGCATTTCGTGGTCTACTTTGTTTGAGATCGGGAACAACGGCGGTACTTACCTGCTTATTCATAAAGTAAATAAACACGAGTTTAACATAGGAAAAAATGGCGGCCATCTTGGACTTTATGTCCTGACTGACTGAATAAACTTTATAGAAGTAAAGATGGAACGGCTTCGCCACCTGGGATATGCAGAACGAAACGCGCGATGCCGGCGCTAAATGCGGCAGAAGATCAAAAACCTCTCTTTGTCACTAAATTACGATGATAACGAAGAGGTTCAGGAGTTCATACGAATCACAATAAAATTTTCCCATGGGTCATCGTTACCAATTCGAATACATGCTTTTTTTCATATGCTTTAGGATTATCTGTCGTCTGTTGTACCAATTATTCAGCTTTCGGAAATCAGGCTCACGATTTTTTTCTTCGTTTTTGTTGGTTTGTTCTCGTTTTGCTTTTATTATTCTGGGAGCGTGGCGTGCCGTTATGACATCATTCGCTGCAGTCGAAGAGGCTGCCTTTTCGTCTGCAGTGGGAGATCTCATAACGGCATGTCACAAGTACAGACACGGACGTACAGAATAAAAGTAAAATGAGAACAAACTATGAAGAAGGAAAGAGTTGCGAGTCTGATTTCGAATAATTATGTCGGGCTATCTTCAATAAGGGGCAACCTGGGTGAGGGGTGAAGCATGCGGTGTATAAGTGTATTCTTGGTGCCTTGGAATTTTCGCTCGTGGAGATGAAACTTTTGGGGGGTGCAGATTATCTGTAAGTGTCCCGGAGTGTTCCTTTAGTAAGCGTTACGTTCTAGCGCAAGGCGTTGGAAAAAAAGTGTCCCAGTGTTTTAGTATCGTGACTACATGAGATGACGATAACGATAGGAGACGCCGACAGCCCGAGCCCCTAAGGGGCTTCACCCCTAAAACTGCGGGACCTGGCCCAGCAGACGACAGACGATCGATCGATCCGAAAACATATAAAAAACGACGACAAAAAAGTTTTTGGTATTAGTAACGATGAACCATGCATAAGGAGGAGAAAAAAACGTTTATTTTATAAATTTAGAGCAGATAGGAGAGTATTTTATTGTCGCTCGTATGAACTCCTATTCGTGGTCATAATAAAACAGTGACGAAAGAGGTTTTCTGATCTTCTGCCACCTCATTCTCCCACGACCGTGTAAATGCACGACCGGCTATAAAATATAGTCACTCGTGCATTTTCCTACTATAAGCGGCCACCACACGTTTCATTCTGCAAATAGCAAGTAACGCCGCCTTTGTAAGCTGGCAATAAATGTCCAAGATGGCCGCCGCTCTTACATAAGCGAAAATCGTTTTTATTTCCTAAATAAGTTGGCAAAGCTGTTCCTGTTCTTGGTGCTAAACAAAATCGACCACAAAATTCAACCTTCGTGTAAAGTTTGAGCGCGTACGGGGGAGCGATTCGTTTAGGAATTTTTTGAAGGCGCTCATTAATTGATGAAATACCCTTTGTTGTTCGTATTTTTTACTATGTGGTAATACGTATACTATGAACAATACTGTTAGAACCATTTAGTAGTTAAGTGCATCATTCTCCGCAATTAGGGTAGCCTCCGAAAATGTAGTTGCAGCTCAGCATCTCAAAAAGGGCCATTTCAATTTCGCTGTTTTGCTTTCTCTCAAGAAAGCAACTGGTGCTCGCGAAATTTTTTCTCTCCAAGGACACCTCAAAAACCCAAGGACACCTAAGATGCGTTTTTAACGCGAAAGTGTTTTATTCCGGGATTCAGGAAGATTTCTCTTACGTCATATACGTCACGGAAGTGACGCCAGTATAACGAAGCAAACGGCCTGTAAAGCGTGCACCGCTGCACACAGGGTCGTCTTGCGGGAAAGCAACTTTTAGTACTAAATATTACGTTTTACTTAGGGTTGTTCGTTTTCGGGTTTTATATCTTAACACGAAAGTGTTTTACGCCGGGATACACCAAGATTTTACTGATGTCATATCCGTCACGGAAATGACGCCACTACACCTTTGCCGAAGCGACCCGCCAGCAGGACGTTGCTCGCCAAGCACACCCACAAGACAGCCACCGACCCGCAAATCATGCTCAGCCGCAGATTTCGCTGCACATTTCACTTTCGTGTTTTACCGATTCCTATTGCAGAGGAATCAACCACAGCTTTTTAGGATTGTGAGTGCAAATGCATTGATATCCAATTTAATGCCAGAGGCGCCAAATTTGGTTCGCCCATACGTTGTTGAACGGCTCCATCTTCTTGCTGCTCGAAAAGATTTGCAAAGACCGTGCTGTTGAACGCTTTGTGCTGCGGAACGACTCAAAGAAACGTGGTTGAAAAGTCGTTCACTGTTGCAGGCGCCGATGAAGGGAATGCTGGCTTTTTTGCCCACTGTGCCATTTAATACTTTTGAAATAATAAAAGGAGGAGGTAATTATGTACTTTAGAGATCTTAATGCACCTTGGCACGCAGGTTGACGACCAACGGTGGCACAAGGTGGACCTGAGCGTGTTCCGGGACCACGTGGTGCTTTACCTGGACTGCAGGAAGCACTCGAGCCTCGAGCTGTTGTCCAGGTCACCCATCGACGTCAATGGCGACGTCAACATCGCCAAGTACGAGTCGGACCTCTCCACGGTGCCGGTGAGTTCAAAGTGTGTTGTAGATGTCCTGAGGACAAATAAACCGCGCGAGGAGAGCTTTCGGGTAATCAACGTTCCTGACCTTTAAGAAATGCCCACAGTTGGGCTTCTAGTGTTCACCAAGTTCGCTTTAACTGAAGTTGTTAGAAGCAAAAAAAAAAAAACCCTTCAAGGTATGGAGGTGAATTGTTCGCCGGAAAAGACACATGTGTTCAAAGAACAATCCTTGATCGTTTGAACATTGCTTTTTTTAATAGCTGCGGCATTTTTTATTGCGTATGAATTGACCAATAGCATTCAATCTCAGTACATAACCCAACCTACACACACGTCCAAATTAATGTTCCGTTACTATATATAGTGAACTCTCGTTAAGTCGAACTCGAAGGGACCATGATCATTTGTTCGTCTTATCAGAAGGCCTCTCCAAAAAAGAATAGGCAACACGCCCAGGTGCATGTAAATATATTGCTTCAAGACGCTGAATGAAGTAGACTTACAATGGAGGAAAAGAAAAAAAGTCATTTATTTGAGTGCGCAACTTGATTTAAGGCTGTCTTCAAGTGCTCTTGCCTGGTTTTATCCAGTCCAAACGGCGACGGAGAGCGTACGCCCGCTACCGTCAAGCGACAACGCAGCAGGGATAGAAAGGGAACTCCTGTCTTTCTCGGCGGTTACGTGGTGGGACTCGCGACGCGAACCGACGCGAACAATAAAGCAGGTCACGCACATCTTCCGCCGGATCACAAATCGAGCGCGGGGAGTAAAAGAACGACAACTGCGCCACTTCATCCAAGCGTTAATCCACTCGCGAATACTGTACGGGGCACCGTATCACTCCCTAACGAAAACGCAACTACTGACCCTAGAGCGCCTCAACAACGAAGCTCGCAGGATTGCAACCGGCCTTCCGAGATACACTCCCATAGATGCTCTCAGCAGCTATAGCATGATAAATACTGTTTCGGATCTCATCGAGGTACCAATGCACACGCAAGTCGCACGGTTGCAGTCGACATCAGCGGGGAGGGACACACTGGCGAGACTTGGACACAACGTCAGTGTACTTCCCCCATTACCTCAACAGTCACCGCCATGGGAATGCATTTCCCTGACAGATGCCAAGCCGTTACCGCGGAACATGGGAAATGATCAAGCAGCCAGAAGACGGGCATACGCAAAACGTCACGGGAAATGGCTTCGCTGTCTAAAAGACCACTCCCCCGGAGGCGAACAAAGTCACGTCTTCTATACCAATGCGGCATGTATCATGCACCTTCCCAACTTCGCCACAGCGTGGGTTAATGAGGACGGCACATCACAAGGACGCAAACTTCCCATCACAAAAGAACCGGGACACAGCACCGGGGCAGAACTTCACGCCATATTGGATTTAATCAAGCACCTGAGCTTTCAGCGCAGTTCAGAAGACCGTAGTTTGAAGCACATCTATCATGTCTTTACGGACCTACAGGAAGCGTACAGGGCCTGTGACGACGCTCGGCACACGTCCACTGTAGTCAGCCACCTTCGTCAGTACATCAGCGGGCTCCGCACCTTGGGCTACGACTTCACAGTTCACTGGATACCTGGCCACTCGGGCATACCGGGTAACGAAAGGGCAAACCGACTAGCGCGCGCTCTACTCCAATCCGCGCAATCGGGACGCCCTAGTTCGGAGGACGACATCGAGCACGAAACAGAGACGCCACCAACAAGTTACGACCCAAGAGAAGCCATCGTTCAAGCTAAGAAGTATCGCCGAGAATACTTAACGAGCGCCCACAACCCTTTGGGCATCCCTCCTCTTCCTGGCCATGTCTTCAGTCGTCGGCAACAAGTCACTATCCGCCAAGTCCAGTCTGGCACTCTCTTAACCCCATTCCTACTGCAGCGTTTCCGTAGACCCCAAAACGTTGGTTCATCCCGTCACAGCTTGGGCTCGTGTGATACGTGCCTAGTTCGAGCGGACCTGGAGCATCTGCTTTGGGCCTGTCCGCTCTACTCGCTGCCCCGGACTCGAACCCTGGCCACTCTGCGGCCCGAGGTACGCCCGACCTCCCTGCGAGCTTGGGCCTGCCCGTACTCATCTACCCCAATTGCGACCGCCGTCGAGCTCTGGCGGGCATTGGACGAGTTCCTTCTGGATCCAGCTGCTCCGCCCACTGGCGCCAGGCTCCTCGCCCTCGGGCATACCGCCTAAGGGGCACACCGGAAGACCTCCGCAATGGACAATGGCGCCGTGGGCCCCCGATCCGCAACTGCCCAGGACCTCGCTTCTTCATTTTTGATCCCCTTAAGGGTTTTTCTTTTTTTTTTTTCCATTTCACAGCAGCCCCCCAGGGGCAATTTAAGTGAAATAAAGACGTGAAACAACAACAACGCTGAAAAACGGAATTGGTCAGGAGAGCTGATACGTTTGCGAACAGAAAGTCTCCGCCGTCGCTTCCTTTGTTATTTAGATGCGACGCTCAGAGCATCTCTTGTCGGCGGCCCTGTCCTTCCTGCGTGCGTCCGTTGTTGTCCGCGGCGTGCGTCCGTTGTCCGCAGCCACTCTCCCGATCTCCTCTCCGATAGCGAACACTCTCTCGCGAGGGGCATTGGATTGGATTTGATTGGATTCGATTGGATTGGCTTGGCTTGGATTGGATATGGATTGGATTGGATTAAAGAATATAACCGGTGTGCCGCTCTCCGGCGGCCTTTCGGTCGACGGTTGCTCTCCACTTGCGCTTGAACCCCCTCAGCGTCGCATCACACCAGGGTTCCCGCGAGGGGAGGTGGGCGTAATTTTTTATCCTCCTAGTTTTGCGCATTTCTCCTCCAAAGCAAAGCGACCGCACCTCGCTTTTTTTTCTCTTTGCTTTGTCGCTGGCTCCGCGGGTTGAAAGGTGGGAGAAGTGCACGTGCTTTATCCGCGTCTTTTTTTTTTTTTTTCTCTCGCTCGCGCCCTTCCTCCGTGGCGCGGATCCGCTTCGCGCTATGGTTTTCTTTCACTTTTCTTTCCCTCTGGTCGCGTCAACGTCTCGCCGTACCCTGTGAAGACTGCCATGTCCGCTACCCAGAATCGCCAGCAGTGGGGGTCACCCCGAAAGGTGTTCGTCTTGACCGAAGAGCACGTGCAAGACTGCTCGTCTTAAGCGGATTTTTTTCGCATTGGGTCTATGTAAAACCCAAGGAGGTTGTATAAAACTTCTGGAGTGGAGGCCGCCCATAGCGGGCAACGCGGGGAGGTGAAGCCGGGCGAACCGGTCGGCGGCCATATTGCCGTGGGTAGAAAAGGCGCTGCGCCGGCAGAGACGCTGAAGTGCGGTCGCGTCTTTTTGGCTTTACAAGGGAGAAAACGATGGTAAGCTAGTATATCGATTACGATATTTGAGGACAGACTGAATTTTGCCTTACGCGTAAGGTTTTGACGTAAGATATGGTTCAAGCAGCGATTTCACCTGTGTATATCTTACGGTGGTCAACAGAGCTGTCGATGCGGGAAAACGCGCAGCGCTATGCTAAAGGCACCACCACTGATTTTATTTCAATAAACGTTTATTCGGTATAGCTAAGGCTATAGACCGCCCCCTTAACATTAAAATTACCTCATGTTGCGCGCCATGGCAAGAGATTCCGCGTTATAAGGTTACTATTAGCCGTGATTTCACGCTGGAAGTGCAGGACACGCGAAAGCGCGATTATTTGACGCTTGTTTCTTTTAGCGGCTTGGCTAGGATTAATGAATGCTTATTCATTAATGATTAATAAATAATAATGCAGTAGCGGTTCGAATGGTTTTTAAGCAGTACTGCAAGAATCATATCCATCAGGATATTGCAATCTTTATATGTAGTGCAAATGCACGTTTTCTGGTTTAAACAACATGCCCAGTTTGGCCCTTGCCGAAGACCAAATTAAGCACGAGCTTTTCATTGATTGATTGGTTCATTGTGGGGTTTAACGCGCTGACGCAACGCAGGCGATGAGGCGCGCCTAGTGGAGGGCTCCGGATTAATTTTGACCACCTGGAGAATCTTTAACGTGCACCGAAATCTCGTTCACACAGTAGTTTTCGCTTTTCGCCTTCACCAGAAAAGCGGCTGCCACGGCAGGGAATTGAACCCGCGTTCTAGGGATGAGCAGCACAGTGCATTAGCCACTCAGCCAACGCGGCGGGTCTATTTCCAGCTTTTCAATCGTATTTTGCGAAGTGAATTTGGCACACACTGAAGCACATTAAAGCAGGTTTTTTTTTTTTTATTCCGCGTGCACTTTACAGAAGGCAAGGGACTCCCATTGACTTTATTTTTCAAATCCAGATGGTTACTTAATTGGATGCACGACTACATTAACCGCGCACGTTGGCACAATAGTAGCGTGCTATTGATAAGAAAACTACTCGCAGGAGGTTACTCAATCACATTCACAACCTCGTTGACCGCGCAAGTTCGGACGCGAGCAGCGTGCTATTGATAACAAAATCACGCGGACGAAGAACGCGGGAGAGCATTGCGGTGCATCAAAGACTTCTATGAAACAGCGCTAACGAGAAACGTCAGTGTATTCACGTATGGCCGGATGTAAAGGAAATGTATTAAACAAGAGTGCCTTGATTTTTGACGGTAACTGCCTTAGCAATACTCTGAAATTAAAGTAGTGCGGAAAAACAATTTGCGCCCCACATAGTTACAAACATGTGATTTCGCGCAGCCAAGCGACTAGAGGACCACCACAGCTACGAGCGAAAACATTCGCATATCTGCGTATACAAACAAGCGCGTACGGTATGCTCAGCAAGCGGACGGCAGGGGCTACGGCAAATTTTCCCTTTACATCACGCACAAACGGTGGGCAAATGTGCACTCATAACGTTATAATACTAGTAATGCCCTCGAAACCCAAAACAAACAGATACCCTAGCTCAGTACTTACAGATGAAAGGTGATCCCCGACGCCTTCTTTGCGCGATTAGCGCAGCCGACCGCGACGCACGAGCAGACCATTTCTGCTTTCTACACCTTTGGAGCATCCATCCGCGAACGAGGATCGAACGAACACGAGTTCTGCTCTTTGGCAAGAGAGAACTCGGAAGAATGACACATGGGGCAGAAAGACATGTCATTGTGTCTACTGTTTATTTTAGTTGTTAGCGCCCAAGAATGTAAATAATTACCAGATGTGTGCGCCCCCGGCGTACGCACGGGCGACTTGCGAAGCGCTTAACTAGAAACACGGAGAGGGGAGCATAACCGAAACCACATGCGGCGAAATGAACGCGCGCCAGAAAAGTTCGGTGCGCTTGAAGGTAGCCGCATGAGAGAATCAACTTTCAAAACAAAAAGAACGGAAGCAAAAATATAACGTAAGCCGCCGCAAAAACAAGTACATTATGCGACGAATGCAATGCGTCTGCTACCGCGGAACGAGTTTTCTACCCACGGCAAGATGGCGGCCGTCGGCGTCAGTTTTCGAGCACCATCTCCACTCCAGAAGTTCTATACAACCTCCTTGGTAAAACCAAACAAACGCGTTCCCACGTTGTTCGGCATAAGCGAGAATTCGTCTTAACCGAGTTCGTCTTAACGGGAGTTCAGTCTATAATCAAATAAACTATACCACGTGGCCCTCTAGTGGAGTAAAAATTATGCTGTTCTGTCGTGCTGTTCTTTTTTCCTTCGTTGTGTGAGTATGTTGAACAAAGCTGTCCTTAATCTGAACTACCTCAAGGTTATTCTTATTCAGGATGTTACATATGTGACCCTAAACAGAAATGAAATGAGAATTTCTCGCTTTTCCTTTCACCTTGTTGCAGCTTGACCTCCAGTGGATGGTGATGAGCTGTAACCCGGCAAGGCCAGAGCGTGAGACATGCTTCGAGTTACTGGTACGACTGGCTCTTTTTCCTCGCAACAAGAGAGGAAATGGTCGGAAGCGGAAACTAACAGTTAACATTTAGGTTGTCAGATGAGTTGAGAGAAAGCTACACAATCTTAGACTACATAACCGCTTTGAAAGTAAAAGGGTTCGGTTGACACTTTTAACTTTACTGACAGATTGATGTGGGGACCAGAACTACAAGCATTTATGTATTTATAACAATTCCCATTTTCTGGGAAAAAAATTATCAATGTCAACAATATGCATGTTTATATACGTGTGTATGTTTGTGTAGTGGGAGAAAGGAAACCCCTGGACCCTGCTTTATACAGCGCAGCAGGGATTTCCTTCAAGTCTTCAGGGTCCCAAGGCATGAGCCCTGCCTTGCAGCCCTTTGCACTTGGGTTCGAGTCCTAGCACTGATTGGGATCAGCTATATATTCAGCATCGGCACGGCACATGACTACGCGGTCACGTGCATACAGATATACAGAACACCGAGAAAATTTCGCGCCTAATTTAAACATGTACAAAGGATTGAAGCAACCACTTGCAGCAGTGCGTGCTTATGCAGTCCGAAACTTTCTCCACTTCTGTGCCGCGAGCTTGCGCCGAAGAAGCGTGAGTTTCGACACATGCAATGTTCTCGTGAGCGTCCGAGATACAAAACAGGAAGATTAATGAAGTGCGACCGTGCGGCTGCTCATCTCTTGATAGTAATAACGATAATACAAAAATGCGGTCACACGCCCTGTTGCATAAGAAGTGTCGACCAGTGTGCACGAAAAGGGGAGCGTAAGGGTGCGTTGGCCAACGGCCGAGGACGACATGTGTTTGTTTTATGGCACAAGTGCAACAAAGCTAAAAATTGCTGAGGGACAAGAATACAGATCTGAGTGCCGCCGCGGAAGTTCTTCTACATCCCTGACTGAATGGTTACGGAAGGTGTATTGTGGAAAGGCTATTCCTACCAAAGAAAGTTGGCAAGTTAGGGTGCGGTCATAAGCGTGCAGTTTGTGAAATGTTCAATGTTTTAACCTCTGTGAAGAATATTGTGATTTTAGCTAAACGTTCATAGTGTCAGCTTCTGGAGACAAAGCGCATACATAGATTTGTATTCCCTCACTTTGAAATATACTGTTAAAAGTCCCATTTGGTTCAAAGAGAATCAAATAGTCTATCATTCGCGTATATGTTGAGAAGTTCAGAATATTCGCACAACCATAAAAATATTCTCTTGGATGTGCATGTACTTCAGTGCTAGACCGCAAGGCTAGCTTTGCCTCGTGGTTTATATAGACGATTTTAGACGTCCAAGAGCTGACAGAAAAAAACTACACTGCATTATTTGACGCTGATACCTATGCAGCCGAGAGAAACCTCGCCAGATCCTACCCTGCCACCGCCAACGGAGTCTCCGTTACAGCCCGACTGCATCGAGTGTCCCCCGGGCCAGCCAGGGCTCAATGGGACTGACGTGAGTATGCTTCCTACATGCCGTGCTGTTGTAAATGTATGCAACAAAATGAGGTGTATGCCCCACAGTAGTCTATATTCTAAAACGATAAATGGTCACGTGTGACAAAGCAAAAAAGGACCGGCAGAAAACAAGAAATCTCTCGGAAGTAATAACAGACTAGCTAAACAGTACGTCTTCACGTGCGGAAAAATGCACGCACGGAACTCCGATCGCGGAAAAACACGTTTCGCAAAGCGTACCCGCGCGGTAAAGTTTTAAGGGCGAAGCCGCTTAGGGGCTAGGGCTGTTGGCGTCTCCTGCCGTCGTCGTCGTCGTCGTCATCGCCACGGTATTAAAACACCGGGAAACTCCATTACGCCTCGTGCTAGAACGTAACCTGTGCTAAAAAAAACACCGGGACACTCGTTTACGCCTTGCGCTAGAGAGCTTTGTGCTTCGAAGACAAGAGACTTTTACAGCAAAACTGTATACCTGTACTCCCCAACGGGTTTCATCTCCGTTGGCAAAAGCGCCAAGGCGCCAAGAATACACTTATACATTGCCCCTCACGTTAGTGAGGGGCAGTGTATAAGTGTATTGGTGTATAAGTGTATAAGCAATGTATAAGTGTATAAACGCCTCCGGAGCATGTGCGTTTCTGTTGTTTTTCCACTCGGTCTACTTCGTCCGTTTCCACAAAAGAACAGGCGCAGTGGACGATCCGCTCAACACGATAGTGCTGGCGTGCTCGCTAATATTGAGACGTCGCAGCGCGCAAAAGACAAGAAAACAGCGCGGCTACTGAAACTCGGAGGGAAAGGCATGCGTGTTGCTTCCTCGGCAGCAGACAAGAGACAAGGCCTTTGTTTGAGATAAGTAATACGAAGTAATTCCTGTCAGACAAGCTGGAGATGTATGCGCACTCTGCTGAATTGTTTTCTGGTATCTGGCGCAGTGCCGATCAAGAACTCCATTGTCTTGGCGAGGCTCATGGTAGCAGTGTGGGCTCGACAGCTACCCTGAAAATGCCGCGGGCTGGCTCGCTTCTGATAGGCTCGCTGGTCTCCGCTGCACGTGGCGGGCCGCGCAAAATGAGTTCGGTACTCATCAACTCACGCGGCTAAGAGATATCATTTCGAAAAAGCATTTTGCGGAACACGATTCTCCGCAATTGGCAATCTTCGCGTGTTTCGTGGCAAGCTGTTCGTTTATTTTGGAGAGATTTCTTGTTATTAGCCTTTCACTTAATGTTTTCTTTCTCCCTTTTTCGGGCTCCGGCAATCACGCCTGAAATGCAAATCTGCATACGCCGCTTGGTACACAGTTGTGACGCCTATCACGTCACTTGGACCTCCGTCTCGTGCTGCAACGAGTTAGGGCGATCTGTTCGCCAGTCATGCTCGCGTGTAGTGCGGTCCAGATTGATAGCAGCGGGAAATGTAGACTTTTCCCTAGACCTTATCCCTTTATAAAATCTTCCTTAAATGTAAATCTTCCTTAAATTCCGTAAGTTCCCTAGAATTTTTTCTAGATGTAGATCTTCCCTAGCTGGCCATTTTGCCACACAGAGGCTTTTTCTTACTCGAACTTGTTTTATATTTGCTCTTCTATATTTGCCTTCTTCCAGGGATTTCCGGGATTCCCAGGGAAGGACGGCCTGCCAGGGGTTCCGGGCGTTCCAGGCTTCAAAGGGGAGATTGGCGTTGCTGGATTGCCGGTTAGTACTGCGTGAAATCCTGGCAGCTGCCACAGGGAACTCAAACAAATAAAATTGTATGCATGAAGTGCGAATAACTGAAACACTAGCAAATCGATGAGTAGAACCTGCGCGAGCTTTCGCGTTTTCCAAGAATGCTACAGACTTATAAGATTTGTTGCTGCCAGGATGGTTACGTGTAGTCTAAATGTCCGAAACTTCTGTATGTCGATCCCCCGCAGCGCGCGTCGATTAATATTGAACACAGTATTTTTATTGTGGGAAGCGCACTTGGCACAAAATTCTGAAGCCTAAATATGCGTCTACTGAGCACCCCAAGTCTAAACTACCATCAGGCACAAAACTTAGCCAGTTCAGAAGAAGTTTGAGAAACAGTTGTAGACTCCATTGGCATTTTTTAGCTTTTATTTATATTTGGTATAGTTTCTTTCGGTAATTAACCGTTAAATGGCACTAAATAGTGTACCGAACGGAACACGGCACCAGCGTGCATCGCATAAAAATTTAATGCATCTCTAAACAACGGCTAAACATTCAATATTAAGTAGACCTTAAGTCTTCACTAAACATGTGTCTAAAAACAAGTTTCCTGCCGGGAGTCCTCCTTCACAAAATCGGCGGGCTCTATTGACCTTGATGCTTCTTTACAATGCTTGCTGTATTAGGGATCACCAGGATTGGATGGTCTACCGGGAAGACCGGGTCCAGTGGTACGTAACACATTTCAGTTTTCTTCCTAGTTTTAGAGTCAAATGAGCATTAGCGCAGTTTTAAAAGCACCATGAACTGATTAAAAGAACATCGCAGGCGGCTGTGAAAGTTACAGTGCTGGCTTTTTTCCTGTTCAGGGACCTTCTGGGCCGGAAGGCGATTTCGGTGCCCCGGGTTTACCTGGAATTCCGGTGAGTGAATGCAGCAAGTTTGGCACTGAGCAGCAAATAATTAAAAGCAGCCATTAAAACTATAACGCAAAACCTAAATTTTAAAGCATAACATTTTTATCGTTAGCAGCTTTTACCTTCGTGCTCTACTACATGAATGCATTATCATTCAAGTACCCGTTGCTCGTCTCAACATCTGAGTGCTGCAGTAATTTTTGCGCAGATCTATTTGCTGTGATTAATCATTATTGTAACCTATCTTTTCCTTTCATATTTTCGCACTTTCATTTCTGAAGAAAGAACGATTTCGCCATTTTTGTCACACTGTAGTCATTGTTCTTGTTCTTTACCCTATGTGCCGGATAACGCTAATTGACAGTTTTGATGCTTGGCGTGTTCATGTCAGCTTAAATGGTTATAACTAACAACTTAAATGATTAACAATCACGGTAATGTAAATGAGGGCGTAAAATTTTGCTTGTCTAGGATACCCTAGAGCGTATTAACAGGTGAGGCAAGGCGCATTTCCCTTATGATAATGTTTGCGCTGACGTGGACTCACAGCCATGCTCCTAGTATGCAAATGCTTTACACGAGTGCAAACAATCCTTAAATAGGCAGTGCGGAACATGATTGAAAAGTGTTTGTAAACAATATCCACTGCTGTCAGGCCGACAAAGCATCAGCACAGGTGTCGTAAAATGTATCGGCAGCGCGCTCCGTTTCTCTGGTGTGAATGATAAGTTTCGGAATCGGTGGCTCATTTTTCGTTTAGTCGTAGCCTGGCTATCGTAAAAGCCTCAGCGTGGGTTCGTCGTTTTTCTTTTCAGGGCTCAAAAGGTCAGAAAGGAGATAACGGAATACCTGGAGAGCCGGGTGTGCCCGTGAGTACACAGACGAAATGGTCGAGGCCTTTATTGCGGCCGAATGAGTTCGTCTAAAGCAGGGGAAACTGAATTTTCTGAGCATTCCAGGGAGTTCCCGGGCCCATGGGACCAAGAGGGCCGCAGGGACCACCTGGCAGCACGACGGTGGTACGATGCTTCTATGACATGTTGCGCACGAATAGACATATAATTTATATAAAAAAGCACGGAAACAATACGTGAATGACATAGAAGTTACAAGTTAATGGAGTCGATGGCTAATAACCTCCGGGACGACCCCCCAGAGGTGTTAAGAATTTCAGAAGAAACTAGACATCATGCATTGATAGATTAATTGGTTAGGTAATTGATTTCAACTATTTATTTCATTAGCGACTTCATAAAATTTTGGCCTCTTACTCTTAGGCTTCTTATTCTTAGGGTTACTTATCAGCGAACTTAATTGGTGCCACATCAACTGCTTCCTAACAGTAACTGAGCTATACATCAAGAGTGCGGAAATGTTGGCACTGGTAAATGACGGTGTAAAAAATGAACGTAAGGGCGACACCTTCGATTGAATACCTCCAGTATTTGTATAGTTAGGTAGGCATGCATCTGCACTTCCCTTGGTTGAGCCTCCTTGTTGAAATACGTAAGCTTTAGTGGATCCAATTGATGAACACACTGTGCAGGCGGAGGGCCCTATGGGACGTCCAGGAGATTCAGGACCACCAGGACCGAAAGTAAGCATTGCACGGCTTTGTAGGAGCAAGCCATTTAAGCTGCCTGCAATACAGCCTAAATAGAAAGATAGGTAAATTGGACTTGAAGCTATCCCACTTTGAATAATGAAGCAGTGAAGTTTAGCAGCTTGTAGTCTTGCGACTTCATAGAAGGATGATTAACAAAAAGTAACACTTTTTTGTCTGCCTAATATTTGGTCGTTCTGTCTTTCGAAGCCGGAAGGAGTGAATCTCTGGTTACCTTTTCCCATTAGCTATGAAATGTCACATAGTACGTATACACTGTCGTCTTGGGCCCATAATGCCATTTATTATCCAGAGATGTTGAGGGGCACAGTTGGTAACCAAGTGCAAGTCACCTTCAAGGGCCGCCAAGTCTACGGTTAACCAACAATCATACAGTAGCCGAGAGAGTGAAGACTCCGTTCACGTATCCACGCTTTCTTATTTACTACCATGTTCAGATGAAGATGGTTCAGTAGCTGCTTAGTTATTGTCGTGCGCTACCATGATGCTGTAAACATTGAAGTTACTGTACAATAAAGGTACATGAGGAGATAGAGAAAGCGGATGAAAAAGTAGCGAGGGTAGCCAGGCATGGAGGCCAGTTCGCGGCCTTTCACTGGGGGAGGTTGATTCATGTAGTAACAGAAACTGCAGCGAGAAAGGAGAAGGGGGGGTGAAGACGCGTGCACATTAATAGGCGTTTTGTGCGGCACAATACAGGCTTGTTCCGTGGAGAAAACAGAGAGGATATCTGGGGGCCTTCTGTGAAAGCAGTCGAAGGGAAAGATTTTTTAACAGGTAGTGACAACAAGCTAGGGGCCTTCCAAATGTGAAGCATTGCGAACTTCATGAAAAAAATTACACCAATGTGTATTATTTCCAATTTGCAATTCTGCCGCCCTCATATATTTTTGTACCTGTCTCTTATAAAGGGCGAGCAAGGATTTCAAGGCTTGCCCGGACCTGTGGGACCCCCAGGAAGCAAGGTGATTCAGCACGGGCCACTGACATAAGCTTGAGTTGAAATTGAGACACACACTGGTGACGGAATAACCTTCCCAGCAGAAATAAATCGAATAACTGCATTTATACTTCAAAGTTGAAACCTCTTTCATTATCTTCGCAGGGCGAGCCAGGTGAACGAGGGAACACAGGAAAAACTGGTGCACGTGGTCTCCCGGTAAGTTTTCTATATATGCTTCAAAATGTAGATAATAAGCACTTTGGACAATTCAGAAACTGCACATAAACGAACCTATTTTGTATTTGAAAACTAGCTAGGGACGTTGTAGTTGATAACAACATTTCCTTCTTTTAATTAGGGAATGTGCCGTAAATATTTTACACTGGAGTATGACAAAAAGCTCACTGGTTCGTATGTGCTGTTAATGTAGATCTGCACCCTTCCTTCCCTTTTGTTCTATAAAACATACCTGAACAGATAATTATGTGGTTATGTTGCAGGGGTCATACATCTTCGACCACACACCATACGATGTCATTCTGTGTTGACGGATCAGGGGACAATTAAATGTAATTTTAACTGGCAGATATGTCGGAACATGCAAATGCACATTTCCTAGATTTTCAAATCTATCCCCAGGATCATATTCAAGATGGGCACATAACTTACATCAATTAAATTCCGCATCGCCAAAAGTAAGGGTACGTCTTTTATGTGCTGTAGTGAACACAACATGTGTCTAAATAAAACAGAAAAAAATTCCCCCGCACCTCCCCGAAGGGAATCGTGCAGAAATGCGATTGCATTGGGTGCACCGATGAGTGTGTTGCGAGTAATGGCGTAATTAATGACGAGAGTGTGAACGTAATCATTTATTCATCAGCACCTGTTTGTGTTATCGTTGTACCTGACGGCCACAATCACTGCCTTGTGATCGCTAAAGTGCACGGTCAAAGGGTCTTTGATAAGCATACGCGCCTCACAGTTTCGCGTAAAGACCAGATCAATGCAACTCCCGTGAATGGTAGTGGGGCACGTGTCGAAGCCGGCAGAGAGACAATGCATAGAGTGCCTGGTCTGCATGTACTCGACCAGCCACTCGCCACTCTTCTTGCGCACGTCAATGTTGAAGTCGCCAACCAAGACTATGGGGTCTGTGGGATATCTGAGGGGTTCCTCGGGGGCCTTAGCCAGTCCTGGCGTAAGGCCCCCACGCTAGCTCCCGGCGTGTCAACCACGCGGGCTCCCATGGCTACGGCAGCCCAGCGAGGTTCGCCGATACGAGAACACAGTAGACAGTAGTGCCGAAGCACAGCCGTTTATTTGGGGAATCCCAAAGCATGCGAGCACAAGGCTCGACGGCGTTCACGAATCACGCCGTCCGGGTCGTGGCCGCGAACGGGAGGCAGGCACTCACGGCGCGCGACAAACAAAGCTCCCACATGAGATGCATGGTATCCGCAATCGCCGCGATGTTCCCGCCGATCTCGCCCCAACCGGGTCTCCGACGAGACTCTCCCGTCTCCCGCGCCGCCCGCGCGCCTATCCCCGCACACATCGGAGGCGCCATCTCTCGGGGGACGCCGACGAACCAGCGGAGCGCCGGACCGGTTTCAGCGCACAAGCGTCTCTCCCGAAGCGCGCGCTGGCTCGGGATCGGAGGTCGCGGTTCTCCACGATTCCCACACTCCTCCCCCCTAAAACTGGACGCCACTTGAGCTCGAGTGACGTCACGTTGCACCACACTCGTCACGACGTCTCAAGTCAGCAAACAGCCACCGAACGCCACTCCCATGCCAGTCCACACCAAGGTTCGCCATACCATGCCGTCGTCGCGACGCTCGCCTCACAAACCCGCAAACACATTGCAGTGGTTCCAAGTCTCTCGCGGTTGGGCAGCACAGCAGGTTGGCAGTCCCGGGGGTAGCCTGCAGCCGCAGCCGACGAACGCCGGGGTCGCGCCATGATGCGACCCCCACTCCCAGCTCGAGGCGGCAACAGGAACGACCGCGCCCACTGCGGCTGCCCGAAGGCTCGCGCCGCTCGCGTAGGCGCCAGATCCCGCCGCCTCCTGGGTTCCGTGGCCGCTTCGGCCGCAGGTCCTCCCGAACGGTTGGCTGCCGCCCGGCAGGCCGGAGCAGCAACTGGCGGTAGCTCCGCGGGCCGCGCTCGGTCCCGCCGGTGGTTCAGCAGGCCATCCTCGCTGTCCGTGGCAGTGGTGACTGGCGTGGCTCCCGGTTGTATCCGTATGCAGGTCTCGCTCTCACCGTCCAGTTTAAACGATTCCCAAACTTGACGTGGGGAGCAGCGGGGCTCCGCAATCTCCTGTGACTGGCCGGAAACCTTATCGACGATCTCGCCAAATAGGGGAACAAAGATGCCCGAGGGTGCCCCCTTGCACGTTCGCTTGCTCGCGGAATCACAAGTCCGGCAACTGTGCTCCAGCAGCCACCCCCGCCTGGAGGCAGCTCGCCTGACTATTACGGGTTGTCGGCATCGAAACGCCCGTCCGAGCTATTTCGGCCTGGTGCGTTGGTCGGCAAAGCAGCGTCAGCATCAAGCAGGCGGGCTCCTGCAACTCACTCGCAGCAATACAAGCTGCCGTAGAGCCAGCGCCAACCGCAATACCAGCGGCTTACGGGCGCACATCACCGGTATAGGTCGCCTGAGAGTCCGTCTCTTACTAAGACTGGCGATCTCTCGCGACCAACGAGCCCGCTGGCGAGCCGCGCGAAGCTCTTACTGCCTAAACGCGATCTCGAGCGGAGTCTTCACGGCATCGAGACGCACGCACTCCGGAAGCGCGGAGACAACGGTCCCATTGCTCCCGCTTCCCCCCGCAGCGAGAGGAGACATGATTCTTCAGCGACCCCCCTCGCTCTTTGTCAGGCGTCAAATCGGCTAACACTCCGCCTCGGACTCAAAGCGCAGTAGCGGCGGGCTCCTTGTGCGGCTTGAGAACTCCCAAACACCGCACCCTCGCTCGGTAACGTGTCCGCCGCGCCTGCGGGAAACTTCAACCGGCGCCGCCGGCACGACTGCGCGGTGACGGCGCTACGAGGAAGGCGACCCGCCGCCATGTTGGAACAAGGCCTACGCACCTCCCGTGTCGCAAGCGGGCCGCGACTGCGGTGCTCGGAGGTATCCTACTGACTCACCGCCTGGTGCGTGTAGGAAGGTTTACACATTTGCCGTCACGGCGGTATCGGGCATCATAACTGTCTGCCTGCAACCGACTGGCGCGAGGCGTTTCGTCCGAAGTCTTCCGGACAAAGGGTAGCGGGCTACGACTGCAGCAACGCATTTCTCGGAGAGCTAGCAACCTCGAATTCGTCCGAATACGAGCCCCACGTTGGGCGCCATGTGGGATATATGAGGGGGTCCTCGGGGCGACTTAGCCAGTCCTGGCGTAAGGCCCCCACGCTAGCTCCCGGCGTGTCAACCACGCGGGCTCCCATGGCTACGGCAGCCCAGCGAGGTTCGCCGATACGAGAACACAGTAGACAGTAGTGCCGAAGCACAGCCGTTTATTTGGGGAATCCCAAAGCATGCGAGCACAAGGCTCGACGGCGTTCACGAATCACGCCGTCCGGGTCGTGGCCGCGAACGGGAGGCAGGCACTCACGGCGCGCGACAAACAAAGCTCCCACCTGAGATGCATGGTATCCGCAATCGCCGCGATGTTCCCGCCGATCTCGCCCCAACCGGGTCTCCGACGAGACTCTCCCGTCTCCCGCGCCGCCCGCGCGCCTATCCCCGCACACATCGGAGGCGCCATCTCTCGGGGGGACGCCGACGAACCAGCGGAGCGCCGGACCGGTTTCAGCGCACAAGCGTCTCTCCCGAAGCGCGCGCTGGCTCGGGATCGGAGGTCGCGGTTCTCCACGATTCCCACAGGTCAGAGGCTTTGGAGCGCACGCGCACACTTTCCATAGCCGCGCCCAGCTGCGCCGCCACGGCGTCTCGAGCGAGGTTGGGCGCGAGGTACACGGTCACCACAAAGACTCCGTCTACGGTGTAGGCAAGGGTGTACAAGTCCTTGTACGGAGACGTGTCTCGAACGGGAGACGTGGCAACGGCGTGCGATATCAAGTTCCCATACACGTTAGACACGAGACTAACACCGCAGTACTCGCCGTCCTTGCCGCTTCGAGCAAACTAGTACAGCTCGCTTCAAGCGCATGCGTTCGGCATTGAGCGCGGAGAGATAACACCTGCGGGCGCACGCCGACGGAGCACGACAACCCCCGACTAAGAAATGCATTCGCATTTACGACGACGACGACGACGAAGGCAGAACTACGAGGCGCGCGCTCACGTGCGCTCGCGCTGGAGGAATGCAGGCGCACGCCGGCCAACGGAGCAAGACAACCCCCGGCTAATAAATGCATTCGCATTTAAAACTGTACTGCAATAATGGCTAAAATAAGAGATGGTATATTCATCTCACAGCTGCAGTTATCAGTGCCGGCGAGCTTAAGCAACTGTACAGATTCTGCTCACTTAACATTGTGGGCAAGCTTATTAAAGGAGCCATGAAGACAAAATACAAGATGGGTTTATTAGAAAGACTGCTTAGTCCCGATAATAATGATACCAATATCATCGCATTCTTTGTACAAATAACGGAGACATTAAAGAAAACGTGTGAAAGCCAATTTCCCGCAACTTTTCTATGACGTCACGGAACCTTGTTTGTGCGATTGGCGGCCGCCTAACTGACCTGTCACGACGACGCATGACTGGACGTCTGTAATAGGGCCTCTAGTTCCATCTGACCGCATCACTTGAATGCTAACGTGCAGTTAACGCACTGAAAATTATGTTTTATTGTTGGCCCGTATGATGTCATTCTCGCTCATAACACGTCACTGTGGCGCGAAATTTGAAAGTTTTTAAATACCTCTTGCTTTTTTTCGTTAAAAAACATCTTTTGTGGCAGTAATGGAGGAGCTGAGTGAGATACTGTCTCCTAGTTCTTTCAAATTAAACGAAGTTGTGTTTTCTCTTCATGGCTCCTTTAAGCAACCTTGAAGATTATGTATAAACCATTCTGAAAACTGCTAATATTTTTTCAGGGTGAGCCAGGAGCCAAAGGAGCACCAGGGAGTCAAGGTCCTCGGGGATTGCCGGTAAGTACAGAATGAAACTCACGATATATTTGTCTGTAATTTGCTAACAAAAGGCGACCTGATTTTTATAAAGGAATATGAAATGTGGGAAGAATGAGTTTTGATTGCGCGTTCTCACTGATGACGTCTGTAACGCGATAACGTCCTGCAGGAAAGCCAACTTTCTCTGACGATGATGTTGATGAATGATCGTGGCTGAAGTGAAAGAAAAAAAGCGCTACAGTGGCTGGAGTCGAACCTGGGTCCCTCGCGTTATGAAGTCAGCGTCTATCCGATCGCTCAATTTCAACAGCGTCAAAACTCAGTCCAAACTCAGACGACAACCAGAGAATCCGTCACGAGAAAACTTTGCGTTCAACCGTCGTCCTCAGTAGACGGAACGTCGCATGTTTTTTTTTTTTTATCTTAAAAGGCTACTATACGTATACCATCGGGAGACAGAAGCTTTGCCGGACTCCGTTTCAGCTATGGATATTTTTTTCGTGGCATGGTCGCACAATGTTTGGCTTGTGTTTCCAAGTGATGCATCATGTCTCAGGGCACCACGTTCAATCACCAAGCAGGTACCATCCATCGAGCACGGAATAAGAAAACTTTGGTGCCTGAAATCGTGACCACAAACTATTGTCGTTAGTCAGTGTCTGCCTGAACCGTTGAACCGTTGTTTTCGCTCAGAATGGTCAGTCAAGAGGCCAGTAGACAAGTTTGAGGGAAAAAGATAGCCTTCAGAGCAGAACTTCACCATTGCTTGCCTTGTTGGAGTCGAATACTCTCCCACCCGAAGCAGCGGTATTTCGGAATGACGCGTGGGCCGGCTCGCGCGCCTTGCTTTGATCAACTCAGCCAGGACTTCAATTTTCGAAAACTCTTCAGCACCGCAAGAAAAACCCACACAATAATACTTAGGCATCTAATTTCTGGCTCTCAATAACATATAAAATATCGAACATGACCCGACGAGCGATATAATGAGGGCGAATGACCTCATCGGCATTAATTGAATTTGTTACCACCACATAGTTTGCTGCGGGGTAAAAAGTGTAACTAATTTTTTGGTCACTTAGACCGAATTTGCCCCCTTTTTAGCAGTTGTAGTTAGATGGCCCCATGTGTACAGCGAGCATCCGATTGTTTTGAAACGTTTGGGGCCGCAATCATTTTGAGATGTAAGGTCCCACGCAGAAAAATTGAAAACACCGGTAATAGCATCAGTAATTCACCCAGTGCCTATATAAGCTCGCACTCTATTCTTTTACAATGACCAAAATCTCTAAATTTCCTAATGTCAACTGTACACATTTGGGATAAATCTGGTGTATTTTCTAAGATTGCTTTGCCTGCTGTAAAAAACATTGGTCGTCTTTGATGATCCGAAATGCCTACCCTCTCAGGGTTTTCCCGGACGTGACGGTGTGCCAGGTTCCACGACAGATGGCCCGTTCTCGCCGGTGAGTCTCCGAAAGCTCCAGCAGCCCTGCTTAAAAGCAGCCACTTAGAAAAGTAGAAGCCTATTTGAAATTTCACAGAATGCTGGTTTACCTGAGAAGAGAGTTTGTAGATGAAGCACGAGTACCATCAGGTGCGGTGTGTACAGGCGTTCTACGGGGAAGCTTTTTGGTACAAAGGGGTGATAAGCTAATAAAGGAGAGAGACACGCTGTAATGCGAAGGAAATTAAGCGATGTTCATATTGTTTTTGAACCGTGACATCACTACTGCTTTGGCTGTACTAAGTACTAAAAGAAAATGGCAATTGCGTCTCGGAATAACAATGGATGCTGAAACTACCTTTAGCACCACAATCTGCATTCCCTCCAAATCATACAAAGCAAGTCCTTCCTGGGTGCTTTTTTTTAGAGCATTCATAAGCTTGGTTTTGACCACGTATTCAGTTGATTGCGCTAACTTTTTTTGCAGGGTGAAGGAATTTATGAGCCTTCATTAACTAGTTTACTCTCTGAGCTTGATCTGGGTTTGGGAACTATTAGGGTTCATCGTGTACTATAAATTATATTTATGCTTCTCCTTAATTTCTTGTCCTGGATATTCTTTGTGCAGGGCTTACCTGGACTCAAAGGCATTCCTGGTGAGCCTGGCCCTCAAGGATCACCGGTAAGTGAACCGCTGCTTATTTTTATTTTGTAATCTGGAATTTTCTAGCTTTGCCATTTTTTGTTGTGTAGTAGCGGGTTTTATCTAAACCATGCCAGGGTTGAGATCTCACTAAGAAAGTAAGGCTGATCGCTAGGCGTGCTGCAACTTGGAGTGTGGGACCTCGCAGATAATTTTGCAAATGAGTTCATGAAGTGCTGCAACTTGGAGTGTGGGACCTCGCAGATAATTTTGCAAATGAGTTCATGAAAGCATTGTTGAGATGAATTGTTAGGCACCTGGCAAAAAAGTAAAGGCTGGACTATTGCTGGTAAAAAAAGAAAACTTTAACCTATATTGTCTTATCTATGTCCAGGGTGAAAAGGGCAGTCGTGGCTTCATAGGCCCTCAAGGAATTGAAGGTGAAAAGGTAAAACCCGAATTGTTTTCTTATTTCTGTTGCAAAAAAGTGTTCAAGCAAAGCAAGAGTAGCTGTGTTGTCACCGGCACAGAAAACGGTCGGTTGCTTCAAAAAGTGCAATACATTGTGAATGTTAAATCTTTCTGACCATAATAGAACCTAAATTACACTTATTCTAGCACAACTCATAATTTTCGCTTCATAACATTAGTAACAGCGATTATAAAGATAGGTAGAAATCGAAAACAAAATAGTCACCAGTGTCTGCAACTAAAACAGTAACTTTAATCCTTTTTGGTTGCCGTTGTAGGAACAGGGAAATCAACGTCACCGACCACGTCATGAACCCCATATTTGAATGTTTTCGAAATAATAGGGAGTTTTAGCTGACCGTTTCTCCCGGTCCGCTGCGCTCCGATAGCAAGCGGGAGCGCTACTGCGCATGCGTGGCGCGCTTGTCCGCGAGCGGCATTGGCTCCGGTTGCGCCGAGCGGCCGCCGATGCCGGAGCGGACCGTCGAACACGGTCAGCTAAAACTCTCTAATAAGGCCTGCTTGTTCACGATTGGTGGCAAAAAAGTCGTATGGGTTCCTAAACATCTACACCTTCCTTTATTGCTTGGCCAGTGACTGCTATTTTACTGTTCGTAGACACCTGACTAGGCGAGGTTTCGTCAAAGACATACACTCCTGTCCTTTGCTGCAGCGACCTTTGAGGAAGTACTTTGTTGCTTGCTTTACTGACACATCTGACACAGTAGAGATGATTGCGACTGAATTCAAAATGTCCCCAAGTTGATCGTAATTCTGATCTGTGCTTCATTTCACTTCTGGCTTTCTGGCTGTCCCTTTGCAGCAGCAAGTCATACGTTGATACACTTGTTGCGTTAACAATTACTGAGCCTGAGTAGGCGAGATTTGCATTACGGAGGGCTTTTGAAAATAAGTTATGCTTCGTTGGTACAGGGTGACAGGGGTGACCGTGGCATACCTGGTCTACCTGGAGCGCCAGGCACAAAGGTTGGAATACAGTTTACATTTTTAGAGCATTAGCTATTCCTTGTTTATTTTTAATACTCTTAAACTCCTGGACTTCACTTTGGCGTCTACAGTGACTAAAACAGTGCCTCACTCATGTATATTAGCAAATAACGCAGTCTTGACATTGCGACGTACATTTTCAGGGGGACAAGGGTGAAAGGGGCTATCAAGGTGACCAAGGTCTGAAGGGTGATCGCGTGAGTATTTTCCCCTCGAATCTGACAAATGTCGTTTTCACGAGCGAAGATATCTGTGCTTTTTAACTTTTTCGCAGGGGCCGCCTGGAGTAGGCGGGAAAAGAGGGGAGCCTGGGCTTATAGGACTTCCCGTAAGAATTTGCATCGGCTGTTTGTGTTGCACATTTGGCACGCCTGCTATTAACTCAATTTGTACTTGCAAAACTACTCACGCTGGATTCCATAGATTGTCATAAGATGTGTGGAGGGAAGTTGTCACGAAGTGTTTCATTTTGTGAAATGACCTTGTTTCTTTTCTTTACTTCCAGGTGACGTATTGGATCCAACATTTTCTCTTCATCCAGATCTTCTTTCCTGCACAAATTATTATAATCTTGACCCTAAACAACAAATCTAAATCATATCGTAAAATTGAATTTCTTAGGAATTTCGTTTTTAGACTAAATAGACCCACTAAAACAAGTTAACAATGTGGCCAGTTGTTTTAAACGGTATTAAAATTTTTAGCGTTCAAGATAATTAATTTGGGAGAACTGTTATGCCTCTGTTATGTAATGCTTGCCAGACATAAACGCGAGAATAGAATGAAAAGGGCAAACCGGCCTAATCTCTTAATTCCCCGGAAGATCCAATAATTTACCTTGGCAACATCAAGGCTGCATGTACCATTGCAGAATATAAATATAAGGAATGTGGTTAAAATTTCTACAAAGATTTTACTTGAGAGGTATCTAGGTTTTTGGAATATTTCAATGCCGTCCGTAACTTTTTTTCGCTGAGAAAATTTGCAACCACGTATTCTTATTTAAATATTAGTGTTTTATGTTTACATGTTTGAAAACTGTGTAAATGGAGAGTTAAAGAGTTTCAAAACGTCTTGTAGGGTCCTACAGGAGCAGCGGGAGGTTCGGGGCTGCCAGGACAAAAGGGAGAAAAAGTATGTTCTCTTCGACGACATTGTATTTATGCGCATTAGCAATGTGCTTTGTGTTAACAGTTATGCTTCGTATACATAGTTTTTGAATAATTTTGGTACTGTTTGATAAAACGTATAAACGAGGCAGAGCTTCAGGATTAGTAACTTGTACATGAAAGATGGTGACAATTCCAAGCTCCACTTTACGATGAAACTAACGATTTACTGTTTACTGGGTAACTCAATTCCTAAACAGAATTTTAAAAGAAAAGATCATCCTTTTACCTAAATCTTTCACACACACACGTAGAAATCAGTATGCATTCCATTGTAAATATTAGTGCCCTCTGTTCCTCTGAAAGCTTCCAAAAGGTACAACGTTGAAAAATCAAAAGATGTAGTACATCACGTCGTTGTTTTGGCTTTACAAAATTCCATAAACATTTCCACATGCTGTTTTCCTAGGGTGAAAATGGAGAAAGTGGAAAGCCTGGGCAGCCCGGTGTTCCCGGAGAGCCCGTAAGTGGAGAATTTGATGACTGCATAGATTACATCTTCACTGCTAGTAAACGTAAATTGAGGTCTCGTGATGCATTCTAAGAAAGCATTACTGGTGCGGCTGCATCATTTTAAGGCTTGTGTGACTTGAGGTACTTGAGAAGAAATATTTTTCTCTGTTCAGTTGTGTTTAAAATATAGTCCTAAACTCACTTTTATACATTGTTAACTCAGCTTCTTCGTATTTATTCGAAATTTTTTTTTCGTTGTGCAAAGAATCGGTACTTAACTCTCCTCTGTGTAGTCGCTAAAAATGCATATTTATAGTTACATAGGCAGCATCCGACCAGCCTGATGTGCCCGGTATTGCACGTCATCTGACCAAGGGGAACGTTCAGGTCTGTGACCTGCAGAAGCGTGGCTTGTGACGGCATTGGGGGAAGTCTCCGCAAAACAGAGCTTCCATATCGCAACTAAGGTGAAACAGGTTTCTAGAAACATTGTGGGTAATAGAAAACAGGTTATGAGCTTCTGCACTATGCCACAGTCATCGAATCGACTCTAGAAAAACAAGGATCACGCGCGTACAAATAAATAAAATGACCTAACAAATTAATCTACGTTCGACGTTGAAGTGCTCCGGGCAATGTCTGCG
Organism: Haemaphysalis longicornis; assembly: GCF_048455015.1. Lineage (NCBI taxonomy): Eukaryota > Metazoa > Arthropoda > Arachnida > Ixodida > Ixodidae > Haemaphysalis > Haemaphysalis longicornis. Next base: position 140,066,849 of record NW_027526204.1, read on the forward strand.
AAAATTCACTTTACCTCAGAGCAGGCAAAAGCTCCAGCAATTTTTATGCCCTTAATCAAGAATTTTCCTTTCATGTACGTGCAGCGTGACATGTTTTTAGCGTTCTAAACATTTTTTGGAGGTACTGTTAAGTCTGAACTTGATGTTGCGTTCCGTTCATAAAAATTATTGCTTTTAAGAGTGGCTTTTTGCGGTTGTGCCCTCCTTTTTTCGAAGAAAAGAAAATAAGCGATTTGATTTGACTTGATTTGTATGTTTGTTTTTTTCTTGTAGATTAAAAGGGCGAAAAATTCTTTTGAAAAATGAAAAGTTGCATTTTGGCTTTGAATCCTTCTCGGTGTCACTGGCACCGTTCTAATCTACAAGTATAGTCAAGACCCCTTAGTGAAAAGTTTGTAGTGGACAATACCATAATAAAATGAGACTTCCTTTGCATGAGACAGGAAGTCCCTCTTGTGACAAAGTTTAATCGACACTCTGCTGCAGGGTCCTCGAGGCTACCCTGGACCAAAAGGGGAGCCCGGAGCTGACGGAATGAAGGTATGGCCTTTAGAACTATGCATGATTCACTTATTTGTTTGTGTGATTCACAGCGAGGCAAAACTGCACCCTCAAAGCATGCTGTGTTGGCTACCGGTGAACAAGTCAGCGTATACCTACCTGGTATAGACTTCGACAATCAGAAAAAAAAAAAACAAAGATACAATCCGCATTTAACATAACTTTAACATAACTCAGACTACTCAGACTCAGACTCAGACTACAGCACAGAGAAAAACACGCACAAACAATAAATGGGGCAGTGCAGGGTATGTCCTCTTGTTTGTATGTATTTTTTTCAGTACTGAAGTCTGAGTCTCTTACAAGACAGCTTTGACCTGAATGAGATACGAAATAATTTAAAGGTATAATTGAGGTTTGTATTCTTCGCTCAAAAATACGAGTCAATGCTAAAACGCATGGTGGTGAATAAGTTTTAGAAGTACGCTAAACGATTCACAAGAAGCAATAGGAAACGGAGCATGGAAAATTGAATATAGTGTTTATTTTTCTCGTAGACTACCCACGTTTTTAATACAGAAATTTCTTGAAACAAAGCTTCTTTTTAATTCCTCATCTTTTGAACAACGGATGCTAAAGTCACGGGAGTAATACCTAATGAAACTCGTTTTTCTGCAGGGGGCTATGGGGCCTATGGGACCTAGAGGATTCCAAGGTCTTCCAGGTTTGCCTGTAAGTATAAAAATTAGAATGAAAATATGATTTACTGTCATTAAATACCTGAAACTCAAGAGCTCTTCGTAATGCATGCAGGGACCCCCAGGGCCACCAGGAGTTCAAGGACACGATGGGACTGAGGTACTCTTTTCGTTGTAGGCAGTGTTTCAGTTGGATTGTTTATCAAATGAAACAACAATAGCAATTTAATAAGCTTTCTGAGTTGAAATAAACATCACGTAATTTTAACTGAGCAAATGCAGTGCAACGTACATGCGCGGTACTCTTCGAGAAGCATGACGTATAAAGTTTCAAAATTAATGATTTTGGAAAGACCACAAAGACAGCACACACCTTTCTTAAATTAAAAATACTTTGCCTTCCATATATCGCGATCTTGTTTTGCAAGAGCGTTACTGTCAGCAAAGAGAGGTTTATGAATAAATGGAGCGTCTTGATGTTGCTGGCTTCTTTTACAATATTGGTGACGGCTTTGAGGTAGCAGCCAAAAAATGCACAGTCGATATGATGTATTAATGCCAGAAAGCAAGGAGTGCCATTTAAAGGAGCGAGCAGCGTACTTTCAATCAAATTTGGAAACACAGACCACAGTACTTCACCTTTAACACGGGTTTGCAGTGCATTCTGTTGCTTCAAATGGTGGAAGCCCCGTTAGGGAGATTATATGGCAATATTTCGGCAATGTCAGCGCAAAAGAATGCGCAGTGTTTCTCATTGGATGAGTGGCCCAACTTGCATACTAACGTGGTGGCCTTGACGACAGGCCCCCCAAGTTTAGACCATAAGGACAAGCCTGTTGAAGAACCACTCAGAGAGGACATAACAGGCTGCAGTCTAAGTTCCTTCGATGTGCCGTCATCAGTTTGTTCTCCCATCTACAGAACGCTTCTGTACCATGGTAATCTCTTGTTTATTTGCTCGTCACCTGAAAGAAGGCACCATTTTGATTTCAAACTAGGTTTAGTTGGTTTTAATAACTCCAAATTGTCTTTAGCCTGCGGTGGCTTTCACCTGCGTGAGTTAACATGCAGAGGCCGCTCATGGGGACATTTCTGGCGAGTCTAGGATTGCATCCACAGAGTCACTGTCCCTTCATTCTATTTTGGTAACAATCCAGCCGAACTAACAAAAAGTAATACCGTGATAAAACTATCATGCTTGTTATCGTTATCCCAATTAGACAGTCAATTGAACCTGAAAGTTTTGTTTCTGTCTTTGTGTTCACCTTCACAAGTTTAAAGCTGTGCTGAGCGTGCGAGAGTCAACGCAGCTGCACACCAATGCAACGATTAAAGGACGCATTTGTTGTGACAAAATTTTCATCGCAACAAACGAGAAATAAAAATAAAAAGTTTTTATTTCTTTGCATAATTAACATAGGTAAGTTGCATAATACACATAGGTAGTAACCAGTGAAAACAGTACTACCATAATAAGGTAGGTGCACAACAACTGCAGGAAACCAGCTTTTCAGCGCCTGTTCCAACCAATACCGCCATTTGAACCTTAGGGTTGCGTGGGCTATAGTGTGCGTTGTAATCTTGTTTTCTCGCCTTAATATTTTTTTAAAGCGAAGGTTTTTACCTCTACCAGCGAAGGTTTTTGTCACGACCGTCCGCATCAACAGAAAACTCCCGCGACAAAACAAAAGAATTTACTTGCACCCCTAGGAATCGAACCTGGACCGAATAGAGAAACAGAGCGAGAGCTCTTTGTCTTACCAACTGAACTACGAGCGCACGCGGAGACGGGGAGACAGACTGTGTACTCACCGAGCACAGCTACGGGTCTACCCCATGCGTACTCGCTGAATTCCACGTGATAGCGTCACGCGACCTCTCGCGCCGCTGTTCGCTCAGCCCACAGCACGTGCAGGGGCTGTGTGAGCGCCAGTGGTTCGTCCATTTTGTCCTCGAAGAGTTTGCACTTGTGTGCAACACCGATACCAAACAACCGACTCCCATCTGTGGAACGTGCATTGACTTAACGTTCACGAAGAATATAACTGCGGCGAAGACACCAAGTCTGAGTGGGTATCACACCGATCATAAGGCCGCTCTGAAAATTGTGCTGAGTGCAATAATAAAGAACGTGTTACAGGTACAGTGCAACACGTGATTAAAGCAAGCGGGCCGTAGTCACCTGTGGTAGGTGGTGTATAGAGCTTCGCTTCGCAACCACCTCCACAGGGAGGATTGGCCGGAACTTTTTTTCTGTGCTGGAGTTTTACGGAAGATAAACATTCGTTGAATTCATTAAAACTGGCATTGCACCAAGAGTCTTTGTGCTAAGATTTCTTTTTTTGTACTGGCATCAAATGTAGGGTCCTAAAGGAGCCAAGGGCGAAGAGGGGCCTCCAGGACCGGAAGGACCACCTGTAAAAAAGCCGATTTTCAATGCTACAAGCTAATGCTTATTTGGCAGCCGAATAACACGCCTGATGGTCGCTCTAACACCAATGCCACTGTTTTTAGCACGTAGCATGGGGTTAAAATACAATACTGAAGTTGCAGGCTGCTGTGAATCGACGAAACTGAGTTTTGAGTGGTTCGATGCAGTGTAATTTGAGCTCCAGAATTTTCACCATAAACCATGTGACAATGCGGAGCACGGAATAATTTTCTAATCGATGTTATCAATTTCTGCTTCACTGAACAACAGAGTTGTGAGAAAAAAGCTCTCTATATTGAAGCTTGGCAATCTTCTAGCCAAGTGTAAAAATGCTGTGACCACTTGTACATTGTGCTAAAATAATTTTTTCAAACAGATGCGGAGGGAGATATATTCAAAAAAAGTTTGTAAGATTAAATCGACTGCGAGTGAAAAAATTATCTGCCCTCCTTCGAAATATGAAGAATAGAAAAATATTGTAATTGTAAAGGCAGTTGAGCAGCGGCAGGGCTGTTTAGTCCATGAGCAGCCCGAACGAGCCCAGCCACAAGCGACGATGATGACCAGCAGCCGAGGAAGAAAAGAAAGTGTCCCGCCGTTCGGGAGTTTGATGATGGAGATAATTGCAAGACCAAATAAAGGAAGCTTCGCGTTCCGCCGCCTGTTGCTCACAATATTAATACCCACCCAGCACAATGTATGATGTGCATTAGGTTAACCAGTAGGAATGCACAAGTGAACGTGGTAAAAGAGTAAACTTTAGTTAGTGCAGCTAATGCAGCCTCTTTAGTGCAGCTAATGCAGCCTTAATTAGTGCAGCCTGTAGCCTTTTTGACCGTCCCCCTCGACAACTGTATAGCCAGTCTTGTACATGTTGTCGCAATAAACTTTCAACTTTCAACTTTAATATATATAAACAAATTAATGAAAATAAAACCTGTAATTGGCCGGAATATCCACACATCTTTGAGGCTCAACTTTGTATATATGAGATGAGAGTGAACAAGAAGATATAAACGAACAGTGCGAATTCAATGAACAAAGACCAAGTAACAGGCATGGTTAAGATACCGAAATTGTTGGAGACTAATGCTTGATATAGCCTGAATGCTTACAACCAATAAGGAACATTGCAAATAATACTAAAGACAATAATGACGTTTTAAGAAGTTATTATATATACTGTCAGCGATGACGCATCTAGTAATCCTAAACAATAGACCAACACCGCCGCTTTTACTTACTGCAGCCAACTACAGTTTAGTGAAAAACTTACACTTTTTCTCTATGTGTGTAGAAACATTAAGATTTTTGTCGCTAATGTAACGCACGGAAAATTACGGTAACTAACTAACTATAACAAAGCACGTTGCGGGCTGTTTGCCTGTCATATTTAAGTTAATCAGGTCGACTGCTAAAGGCGGTGTAACTTTGGTAAGAACTTTTGTCCTGCAGCTTTTCTGAACCAGCTACAGGCAGTGCACTACTCAAATCAACCCAAAGGAATGCCAGGGGCACTGTCAGAATGCACTTTTCCCAGTTAGCTGCACAATCACTAACAAAAATGAGCCGTTTCTAGTGAAATTTTCTTCATAGGGAATAACATTAACATCGCTCCGGAACGTCTGAAGCATGGTTAACTAAGCAAGTAAATCCGCTGTAGCATGCATGGCCCCCCACTAGGAAGCACGAAATGCCACTGAGACTGAGTGTATCGCCAAAGAGCAAATAATGCCTCCACAGGGCGAAATGGGCCCACCTGGGAAAGAAGGCCTCGTCGGCAAGCCAGGGAGCAAAGTAAGAATCTCGCCCACTGTGTTCAGACAGGTTCACCGTATTTTGTTCTTTGTGCTCCTGAACATTACCTATGGCATAATTAATTACCTATTGCAGAATCTGTGAGATTTCAACCGTTGTAATGGTATTCAGACGTGAACGTAGGAGTGGCAGAAGTTTTGTCACTGATCATTTCCTCTTTTTTTTCCAAAGGGCATTTTTGGCGACAAGGGTCTTCGAGGTCCAGAAGGACCAAGAGGACTACCGGGACCACAGGTAAACCTACCCGAAATGGGGACTTCACAAACACTTCAAAAAGACTAGGCAGAAAAGCAAACGCAGATGTTTCAATCGTTCTTTTTTTTTTAGAATAAAGATTGGGTGTTTCTTGCATCGAAGGAACAGCTTGCCTATATCATCCGGTGCATGGTGTATCGTGGCAGTTTAGGCCTCGTGCTTATTCTTCAGATCTCGCACAAAGGGGTGTTCTTATGGGAACAATGTTGATTTCCTTTTTGAAATTTATTAGCAGAAGTTTTTCTTGAACTGGAAATTCCAACACACCGTAGGAGTTATTGCTTGCAACAGCAGCGAAATCCTGGCATTTTTCACAGGGTCCCCCCGGAACACCAGGAAATCCTGGACCACAAGGCCTGCCAGGACTTATGGGACCAAGAGGTCCTCAGGTAATTGTTCCTATAATTTTTGGAGGCTTTTGTGTTGTGTACATGACGAGTGCATGAGTAAACCTGGCTTGCATTTTTTCAGCGACTCAAAGGATCTGTTTTGGGTGTGTTTTTTTGTTACAGGGTCTGGAAGGTCCCCGTGGACTACCAGGGGAAAAAGTGAGTGACCATATTCAAGCTGAAATTATGATTTTGGCAGTATAATAGTGTTTTCAAAAATTATATGCTAATGCTTCCCTGTGTACATGTAGTCAGGGGTAACTGAAACTGAGACAGGGAAAAATGAACCTGAATCCTTTCTTTCACGGTGCCAAAATGGTGGTGCGTGTCTGAAAGAAAATAAGAGGGGAGATGTGTGCGTATGGTAATTACACAGCCACCGTGGCACTATAGCTGAGATGATTAAAAAACAATGGTGGCATTCAAGAGTTTATTTGGTGCTGAGGACTGCTGTTTTCACAACCGTTGTTCCCAGGGGGAGTGCATCTACCAAGCCAAAGAAGAATATCTTGTAGCACCTAGCCGGCAGGTGAGTGTGTGAGTAGTATATAGTTAAGAAATTGGCGAGGCAACAAACTTTTTCCTCGTGCCTCAGTACAGTTCATGTAAGCATTCTGTATTTACTATTTTTGTTTATTCGTGATATTTGTGAAAAATCTCGGCATGCAAGACAATCTGGTTTTTGAACTAGTTCCGTCCCGAAGTATGTATAACAAAGTTGCATAATTAGCCTGAAATTACAATTTATTTGCTGCCTGTCTGGTCCATGTGACTTGATAAGTAGCCTGCGATAAAATGAGACGTGCTGCAAAAGCTACGATTCAGAATAAACATACAAACAACAAAATCTTTTGTTTTCAGGGAGCGACGGGAGCCATGGGACCACCAGGAATGGTATGGTTTCAGTTTATTGGTTTGACGTTCACATTATTTATCGCTGGAAGTCTGCACGGGAACAACCTTCCATTTGTCAAAGCATCAACAAAAAGGAATTTTAGGAGAAACACTCCTAGTAGCCGAAGCTTTATTATCTTTTATACGTTGCCTAATCATGCGCTGGGACCTCTATTTTCTACAGTGGCAGGTGTTTTTAAGATGTACAATTGTAGTATTGCTAGTTTTTACGCGGTTAAAAATTCTAATGCTAAGTACAAGGATTGTGGAAAGACATAGCCAGTCGTCTTGTTTGTGTGAAGTTACAGCCTTTATAAAATAAACCTTTTTGTGTCAAGCTTATAGCAAAGTACAGTGTAACCCCGCTCGTACGTCCCCCGGACTTACGGCGACCCGCTTCTTACGACGGATCACCGTGGTCCGGGCAAACTCCCCATAGAAACAATGCATTAAAAACCCCGCTGATATGACGCTCGTGTGCACGCGGTCCGCTTCATACAACGGTCCCTGGCGCGGAAAAACCGGCGTTTTGCTCATATTTTACACCACTTCGACGCCTCGTCCCGACCTTCTTTATTCTTAATCCCCGCTTAACGCTGCTTGATGTGTAAGGGCCCGCAGGCGGGCCAGACCACCTCCTGAACAGACGCAAGCAAGCAAGCGGGTACTCCTGAGCGAAAGTTAACCTGCGACGGCTCCACGCGGCAGCAGTACGGCAACCTGTCAACTGCGAGAAGTCGAAGTTCAGGTGGCAGGCAGGCCGTGAATTTGAAACTCCCGTCGAGCCGCCGACGAACGCGAAAACATGTACGACGCAACCCCACGGCGATGACCGAACAGCCGCTTTCCTCGCACGCTCGAGTTTTTTCTTCCCTTTCGTAAAGTTTATTCCCTTCACGACGCTCTCTTTCCATCTATCTCTGCTCTCTGCTTATCAGTGTCGTTCAAAGTTTCGTTGTTACTTCGCTCTTTTCTTTGCTAGTGTGCCTCGAATCACGCACGTCCGCCGCAAAGGTGGAGACACGCATACGCGTATACGTTGGCACCGCCATTTTGGGTCACTCGCTGACCACCGCAGGAAGTAAGCAAGACCGCGCTATAATTTTCGCCGCAACACAGTTTACTCGCGAAGTTTGAATCATCTTATCAATTTCGTGTTGCCGGGTCTTTAAGAGGTGGGAACCGAAAACAGCGATGTGTTGAGCCCTTTCACCCAATAGCGACGGCACAGTACCGTTCAAAAGGTGTCTCCACCATGTACGGCAATGCCGGTTTTTTTTCCATCTCCACCTTGTACTATCGCTCGTTTCGCTTGGCCTTGGCAGTTTCACACTCGCCTTTTCCCCTCTCAATTAGCTAGACCACGTCGGCTTTATCTCGCGCTCGCAAGGCGCGGGGCTGGTGTCGCGTAGCGTGCGGCACGGGTGTCGCGTAGCGTGCGGCGCTTAGCTGGCTTGCGGGCTAGCTGGACGCCATGGAGGGGAGGGGGGCACAACACAGGCTTTGCTTTTTCTTTTAAACTTGGGGGTTTTCAGCTAAATATCGCAAATCACGTGAGAACGCGCTAACTATAGTCGTTTAAATATGTTCCTAGCCCACCTATCATGTGAGACTATAGGCCGGCATTTACTCGATCCCCCGGTCGTACGACACCCAGGTCATACGACGCTTTCTCGCGGTCCCTTGAAATCGTATTATCGGGGTTCCACTGTAATACATTTATGTAGGCTTAGAAAACTAATGCATGTAGTAGAAAAAACTCCAGCACTTGCAGCGCTTGTGATGTCCTGGTAACATGAAGAATGTATTTCGAAGAATAATTGAGTTCATACTTACAGTGACTTATGATTTTCTTTCCCTGAGAATATGCGTTATGAAAGCACGTGAAAGCATTTCATCAGGTTTGGCGGCGTTAAGATACGGCACATATAAAGTTATGAATTCTTTAGTCTACCTTCCTTTTCCTTAAGTACCATTATATACCGCATAACTAATTTGTGTTTATGCCCCAACAACTCCGTTTTATACTTTCTATATCAGACGCCGACCCCTTTTTTTTATCTTATACAATTTCGTGCTGATTTAATTGGGTTCGACCCCACAGTGTCACTAGCCAGCCAGAAATTTTAAATCGGTGGATGATGATCAGTGAAGTGTTGGGTGCAATTACTTGCAGCAAAATGCAGAACGCAGTGTTTAACGGATTTTAAATTATCGCCAATTATTTACCAAACGGTATTGTACGCCATCCAGTAATATACGACACAACAAACCACATGCAAAGCTGCATATGCTTCAAATATATGTCTATGTCTATGTCCTATGTCTATGTCTATGTCCTACAAATTGTCAACCACGATAGAAAATCTTAATCTACAATTATCGTAATCAGTTGGCATCTGTAGGACAGAACAACTGTTTTCACTTTCCAAAGAATCTGCAGTGCTACAGCTTAGCAGGTACGTCACCATTTCCTGTTGCAAGAACAACTGAGCCTTCTCTTATTTCAGCATTGATAAGAGTAGCACGCGGTGTGATTTGCTAACAGCGTTTGGCTGGACCCTTTTTTCTTCTTGTTTACAGGCGTTCTGACGCGAAATTTTCGTTACGTCTTTTTTTTCGCTGCGGGCTGCCTACCAGCCCACTAAGAATATTATGGCACACTAAACGATCCATCGCAGCGTAAATAATTTATTCTATTATCCCGTCTGTTTATGTCTGTTTTGGTTTCGACAGAACGAACACCGAGGAAGCCACCATGACAGTACGGCGCTCATGACGCCACCGTTCTTGTCGCCCGCGCGCCCAAACCGGTTGTGGTCTCCACTATCTCCACGCCCCCGGGAAGCATTACGTCTGTCCGAAACATAGGTCGGCGTACTCACTCGTGAGTGCACTCATTTGTACTCATTTGTACTCAAACTCACGAGTGAGTACGTTGATGAGTGATCACACACCCAAAAAAAAATAGTGAGTACGATGACGAGTGAGTATAGGGGTAAGTCCACTACTCGTGAGTACAGTACTCATGAGTACACTACTCATGAGTATGAGTACTCATGAGTACAGTATTCATGAGTATGAGTACTCATGAGTTTGAGTACTCATGAGTTTGAGTACTAATGAGTACACAGCACTCATGAGTACACAGCACTCATGAGTACACAGCACTCATGAGTACACAGTACTCATGAGTACACATCACTCATGAGTACACAGCACTCATGAGTACAATACTCATGAATACTGTTTTTCCGAGTGCTTGCACTCTTGAGTATATGCACTCCTGAGTACAGTAGTGCAAACAGTAGTGCAAACAAGAAAACGGACGACAAAAGCTGCCACCCGAAGACACGCAGAAAAACGCAGTTTACGGCCACGGGTGCACCGACAACCCCCGAGCTCCCCTGAGCCCGACCCGGCCTGAGAACAAGAGGAGACACCAGACGCAACGCGAGGGCTTACGTTTCGTTTTGCTTTGTCACATGTACTTGCCTTCGCGCAGTAAGTCGCCCAACGACAGTGCACCGGGTCAGACGTTTTCTTCCTCTGTCTTGATTTATATGTAACCTGTGTTTTTCTAATCAATTAAACAATTTATTTTTTCTACTTAGTCTTTCATTCGAGCTACGACCTAGCTAACAGTGCAGATAAGTTGATTATTCGTGAGTAATACAAATTGAGTACTCATGAGTACAGATTGAGTACTCATGAGTGCAGAATGAGTAGTACTCATGAGTGCAGAATGAGTAGTACTCATGAGTGAAAAATGAGTAGTACTCATGAGTACAGATTGAGTACTCATGAGTACAGATTGAGTACTCATGAGTACAGATTCAGTACTCATGAGTACAGATTGAGTATGAATACTCGTGAGTACAAATGAGTTTGAGTACAAGTGAGTACGATTACAAATGAGTATTTGATGAGTGAGTACGAGTGATTTTGTGAACAGACGAACTTTTTGAGTCTGAGTTTGATTGAGTACAGCGTGAATGAAAAAAAAATGTGATTGAGTTTGAGTGAGTTCTTTCTGTTTTGCCGACCTATGGTCCGAAAACCGTGACTTGATAAACACGGCGGAGCAGCGTGCGCCAGTCGCAGCCAGTGCGTTGGCCACGTCACGGGAGCTCAGACGTCGGCAGTTTGGGGCCAGGAGCAGATGACGTCACGCTGATGCCGATGTTGAAAGGGTATCCGTTCGGAGCTTTCTCGTGCACGCAAAGATAAAATGAATTTAAAATATGTTATACTGAATGGTTACTGTTAAAAGTTGCTAGCAGTAACTGTAAAAGGCTTCCTTTGTATATGAAGATATCTCCCAGCAAGTTTCAACAGTAATCGTTAAGTATAACTTATTTTAATCCATTTTATCTTTGCGAGCACGAAAAAGCTCAGGATGGATACTCTTTAAACATTGGCATCAGCATGACGCCATCTGCTCCTGACCCCAAAGACTGCCGACGTCTGGGCTCCCGTGACGTGGCCAATGCGCTGGCTGCGATTGGCGCGCGCTGCTCCGTCGTGTTTATCACTCCAATATTTTGGCACATACGTCATGCTGCCCGGGGGCGTGGAAATAGTGGAAACCACTGCCAGTATGAGCGCACGCGTGCGTGCTCATGCGCGTGTCCAGACTGGCAGTGGTGCAACAATAACGGCGACGTCACGAGCGCCGTGCTGTGTTTAAGCGGCCGCCTATAGGTGTTCGTTTTGTCGAAACCGAAACTGACACGAATAAACCAGGCTGTAAATTATTATTAAAGACGATATGTAGTCTTTCTTGGGCTACTTAAACGAAGAAATTTTGGTCGGTCTGTCTGCTTGTGACTCGATTAAAACAGTCGGTGAACAAAGCTGCACAATAGGTTAATATACCCACAGCCAAATCTAAACGTGTAAGTCCGCTGGCAATGTTTACACTTGTCAACATTGTTGAACAAGAACAATACATTACGCAAATCTGAGGCAAGAAATCAATACGTGAATGATATTTGCAGTGCTCCTTTATAAAAAAATAATAGATGCTTGATTTGTTAGGTTAGAAAATTCTGCATCTACTGCATAAAAAAATTCCCCCCGTCGCCTGCAGTCGCTTGCGCCACAATAGCTTCTGGCGGCATTTAAAAAAATCAAACGGCAACAGTTACTAAAGGTTCCACTAGATAGGTTCTACGTTCCTCTTGAAATGCACGTGGAGAAAAGCAACCCGGTTCTATAAAGGTTGAAGTAGGGTGCCTCGATTCACCCGCGTCTCCGCCGTACTGCAACGCTGGCATAGAGACATCTGGTCAGGTGCAGTGGAACGCGGTAAATTTAATTTGGCTTGAGCAAACCTCTAGCGTGTTTACCTTGGGAGCAGCGCGACGGGAGAGGAGCAGCATGAGAGGTGAGCGGGAAAGCTAAGGGGGGCATTCACTTGGCAAACGTCGACGAAAAACTATCGTCTTTCGTCGACATTTGCGATGAAAGAAGCAGATGGGCGGCCAATTTTTTACGCTGCGATTGACCGTGTAATGTGCCATTCTATTATTACTGGGCTGGTAGGCGTCCGGCAGTGAAAAAAAAACGAAACAAAAATTTTATGTCAGTACTCCTTTAGGAACTCAAAACGATAGCAAGCACGTGCTATGATTTGGCAACAGTGTTCAGCTGGGCTTCACAATTCCCCGCAGCCCGGCGAGCGAGGAGCTCCCGGCGATCGCGGGCCCGCCGGTTCCCCCGGTCAAGTGGGAATGCCCGGTCCCGCGGGGTCTCCGGGTCTGCCGGGCACACCCGGAACAAGAGGCCAGCCAGGCATGCCAGGTCTCCCCGGACTTCCGGTCAGTGACGCACTTGACTGACCAGTGTTTCGTTTTCCTCGCAAGCAGTGCACGCACATGGGGAATTTTCACAGCAAAGCTGTATACCTCTGCCCCCAATTCATCGCCGTGGGCAAAAACAACCTCCGTTGGCAGTAACGCCAAGGCGCCAAGGCCTAAGACGCCAAGTGCATGCATCAGGCTAATCAAGCATATAGCACAAAGCTCAGAATTCGTTTAAGGAGACCTCAAAACAACCACCGAAACCGCATTATGGATGATAACGCGCCTGTGGGCAATGCGACCCCCCACCATGTGTTCCTGCTGAACGTTATGTTTGCAGATTACCTTCCAAGGCTAGGCACGACTGGTGCGCCAAAATAGGGCAGTTCTTGCCCAAGACGCCGAGCGCATGCGTACGGCTAGGCAGGACCCAGCATTTGCCGCCAGAGAAGCCGAGCGTAGTGTCAGTAGATAAGGTATTAGAGCACCGCCACTGAGGCACGCTAGTCAGCAGCGGCGGCCAGTTTGTCATTCATCAGTGTTGCGAGACTGCCGCATCTACGGCCTCGCCGTTAACTTCGACCGGGTCGTTTGTTAACAACACTACCGAAGATGCAGCAAAAGGGCACCTTTGGACATACTTCTCGTGCTGAAACGTTGCTACACGCGTTATCTTTGATTCGCATTCGGAACGACGTCAGTCACGCGCAGCCGCAGAGCAGGGAGGACAAGCTAAGCCTACCAGAGTTGACCGACTTAAACACATAAGCAACAAAACGGCGGTGCCCATGAACCGTCGCAGTGTAACCAAATGTCACGTAATGCGAACTTAGTGCAAACTGCAGGAGTAAAAGGTGCCGATACTCTGTACCCTTATCTAACGACGCGGGTTGAGCGCAAGCGACAAGTCCGCCGTGACGACGAGAAACATTTTAGCATACCCTCCTAGTGGTTTACAACAACTTTGCTGGGCGTCCCCTTTCGCAGGGTGGGATGGCGACCAATTTTTCTTCTCTAATAGCACTTCTGCATGCAGTCGAACGTTGACATTGGAAACAAGTGGGTGACAAGCTGCAGCAGATGTTGTGCGTGCACGGGCTTCGTGCTAAGTTAAAGGGGTATTTTGTGTAACGAGAATGAACAAATAAAACCAGGAGTCTTGATTCTGCCATAGAACGAACTTATCATTATTTATAGACAATCATGTCACCAATTCTTGCATTTTTAATAATTCAGAGATTACAAGAAATAATCGACGCGTTAGAAATTGAACCTTCTTGCAAATTTGCATGTTAAGCATCACTTCATATCAATATTAGTGCCACAATTTCTACTGTTGTTCTGCTTGCAAGCGATTTTGCGCTAAGTTAAGGTAGTTAACTCGCACTATAGACAGCTATGTCCTATTTGTCCCAAGTTAAGGTAGTTAACTCGCACTATAGCCAGCTATGTCCTGATTGATCAGAACTGACCTGCCCCTAAAAAAAAGAAGGCAAGTGGCTAACCATGAGCATACTATTTAAAAACTCGCCTCAGAATCTGAGGCCCCGAACTTTACATTTTTCGCCTTGGGTATATAAAGAAGGGTTCTAACCCTTTAGGCATTAGGGGGGAAAGCTTTTCATGCTGGTTCAGTCTCACCTGCTTACGTAAAAGTGCTTTTATTTAGTTTTCTGCCGTTTACATTCAAGGGTCGGGGCTTTACAGAAGAAGAAATGAGAGAAATGTGCTCAAGTGTGCTCCGAGGTAAGCCTTTTCATCATTATGCTTTAACTTCTCTGAATGATGCTATGACAAATCCTGTCTTGATGCCAGTTTGAGTCTAATATTGCTGAAAAATAATTAGGTTTCTATCCAGCCTACTGAGGACAGTGCATTAGACAGTACGATAACATTAACAACACTAAAAGGCGCACCCTACAGGGTTCTTTGTTGAGCAGCGTGTTAACGACGTTCTGCAATGCCGCCGTAGTCAACGCTGAAGTGTGTCTATTCCATTTTATTTCATTTATTAACGTGATTTTGTTAGAATACAAACATTTTCGCTCATCGCTCGAGACCGACATATTTTATACGCAAATTATGCATCTAAGCATTATAATCATCATCATCATCAAGCATGATGAAGGAAAATAACCGGCCGCATCTATTCAATATATGTTTGATGACACTTTTATGTTTCATAGAAACGCCGTGCAGGACTGAAATTTGGAGCCGTTGGCAGAACATTGAGTGTGTGTAAAGATACTCCGTGTCTAAACAGCACTAAATAATGTCTGATGACTGGAATGAAACGGCTTGGTCACTATCTACTGTCATGACGTCATATTTTCACGGCTGGATAACGCAAACAGCTCTGTCTGTATAGAAGTCGTGAGTGGCAGGGAAGCTAATTAGTTTATCACTCGAATGGAAGGCGCTGTGCAGCTGAGCCTAATGATGCGGGTTCGATTCCCAGCAGAGGCGGCCGCTTTTCTGAAGAAGGAAAAAAGCGAAGACGCCCGTGTGTTGGAGAGTTCGGCGCATGGTGAAGATCCCCACGTGGTTAAAATTAATCCGGAGCCCTCCACTACGGCGCCCCTCATCGCCTGTGTAGCGTTGGCGCGTTAAACCTCATAATCAATCAAATCAACTCGAATGAGTGAGCCTCCCCCGCAAATATCTCAGCCTGAAAGTATCATGTTAATGGATCTTCAATCTGTCCTTTGTCGCCTTTATGTGGCAGGTTAATAATATAGAGTACAATATATTTGGAGCCAACACAGCGACCTACCCAATTCTCAGAGAGTACAAAATGTTCACTTAGAAAAATTACAAAATATGTTCATTTTTTAAGATTCATTCTAGTAATTGAATACGCTAATAGGTGTACATGCAACAAATGGGGCCAAAAGATTTCTTGCCATAGTGACAATGGGCAAGTAACTGAACAAAACAGTGAGGAAGCTGCCAAATCACAAATTAGTCAAATGGGAAAGAAACTCACCTAATAAAAGATTAACAGTAGTGCCTCAAATGGGAGGCTTCTGTTTTTCAACGTGGTTATGAATAGAATTCTATACAGTGTTCGATTGTATTCGAGTGCTGGTAATGGTGCGAGTTCTTTGTTCCGCTTGCAATCAGCAAGCAAGCATCAGCGCTACTGTATATATATAGGGCAAGAAGCAAAACATGTCTTTAGTGATACTGTCTTGCGTCCTTAAAAGGACGCAAGGCCAGTATCACCAAGGACTTGCTTTACATTGCACTTGTTTATTATAGAGAATGCCTTTCGACTATTCGACATTTTTTGGAGCGGGGAACATCCTAACCTTCAGTGTTCTTCAATGTTGAATGCTTCGAAATTTTCTAATACTAAAACTGATATATAAGTGAATAATTATTATTCGGTAGAATATTCTAAAAATGAAACGAACAATCGCGCACACATTTTTAACTCCAGCTGGATGTCGAATAACGATAACGATGCAACTGTTCCCTTGGCTGCCTCTTTTACTAGAAGTTAGGATAGAATTGCCTTTGAAGCATTCCCTTCTAAGCGTGCTTGTTTGGCATCTGGTTTGATTGCTGTGGTGCACATTGTTCGGGGTGCGATGGCCCTGTGGTCGTGCCCTGATTTTGACTGCGCCATGCAACGCACAGAGCAGTTGAGTGAACTGACAAACAAGCTGCGGGGTCCTCCCGGCTCTCCGGGACGAGGGAAGCCAGGAAAGCCAGGACCACCGGGGCCACAGGGGTCTCCAGGTATACGCACGTTCGCGGACTCCTGGCTGTCAATATGAAATGCAGGGCACTCGCAAAAATAGCCTGCTCGTTTCCGCGTTTCGCATGAAGGCTTGCAAAGCATGCTTGCAGCGTGCACAACGTGTCCAAAGCAACATTCAGACAATGTTACGCTCAAGAAGTTGTTTCCCCACGTTTTTGTGCTCATTGTGCAAATGCGTTAGCCTGAGCACTCTGCTTTTGCGTGTTTATGCAATTCAGCCTTTGCATCTGAAACGCTAAATTTATAGCTGCCACGATGTACAGCCTACAAACATTACTGTATAATGGCAAAGTATTACGTAGGCTGACAATTAGAGTTGAGTCTACCATTTCCCCCCCCCCCTCCACGTTTTCCAAGACAATAATTGTTCAAAGTTCAGCTGTTGAGCCCAAGGATGCAGGTTCGATTCCCGGCCACGGTGGCCGCTTTCTGATGGAAGCGAAAACGCCCGAGTTTTCGAGATTTCGGCGCACGTTAAAGATCACCAGGTGGTAAAAATTAACCCGGAGCCTTCCGCTACGGCGTACCTATCGCCTGCGTAGCGTCGGCGCGTTAAACCCCATAATCAACCAAGTCAAATAATTGTTCAAAGCATAACCTATTAAAGAAGTGGAAGCAGTATCACCCTGTTCATAGGATTGCGTGCATGTTTCCTTGCCAAACATGCATCCTGGTTTCTTCAGCAGCTCCTCTATGCTCTTTCCAGAAGTTGAGAGGTGGTCCTAGTGATCTGTCCATTTCGACGTACATTAGCAAAAAAATTTTGGGGGCTTACGAGTATTCAAGCGACTGCTGATGAACTCCATTTCACCATGAATGATTGTTTTGGAGATGGCCTGCATGGATCAGAATGGTAGGAGCGTCTGTCTAGAATGGAACTTCTGAAGGCCATCCGCAGGCTGCAAAAAACGTTTGTAACATTCATTCCATTTGCACCGAACATATTAAAGGAACTTGTTTAGAAATATGTACATTGTTATCACGATCTGTATCTTCACTACCTTTATACAAACTACACCTAAGTATCCCGCTCTCGACCCCTATGCTATTTTTCTAAACTATGTTTACGTTTACGTACGCACAGCACAAAATGATAAAATATAGAGTGTATGGTCATTCATTTTTCCCAGTACAACCCTAACACGACAGTACGACATAACCAACTCGCTAATTGCCACAACTTTGTGGGACTTTTAGCTTTATTACTTCTCTTACAGCACCCTTCATGACACCTGCATAAAACCATATTGTGCCCATGTTGACCAGCCGTTATAAAACAATACTAAACCGCAACCTAAAGGATGTTCTAAAAATACTAGCTCTCAGCTCTTTATGTTACCAGGCTAAGTACATGTGTATTGATAAGCATCAGCGGTGACTATGTCCGCCCAGGGAGTGACTAAGATTTACCATCATGGCGGTTTTTCAATCTCGTAGAAGAGCATAGCTACGTTTGGAGGTAGAATGGAGGAAAACACACGCAGCCCTAACTCCATGATATTGTAGTTTAGGTAAATTTCTGTCATTGTGCTTCCTTCGCGTTAACATTGCAATGTTGTGTTTTGTCAACTTGGTCTCAAGGTGTACTCTATAGACTGTTGAGGGACTACAACGACATTGCGTTTGAGCGTCTGGTTTGATTCATCCTTCTTAGCTTTCAGTCTGGTGCTTTGCTGACAATAGCTGTTCTCTAATACAAGGTGCGAGAGCATGAGAAGAGTGCGTCCTCACTCTCAAAAGATTCATTAATGCATTCACGGTAGGCGCGATAATTTAGGAGTGATACTGGGCATAACGCATCCGAGAGCAGTTTAACACCTAACTAAATAGTAAAAGAAAAGCTATCTGCAGAAAAAGAGATACGAAATTTGTTGCAATAGACGATACGAAATGCGATGCGCCCAGCGCAAATGTCCCAGCTGACAGCAGGGCTCCAGGGTCCACGTGGAATGCCAGGGAAGTCTCGGCAGGGGGCCACAGGAAAGCGAGGAAAGCCGGGAATCCCAGGTGAGAGCGTGCATGGCCGAGCCATCAGTGTGTGGCGTGAGGGCACCAGGGATGGGCTGGAAGTTATACTGCGCACGTCTGAGTTACTGACATGACATGCCGCAAACTCTGAACGTAATAGCTTGGACAATACCGTGACATGGTAAGCACAACAGTGACACGAGGAAACCACGAGTATAAATTAAGTGAACGTCACATGTATTGGCATCGCAGGCAGTCACGGTAGAGAAATACAATGCGTGGTACAATATGCCGGTGTCCAACTTCCGTTTGCCCTGCTGTTACTATATATTACCAAGTAGGACGAAGTATCTCAGTATGTTATTTCAATTTTATTCAATTCTTGTTATTGTAATTCTATTCAATTATTACAGTGTAATATGGTCAGTTGTTTTGTTTTAGAGGACATCCGAGTGGATCCAGAACGAAAACGAAGAAACGACACATTCCACCTCCCCAACATACTTCAAAGGAGTTAGCCTTGATGGAACCAATAAAGATTGAGACATAGAAAAAAAGCGCCAGTGATGACACCCATTACTTATTTGTTTGCTTTGGCTTAAGCATTTGCAGTTACAGAATTATGAAAGTGTACAGTGCGTGCTGAAAATGAAAGAATATCACATGTATGCGGCGCCCGTGTACGTTGAGAAGGAGTTATGTTCACCTCTGAGTTTATACCGAAAAACGATGTGGGATAAATATGCGACATAAAGACACGTTAGGAAAATGCCACATATTGAAATTTACAAAGTTTCAATGCTATTCATCAAATAAGGAATGCTTAAAATAGCAACATAGATCTGGTTGCTTTACATTTCACAGATCTTCTGAATGTGCGTTCACATTGGGACCATCTCTCACTTCTGTCCTGCTTTGTGCTGTACCGCTGTTCTACTGTTGCTCCCATATAAAGTATATCGTTACACAGCAGGCAGTAAATCCTGACATGTAACAACGCTTAGTGTCGTCATAAAAATATCCGCATGAAATTTGATATTTTCAATTGCTTTGCGTCAAAATTCTCCGGTCCTGAGATGGACTGGCATCTCAGTGATTTTAACTTTAAAAAACGTTTGCCTGCGCCATTGCTCGCGACTTGCATGTGCGTTTGGCCTGTAGGCTACAAGACCCGCACCGGGAGAAAGGCACTTGGATGAGAACTCCAGAAATGCTCACTGGGCTTTCATTGTGCAGGCGACCCAGGTACACCCGGACTGCCTGGTGAGCGAGGTTTTATGGGGCTTCCTGGGCTGCCAGGGCCCCAAGGGCAACCTGGACCAACAGGTACGCCTCCGTAATACTAAGAAGACATTCCTTGGGTAACGTGGACGAGTGAAACGGAGCCCATTAATTCATAATACTTTTTGCCTTATGACGATGCTTTAAAGTAATTTCTCACGCATCTTTCAGGAGCTGTATAAAAATCGATGTACTAGCACGCGTTCGAATATTAGACACAAGCAATTATCTTACGGACGTAGGGCAGTCGCATTACTTAGCGCATATCCTACACAGGCTACGTTACCTGTTCCATTTTGTTTACGTAGCCCTTAATAGATTTTAACATGTTCTCATTCATCAGTTATATTTCTACGGCGCTGATATTTCACTACCTTTAATCTGTTATTTGGGGTCAGAAATAAAGCTTGCACGCCGGTATCAAAAGTGGCTATAGAATTAATGTTTTTCCTAACCATATCATAGCCAATTGAGGATGGTCGCATAAATTGTTTACACATAGCAACCAACAATACTCGTCTTGGTTGCTATGTGTCGTGTCCTCCTTATTTTCTCTTGTGACTACATGTGCTCAAACTATTGCAAGGATCACTACAATCCTGTTGTGCGCCAACTTTGCTTGTGTACCGATCATACTACTGGCTCACCTTTCCATGGATGATGTTAAATCTGTTGTATTTTCTCCCTCGGTTTTTTTAAAGCCCTTGTTACCCCATGCAGTCAAACGGCTGCTGGGATGAGCCCCTTCTTGTTTCTCCCCAAAAACGTATGTCCCTACTTTGCATGTTGGCCCATTTTTTCTCTTTGGTGTTCCATTTGTTTGTCCTCCTGTCTTGCTTTCCTTTTGTTTATCCGAACAAGTATACTCTTTCATGTTTTTCGCTTTCCCCCATTTGTGCAATCCTCCTGTTATTGCTGTTGTCATGTTTATGTAGTCTTCTTGTTCTTGCTGTTGTCGTGTTTACGTGGCTTTGATATTGCTCCCGTGTTTTCCCCATATTCATCATGACCATCGCAAGTCCTCGTTTCTGCCCCCCCCCCTTATGTAATGCCCAAGACAGGGCCTCTAAGGGTAAATAAATGATGAGTGATAATGATGAAAGTGGTGTACTGAAGTAAAACATAATTTGTTTAACCATCCTTCCAATGGTGAATCTGTAGTGCCCCAGTGTACTACAGCAGCAGAATCGTGGGCAAGCTGATGTACAACCTAGCAGCTAGCTGCTTCGGATAGCTCACGAAAGCTGAAGGCGAGGGTACGACGGAAGCCTGCCCGGTCGGGATGCATGTTTAAAAATTAAAGGCAAGGAATTCAGCCACAAAGTCAGTATGTAAGTTGTATATACGGAGATTACATATTGACCGAGACTCTTTAAACGTACTCTGATGAACTTTAGTATATGGCTGTAACAACCAACTACACCGATTTTCACATTTTTCAGGCGAAAAGGGCAGCAAAGGCGATCGTGGCCCGGAGGGAATCGGTGTAGAGGGGCCCATTGGCCCTCGTGGATCACCCGGTAAGTGAGGCTCTAACATCACTTCGTTCAATATTTAGACAGTGTCATGCACTGTTGTAAAAAAGGGACTGTTTAATGTCTCACAGGCCAGAAAAGTTTAATCAGGGCATTGCGAACGTGTCCTTTTTCGTCTTAGTTTTCCCATTAACGTTATTTTACTCTTTAAGGCATTAAAATCGTAAAGCGTCACAAGCGGTTATAAAACGTCGTGAGTTAATTGCTTTTGAAAAGGACCCAAAAATATTGCATTCCTACAATTAACATATGTAACGTTATTTGTTGCTGCGAACATTATCGTCGGCTTCAAAATGGGACAAAATGAACTACAAGAAACACAACCGCAATTATGTTCACTATATTATCAAATGAATTACGAGCTGATTGTAATACAGGCTGGTAAAAAGCACAATTGCACCTTAAAAAAGAAACGCCTTACGCGCTTAGGTGAAGCTCAGTTCCTCGTTTCAGAAAAGGTATTTTCGGCTTACCCAGAAGAAAGAAACATGGCCATTTAAATGGCACGATAAGTACCTGAATTTTATTTACATGAGCACGCTTTTCTAATTCTTTGTGGCGCATTAAAACATGTTAAAGGAGGAAAATCCCAAGAGTTGTTAACGTGCTTTGTGTGTTACTGCTGTAAGCCAAGCTATTATTTGAATTGGTACAGTCATATTTTGCACTAATCATAGAACAGCCTGTATGTAAAGTTTCATGGGCTGCATTGGAAATAAAAAAACACACATGCAAGTCGGTCACAATGTAAAGGCGTTTGAACATGATGTGTATAATCAACAACACCGAACGCATAACATATACAAAAGTGTTTAAAGGAAGATGCAAACTGTAGTTTGATGTAAGCAATACTCGAATATCTGTGTACGCTGTACCCAGCCTAGTCTAAATGTATCTCTGTCTACACACTGCTCTTGCATAGTTGAGCTTTTCGATTATTATTCTCGACACTGAAAATTACGTAAAACAGTTTAAGTTGCCAGGTGCTATTAGCAATGGTAGCCTATCATTGTCCCTGAAGAAGAACGTGTATGACAACTGCATCTAACCGGTACTCACCTACGAGGCAGAAACTTGCAGGCTCACTAAAAGGGTTCAACTTATATTAAGGATGACTCAGCGAGCAATGGAACAGAAGATAATACACGTAACATTTAAGGACAATAAGCGAGCGGAGTGGGTCACGGAACAAACGCGTGTTGAGGACCTATTAGTAGAAATTAAGAATTAATGGGTGTGGGCAAGGCATGTCATGCGAAGGCAAGATAACCATTGGTCATTACGGGTAACAGAGTGGATCTCTATAGAAGGCAAGCGTAACAGGGGCGGCAGAAAGTTAGATGGGCAGACGAGATCAAGAAGCAAAATGGAGAGACGAGCTAGTTGGTTCGCAATTTCCATGAGTGAAACTTAAGCGCAAAAGTTTTTCACAGGGACGAGAAAGGGAACGACACAGGCGCTTACTATCAACTGAAAGTTTTAATGAAAACGAATACACATTTATACCACCCCCAGACCGAACAACCCAGCACGTGTGCCCTTCGCACATGCGTACGGCCGTACAAGAGAACCGCCCCATTCGTTTCTCTTCTCCTTTCCCTCCTCCTCTACCCCCTCTCCTTGAGAAGTTGCACTTCTTTATCTGAGAAGTTGCACTTGAGAAGTTGCACTTAAAGAAGTTGCACTTCTTTATAAAGAAGTGCAACTTCTCAAGGAGAGGGGGTAGAGGATGAGGGAAAGGAGAAGAGAAACGAGAAGGGAATGGGGCGGTTCTCTTGTACGGCCGTACGCATGTGCGAAGGGCACACGTGCTGGTTTGTTCGGTCTGGGGGTGGTATAAATGTTGTGGGAATTGCGGAGCTCCGCCATCTTTCCTATCCCCTCGGCCCGCCGCGGAGGCGAGAGGGGTGTTACCTCTCTCTCCGCGGTCGCGCGCTTTCCCCTCCGGGAGGATCCCCGTGAGAGCGGGGGGCGCTGCCGAACCCCTCACGTGACAGGTTTTGCCCGGAAGCTCCGGCGCCCTGGTCCGAGGCGGGCGACGGAGGTAGGGCCTCTTGGGACACGAACCATCGTCGGGAGCGGCCGTAAGTACGACTCGCTCCTTTTTGGCCTTCCTTTGTCCGCCCTCGCGCCTGTCTCTCCCGCCCGGCTAAGGTGGTCGGCGGTGTAGAACGACGCGCCCGACGTCTCCTTTATTGCATTGCAATAAACGTCGGAGTGGGCGAATTCTGTGTCCTGTGTTCCTTGCTGTTCGCTGCCGATACGCCAAGTTGGTGATCCGCGGCGGTGTTCAGTGGAGCTAGCCTTGCGGCCGGATCTCGAGGATCGAGCTAGGCCGCCGTTAGAACCCTGGTCCCCACATTTTTGGCGCCCGAACGTGGGACTCGTTTTCAAGTGAATTCGAGGTTCGCTAGCTCCGAGGAACATGGCACAGGATTATGAGTTGGTGGATTTGATGCTGTTGGCCGACCTTTGTGATCATGCCCGGGAGGTCCCGCGATGCTCTGCATCAACAGCGCCCACCGCAGCCGCAGGAGCGGCTCGGGTCCCCCTTCTCCACGGCCCCTACGCAACCGCGAGTGCGGCTTGCGCACCAACGGAAATTTCGGAAAGTTCTGAATTCCGCGAGCGCTATACGTCAGGTGACGCCGCGCTTTCAACCACCATGCGCCGGGCCTACGCAGATGCTGCGGCTCGCGCGGCAACGAGAATTTCGGAAGGTTCCGAATTCCGCGAGCGCTATACGTCAGGTGACGCCGCGCTTTCAACCACCATGCGCCCGGCCTACGCAGATGCTGCGGCTTGCGCACCAACGAAAATTTCGGAAAGTTCCGAATTCCACGAGCGCTCTACGTCAGGTGACGCCGCGCTTTCAAACCCCAGGCGCCGGGCCTACGCAGGTGCTGCGGCTCGCGCGGCAACGAAAATTTCGGAAAGTTCCGAATTCCCCGAGCGCTCTACGTCAGGTGACGCCGCGCTTTCAACCCCCATGCGCCGGGCCTACGCAGATGCTGCGGCTCGCGCGGCAACGAGAATTTCGGGAAGTTCCGAATTCCACGAGCGCTCTACGTCAGGTGACGCCGCGCTTTCAACCACCATGCGCCGGGCCTACGCAAATGCTGAAGCCCCATGCGGCGCGCCTCTCGTGCAAGTGAGCACGCAGGCGCCCGTAAGCGAAGGAATGACTGTGGATGCAGCGTCCATTGCGAACGCTCTCGCAGGCGCCATGCAGCAAGTGCTGCAGGCGGCGCGCTCACCCGCTCCCAGGGTGCAGCTACCGATGCCGACGTATAGCGGTTATAGCGATCAAGTGAGCGCGAACGCTTTCCTGCTGGCTCTGAGCCGTTACGAGCAGGCGTCCGGCATCAGCGAGAGCGAGGTGCTGCACAGAGTTCTGCCCGCAGCCCTAGTCGACCATGCCGCCCGGTGGTATCGAGTGATAGGCCACACGGCGCGCACGATGGATGACTTCCGAACGATGTTCAGGGAGGAATTCCTGCCCGTCGACTACCTCCCGCGGATGCGTAGAGAGTTGGAAATGCGCACCCAAGCTCCGGACGAATCGATGATCGAGTATGTCCGTGCGATGCAGGAGCTTTACGAGTACGCCGACCCACATGCCCCGAACTCGGAGCGGGTCGATCGGGTCATCAGGCAATGCCACCCCACCTTTGCCTTGTACTTGAGGAACTGCAGGTGCAGAGATCTCAACGAGCTGGCGGCCGAATCTCGTCGTGTGCAAGCAGCAATTGCGGCTGCACGCGCGTATCGGCCACCGCCGCCTCCGGTGGAAACACTGGAACCAAGCTGTGCTTGGCGCGGCGTTACGGGCAGCGGACGAGTCGAGGTCGGCTCTACGTTGATACCCTGCCAGCGAGAAACGCTCGGTCTCGGGGACCGAGCGCTGGACCCCTACTCGTATGGGTTGCGCAACGCGGAGGCGATACGGCCGGAGGTCCTGGCAGCCCCGCGCGCTGTGCACACAACAAACCGGTCAGGTGATCGGCCGGCGAACGCACGCCCAAGTGGGCTTCCCTACACGGGATCGGCGCTGCCGCAGTTGATGGCACCCGCTCACAACTCTCCCCCGGAGAACCGGATGCGGCCAGCTGGCCGCGGAGCGTACGAGCAGCCTCGATCGGCGCAGCAAGCAGCACGGAATTCTGTTCGCTGTTTCAGGTGTGGCCAAGTTGGTCACATGATGCGAATCTGCCCAGGTGGGCAGGGAAACGCAGCGGGCCGCCGGTGAAGTCGCCGGCGGCTGATCAACGCGCCCGAGAGGAAAACATCACCGCGCCCGCCGCATTCAGAGTCGGAGTTCCGACCAGCGCGCCTGCGCCCTTTCTCGACCTCGCAATTGCGGGACGGAGTTTTAAGGCACTGCTGGACACCGGGGCAAGCACTTCACTCGTAGGGGACGAGGTCGTTTCCCATCTCGAGCGCAAAGCT
Source organism: Haemaphysalis longicornis (assembly GCF_048455015.1). Taxonomy (NCBI): domain Eukaryota; kingdom Metazoa; phylum Arthropoda; class Arachnida; order Ixodida; family Ixodidae; genus Haemaphysalis; species Haemaphysalis longicornis. Next base: position 140,092,638 of record NW_027526204.1, read on the forward strand.
ATTCGGCTGCGCGCGCGGAAGTTGCCTCTCCAGCTTGCGTGGGGTGATGTTACGTCACGCGGTGACGTACGCCTCGTCGTGCGTTGGAGTCAGCGTGTACGGCGAATGCGTTTCGTCCACTTGCCCGGACTGACGGTCCCAGTCATTCTGGGGAGAGACTTTATGTCCAAGGTTGGACTGGTCGTGGACATCGGCAACGGAGGCTATCGGGAGGGCCCGTTTACGCCGCTAAAGCCGTTCGCCGAACCGCCGCCTGCAGCGAGGTCGCTGTGTAAGGCTGCCGCCGAAACGTCCCGCGCGCCGAGGGAAGCAAAAGCTTCAGGCGCAGCCGATAGCCGGCGCGCGCGGCACCCTCCGAGCTCGGGTGTTGCCGCTCCCGGCGCGGTTGATTTCTCCTGCGCCGCCAGCCCTCCAGCCCGAAATCAGAGCGAGGAGTTAGGCGCGCTCCTAGCAGGTGCTAGTGAGCTGACAGCGGCGCAGCGTTATCGCGCCGTGGACGTCGGCAACGGAGGCTATCGGGAGGGCCCGTTTATGCCGCTAAAACCGTTTTCCGAGCCGCCGCCCGCAGAGAAGTCACTGCATGGGCGCGCCGCCGAAACGTCTCTCGCGCCGCGGGAAGCAGGAGCTTCAGGCGCTGCCGGTAGCCGGCGCGCGCAGCAACCTCCGGGCTCGGTCGTTGCTGCTGCCGCGGCTGATTTCTTCTGCGCTGCGCGCCTTCCACCCCGAGGTCAGGGCGAGGATTTGAGCGCGCTCCTAGCAAGTGCTAGCGAGCTGACAGCAGCGCAGCGTGACCGCGTCTTGTCGTTGTTAGGTGACTTCGGCGAGATATTCACTGAGCAAGCAGGTTGCACAAGGTTGGTGCAGCACTGCATAGACACCGGCGATGCTCAACCATGGAAATGCAATCCCCGGCCCGTCAGCCCGGCCAAGAGGCAGGCAACTGACGAGGCGCTGGAGGAACTGCTGAAAGCAGGCATTATCCGCCGCTCGACGAGCCCTTGGGGGTTTCCAGTGGTGCTCGTACGAAAGAAGGACGGTAGCTGGCGTTTGTGCGTCGACTATCGGCGGCTGAATGCGGTCACGAAAAAGGATGCGTACCCCTTCCCGAGCGTTGACGAAATCGTCGCAAATCTCGGTGGCGCAAAATACTTCTCCATTTTGGACGCCAGCAAGGGGTACCTTCAGGTCGAGATGCGTCCCGGCGATGAATGCAAGACAGCGTTCACTTGCCATCGGGGGCTGTACGAGTTCGTACGTATGCCTTTCGGTTTGTGCGGAAGTCCGAGCACATTCCAACGCCTGATCGACCGGGTGCTCGGTGAGGCAAAGTGGCAGCATGCCCTCGCCTATTTGGACGACATTGTCGTCTACTCCCGCACCTTCGAGGAGCACCTCTGCCACCTGAGAGACGTCCTGGGACGACTCAGGGCGGCGGGCATAACCATCAATCCTGCCAAGGCGCAAATATGCAGCGCTCAAGTGAGCCTGCTCGGCTATCGGATCGAACGCGGACAGGTGTCCCCCGATCCCGAGAAACTCCGGGCGATCTTGGAGTTTCCCACGCCGAAGGATGTCGCCGGAGTTCGGCGCTTCCTAGGGATGATCGGCTACTACCGCCAGTTTATCCCCGCTTGCGTGCGCCTGCAAGCACCCTTGACAAAGTTGTTGAGGAAATCCGCCCCTTGGGAGTGGGGAGAGGAGCAGGAGAGCAGCCTACGCCAACTGGCGAAAGCTGTTGCAGACACTGCATCGCTGAAACTGCCGGATCTGAACAGGCCATTCGTGATCCAAACCGACGCGAGTGACCTCGGCGTAGGGGCAGTGCTCCTCCAGGTGGATGGAGAACAACTGCGACCCGTGGCTTTTGCGAGCCGTGCGCTGACACCGGCAGAGCGAAACTACTCGGTCACCGAGAAGGAGTGTCTGGCCATAATCTACGCACTTCGAAAGTTCGAGATGTACGTAGAGGGGGTCAAATTCACGATCGAGACTGATCACATGGCCCTTACATGGCTTTCCCGCCTCCGTGAGCCCAGCGGGAGGCTCGCGCGATGGGCCCTGGCATTGCAACGCTTCGAATTCGAAGTTCGCTACCGCAAAGGTGCCACGAATGTGGTCGCGGACGCGCTGTCACGGGCGCCGGTGGACGACACCCAACCGGCCGGAGAGGCCGAGGAGGACGCTGTAGGTCAGCGACCCTTCTCGGCGCGGGGAGAGCGCGGAACGCGGGAGGACCCAAGTTTCGGAAGCTCAGAGCACGTGCATCTCGTCGGGGGAGGAGTTCCGCTCGAGGTTGCGTTCAGTCGGGAAGAGCTAGTCGAGGCTCAGCAGGAGGACTTGTTTTGTCGGGAGGTGATCGCCAGTCTTAATGAAGAGACGGACCCTCAGGCAAATCGAACACCGGTGAATGACGGGCGCCGGGAAGCTGCTGGTATTGCGGCTGGCGCGGGCTCTAATGCAGCTGGTATTGCTGCGAGTGAGCTGGAAAGTTACCTGCTTGATGCCGATGGAGCTCTGCTGAAATACGTGCCCGGCAAAAATGACTCAAGTGAGTGTTTTAAAGCCGTTATCCCGAGCAAGCTGAGGTGTGCTGCATTGCAGCACTACCACGACGCAGACGGCCACGGTAGCGCGCCAAAGACATGGCAAAAGCTTTGTCGGTATGCTACCTGGCCCGGCATGAAGGCACAAGTATGTAGGTACGTACGCACATGCCACGTCTGCCAAGAGCGCAAACCGCGAGGCGGTAAGGCGCCAGGCTTGCTTCAGCCTATCGTGAGCACAAAGCCATGGGAGGTCCTGGCGTGCGATCTGATGGGCCCGCTGCCGCGCAGCAAGAGAGGGTACAAGTTTGTACTCGTGGTGACATGCCACTTCAGTGGGATCGCTGAACTCTATCCGCTGCGCAAAGCGACAGCACAGGAGGTCCTGCAAAAGCTGTCCGAGGTGTTTTGTCGCTACGGATTTCCGGAGCGGCTGATTACCGACAACGCCACGTATTTCACATCAAGGTTGTTTCGTGAAGCGTGCGCGGACATGGGTGTCAGGCAGCAAACAACATCGTACTATCACCCCCAGTCTAACGTGACGGAGCGCCGAAATCGAGACATAAAGCCACTGCTTGGGGCATATGCCCGGCGGCAACAAGACTGGGATGAGCACTTGAGCTCGATCTCCTTCGCTCTGCGCACAAGCGTGAATCGGTGCACGGGCTTCACGCCCGCATTCCTGATGTTCGGCAGGGAGCTGAACACACCGACGGACACGGTTCTGGCCAGGAGGTCGACCGCAGTCCCCGCGAAAGCAGCAGATGCGGCTTACGCGCGGCGCTTGCGCGAGCGTTTGGCAGAAGCCATCAAGGAGGCGAACCGCAGCCGCGGTAAGGCCAGGGTCGACCAAAAGGCGGCCTACGACCGAGCTCATCGAGACGTGGCGTACCAAGTGGGCGACACTGTTTTGAAACGTAACCACGCGCTGAGCGATGCCAGCGCAGGGTTCGCGGCCGGTCTCGCACCCAAGTGGGTAGGACCGTTCGTAGTCGCCGAGAAGATCTCGCGGCTGAATTACAAGCTGAAAGACCCGAGGTCAGGTCGAATAAGCGGCCCCATTCACGTGGGCGAGCTGAAGCAGTACTTTCCAAGAGGAGAAACTGCCGACGCTCCCACTTCGGACTCGCGAGGTCGCGAGCTAGAGGGAGGTGCGGAAGGAAGGTTCCCGACGCACCGCTACAACACCCGCAACCGGCGAGATCGCTGACCGGGTCACCGCCCTCCAGCGCGCAAAGTTGCGCACAGGAAGGGTTGCCAGAGGAAGCTCCTCGAGGCGCGCCAACGAAACGCGCAGCCTACGCCGTGAGGTCCGGCAATGGGTTGCACGGGGTGACTCCAGAGGGCGCCACCCGGCAGGAAGCCACTGCTGACGCTCCCACTTCGGGCTCGCGAGGTCGCGATCTAAAGGGAGGAGGTGCGGAGGGAAGGTTCCCGACGCAACGCCCCACACCCGCGATCGGCGAGGTCGCTGACCGGGTGGGCCAACGTCTCCGGAGGGTTCAAGCCCGCACGCCCAGGGTTCGAGCGACCCTCCAACCACGACGCCACCACACCACGCCAGGCCTGCAGCGAGCCAGCCGGGCCGGCCGCCACCCCAGGGATGAACGAGAGCCCAGCGGTATGCCAAAACGACCCCGCAGCCCGTACAGCGAGTGAGCTGCGCGGCGGGCCGGCTCTTGCGGTCAGCTGATCGCGCCCCCTTCTCCATGGTGGCGGAGGCGCTCGCCCGAGGTGCGCCGAGCGAAAGCCATCGCCGAGCGCTGGGCTAACGGGCCACCTGGGAGGCAGCACTACGAACGCGGCCTCCACCCCGGGTCCGGGCATCAGAGGTGGTCACTGCTGAACCCGCAAGCAGCGGAAGCCGCCGGCGGTGCGGCAGGCAAGCGCCCCGTCGGCGCGGGGCGAACCGCTGCGGGAAGTGACCGCCTGGGAGCAGCCGGCTGCCCGGGCCCTGTGCTCAACCGGCCCAGCCTACTTCTCCGGCGGGGCCTGCGGACCTTGGGTCGGCCGACGAAATCAGGTCAACCGGCGGACTGTGGCGAACTATGTGGTGACAGTGCGGTGGACGTTGGCGCAGTTGCGCATGTTCGGGATCGGACTTTCTTGGACTCGCTCAAGGAGGTGTGCCAGGCAGCGAAACGAACGGTGAGGTCATCGTTCGCCGGAGCCCTCGAGGTCGAGCGGCTTTGGTCAAAGGGGGGAGGGATGTGGGAATTGCGGAGCTCCGCCATCTTTCCTATCCCCTCGGCCCGCCGCGGAGGCGAGAGGGGTGGTACCTCTCTCTCCGCGGTCGCGCGCTTTCCCCTCCGGGAGGATCCCCGTGAGAGCGGGGGGCGCTGCCGAACCCCTCACGTGACAGGTTTTGCCCGGAAGCTCCGGCGGCCTGGTCCGCGACGGGCGACAAGGAGAGGGCCTCTTGGGACACGAACCATCGTCGGGAGCGGCCGTAAGTACGACTCGCTCCTTTTTGGCCTTCCTTTGTCCGCCCTCGCGCCTGTCTCTCCCGCCCGGCTAAGGTGGTCGGCGGTGTAGAACGACGCGCCCGACGTCTCCTTTATTGCATTGCAATAAACGTCGGAGTGGGCGAATTCTGTGTCCTGTGTTCCTTGCTGTTCGCTGCCGATACGCCAAGTTGGTGATCCGCGGCGGTGTTCAGTGGAGCTAGCCTTGCGGCCGGATCTCGAGGATCGAGCTAGGCCGCCGTTAGAACCCTGGTCCCCACAATGTGTATTCGTTTTCATTAAAACTTTCAGTTGATAGTAAGCGCCTGTGTCGTTTCCTTTCTCGTCCCTGTGAAAAACTTTTGCGCTAAAGTTTCACTCATGGAGATCAAGAAGTTCGCTGGGATAAAGTGGTCGCAGTTAGCACAGGACCGAGATAATTGGAGATCCATGGGGGAGGCCTTTTCCCTGCAGTTGGCGTAGACGTGATGATGATGATGATGGTGGTGGTGGTGGGGGTGGTGGTGGTGGTGGTGGTGATTTACAACTTAACTCCCTCATACGTTTGTATGAGGTTTATTTATACCTAATCGTATGTATTGTGAAGTCCTGATGGACGCAGGCGTAAACCGCGCGTCGACCGATGACACGCGAGCGATCCTATTTGTTAGGCGAAGCGCCTGATTGAACAGACCAGACAGAGCGGGCATTTAGAAGGCGTCTTCCTAAGATGGCGGACCGATTTAAACACTTGAGCGCAGGGGATAGAGCTCTGATGGCGTCGTCCTCATGATATCAGGCTGTCCGTTGCACATGGCGCGTACCCCTACAGAGATGGTGTACAACGTTAATAACATTTGGTGCATGACAGAAGGCGATTGTCCCAGCGTCATCACGACACTGATGCATAGCGCATTGGTTGTTTCCGCCGACAGGATCTCCAGGCCCCGCTGGTGTGGGCCACCCTGGCAGGCCCGGAGAACGGGGTCCTCCCGGTCGCATGGGGGCTCCTGGCCCCCGCGGACCCCCCGGAACGCAGGGCCCGCCGGGCTACTGCGAGATGTGCAACTACGCCAACGCCGACTTCATGCATATGCTGCAGATGAGCACGGTCCAGCAGAACAGCAAGGGACCGGCCAAGTAGACTACTGACCTGCACTGTTCGCGACCCGTGAAACAGTCACTCGGGTTGCGTGGACGGAACTGTTTGAAGCGATATTTGGGGAGCTAGCACGTTTTCGGCACGGTGTGCGCGGCGATTATTCCTGTTTGGAATATGTACAGACATCAAATAGGGAGGAGCTGAACAGTTTAAGAAAGAAAACACCTGGGAGAAACGAAAAAGACATCTCGTTTCCGCCACTTGGGGACATAAAAAACGGTCGGGATTCTACATTCTACGCTGCGCATAAATAAATTCGTATAATTCAAGCTGTCTGCCCTAAGACAGTGAAAGACACTCTTTGCGATCTGATACAAGTTGTTCTATAAAAATACTGGAATACCGTGTTGCAAGCACGGCAGTAAATAGAGTACGAATGCGGGGAGATTCCCTCCTTGTCTTGGGGTGACAACCAAAATGGTTATTATGGCAAAATGTTATTGAGAATCATGAGGGTAGTGCAGTGCCTCTCAGTATGCTCGCAAATCAGAACTGTTCATTTTGAATTATCAATGCACCCATGAAGTATCGAAAATATTCAAGCTTTTTTTCTTAGACACAAGCCTTTAACCCTTTCAGCCCTGGTAGTGTCAATTGACGCCATTGCATAAGAGTTTCTCTAGCGCATATAAAACAAAAACAAAACTGCTAGTTTTCTGGAGGAGTGTTCCATAGAGTTAATCTGGAGGAGTGTTTCATAGAGTCAATACCTATTGTGATAGACGACACGGTTGTTGCGTTTTAGCTGAGCTTGGCGCTTCAAAGAAGCTCCGGTGGAGACAAAACTCCGACGTTGACGCAAAAAAAAACGGAGGTCTTAGTTTTTTCCCCAGCTTGTAAATGTATAAATACGTAATGTATGAATGTAAATGTAAAAAAGAGCTCATTTTCGTTCGTAGACTAATGTGGTCATACAGTTTACGAAAACATGCAAAAAAGACGTTTCTGCTCAATATAGTATTTGTAATTGCCAGATCTTCTAATTACTTGCCTCATTTATAAATGAGGTAATATTTGCATTACCTGCACTATTTCTTCTTTGCGGGATTATGGGGACCTAAAATTTGGGAAAACGCAAAAAAAACATTGTTTTTCAATAAAGAAAAAAATCAGGGCTGAAATGGTTAAGAGGAAAAACAAGTATTTCCCAACAATGTGCTTTCGTAAGAAAAATACTGTTCAGTGCAGCTTTTCGTTGAAATGGCAGCATCACAGTCTCGTATGACCTCTGGCTTTCCTTGCTGTGTAGAATGACCATGCTTTTATATAATGTGGCACCAATATCTCTTGGAATTGTTCGTATCATATATGTGATGCCCATGTATTCTTCCACGCTTCGAAGTCACCTTCCCCACTAACGTAAAAGACCAAATCAGCGCTCTAACAACTGCTGCCATTGGACCAGGTGGCTGCGATTTACGGCTAAAAAATCAACGGCTCTGTACATAACACATCAAATGTAAAGAACACGATACAATAAATAAAATACACCTAATAGTGTGTCCTTAATTCAAGTGAAATCCGTTAATCAGACCTTGATCACTAGTCTTGACTAGTTCTTGTGTCTTTGTTCTTGTAACTTCACAAGGGGAGTTTTAGCTTGTGTTCCAACACGTAGCATGCTGCTTTCCTTTCTATTCCAGCAGCGTTGGACCTGTGGTACTGTCTCTTTTGCCAGAGATTTTCCCGAAGCCAGTTTGTTACTTCAGGAATGTCCCATCTATGGTGGCTATCCATTTTAGAAGCTTTAAAATAATGGCCTCGAGAATTTTACCCACGGCTGATGTGAGGGCTTCGGGTCTGTAGGAGGATATTTTGTGGGATGGCTTTCCTTTTTTCAGGATGGGGACAATGATTGGGAGAAGCCAATCAGGGGGTAAGGTGTCAGAGAGCCAAATTTTGTTAAGGACATCTCTTAGGAGAGACACTTGAGGGGTGCCCAGGTTTTTTATTGCCTGGTAATTAGTTTCTACCTACACAATAATATTTCTACCCCAACCAGAATCGGTTTGCACGCGAAACAAAGTAACACTAACCCAGATTTGACTTGGGCAGACGGCCCCCTCGTCCATGACTGGCACGTTGCAACAGACCCTTGGGTAGTGATCACTACCCCATATGGTTTGGACTAAAACGGGCTCAACTCCGGCAGGGCTCACGGCGAATTACCACCACTAACTAAAAAGCCTATCAATCCTGCTCCATCTGCCCTACTCAAGCGCTCGACATAACTAGCCTCGGTAACGAAATACAGCGCGCTCATCAAGCAAGCTCTCAGTGTTCCACAGCAGAGGAAGACTGCCCTTGCCCTGACTGCCACTTGCTAAACCTATGGGATACTTACCACGTACTCGCGAACCGGTACAAATGTAATGGGAGATGATTTCGAGACCTTGTTGCGACGTTGTCATCCCACCGCTGACAACAGTTGTTGCGACCGGGAAGGCCGACCCCAGCCGATCTCCGTCGCCTCTGACATAGGTGTGGAAGCGTGGTATGAAGCGAGCGGCCAGCCGCTGTTGCAGCCGTGAAGAAGTCCAGAAGCCGTAGGCTAACGTAACTGTTTACTTCAAAGCGAGAGGTGAAGCCAAAGAACAATGCCCCAACGGGCGAGGTAACAGGACTCGAGCAGAGTGACAGCAATGATTCACTGCTCAAAGAGGAATGAAAATACAGTGCTTAGGTGGGGTCTATTTATACCCAAAGCGCTAATGGTCAAAAGAGCGTTCCCTCTAGACTGTGCACACGCCACGAACGTCACAGACACACACAACACTCTTTCCAGAGTTCGTGAGCAGTCGGTAATAGCGGCGCACGCTGACTCCGAGAGAGGGGAGAGAACAGGACTCCGCTTTTGGGCGCGACCCTTGCCTCCCACCAACAGAAGCCACATGTCTCTTGTTTCAATGACCTTACCCGGATTCCTAGAACGGGTGTGTATGAGCAAAGAGGTTCCAAAGAACGAAGAGGTTCTTTGGAACCTCTTCGTTCCGCGTGACTAATCTTTTTGCCCATGTCAAACACGTGCATGGGCATATCTTGTTTTTACCCCTCTTTCACCCCCGATGCCACGGGGGAGGAAAATATCCTTGTTATTTTTTTTTTAATTATTTATTTTTTTCTCTGTGTTTGGTTCTTCTCTCTCTCTCTCTCTTTTCCATGTTCGTACCGCGTGACTGTGTGTTCTTCTTATCCTTTTTTATAATTTATTTTCCCGCTCTCTCTTCATTCTTTTGCTACCCACCAACCATGATCCATTTGTGCAAACTGTCCCTCGTCTTACCTTGCCCTCGCCCTTGCTACATTTTCTGTATATATATAACTCTGAAACAAACTTATTTTGTACTCTGAAGAAAGGGAGTCCTCTCCCTGAAACGTCAGTAAACTTATTTCTATTTTCTACGTCTTTCTCGTTTGTTTCTGTCTCTACTAACCTTATATATGTATATATATATATATATATATATATATATATATATATATATATATATATATATATATATATATATATATATATAGCGAATCAGAATGGGAAATGAGGGGATCGTTGAAAATAAGACAGAAATAATAGTCGGCAGTCAAGAAAACCTCGGAAAGCAAAGGGGAGGATGTGGTAGGTCATTGAAACAGATAAAGGATTTGGAAAGAAAGAAAGCGGAGAAAAAATGCCCGCCAGGTGGGATCCGAACCCACGACCTCCAGAATACCGGTCTGGTGCGATAACCACGTCTCCTCCGAACGCCGGGTGATTTCTTTATAAATGACAGCACAATTCTTATAGAATTGACCCCCGGCCACCAGTCCAACCCAGGGAACGAGACGGCCCATCGCATGGCATGTGTGTCACTTCGTACCTCCCACAACTCTCATGCGACGCCCGCCCCGCTTCCCGAACCTGCCCTCAATAACCCCGTCGTTGAACGCCGTATCCGAAAAATGCGGCGACGCCGTCACCTCAAGAAAACGACCCCAAGTCCAGACCCATCCGCGAGGACATCCCGCGAGGACTCCAGGTCCTTCTACACAAGGACCGCTCCGGCACACCGGTCACTACTGACGTCCGCGACCGATGGCCCTGGAAACAACGTTTCGGCAGAAAGAGACCGGATGGCTCCACACCTGTTCCCCCTCCCACCCTTCCCTGCCCCCTGTGCAATGCCTACCGACCCACCATACACCACCTTCTCTGGGACTGTGCCGGACTCTCCGAGGAACGCCGTAGGTACCTACCTCCTCACATGACGTCCCTTCAAGAATGGATAACGCCTTCGAGCGACGTTAACGAAACTTTAATGAACCTTTGGACATAATTACTGGACGTACAGGTCTGGTGAAAATGACCTAAATCGAGTGGTCCGTGTGCGGGGCGGACACGTGTTGTAAGTGAACCCCATCCCCCGCTGGTTTGTTTCCCCTCCTCTTCTTCCCCTTCCCCCACAAGAGGCGTTCGACCTCTCCCTTCTAAATAAATTCATTCATTCATTCATTTTCTATAGCCACTGCGCGAGACGGGGACTCCGCGTTCGCCGCGAGACACGCGCTCACGAGCGCTCAGCATTTTTTAGATGCGAAGCATCTCATGGTCGGGGCTATGTCCCTCCCTTGTCGTTGTCGTTGTTGCGCCGTCCACAGCCCCACTGCGCATTCTCGGCTTGCTGAACGCCCGGTCCCTTCTGTGGCTCCTGGAGCGACAGTGTTGCCGGGGTCTTCCTGGGCCGGCACGAGACGAGCACGCTTCACGCGCCTTCGACGTTTCATCGTCGTCGTCGGCGGCGTGCGTCGGCGAGTCTCGGCGGGCCGTGATTACAAGCAGCCCACAACCACCCGGGGAACGTGCATCGACCTCATCTTCAGCAACTTTGGGGTTCATCCACTACAACAGCCCTTGACTTTACATTTCACAGACCATAAGGCGGTCATAATCAAAGCGGAACGCCAACCACAGCTCGACGTCACCTACGTTGAACATGATGATGATATATGCTTAAATAAAGACAAACTTATACCACGTACAACGTCTCTCTCTCTCTCTCTAGTGCCTCTATACTCTAACACCCCCACCCCCCTCCAATAAAATTACATCATCTTCCCGTAGGGGAACCCTGAGTAGTATGCGAAACAGCCATGGGGTCAACGCAAATTCCCATTTCGTAGTTCCGGTAAGTGAAAAGTGGGGTAGTTACCATGGAAACCAAACGGTAAATATAACGGTAGCTACGTACCTCAGCCTCACGGAAACGACGAACTGAAAACTAATAGGCACTTGATTGAAAGACTATAGTGCCCGAAACGGGACTAGAGTGCGCGCTTTCCCACTCCTATCTCTTCCTCTTCTCCCCCCCTTTTTATTCCCTGAGCCCCATTCCCCCAGTGCAGGGTAGCAAACCGGGCTCTACACCTGGTTGACCTCCCGGCCTTTCCTTTCTTTTTTTCTTCAGGGTTCCCCTACGAGAAGATGGTGTAATTTTTTTTCTATTTTTTTTTCCTGCAACACCAAACTTATGGCCAGTAACAACAGCTCCACTGTGAAAAATACAACAAATATGCACCACAATACCCTTAAATAAATTAACATCGAGGACATCATCATCATCATTCGTTTTTTGGGCTGTCATTTTTTTTTCTAGGCGACGACGTAAACTCGAGTCAGCGGTGTATGTGCGCGTGCTAGTAGAGGCAGCCTGTAGGGAGGCGAAGCTAAAGTTTGCCGGGAGAGGGCAGCACTGCACTCTCCCCTCCGCGGGAGTACGCGGTGGCTGCCGCCGCTTCGGCACGTGCTTTTTTCGCTGCGCGCGTGCTGCATTTTTCGCGCTAGGAAGAGGGCTGGGTAAAATTTTCTTTTGACTTATGATTCATGAAACCATACGCGTCAGCACGTGTCCAGCAAGTTCGGTTTAAAGTAGAGTAGTTACTGAGTTCATTTTTGTCGACGTTTGTCTTGTCGTCTGCTACAGACCCGCCGCTCGACCGGCAGACTGCCCCGACGATTTTAAGTGGGGAAACGCCTTGTTCGGCGTTCGCCGGCTGCTGTCCTTTCGTCTGCAAGGCGACAGCTGTTCAGCTTGTTACAGAGTAGTTTTCCCTTGTTTGTTACTCCCTTGCGTGCTCGCGCTTCGGACATCCGGATTTTCTGGACTGCAACAACACTGAGGCTTGCAAGAAATATAAGATAACCGTGATTGATTATGGTAATAGGTTATTTCGTACTCTTGAAACAATCAGCTGCATGTTATAAAAACGCATTAGAAAGGCACTCGCTAATTAAGGGGTGCGCTGACAGCGCCGCATTTCCATTTTACTTGTCCTTGAAGGAATTTTTGTTCGCAATGTTTGTCACCCGCTTGGAGTACAAGTATGGGTTTAAAGTGACAGTTCGCGGAAACAACAGAACAGCTTGTGGCGTATAACTTTTAATTACTATTAATATACAGAATTTGGTGTATACCTCTTTTAATTACGAGTATTTGTAAATGTGGGGGGAAAAAACGAACAACGCAGCAATCCCGTCCAGAACACAAGTCACAATGACAAGACGTACCAGAGCTACTACAGCCAGGCAAATCGCTAGAAACTATTTTTTTTCACCCATGCAAAATGTCAACCTATTGTGTTATATATGGACGATATCGAACGGCAGCAGCTAAACAACTCCGAAGTTCATTTATTATAGCGGAAAACAATCATTGGCAGCATGCATTAAAAAAAGTGTAGAGGGGACGACTTGTTGGAACACTAGTTCGCATTTTCAAAGCCGGGTAATGTAAACTGAAATCACACAGATACAAACCAAAATGTGCCAACTTATTTCACCTTTCGAACCGCACTGATCCATGCTTACCGTCTATCCTTTTGGTGCGCTTTCGCGGGGAATATGCAGAATTTAACGAATGGATCCTCTTCTTTCGCCTTGTTACTGTCGTGGCAGCTGACATGCAACAATATGGGGGTTTGCTTCGCTTTCAGTTTCATCTTTTCGTTTCGGGGGAGTGAGGAGTGTTCCCGCCGCCCTTTGTACGTGCTGGCTTAAGTGGCTCGCGCAGCCGGCGGTCGCTTTGTTCGCATTCGTGAGTAGGGGCTGGATGCCTCAGGCGGTGCGGGAGACAGCATCCATCCCGAGCTGCACGTGCACTTGCCAGACGCGGAGGAGCGGGCCGGGGGGTCGTCTGGAGAAACCCTCTCTTTTTGGCCCGCGGGACCCGCTCACGTGACCGGTTTTAAGCTCCGCCCCTCGGTGGGGATAGCCCGCGGTGGCTCCGCGAAAGAAAATGCCTCCGCATGTTTTCGCTCGACGGCGGTGGCCCTCGGCGGGGAATGGAACCTGTTCCTGTGCGCTGTCGTCTGCTAGTCACTCCGCGTAGCTCCGCACGTGTGGATGCGCCGCCAGGCCGGATAATCCGGTCACGTGCTGTTGACGTCACATATCCATCCGCCTCCGTGAGAGGGTTTCTCCGTCGTGTGAATCCTGCTTTAGGGCGCTGAAAAGCCGTTCACCAGACGCAGTCGTTTCGCGATGACTGAGGTGGTTAGACCATCCAAGGGTCGCCCACGAGAGCACTCTTTATCCCGTGAAACCGCCGGGGCGCTCGGCCGTTCGACTGGCGCGTATAGCAGACGACGCGTCTCTTAGCAGACGACAAGACAAGCACCGGCAAAAATAGACCCAGTAGCTACTCTACGTGTAAACCGAACTTGCTGGACACGTGCTAATGTGTATGCTTTCATAAGTCGAAAGAAAATTTTACCCGGACCTCACCGTAGCGCGATAAATGCAGCACGCGCGCAGCGAAAGAAGCACGTGCCAAAGCGGCGGTAGTAGTAGTAGTAAGTGGTTCGATGGAAAAGAAATGGACTGGGGATATTATTGAGCCCAGCTGGAGAGAGAGAGAGAAAAGACTTTATTCACAGGATCCTGCGTGGGGTAGGTGCCGGCCTCGCAGGGCGCGGTCTACCCTTCTAATGTTCTAGTCTATGCAGTCCTAGAAACACTGGGCCTAGAACTCGAGGGTTGAACCTGACCCGACAGAGGATACTTGGGTTCCCGCGCTTGCGGGTCACGAGTTCCCGTTCTCCTCTGCCTGGCCAGGGCCCCCTCGAGCCGCTGGATCGCCCATTTCTGAGATTGGCAGTCCACCGAGCGGATCCACCGCTCCATCTGCGCTGGCAGTTCTTGGCGGGCGGTGCTGTCGTCGGCACCAGTTTCTCCGCCATGAGATTCCCCAGCCCTGCCACACACGTACATCACCATCGGCACCGTCGCACGAACCGCCGCCCGGTATCGCTGCACTGTCACACCTCACTATGTGTTCTAGTGTCGCCAGTTCTTGTTCACATACACTGCACACCGGGCTTGCGAACATCTCGGGACATATGTGGCGCGCCATCGCCGGGGTTAACGCGCACTTCACTTGTAGGTGACGAAGCAACACCGACTCCGCTCGGGAAAGTTCTCGATGCGGGGCCGGGCATTCTCTTCTTCCTTCTCTGTGCCTCCTGAGTATCGCGCCGTAGTCGACTAGGTGTTCGGGGTCTTGTTCGTCGCCGACACCCGCGGGGATGCTCTCGCTGTCGTCCCGGCACCTGATGAGTTCTCGGGCCGCTGCGTCTGCATCCTCGTTGCGGTTGTCCACGTCCGGTAGGTCCCCCATGTGGGCTGGGAACCACTTTATGGTGATGGTTGGCCCGGCTGGAGGCTCACCGGCATACAACCCAGTCCGGGGGGAGGGGGGATGAAAGATTAGAGGAGAAAAGGCCAAAGCGGCGGCAGCCCCGGCGTACTCCCGCGGAGGAGAGAGTGCAGCGCCACCCGGCGATCGTTCCGGAGCCTATCAGCGTTTTGTAGACGCTGTAGCGAACCCCGTCGATGAGAGCACGCGGTAACAAAATCCTCCCTGTTCTGTGCGGTAACCGCGAGCAGCGCTGTTATCGTGTGCTCCTACCTACGAGTGGAACACGCAGGGTTTCGGCTTTCCATTCGAGCAGTTTTTTGGTTCCGCTAGCGGACTATCTTTCGACGTCCCCCTCCTAGAATGGCAAGTTCCAGCCGGCCAGCGTTCTCACACGGCGAGGACCCCCTGGTCCACTGCCCCTACAACCCCTCGCACCTCGTGAAGAGTCGCCGCATAGACATCCATATCTCCAGGTGCCAAAGGGACAACCGACGCGTGTTTCTCAACTGCCCCTTCAACAGGAACCATGAGGTGGCGGCGGACGCGCTGTACCAACACTTGGCCACCTGCCCGGATAAGCCGGCTGCCTGCGGCAACTCGGAAGAAGCATCGACGGCAGCGGTAGACGACCCGTACCCAATCAGGCCTTCAAGGGTCCTGCCTGAACCAGACGAGTGTTGGGATGCAGACAATGCCAGCGCGGAAGACCGCCCGATGCCCTCCAAAGAACCTTTTTTCCCACCCCTACACCGCGGCATGGGGGTGCGGACCAGGCGCCGACAGGTTCACCCGAAACTCACGGCCGCCCCACGCCCCGACCCGCCGTTCCAGGTACGGCCAGAAGCGTCTGGAAAATACACATGTGCCCCAGATCCAGACAGTCTGCCGGTGCTCCCTGTCCCACCGCAGCCGACGACTACCTTGCGCCCCCTCCAACCCGAGCAGCTCTTCGCTGCGGAGCTCACGGCGGCCTCTCCTGGACCTTCGGGTTACCGCCCGCCGCAGATGCACCTCCGCACCCCGGTAGGAACTGGGGACGCCGAGGAAGAATTGCTGGCGCGCCGCTTAGCCGCCCTAGGCAGGGGACGGGCAAAAAAGAGCAGCACGCCGAAAGACTCTCCTTTCTGAGAAAGATTAACTGTTTTTTTTTTCTTTTTGTAGGGTGTGTGTAGCCATTATTAACAAAAAATTGGGGTGCCCCGGGCGGCCATTTGAATAAGCAGGTTTGTTGTTGTTGTTCGTTTGATCTGGACTAGATTAGGGTCTTCCTCAGGGCCCGAGATTACAATTTTTTATGCAAGTAAACTAGGCAAAATTGAGTTTCTCAAGTATGCCGGCACGCACGTGACGACACAGTTTGTCTTGCACTGAGGAAGCTCGAACACCTGCTACTCAGAAATTTTTCTGAGGGCATGCACAAGTCTGATTCCAAGTCAGCGTAATTACCAAACTGGTCAGTACAAGCAGTGCACTTGTACAGTTGTCCACAAGCTTAGCTGGAGCATCACGTTTGACTTAAGCGTAAAATATCTCGAAGGTATTGAAACAAAAACTGCTCAAACAAACGTGGAGGATTTAAGAAAGAAATGCAGCAGTTGTGACTAAATTACACCAAACCAGGCCGAAACGATAAGCGGGTAAAGCGCTGCTTCAGCTAAGCCTGTGGAAGACTGTACCACTTTTTAATGCCCCGAGTGCTGTAACATGCGTCACGTAGTAGACAATGGTTAGAATGGAAATCAGCTCCACAGGCTTTGCCCGCGGCCTCCTGGACACAGGGGGCCGACCACACCTCTTTCCCCCTACCTTGGTTGCTCTATAAAGATGTTTGTTACCATCTGCATTGGCCCTTACACCCTGTGTTGATAATTGACCGGTGAAGCTGAATTTTTAAGGTTTATATGATAACACAGGTATATTAAAGTGTTTCTGCACTGTCTTATGAAATTGTCACTTTATGCATCCCTCGATGCCGTGCAATGAAGACACGGACATATTTGGCTTGGGTTTATCACAATACTTATTGCGATAGGCAAGAAATGTTCAGAAACTTTCGAATTTCACGCTATCTTGACGCAATATAGGCACTGGTGACGTAATATAAGCCAGCACTAAAACATAGCTACGAGTGTGCTAACTGCACATAAGCATTCAAGCAATACAATCAAATGGAAGTAGAAGCCCCGCTACAATTGCTCAATCATGTTTCTTGGAGGTGGCTTAGGTTGGCGGTTGTGAATCGCACAAATAATAGATTCTGTGATATCATAAAGGATTCACCGAAAAATGGCTGTCGAGTCGTCACTGCTTCATATGTTTTCCTTTACATATGTCCATACAGTAAAAGCTTGTTAATTTGAACTCCAAGGGGACCATACAAATGTTTGGATTGAGCAGATTGGGTTGGAGTTTTATGGCACATAAGCAACTAAGGCTATCATGCGCCAAACAGGTGGTAGTGTTTTACTTTTGTGTGTTTGCTTATTTTTAGAACATTTAGAGCTTGTTTAAGAGTTTTGCATCTTTTAGAAAACTAACAAGGCAGGAAATTTCAACAAAGGCATAGTCTTCTATGAGTAAGCTAGGATGAAAAGGGATGTGTTGTTTGTAAAACTGCGGAAAATGTTTTTTCCTGATGGCCTCAAATCTCGCACATGAGAGTAGGATGTGATTTACTGTTAGATCTTGGTCACATTCTTCGCATCTCGGTTTATCTTGGATTAAGCAGAGTATGAATAAGCGGGCGGGCGCTATAATGAATGGACATCGCACCACACTGTGCAGGCGGAACACGAAGAAGCCACCTCTGGACTCGTTATCGCGAATTAGGTGCTACAACATGTTTGTGGCAGGTGATTTCATAAATAATGTTTATGGAGCTCGAACAGCGAATGGCACCGGCGGTGCGGCGCCCGCTCCGAAAGCAAAACGACGCTGCTGGAGCAGCGTATAGTGCACGTGCTGCACTGTTGTTTTTGTTTCGTTGTATTGCATTAATTTGGTTTGGTTTCGCTTTGCACCTCGTTGTAATCCAAGAAGTTTTACACAACCTCCTTGTTGTAATCACTCTAGGCAGGCTTCTTCCGTGAGGAGCGATGGAAACCAGGGGACCCAAGCTCGAATTAACCTTTTCGATACCGACGCGTTCGAATTATCAGTTTTCTCCCATTGAAATATACAGGATTGTGCCGGGACCAGGGCGTCGGTTCGAATTAACCGAAAGTTCAAATTAACCAAGTTCGAATTAACGTGTCATTTATATTAGGACAGCACAGCCCTTTCCATGAACGAAACATATTTTGTCTGTCTTCATTGCGCGTTCTAAACGTAGTTATCACAATATAAAATAGGAACCAACAGTATTTCCGTACGCACTAATGTACGTGTTAATTTTTCAAGGATGATATTCCACACACTTTTGAGCGTCCGCGTGTGAGATCAACTAGTACTTGACTGGGGATGACGACGGTGTAAGTACACACAGTGCTGTGGCGTCTGGAGCCACAGCAGCATGTTTTTCCAAACTGTTATGTGCAGTTGCGGAAATATACAACCAGGACAAATTTTTTTTCTGCCCTAGAAACAGGCCTTAACACTCCAAATAGAAAAGCCACCGATCCCTTTGTTGTTAGCGAGTACTTGTGGCAAAATGGCTACCACTCCCTTCCAACCTTGAAAGCAGAGAGATCCTCAAAACTCATAACTAGTAAAAAACTATAAACGCCTAGTAAGCTCGAAGTGAGACTGCAGGCACATGTTGTCTTCCTTTTTATTTTAAAAATAAAAGTGGCTGGGCCTCGAACCAATAAACAGAACCACATAAATTTATCTTGAGCTTTACACCAGGAACATCCAGATCAGTCACAGTTAGCTGTCCAGGACGTCGGACACCTTGAGGTACTGAGCAATAGCCAGCCAACAGTCAACGTCCAGTCTGTCCAACTGCGTTCCCCTGCCAGGAAGGCACTCGACCTTCCGGGCCACCACTTTCGTTATCAGCAGGTAGTTGGTGCGAATAAACCGCCCGACTGAATTCACCATCCGCTGCACTTCCTCCCAAGGCTTCCCGGTGACCGTGGCGACACACCACACAAAGCAGGGCACTCGGCACAGCAACTCGAAGGATTCCACTCGCCGCCTGTCACAGTTGGGAGCAAGCATAAACTGCACAGCGCAGTTCCAGCTTTTCCGGTTCCTATCAACGGCCTCCGTCATGGCCTGGGTGTAGAGGATGCCACCGCGGCCAGCGTCATTCAAGGAAAAATCCGTTATCACCGGGTTCTGAGCCAGCCCGGCAGCGAGAACGTCCAAGCAGTCCTGATCGAGATCCACGTCGATGCAGTCGAGCCACACCTTGAGTAGGGTACGGTTCGCAGTGAGAACAGTAGCGAGGGAGCTTGCAGATTCGTGGTTCAGCTGGTGTATCTTCATATCGAGTAGCCTCACTCCTCTGCACTGCGACAGTCCTTCGGCCACAGCCAAGCATGCTCCCGCAGAGATGCTGTCCTCTTCCAGCTCCAGGCAGGAGAGGGATCGGCTCTCCTGCACCGCTGTGCGCACGTGTTGCGCCAGCTCGCGATCGCAGTCGGAGAAAGTGACCCGCAGGTGCTTCACCTCGCTCGAAGCGACAGCCCTGCACACTTGCGGGAAGGAGTCAGCCGGGAACAGCTGCACACGCATGTGCCACGAGGGTGGGCACAGGGAAGGCGTGCTCAGCCTGTGCAGGCAATCCGGTACGTTGCGCTCGTCCAGCATTGCACCACTTGGCTGCCCAGCTTGCGCTCTTGTGACCAATCCCTACTGTGTGTCCTGGGGGAGAAAGAAAAATACCTTGAATTTCATTTTTCAGTCAGTTTCATTTACTGAATCCCTAACATCAATATTTTTAAAATATAGCTTATCCTCTGTTATTTAACTACAGCGGTAGGCTGGCACGGGTTATTCAATCAAGTGCAGAGCACTTTAGGGGCTTGCCTAGCCATCGTAGCTCGCTCGCTGGACCCAAGTGGAGCCGCATGGTGTTCTGTCATTGCGGCGTCCCACAGAGGCTTCAAAAGCCAAGCAGTTTATATAGTCATAAGCATTCGAAACTTGTGAACCACTGGAGCTTGCCATACATCTCCCCGTTGTTTAGCACAAAGAAAGCTGTAGGTACATTTGAGGCAAGATATACGTAATTAACCGCCAGCACCCGCATTCATTTAGATAGGAATGCTCATTGGGTTGGTTTTTACGATAATAAGTGGAAAAAAGTGTCAGTACAACGCCGGCACGCGTGGGAGGAAAAGCAAGCACAAAAAGAAAAGAACTCCTGCGGGTGCACTTTAAAGGGACACTGAAGTGATATGTAAACATTGCGGGATTACTAGCGCAGATTGTAGTCCGGAGTCCCCAGGTCATGTTTCGACCACTCTAGGCGCGTTTACACGATTTTATTTAGTAGAAAAACTAATTCGAAAATGCTGTCCTCTTTTCTTTACGCTCGCCCATTTACTGTGGCGTTTTCGTGTGACGTCAGGAGGGGATGAGCTGGCAATTGGCTGCGCCACGTCTGCGCTACTGAACCGTTCCCCGGCCGACAGAGTCAGTCGGCCCAGCGTTTCGTCCGCCGGCCACCGGCGGGTCGTCGCAATCAAGGAGGTTAAAAAAAAATTGCTTGGTCGCAATTCGTTCGCTTAGTTGAAACGAAGCCAGGACACGTTTGTGAATGGAAGAATGTGCCTTTCTTTACTTGGTTTGTTTGTACACTGTATCTAGCTCCAAGTCAAGGTCGCTTCACACAAGCGCTGCACAAGCGCACATGCGACACTTCGCTGACTGGTACGCCAGTAGGAAAATATAAGGCCTCTTGAAGGCGGGAGAAGAGTCAGCGAAGTCAATATAGGTACTAAGGAAATAAAATCAACTGATATTTTTACCGTACAGCGTAAAACTAGGGCGCGGGAAGCACTTTTTTGCGCTGGGCGAACAAGCACAGCGGTCAGCAGCACGACTACGCATCTGCGAACGCTTTTCCGTCTACGAAATGCAATTGCTAGACGTGAGCTACTGTGGAAACTCGGGCGACGCTTACTGCACGATCGCAGTACAACAAATAGTCACCTAAGCTGCTTGAAATGCCAAAACTAAATGAAAGTGTAAACCGGTTATACAATATATACCCTATATTAGAAAAACATTCGCGTCCCGTGGCTCAGCGGTCTGGGGCGCTAGGCGGGAAATTTGAACTGCATTGGTGGTAGCAGTGAGCGGATAATGGCACTACAGCCCATTATGGCGAATCACTGCTCTGCACTTCCGACAGCTTTCACGTTGAGTGGAACGGCTTTAATTTTGTTTGTTTTAAAAAAGAAAGACAGAGAAATGTGGGCTTGATTTCTGAACCTCATTACAGACTGCCTCGCAGCCCAGACATAGCTTTTGCTCATCATCATCAACAGCCTACTGGGTAGCTTCCTCCTATTTCTAGTGTTTCTTCGATGTTTCTAATGTTTCACGTTTGCGTACTAGACTCATGTGCACCTCATGATGTACATGACTAGACTCAAGCGTTATGTGCACTATCGCCGCCGCGCGAATATCACCCACTGCAACCGGAGCCGCGACCGAGGACCATACCGACAGACTCCCTTCAACAGGCTCGCAGTTCGTACCTCTACGTCGTGCCGTCCGCACAGCGGACGCGCTTGTCATGCACGATTTTCTCCAGGATGACCGCGTCGCGAAGAAGTGGACCTTCGCTTCTCGGTTGCTTGCTGAATTCGGCTTGCCTGTACCGTAGTACTTATGTGACATTTCAGACCTCGTGCCACGCTTTCAAACACGCGCAAACGCGGAATCTCACAACCGGAAATCATAGAAACTTACTAAGTTGGTCAAGTCCACCATTTTGGTGTTTTGAGAGCGATGTAGGAAAACGCTTGGTAGGGGCGCTGTAATCGCTAGCAGGAAAGAATTTTATGTTCATGCAGCTCATATGCAGCTCTAGTTTCAACTGGGCGTGGCACACTGAAGGCAAACGATGTTTTTTATAGTTTGCATTGAACGTGCGACAAACGATTTTTTTTAAAGCGAAACTTTCTTTTTGGGTGCGCGAACGCGGGGTCGGCCGGAAGAGAAACTTACGGGGTGGGAGGGAAGCAACAGTTTTCTTGTTTCTGCGTGTATGTATCACGTTCTCTTCGGCATTTTCGGCATCGTTTGAACCTCTGACGTCATAATGTCACTTGAGAGCCCTTGGTGACGTTAAGGCCCCAAAAATTACTCCTTAGGTGATGTCACTTAGCATCGCGAGCTGCCTTCCTGTTGGCTTTCTTGCATGACAACAACGCCGTGCAAAGAAGCCTCGTCTGATCGCTAAAATTAGAAGGACGTAACTCTAGACACTGCGAAATTCGCAAACACATCGCTTGAACGCATTCAAACGATCCTGCAATAAACTGTACGCACGATTTTATGTTATAGTAGTACAACACAGACATTAAAGAATGCAGCGATTCCCTCAATAGCCTAGGCTCCTTTCAATCATTTCTGCCTCAAGCTTTTATAACATCATTAGTCATATAGGCAACTTGTTGTAACTGACTGTTGAAACTTCGGGGAAAGTAAAAAGCAAATGACTGTTGGTGTATCCACTCTTTTTTGATTAACCTAAGAAAAGGAAATTACGATTACCAGGTAAAGCACAACTTTGGATTCTAAAAAAAAATAAAGAAAACGAGACTCTCTCAAGCACCAAAAGTACATTTTTCTTGTAGTACATACGCGCTTGTCAAGGAACATTAATAGCCTGAGTTCTCTGAAATAGGTTCTACCTATACTAAAATGCATTAGTAATCTGGTCAAGAAAATTTGCCTTACGTGGTCAAGAAAAATCTCCGGTTAGGGATTTGGAAAAATCATTTAGCAGATACCTAGTTCTACACCCCCACAAAAATGTTTATAGTGATCCAAGCATATTATTACTGAGAATTATTTGAAAGATTTGAAAGTTGAATAATTAAGCTTCTGCAAAGGAAGTGGCAATTGCACCTGAAATGCAACCTGATGATGAAAGCATGAAAACGAAAGTCTGGCCTATGTTGGTAGAGCATCTGCCCTGGATGGGTAGTGGCTACTGGTTCAAACCCTGTGACCACTTAAAAAAACTTACTTTCAATATAACCGAGGGGGACACCAGTTACACTACTGATAAGGGGTACGTAGACCTGGGAGGGCGCAGTCATCACTGAAATCGCATTCAAATCTAAGTAAAATTAGCGTCGCCAAGTGGTCTTTCTCTTGTCCTTGTTTCTGTTTCACTACTAATTGCGTAAAATCACAGTCGATGCAACGTTAGTAGTTGGGGTGTGTTCGTTGTGCATCTACAACTCTTTATTTTCAGGTAAGCTGATGCAGTCATCACTGAAATCACATTCAAATCTAAGTAAAATTAGCGTCGCCAAGTGGTCTTTCTCTTGTCCTTGTTTCTGTTTCACTACTAATTGCGTAAAATCACAGTCGATGCAACGTTAGTAGTTGGGGTGTGTTCGTTGTGCATCTACAACTCTATTTTCAGGTAAGCTGATGTTTTCCAACTTAAAAGGCATCACTACAGTGTGCCTGGATATGCCCTTCCGTGTGGCATGCCTTCTCTACAGCAACAGAAGGCACAAAATGCAGAAGACCCAACTTGTGGCTTCCACTCAAGATAGTGGAACGCGTGAACTCATGCGAAGCGAAAAATCAAAGCACAGGGGATGAAGGGAAAAAAAAATTACGCGTGCTGTGCTGAAAATTCTTGTCTTTTAAATTAAGTAGTGTAGTAATATAGCTGGAAGTTTTTTTTTAAGAAATCTTAAATAGTCATTTGAACACGGAATGAAATGAACAGTAGAAATAGCAGTGAAGAACGTTATGTAGTAAGGAAGTGGATGTGGTTCCTCAGTCCAGGAGCTCCCGCGATGACTTGGTGGTCTCTGCCCCAGAGATCTGTAGTTGCTGACGTCTATGTATATAGTGTTTGTCATCAGGTTCGTTCACAGCGCAGGGAGGCGGAGGAGGAGAGGCCAAGAAGCCAAGAAGCGCATAGAAACGCCTCCCTGGGTAGCTATAGTGTTGGCACTCGAGCACTCAACCAAGACGCAACTGTTTTTTTTTGTGCCCTAGATGTATATTTCCTTAGAGATGTCACCATAACAAGTTGTTTAGGGCGTGGAAAGGCAAAGAGAAGTGAAAGAGAACCGAAACAATGCATGAGCCCCTATCAGCCACGCAGCACTCATCCCGTAAACGCCGCAGAGAAGTGCCGGCAGGCAGCGCAGCGATCGTGAAGCTGTGGTGGCGTCTTCTCTTCGCTGGAGAGACTAAAACTGAACGTTTCTTTTTATGACTCTTATTTCTCGATGCACGCGCCACGGCTCACTGTTCTAAAGCAGCTAAGCCAAAAATACGATGTCACAATGAAAGCTTCGCAATTCGTTGATTCTCACGTTTGCTACGGGTTTGCCTTTTTTAACAGCGATAATGCCTCGCCGAGCAATGATGTTTTGCCACTTGTGAGAGGCTCAATACAACAGGTACAAGCATGGCTTTGCAAACGCGTCGCAAGGAGGTGAGATACAACTGATACGAGCACAGCTCTGAAAAAGCATCACGGGGTGGCTCGGTCTATTGCTTGTCGTGACAAGTGGTGCAATTTTGACTGTCCAAACAGAAGAATTAATGCCAAAATGAAAGAAGCCGAAAGGCCGAGAAGAGATAAAACTTCTCTTCAACTTAACAATTAGCGTCCCACACACCGGACCACACAATCTGAACAGCGGACACCGAAAGTTCTCAAAAATTTGGACAAACAGCCGTCCCGCTGCACCCTCCGCTACTCTTGGAGCTTCACCGCAAAGTCGGTGGGCACGCGTACATTGTACATACTTTAATTACCAGTTCTTCATTGCTCTTTGGGGGGCTAACAATGACCCCATGTAGATATCTTGGAGTCTCCAAGCATAAACTTAGCCGAACCAACCATAGGCTAGGTGGGGCTGCGAGCTTCAGAGGTTGCCCAGTCTGTGCACCATTAGTGAGAAGCTGCCCCAGCCAATCAGTCAGTGAGAACTTTATTATGCACCAGTCAAAGAGGGAGCGTTAGAAGCACCTTTTCCCATCAATCGGTCGCTATCCCTTAGGCCTCGGCGGCTTCTAGGGCGAGACCACGGTGGAAGAATTGTCTATTCTTCCACCGTTCGTGGGTCTGATGATCTTGCACTGGCCACCCAATTTTTTATTTTAGTTCGCGCTCTTTTAGCCTGCGGGGTTGATCCTTTGGGCCTGTTCGGATTCTGTGGGATGCAGAGGGCAGGAATCCCATGAGAGTTCTGCATGGTATAAAGTGACTATGACATGAAAGAGCTTCAGACTACAAGTATATCCTGGTAGGAAACTCTGACAGACACATGCAGTAGGCCATCTTGTGTCTTGAGACCCTAGACCACAGGGCCACCCCAGTACAGTCGTGATATCCGCCATCAATAGATCCGGCAGGGGCATCTCTGTATAAAAGTCATTAGCGATTACATAAAAGGATAAATAAAAGATATCACACCTGAAGGCAACGCTACTGTTTCCTCGATTGTCTGTTCCCTGTGCAGTGCGTCCCCCTCTTCAGCACTGTACCAGAATCTCCGTGGAACACCACCAATGTTTACCTCACCACCTCCTGCGATTGAAGCAAACCTTTTGGAATATTTGGGCATTTGCCGGGTGCACAGGTTTAAAATGAAAATGACCTGAATAAAGAGGCCCGTGTGCAGGGCACACACATGTGGTACTTTTAACCTCGGGAACCCACTGGTTGTATTTCCCCTCCCTGCGTCCATTGCCAGGTGTTGTACCTGCCTTTCCTATAGATATTTACTCATGCATATACCGCTCCGCTGCGCACCAAACCAAGCATATCAGACATAAGCTACACAACACACCAAATCATCCCCTTTCCGAGAACCAACTTCTACATAACTACAGGCACTTCACCACCACAGGAGACGTAACCTCCCCCGACCTCTACTTCCCCTTACCCTCCCTCGCAGAATTAAACTGCACTCAACAACCCTACCTGGAACACCACACTCCGCCAGGGTCACATTCACAACAAGCTTCTCTGCAATCTGGATTCGTAAAGCACGGCCACCCTGTTAGTTTATATTGATCAGTGTTGGACCTCTATCTCCCCCCCCCTGCCTACCCTCCAATGGAAGAGTGCTGAAACCAGCAATCCCGAAACCTGGCAAACCAGCGTCCCTCCAGAACCTTAGTCTTATTTCCCTGGCCTCATTTGCCAGTAAACAAGACTTGTGCAAACCACCACACAGACTACTTCAAGGGCAACCGCCTTATCCCACACGCACCACATTTGGATTTCGTGCTTGCATCTCTGCGTATGACATCCTCCTACAGCTCAGAGAAGTCCTCACACATCAAAAGCATTACCCTTGCGTTGGCATTACGGGCACCTTCGATTTAACTGCCTTGCACAGGGAGGTGTTGGAGGGTGGCTTCAATGCAGAATAGCAGTTCGTCTTTGCCCAGAGTACTAGCGTATGGAGAACATTAAACATGTCATGTGCCAACAAGCAAGGCCGTGCATGTTTCTTTCTTCCTTTCAAATATTCACCCTGGGATATTTGTCTACCATGAACTGAAGCACGTACCTTCAGCTGGGAGATTTTCTTGAACATAGCAGCAACACCCCCCAATGCTGCTAACCCAGCAATGAAAGCTCTGCTGTCCCCCACCAGAACTTGGGCTCAACAAAGGCGAACTCGGACGCGAATGTCAATGGGTGTGCACATTTGTCGTTTAATCTGCAAGCCCCATACGAAGTATACACCCCTGAGCCGCAGAGTTCCTTTTTCGTACAACAACACAGCACCTTCGCCCGGCCTGGGTACAACAATCCAAGGAACGCTTGGGTCGACTCCCATTAAACTTTAAGCAGCAACATACATACAGTACATACAAATTACGGTACATCAATTGAGGTGAGCAGTCATTACGATGGTTGCATATTTGATTGACTAACCAACTTGCCATCATATCGATTTCACTGTGGTGCACGACATGAGTAACAGCTTATGTTTGTCAACCTAGATGGCTCAATTTGCAGAAAAATGCCTCAGTGTTTGCGCCACCATGGTGGCTTGTAAACTAAGGTACTCCCAGAAAAGCTTACGCTACTGCACACAAAAACTAAACGAATGCTACAGGCACAATGGGCACTTTAACTTGTCACTATAGCTGGGCTCTCAACTCCACAATGTGCCGTCTAGCACCAGAGTTGGTAGCTTCCGCTTAATAACCCGAGGCTCCCAGCATGTTGTGCTGAATTTACAACCACAACCACTGATGACTCCTCAAAGAAAGGCACACAAACAAACAAAGGCACCTTTATAGAAAACTACAGCGGTACATGGCAACTCAAAATATAGCTATGGCATTCATACACTCATCATGACTTAGTGATAACCGCACCATAATACATTACACATAATATATTACATTATATTATCTCTGTTCAGGCTAGCACTTAAAAGAATAACAAAGAACAATGCTGGAAGAACTGTCTCTCAACCAGGCATGAGGGGTGCAGCAGCACTTTTACGAAAGGCTTGGCACACGCTGTTCAAACAGTCATCCATCGAGCACATCGGACACTCGGAGGTACTCCGCAATGGCCTGCCAGCAGTAGTCGTTGAGCGCATCCGCCTGCTTCCCCATCCCTGGGTAACACCTGACGGCCTCTCTCACCACCCCGGTCACAAAGAGGTAATGGGAGCGAATGTACTTCTCGGCTGCGTCCAGGGCCGCCACGGCCTCCGGCTCGGACTTTCCGGACACCTTGGCCACCTGCGACACCAGCGAAGAAGTCCAGCGGAGCGTCTCAAACGCCTGGGCGCAACGCTTGGTCACGTCGGCCTGCAGCACAAACTGCACCGCCATGTTGAGGAGGCCGACGTTGCGCCTCACGCACTCGTGGAGACGGAAGGCTGCGCGGTTTCTGGGCAGGGCCTTGCCGAAGGTGAACGAGATGACCACGCTGTTTTGTATCATCCCCCGCGAGAGCATCTCAAGCCGTTTGGTTCCCAGGTGCCGGCAGTAGAGGGCGATCGTCGTCAGCGTCTTGTTCTGCGCCAACATGCTGGCAAACGTCTTGGAAGAGTGCAGGCTGATGTCGCACGTGTAAATGATCAGCTCGGTGACCGTCGTGTTGACCATGAGGGCTTTAGTGACGCCGACGATGAGCGATCCCTGGAGCGATTCCACGTTGAGCTGCAACTCGAGGCTCTTGATGGACTGGTTGGCGGTCAGGGCCCGACACAGGGCGTCCGCCTTGTCGGCTTCGTAGCCCCGTGCTTCGACCTTGAGTGTTTTGACCTCGGTGTTGCTCGCAAGGGTGTCGAACAGTTCGCACACGAGCATGCTGGAGAACTCTGTGATGTCACTCAGGCTCACTTCCGACGGCGACTGCGATGCCAGTGCTAGAGTGGCCGTGAGCGGCGGCAGGTCAGGGTTGGCCCAGGGCACCATAATGCGGCCACAGCAGTCAGACCGGCTCAGAAGGTGGGCCAGGTCCCTCCTGCAAGATCAGACTAATGTGCTTGTACGAATGCATAAGCGTGCAATGCAGAGGGAAAGGCTCAATGGGGATCACAAACCAGTACAAATCCCCACAAGACAAATGAATGGAGGCCTCAAAATTTAGTACAGGTTACTTTAGGCCAACGCACTGGTCAAAGCAGCAAGGGCTACATCAAGAAGCATCGAATGTGCCACACCAATCAACCATTTTTTCTTACTTGCCCTAAGCATTGCCGATGGCACTGCAGCTAGCAGTACTGTACATGTTGGCATGCAGACGATGCCTGCTGTGCATTTAGGCGCTTTTACATGATGTACACATGTGAAACAGCTTGCATGCACTGATCACGAAAATCTGAACTAACAGACTGTGCCACTGCAGCGATCAAGTAATCAACTTCTCACACTGTTTGCCAAGTGGAATTTAAGGCAAGCAGCCCCTGAACGTAGTGGCAAGAGTTACGTATGAAACTTCTCTAGCTGTCCTAAAATGCCTAGAGGGGACTTCGGTGGTCAGAAAGTGACTATGGTATAATTTCCACAGTAAGGGTTTCGACACTGACCGCCTGACACTGACCTTTTGCGTCTGTGCATGTAAATGATAATGGCACAATGCCACTGCTATCATGCCTCCAATGTAGTTCAAACCATGGGATCAAATGTATTTGTACATTATGATAAACACACCGTCTTGAGAATGGACCCCCCCTCCCACTTCTGGAATGGTTTCACAAAAAAACACGTCTAACTGGGAATGAGCTCGCTGGCTCAGAAACAGCACACGCTTTTATGTAATGCCATTTGCATCCCTTTTTGATACGTCAATCAGTATACAGTGCAACAGAAAATCCCTGTTTTCACAGCTCCCTTCAAACAGTGTTTGACAACAGAGCTAGTTGGCACACGCTCTGCATAATAAAGCGGGGTGAACAAGGGACAGAGGAAAAAAAAAAAAAATTTGGCGCAGCTTGCACTACTGGTGCAAGGCTGGAGAAACAGCAGAGCTGGCGCCCCCCCCTCTCCCTCCGTCGCAGACCCCGCTGTTGAACCTCCCGTGGATTTTTGAACTTGTCACTAAAAGTTCTCCATGACTGGCAGGCCCATATCGTTTTGTCCGCAGCCTTTCACACATCCCCCAAAGCACACCGCGTTAGCACGCGCTACAACCCACGGCAACCAGCTTCGTGAAATCTCCTCTTGCTCTGTGCTCGCCACTTCAGGTGCTACCGCACATGAACTGGCAAGGAGAACAGCAGGTGAGAGATGACACCATGAATTCTGCCAGAGTGTTCCCGAAGGCCGAGGTGGCCGACACTGAGCACTCCTCCCGAGGCACACGCTCACGTGTGCTCGGCAGGGCTGAGTTTTCTGGTAACACTCAGCTTAGCTGTTGTGTTTCTCTTTATACCCTGTCCTTTGCTTACTTGCGCTGCATCACACAGAGAGCAGTTTTTTGCCTGCACTCTTGTATACAATTTAATGCAACAACGCTGCGCAGGCCGGGACTTGGCGTGGCATTCACACGCCTGCACCAATATCTTATCGACCGTGCGGGCAGCACTGATTGTGCCGTGTATCAGAGCCTTGAGTCAACACGACGTGTTGTTGTCTGCTCGTGCACTTATTGTGGACACTAGTGCCGGAACAGTGATTGAGACCGCTGTCTCGAGGACCGTCCTTGAAAGAAGAGGTCATTTTGAACTCGTGGTCACACCATAGAGCGCACTTTTTCGAGCACCAGTGTGTCACAAGGTTTTTCGGATTGATTGATTGATTGCAGGGTTTAACGTGCCAACGCTACACAGGCAATGAGGTGTACCGTAGTGGATGGTTCCGGATTAGTTTTGACCACCGGGGCATCATTAACATGAGCCAAAATCTCGAACACAGGCGTTCTTGCTTTTCGCCTCCATCAGAAAAGTGGCTGCCCCGTGGACGGGAATTGAACCCGCGATCCTGTGCTCAGCAGACAAGGCTTTTTGAAGACACGAGACTGCCTTCCCAGATTTCAACTAAACATACCCGTTTGAGAACTGGGCCCCCAGACTAAGGACTTCACTCACTAAGTAAATACACAAATGGCATTAAAAAGAAAGGGCACGAGAGGGGAGAGCAAGACTGCAGAATGTTGCTGCAAACAAAAATAATACATGATTACACAGGGCCAAGGTGCTCAACTAAGACATTCTAATTTCTGCTGTTTGATAAAATTGGCATTTTCATATGTGCAAAACTTTGAGATTTGAAAGCGGTCCTCACTGATGCAAACAGTGAATCCACAGTTTTTCCTTTCTTGCACCTTCCTTGCTTGAGCTTTTTGGAGTTGCACTCTGTACTCACTACAAATGAGGGCTGGATACCACTCTAATAGGTCATATTTGAAAAAAAAAAAAATACCGTAGTGACATGGGTTGAGGGGTAAACAAACAAAACCTCGTGTTTATTTCCCCAACCTACATGCACATTCCCTAGGGATAAACAAATCCTCGTGTTTATTTCCCTAACCTACATGCACATTCCCTAGGGATAAACAAAACCTTGTGTTTATTCCCTAACCTACATGCACATTTCCCCCCCCCCCCTTTTTTTCCAGCCGCCTTTTTAAAGATGACCGCAAACCGCTCTGTTTTGATGTACATAGCTTCCATGGCCCATGCCCCGTCGATGGGGTGGCCACACTAGCTGCTTTGTGCATTCTGTTAGGACAACCCAGCCTATCCTAAAGCTGCAGCCTGTGGCCCACTACAAACCGGGTGATATCAGATAAACATTAACTTCATGTTTTTCCAAGAAATGCTGAATCCCATTTATACTTTTGACAAAAAGGCAACTGCTTCCTCTGGCCATGTATTAATATGTGGTGTTTCAAACTGGCTTTATGAAAGCGCAATTTACATTAGGCATTAAACAAATGGATAAAATAATGGCACAGGCCTTGGCGCTCTTTTCTCCAACATGGGCAAAATTGTAGCCAGATTCTCCTCTGCTTTTTGATAAGAGCAGCACTGCCCAGGTAATCTCATGGGACAGTTCGATGGCACTTGTGGGCAACTTGGGGCTCACACGTCACCAGAAGCTGCTTTCTTTCACGTGGGTGGTCGCCAGTGGGCCACAGTAAAATAATCCACCCTACAAGTTGGAGACTATTTAAGAAACTAGACGCTGCGAGAAGTTGCTGCGCTGACACGATTCGCAATGTACTGCAAAATGCCCAAAGATGGATGCTTCCATGCATCATGTCCAGCATATGCAACACTAATCAGTGGAGTACTACGATCAGGTGGGGATTTTTATCTGTGCAAGTACAGGCGGGGACTTAATTTTGCAGACCACGCGAGCGCGTGGCAAAAGCCACTGATGTGCGCTCTGGAGACGCAGAGCCTGTTGTCGAGACTGGAGCAGCGCGCATGCGCGTTCTGTTTTACTCGCAAGCACGCCGATTTTCTCGCTTCCTGCAGCGGTGCTGGGATGGTCACCGAAGCACCGCAGAGCGATGCCTTTGTAGCATTCCTTTCTTCCCGATGGCACATTTGGGGGCTGACGTGACGATTGCGCAGGCTTTGGCGCAGGTGCTCCTCGCATCCTGATAAACACTTGCGTGGAATGTTTTATTTGTTTGTTGTGGCTTTTATCATGTATAGACGATGAGACTAGCGGCTTGCGAACGGCGTTCCCGAATGAAGCGTGTACAAAGCACAATCACACGGTGCCGCGCTGCGGACGACGGAATGCCAGCGATATGAATCACGAACCATTATTCATGTTTTTTTTTGGAAACTATTTTTGGCCACTGGACTTATCTTTCAAATTCAGCTCACTTTCCGTTGCCGATAAAGTAGGTGATTTGCACGTTTCATAAAAGAAATCCTGTTTTATTTTTAATGTCTACTTCCTTACCTACAAATTATCGAAAGACGTACCCAAATAAATTGATTGATTGTAGGGTTTAACGCGCCGACGCAACGCAGGCGATGAGGCGCGCCGTAGTGGAGGGCTCCGGATTAATTTTGACTACCTGGGGATCTTTAACAAGCGCCGAGTACCCAAATAAATTGTCTGTTCGTTTTGTGCGTCAGTATTATTCAAAACGGCACCTCGGGTTCCTATCGAAGGATGCCATAACATTATTCGCTACTTTTCGCTGTAATATTAATTGCGACTTTGGGCCTTCCGAATGGTTTTGTCACCAATGAATGGGTGTTCAACCAATGAAAAACAGCTTGTCCTCCTGTTTTGTTGGTGACCTTGTCCTTCCGCTCCTCTGGGCATCTGCAAGGTGGCCCTTTTCTGATGGCGGCGAAAAGGGAGAATGCTAAAGTGTGTTTGGGATTTCGGCGCATGTTAAATATCCCCAGGTAACGAAAATTAATCCGGAGCTTTCAACTACGGCGCGCCTAATTGCCTATGTAGCGTCGGCGCATTAAAACCTAATAATCAATCAATGCAAGCCGACCTTGAAGAATTGCTCCAGCCTTGGAGCAATTCATCCCCGTAGGCAAGAATTTCTCGGCTAACAGCATCTATTGGCCTATTAAGTAAGCCGGCAAATGTCCCTTTGAAAAACGGGTTTTTCAAAGTAGCGAATAATTTTACGGTGTTCAGTGGAAACCTGAGGTGCCATTTTTACGAATGTGATGGGTAAAGCAAACGGACAATTTATGCAAGTACGTATTTCTGTAATTTTTAAGTAAGGAAGTAGGTAGCAACAAGAAAAAAAAAAAATAATAATTTCTTTTATAAAACTTGCAAACCGCCTACTTTATGGGCAGCGGAGAGCGATCTGAAATATATATGTTCAGTGGCCAAATTACAAAATAAACATGGTGAATAAACGTTCGCTATTCATATAGCTGGCATTTCGTTGTGGTAGCGCAGTACCCCGAGACTGTGCTTCGTATGCGCTTGATTTGGCGACGCCGTTCGCAAGCCGCTAGTCTCGTGGTCTATAAACGATAAAGCACAAAAACAAATAAAACATTCCACGCAATTATTTATCAGGACGAGAAGAGCGCTTGCTCCAAAGCCGGCGTAATCGTCATATTAGGCCCCAAATGTGCCATCGCGATGAAAGAAATGCTACAAAAGCGTCACTCTGCGGTGCTTTAGTGACCATCGCAGCACCGCTGCAGGAAGCGAGAAAATCGGCGTGGCTGCGACAGGACGCACATGCGCGCCGCGCCAGTCTCGACAACAGGTGCCGGACCTCCAGAGCGCGCATCGGTGGCTTTTGCCACGCGCTCGCGTGGCCTGCAAAATTAAGTCCCGGCCTGTACCTTCTACAACCGTCCTTCCAGTATCCCATAAGAAGAGCGTGCTACTATGACTCTATGGCTTATACAAAAGACTGGCTATGACTCTATGGCTTATACAGTGCGACTGAAAATGGTGCAGAGCTCGAAGAAAGTGCAAAGAAAAGAAGCACGGGACACTATGGAGACTGGTCCTACAGATGGCATCATCACTCTTAGTAACGCCAGAGTCCTTCAATTCTTTAATGGTCACGAAACTGCTCCGTAACTCAATGGGAGAGCTTCATATGCTGCGTTTGGCCGCCGCGCGGTGGCGCCACCCTCTCACTGAGGTCACCCATCGGGCGGCGTTGCGCTGGCTCGAACGGCGGAGCCGCGGCGAGTTGTGTTTGTTTTGTGCGGGGAAAAAAATGTAACGTGCATCTCGCGCTCCTGTGATGCGACTTAAGTAGTGCAACGACGATGCCTAACATGTGTTGCGTCCCGGGATGTCGTTTATTGTACAACGATACTACAGAAAATGTTTCCTTGTTCTGTTGACCGAGCGACGGGGAGCTGCGAGAGAAATGGAGGCGCGCCATTCTAAGGCAAGAAACGGGAGATTTCAGCTTCGATTATAAGTGTGTGACAGTGCGTGGAAATGCACTGTGTGTGAGAATGGAAAAAGCAATGTACCCTTTTGAGAGAGAGAGAGAGATCAAACTTTATTTAAAGCAGCCCATGTCCGGGCTGCCGAAAATGTGGTTCTGGTGGGCCTGGAAGACGTTCAGGTGGGAATTCCGCAGGTGTCAGGGCCCCGCACGTGGGCAATGTGCCGGGCGAGGCGAGGCCAAAGGATGGGGTGAAGATCAGGCGGAGGAGCGGCCCAGTTTTCCCATGAGTATGGAATGTGGGATGGTAAAAGGTGTGGATGAAGAAAGTGAGGTGATCTCCTGGCGCGAGGACAAGTCCAGTAGGTGTGTTTAACGTCGGGATAGGCACCACACACCTGACAGTGGGGCGTGCCATCTCGGGTCATGATATAGTGAAGAACGAGGTCACAAGGGAGGGAGAGAGTCTGAGCCTGGCGGATGTAAGTGCCTTCGCGGCGTGTGAGGTCAGAAGTGGGAGGAGGAAGATTACGGCGAGATCTGCGAAGGTCCTTCAGCTGTTGCCTCCGGGCCTTGCGATGGGCGGCGCGTTCTTCCTTGGGGCTGTAGTCCTGGGGCCAGGGTTGAGGGTCGCTCGGGTTTCGATTTGCACGAGCAAGGGCATGAGCCCTTTCATTCCCTACAATTCCCTGGTGTCCGGGGACCCATTCTAGAAATACGTGCAGGTGACTGTGGGCTGCCATGTAGCATGTCAGCTCGTGATGAATGTGCGCAGGTAAGGAGTTAGTTGCGAATTCTCTGAGGGCAGATTGACTATCCGTGCGGATGGTAATTTGGTCAGTTGAATGGGGTTGCAGCATGATCGAATCGGCAATGGCTTGAATTTCAGCAGCTGTAGAAGAAGGTACATTACAGTGTTGACGAATGGTTTCTTCACGTGGACCTACCGTGACAGTTGTGGCCATGTTGTCGGTAAACGTGGCGTCTGTGTAATATGTGTCATGTGATGGGCTGGAAAGATGGAGGGCTCTACTTCGGCGCCTGCCGGAGTCTGAAGACGGGTCCATGTGGCGTGGGATGGGCTTGACCATTATTCTAGGAATTGTGTCTCATGGTGGAGGTTCTTTTGGTAGAGGAGGTAAGTGAGATGTCGCAAACCCTATATAAGCCAGGATGGTGCGACCTTGGGTTGACGTCGTGAGCCTGTGCTCTTGGGCAGCGATGTGCGCGGCTACTTTCTCCTCAAGAGTATTGTGGAGGGCCGTGTCGTCAAAAAGATAGTTGGGGGCGTACATGGGCACCCCGAGCTCAGTTCGTAAGCATTTCCGGACGGCGATCTCCAATTTATTGTTTTGAGTTTTCGTGAGTTTAAGGTAGGGAAGGGCGTACAAAACTCTGGAAAAGATAGTTGCTTCTACTATCTTGCGAAGCTCGTGTTCCTTGAGGCCTGTGGTGTGGCGGGTGACTCGACGAAGCATGTTATTGATTAGATTGATCTGATTGGTAATACTTTTGGTCGCATCGTGGACCTAGAATTGTACAAGGCTAACTTAAAGCCGGATTTTTGTCATATCAGTGAGGTTGTAGCGGTGCTTCATTACCTGTTTGCAAACTTGTATTACCTTACGCTCAGGCTCGCGTGTAAAAAAGCTTCGGTACGTCCTTGTGCTTTTACTTTTCATATTTCCGCAAATTATCCCTTAGGGTTCGTCTTGTTTGTTTTGTAACCGCGCGTGGCCGATTCCGGTTTCTTATCTGGCGCTTCAACCGGAGCGCCCGTTTGGTCTTTTTGTCGTACGTACCGTCTGGCAATATTGTTTGATGTGAAAAGGGTGCCACCTTGTCGCCAACTTGATTTTTTGTTTCTTCGATAATGTTCTCGATCCCATTTCCATGGATCTGAAATTATTAACATTCCGAGAGTAATGCATGCATAGCAAACGCCGCGCAACTCACTTTATTGACGTTCATCTGTGCACGTCACACTGCGGACTGCTTCTTCGACGTTTGTGTTTCAATCTAGTCTTCTGTAGAACAGGAGCTCGCTAGCTCGCTGCGTTCAGAAAAGCTTTGCGTCGTTCTTGTCTACGTGGCAATATTCTGTTTCCTCCGTGTGCTCCACATCGCAGTGCGAAAAAATAAATTTTTGTACGCTGGACCACGCTCTTTTGTCTCCCTTCGTAACGTTGAATTTTGTTGCGTGCGATAAAACCAGTTTATTGTTCTTTTTTCGCTTCCTGTTTTTGCAAGGATTGCAAAGCGTGGAAGCGGAAAAACACATGGTGCAACATATATCTCTTCGTGTTTTGATCCTTTGCGTTTCTGCAGCGTTTTTATATGTTCTCAAGTATGTACCCACTCATTGAAACGACAATACTATTGGGCTATCTCTTTTAGTGTTCTGTGCAATCCAAAGCAATCAACGGATTCATTAAGCGTAGTCTGAACGACGCGTACTTGGTTTCTTTCAGTTTTTTTATTGTATTATCGATAGGCCCGCAGCAGTCCGTGACTACGCAGCTACCGTATGTGTGGTATTTACAACTTTGCTTTAAGAAAAGAAGAAATAGAGATTTAAAAATCCGAAAACACGACGGCGCAGCGCTTGTGCCAGAGCACGCAGAAGCCGTTGCCGTTCGCGGCCGAAGTCTACGGTAATTTACTACGAAAAATAAAACCCCATTGAAGGCAGGTGATGACTGGACTATTCATCGCTAACCACTACGAAAAAAAACACACTTAATCAGCGCGCAGACACCAAATGCAGCGAGCGTTTGTACGCCAAGAGCAGACCAATACGCCGCGAAAGCGGCGGCTGGATGACCTTCGTGCGGCGGTGGCGCCTGTAGTGGCGCGCGCGGTCCCTATATGAAACGAGCGCCGAAGTTTCGTGACCAGTAAAGCATTGAAGGACTCTGGTAACGCTAACAAAGTAAATTTCGAGGGCTTACCTCTCCTCTTCCGTGGCGTGGAACATTCCGAAGGAGACTGTCTTCAGCGTCTTGTTCTTCTTCAGAGCAGCGCAGAAGGCCGCAATTCCCTGGATGTTGACCCTGTTCTCGGACAGGTCCAGAGTCTCCAGGGCGCTGTTCTCCACGACCGCGTCAGCGAGCTTCTCGGCCGCAACGTCGTCCACGCTGCAGTGCTGCAACACCACCCGGCGAAGCGCCTTATTGCAGCGCAGCGCATTGGCCAGTCCCGTGGCATACGCGGCCGACATGGTGCAGCTGTCGAGGTCCAGGTGCCTCAGGGTGGTGTTGGTCTCCAGGGCCGCGAAGAGAGGCCCCAGGGGCGCCTCGCACGACTGCAGCTTGAGCTCCTCCAGCGACGTGTTGTCATTCAGGGCCGCCGCGATGGGACCGAACTGGCCCTCGTCCTCCAGGCTGTAGCGGAGGGAGAGCTTCTTCAGGAACTTCGCCGCCCGCACCACCCGGGCCATCGTCTTCACGTTCGGCTTGGCCAGGTTGTTGTGGTCGAACGAGAGCTCGGTCAGCGCCTTGCACTCGATGAGCGCGGACAGGAGGGTGGCCGTGCTGCGTTGCGACAGGGCGTTGCGCTTGAAGCCGACCTTCGCCAGGTGAGCCTTGTTGCGGCGCAGGAGGGCAGCGATGCTCGACGCCAGCATGTGGGTAACGTCGAGCTTGAGGAACTCGAAGCTCTCGAGCGCCGTCAACGACTCCAGTCCATCGGAGAGCTCCTGCTCGTTGAACAGCGTCGAGTAGGCGCCCTTGAGCTTGAGGTGGCGCAGGTTTGCGCTCGAGCCCAGGGTCAACTTCAGCGAGTACGCTGGCTTCTGGAAGAGGACGTTGTCGTGCAAACAAATCGTCTGCACGCATCGGTGCTGCTTGGGCAGCCACGTGAAGACGTAGGCGCCGTCATAAAGGGCGTTAACGTCGTTCAGATTTCTGCTCTCGACATTGACAGAGCGAAGGGAGAGCTTTCCGGGTCCCGACTCGACGAGTTCGAGGCTCAGCGGAGCCAAAAGTCGGTTCCACGGCGTTGGGTTCGCGCAGAGCCAACAACGGCGACCAGCTGTGTCGGTACAGGCATCGTCGAGGCCGACACCTTTGGATGAGAAGAATTTCCGGATTTCACGGATTCGCTGATCGATGTAGTAATTGTTCCCAGCATCAGAATTTAGGGCTCGCTGATCTACAACGGAACTGTTTTCATCACTGGAGTCCATGATTGTCTTGTAGCCTTCGGAAACGCCCACTGTGACCTAGCGAGTGAACACTCGTCCGTCGGCGACAGACACTGGTGACAGGAGGTCCGTTTTCGACTCCCTCGAGAGCCAATCTCAACGTCGTAGACGAAACGCTTGTCGAAGATACGGCATTACCTCCACTGCCTTCCCGTCACCTTGTCGTGTTTTCATCCAAGTGTACGGCAAGTTGCGGCCGTGAAGATGACGACACCAGCGGCAACTGACATTGGAACGAATGTATATCTGTATATCTTTGAGACAGTTCTTTAAGAGTGTTTTGCTCTTTTTACGCAGTGAGAGCGGTTAGACCCACACCAATCGCACCACAGAACAGATCGCACTACCGAAGAACCGCGGCCCCGCAGCGGAACAAAACAAGAGCAGATACCGGAAACTCTTCCGCTGTCCCGCAGTGTTAAAAAATGACGTCATCTCTGTTTTTCAAATGTTCTTTCTCTTAAAAGTAATTAATAGTTTGTATATTATTTTATTTGCAAATAGTGTAACACAATTTTTTAAAGAATATTTGGTGCAGTTTTTTTCAGGCTGCGCGCGTGGGCTCATAACCTCCTTGTCGTCGGTGTTTCGATGCTGCCTGGTTGTTGTTGGTTTGTAATCGAAGCCTCGGAGTTGTGGGAGTCCCTGTTCTGTGTGGGTAGAGTGAACTAGAAGTATCTTCTAGTTCACTCTAGTGTGGGAGTCCTTTCTGTTTTGTTTAGGGTCTTCTCGGGGTGGGCCCGGCGACGGGCGTCAACAATCGTAGTCAGCTTCGAGGCCGGCACTCGGCATGTCAGCGCTACAGCCGACACAGCGCGGCCGTGGACGAGGCAGGCGGAAGTAAGTCTGTCTTTCTTTTCAAGCATGCTTGTGCAATGCAGCACCCAGAATTGTTAATGATCGTTGCACCCAAAATACATCTCAACTAAAGTATGTACCATCCTGCTGTCATCCAGTAGCACTTGCTGATAGTTAGCCGTAACGCTGACTTCGATTTGCCGTACTGCTGGTGAGAAATCATTCTGCGCGATTTGTTTTGTTGTGGGGAGAAAAGTAGTTCGGGAATGGAAGCAGGCGAAGGGACAGCAAACGCGCAGCAAAGGGCCGAAAAAAAAAAAAATCGGGAAGGGGGAGTTTTCTCTCCCCCACCGTGGTTAAATCGCTTCAGCTGTTCGACATCTGCTGCGTGAATTCTGCAGTTTGATGTTTCAGCTTGAGTTATTTACTTGCGCATACCGCAGGCCCTGCCCGGGCCCTTGCGAGGGTGGACTCATAAGTAGCTCGGTAACATTACGCTCTAGGAGCAGGCAGACACGCATTGAGCGGCAACTTGTTCCATAACAAATAATGAAAAAAAAAAGACTTACAGCGGTTTTCGTTCTTTCTTTTTTTTTTTTTTTTCTCTGGCCCTGCTCGGCAACGAGGCAGTAGGCGTTCGGTAGGGTCGCAAATGAGAGTAGCAGCGTGAAAACCGATAGCCGCTTCCCCTCCCATCCCACACGCTACTCGCTTGACATGGTTTCGTTTCCGGTCTCGCGCTCGAAATTGGAGCACTCGTTTCCTGCCGCGATGGTTGTCGCGCGTTTGACGTCTGTCTGTGTATCGGCCGAGCATTGCTTGGGCCAGAACCGATATTTTGGTTGCTAAATTGACCGTTGGTTAGTCAGGGCAATAACAGAGTGGATACTGAGAGACGGGACAAGAAGTAGGGGAAGCGGATGAGCCAAGAAAATTCGGGGCAAGGGATGGACTCGGGCAGCACAGGATAGGAGAGGTCACTGGGAGAGGCCTTTGTCCTGCAAGGGACATAACAGGCTGATGGGGATGATGAGCAGGTGTATCACTCGGGTTAAGTTTGCGAACGAGAATCGAGAACCGTGCTATGTGCACGGAGGTGTAACTTAAAAATGTCTGCGTATACATATTCTGGTTAAACTGTGATCATAGCCTCATTTCCCCAGGCTACTACTTGCTGCGCGATTGTTCAGCATCAGCGCATCGTGGCAGTTAACTCTCTTCTTGACTGAACATGGTTCCCTCCTTTTCCTAGTGCCGGCATCCGGTCACCTGGGGATGTCACCGGGCTCATGGCGACAGCCACTGGCGTGTCACAAGTGAACAAGGGAACCACATGGAATGCCGAGACAGCTGCTACCAGCCCTGTTGGTTTTGCTGACCAGTCTGGACTTGGGGGTACAGACCCAGCAAGTGCAAGGATTACGTGCAATGGAGGTGGCACCGCTTCTGCAGTGCAAGACTACAGGCTGCAAAACAACACAGTGGGGATGCTGTCGAACTCTGCACTTGATGGCTGCTGTGGTTCACCCCGCAGTGTGCATAAATCAGCGTTATTGTCGAACCATCGTTATCCAGGCCAGGCGACAGTGGACCGTTCATTCAAGGGTGGACACGGTGCATCCCAGTCTCAATTTCGGGACCACCAGGGTACAACACGTTTGAGCACCATTTGCAATGAAGGTGGCACAGTGGCTGCAGTGCGTGATTTCAAGCAGCCAAAGAACACCACCAAGGTGCCTGTAGACTCGCCACAAAGCAGGGCCAGGCCTGCGCGGAATAGCTACGGTTGCTCGGCCCCCGGTGCACATACAGGCCATACGGGCCACATGGCGGGCCAAGCAGGAAAAAACGGACTGCAGGCATCCCGTCCACGGCATCAAGAAAGGCAGCACAGGGTGCCACTATCCGAAGCCCCAAAAGGTCCCTTCAACAACACGCGCGCAAGTTTTGGGAGTCGTAAACCTGCCAGCCTTGGTTGCACTCAAAGTGCAGCATCGTCTACGCCACCTTCAAGGGGAGAGCGCCCTAAGGCTTTCAGCAAAGCAGAGCCTGTGCATAAGAGGGCAGCAGGTACTGGCCCCAGCGCTGGTGTGGGCCAGTTGTACGCATTTCACCTGCATGAAAACTGCCCCGGCCTGCCCCCAGTGGCCGACATTGTGAAACGGCTCCAAGAGATCCAGGCTGAGTTCCAGCGAGACCACTTGTCCATGGAGCGGCCGTGTTCCATTACTGACATGGACCGCTGCTGGATTCTGGACCACCTGAGGACCTTCAACCGCATTCTGGTTCGGGTCGACCTCGAGCTCAAGGAGGAAGAGCCCCAGAGGCTGTGCATCTGCTCCCTCGACAAGGCGGTCATCGCCCACTCCAACAGCGACTGGGTGTTCGATGCCTGCATCCTGTTCCACCTGCTGCTCAAGAGGCACCGGTGCATACAGACGCTCAACCTGGACAGGACGGTGATCGCCTCGGGGTACCCCCAGGTCCTGTACGACGCGCTGGCCTGCAACAGGAGCCTCCGCCACCTGGCCATCACCTGCTGGGACTTCGCGCCCACCATGGCACGCCCGCTTGTCTACTCGCTCTGCAGGATGCCCACCCTCACGTCCGTTAGCATTTCCCGGCTGACGCTCACGCCGGACGCAGCAGGCCGGATTGGTGACATGCTCGGGAGGGTTAAGAACTTGCGGAGCGTGCAACTGCTGGACAACGAGCTGACCTTCGAGGCAGGAAGGGAGCTGATGAAGGGTCTCTCGCGGAACGGCCACCTCGAGGTGATCCGGCTGGGCAACAATGCGTTGGGGCCTGACGGAGCGCGCTTCTTGGGCGAGCTCCTCGCCAAGTCCGGCAACCTGCAAGAGCTGTCCCTGCGGGGTGTTTCAGGCTTTGACGAGCAGCAGGCACTAGCTATTGTGGACGGACTGAGGCAGAACAGCAGCCTCCACAAACTCGAGCTTCACGGATGCCGTGTCTCTTGCAGTGGTGTTGACGCTCTTGCTGAAGTTTTGACGAAGGGCGTCCTGAAATGCCTCGTTCTATCCTCGTGTAGCCTTGGCCAGGCCCAGGCAAAGTCCCTGTCTGTCATGCTCGAGTGCAACAATTCTCTCCGCGAGCTGGACCTCAGGGGCAACTTGATAGACGACATTGGGGCAGTCAGGCTTGCGCTGGCACTGCAGTCTAACAAGAGCCTGGTGAAAGTGAATCTCGAGGGTAACAGCATCAACTCGCAGGGAGTGGTTGCACTGATCGATGCTCTCAAGCCCAACACCGTGCTGAGAGAGTTGAACCTCGGGTGCTTTGAGCCGGGGGACTATGAGGACGACGGGGACGTCGTGAACGCCCTGGATCGAGCCGTCGCCTACGACCGCGTCCGGCTGTGCTACGACACCCGAGGCATCTTGCAGCTGTCTGCAAACCTGCGCGCCAACGCCCACCGCGTCACATCCGTGCACCTGGACTCGAGTGTCGAACTGGATGCTGCATGCCTCAAGGACCTGTTCGTTGCGCTGGCCACTGCTCCCAACCTCGAGGACCTCAGCATCGA
Source organism: Haemaphysalis longicornis (assembly GCF_048455015.1). NCBI lineage: Eukaryota > Metazoa > Arthropoda > Arachnida > Ixodida > Ixodidae > Haemaphysalis > Haemaphysalis longicornis. The sequence goes on from NW_027526204.1 coordinate 140,135,452, forward strand.
GTCCCCGGCTACCATGGACGGCACAGCTGCCCGGCGCCTTGCCAAGGTCCTGAACAACACGACGACACTCCGGCTTCTACAGATCAGTGCCTGCAACATGGACAGCATTGCGCTGACGACGGTCATGGCAGCCATGGAGAAGAACGAGTCCGTCATGCAACTGGACATGGACTACAGCACGTCCGACGTGGCCTGCACCAAGGCGTTTGTCGCCATGGTCAAGAAGAACAGGACCCTGACCCACTTTGGCTGCATGAGCACCAAGCTGTCCGAGCTGCAGGTCATCGCCCAGGAGCTGCTGGCCAACTACAGCCTCACCACGTTCAAGATCTGGGAGAGGCAGGGCTTTGAGGAGACTGTCTTCGAGATTAATGAGACGCTCCGACGCAACGCCTCGCACCTGAACCGGACGGTGGAATATGCGCTGCACCCACGGAGGTTTGGTGGCGAGCGAGCACCGGCATTGGCCTTTCTGGACGCGTGCCAGCTGAGGGCCTTCAGGAACCACCTGACCAAGGTGGCGGGCTCGGAGGCCGCGGCCAACAAGGCCATGCGGAATGCCCGTCGGCACATCCAGTTCCACCTGTTCGCCATCGCAGGCGTCTGCAAACTGCCGGTGAAATGCTGGCCCCACCCGACGGGCGCCTGCCAGATGGACCGTCTCAATGAGCCATGCTGGCAGAACATTTTTTCATACCTGGACATTTCAGACATTCTGACCTGAGCGGTGTGCGGTGCCCTTAAGGAGTCTCCTGTAGCCGCATGTGGCCTTCGCGTTTTGAGTGCTTCTTTGCGTCTACCGTGGCCACGTATTTTTTTTTTTTTTTTTTTGCTTCCTTATTACTATATTGTTCAAAAAGGCCTCAAAAATGATATTTTGTTGTTGTTGTTAGATAGGTTTATTGTGATGCTTGGCTTGTATTTGGGGGAAGCAACATGCAGCTTGTGATTTAGTGCAAAAAAAAGCACTTCTAGTCGCTGTATTCCATGACTAGCCAAACTTTGTTGTACAAGTATAAAGAACATGTCTGTTTCTTCACGCATTAGATCTGGTCCGGCAGTTTTGGATGAACCTACATTGTTGATGACAGTTTTTCTTTTTGTGTGATATGTGAGCAGTTCCTATGTTTTACCTGTAATTCGTACCTAACGTCTTTTTTGAGGTTTATACAAGACTTTTAATGACAAACAGTGGAGATGCCTATTTTGGTGCAGATTTTTTTTTTTTTTTTTTTTCTGGCACTAAGTTTTGTACCAAAGAATAGAACTAATTCTGTAAGTGACAAATAGACACACGTTGCCTATATCCTTTGTTTGTTATTGGTTGCAACTTTTGTATTGTGCATGGTCTTTTTGTCACAATACGTATCTTAATATAAGCTATGCTCTCATTTTGTACGGAACCTAGAATTCTGCTATTTGTGGGATCTTGCACAAGGGTCTAACTGTAATTCCTAGTGTTTCAGTGTAATTTTGTGTTAGTGCAATTCTAAAGTCTAAATTTATGTATTAACGTGGCAGCTTACCTGAGATGAATTTACAGTTGTTAGATTTCTTTTACAGCTTTTCAGAAAATGATCGTGGCATTTTAGTGATGTGTTTGTTCCTATTGAAGAGATCTGTGGTTGTAGCAACTTTTAATATATTGTTTAGCTATGTTGCGGTACTGTGTTGCTTCTTCCCTCGCGTTCTCCCTGCTGGATAACAGGCACATATTGCTTTGTGACTCAGCATCTGCACTCAGCCAGGGGCAATGCTTTACAAAATGTTATCTACTGTCAAAAAAAAAAATCTACTGTGTGGGAGGCAGCACTGACGACATCACAGTGGTGACATTTCGGAGCCGTGGGAAGGAACTGGGCACTCAGGCTAAGATTACGCGAAGCTGCATAGTGAACAGACCAGGTCCAATACCAGAGAGCTTGCTTACCTTGCTCAGTTATCACCACAAAATTTAGGAATGCTGATTGAGTGACTCCTTTACGAGTCGGGGGGTGAGATCCCAGTAGCCTATGCACAGAGTGCAAGGTAAAGCTGTTTGATGCTGTTGGGAAGGTGATAGAAAGTAGGGCAATTTCTTATGGATGCCAGATGAGTAGGATGAGTTTAACTTGAAGGAAAAGGAGCCAGGGCTGCACAGGCCAGGTGCCATATGGTTCTGTGCGGGCTAGCAATGCAGGCATTAAGATGTGAGCTACAATAGGAGAACCTCAAAATGGGTTTCGAAAAGGGTACGACTGGAAGACGAATTATGTCATAAGTTAGCGTATGATTCACAACCAACCACCGTAGCTGAACTTCTTGGACATAACGAGCTGTTGTGCGTTATACCTTAACTGGCTGTGCATGATCTACCTGGTGGGATTAGAAATGAACTAGAGAGCAGTTGGCGGGGTTTGGCTCATTGCAGATGCAAAGCAAACAGATGGGTTAAGGAGATGAGCTAGCCACCAGTGTGGTGGCGACTGAAGCGGCATGTTCAACCAGGATTCTTCGAGTGGCCAGGTCTGAGCCACCCAGCGTCTCCTCCCACTGCTCGCTTCTGCTGATTGTGGGGGAAAGGATCTTGAGAGCATTCTCACGTGCAGTGGCTGAGCGATGCATGCGTGCCACAAAGGGGACATTGCGGAGAGGGCAATCGTGGTGGGTGAATGTGATGCAGAAGGGATCTCACTGGAAAGCCTCCTGTTTGAAACAGTCTCTATGTTGTGGAAGAAATGCATTGGCTGGCGGGGAGAAAAGATGGGAGAGATGGTAGCGCTGTGTGATTGATGCCGTTAAAAGTGACTAGCTGGTCTCTTGTGGATCTGGCACCGTGGTGGGGGAAGGGGCTCCTTCCAGCCCAAAGTGTAAGCTTTCGGGCTGCCTTGTATTTGATTGCATGGAGCAAAAATCAACACATCAAAGTAGAAATGAAAGGATACAAATATTGTGTGGCTTCTTGAAGGTACACATTACTTAGACACATGAGGTTCACCTTTAAAAGAAAGAAGTATGAAATGTTGCTTGTAGAAAACATTGTGCGCTTTGGGGTTATCTAAAAAGAAATAATGGTGCCGAGACTAGCTTAAAATTTGGAACAGTGCATGAAATGAAAGACCCAACTAAATTGAAGGAAACAGGGCCCGCATGGCAGTGGGTAGATTGGCTCTAGGGGCCTGTACTAGCACTACAAATGAAGCTGTACAGATAAGATACAACCTGATTATCATCAGAAGCCAGGGAGGTACCAAGTAAGAATGAATGAAAAGATGACTGGAAAAGGGTAAAATTATTGGCCTTGACTTGTCTTTACCAAAACAGTGCACAGCTGATAGAATGAAGCAGTTGCAGAACTTAACAATATTACGGAGAAGTAACTTATCTGGGCCTGAAACAAAATGTTGTGAGGATAGACTTGGGAACTTGGACGACACAAAATGAGCAGAGTGAAGCATGGACACTGAATCGTGGAAGAGGGAAGAGAAGGCTGAAGAAAAAAATGCAAAATTTGAGATGCTAAATATGAAGGGGCGTCAAAAGCAGAGTCAAAAAAAGTTGGGTCGGTGGGCTTGATGGGAATGAAAAGTCAATATGGACCTATAAAGTAAGTATAAACGAGGGATAAAGACATTAATGGAAGATTCATTGGTAAGTCTTCGAGAACACTTAACCATTTTATCACAAGCAAGCAATAAGCGAGGATCACGAATGCCTGTTGTACACCGGGCTTCATGGCCAAGGCATTGCAGTTTTGCAGGATACCAAAACTATCATATGGCTGTGGAGAAAAAGACTCTGACGGAGGGGTCTAGGAAAATAGTTTTGTGGACAGATGGTAGCCAGAAGCTAAGACTCCATCCGCTTTACGATCAAATATAGCAGCTTTTTGTAATTTATTAAAAAGATGGCAAGAAATATCAGATATATTACCGGAATTAACCAAATTTTGAGAATTTTAATAAAACAAGTAAGCAAATTATTAATTTCAACTCCCAGTACACAAGAGTTTTAGCTAAATGCATTGCAGAACTGCTGTACGACTTGGTTTGAGGTGAATTAACCTAGCATGGAACGAAGGGGCAGGTGGACAGCCTAATGAAGCATTCGACCATACCGATGGCCCAGGAAGTTCAGCAGCTGAAGTACGTGAAGAAGGTTTGATTATTACAGCACCAGCGTGCAATGACCGCATTAGAAAGTGCTAAACCCGACTGACTGCACCTGCATTTGACATGATGCCTGCAGAAATTGCATTGCTAAGCAGCAAAAGAAAAACGTGTCTGAATGACTGCTTCATCAAGATCGGCTAGATTCTGAGGAGGAAGCTAAGTAAAATGACTTTCCAATTCAAGCTTCAGGGCATGTCATATTTTAAGTCATCCACAGTCATTTTGTCGTCAGACGTACGGGGGCTCTGACCGAGAGGTGTTCGTACTCTTTCAGTATCGTGCTTTTTTCTTTTTTTGCCCTTCATTCATACTATCTTTTTGAAACATATTCAGCAGACCATGGCATTCTCCCTCCTCTCACCGGAAAGTCCTGGACGCATTATTTGGCTACCTTGAAGATATTGGTGTCGCTGAGACATTATGGCCCCCCTTAGTGCGGGCAGTCCACGCTATATCCAATGCCCCTATACATGAGGCTGTCTCTTTTTTTGCCCTCCTTTCCTCTACTACTATTCTTTTTACTAATCTGCTATCTTTTCCTCTCCCTGCAGAGTAGCATGTTGATGTGCACATGTTGGCACGCCTCTCTGCATTTCCTACTTCAATAAAGAGCTTCTCTCACGCATTTATTTTACATTTTAATGCACTTGCTTTCATGTTTGTTGCAGAGAATCGCTTAGACAAGCCCAACCAACCCCTTTTCCCAATTCGCGATTTGCAATGTTACAAGTCATAGAGCAGGAAAATGTTTACAGTGGTGATCCATATTTTTTTTTTCATTAATAAGCACCTGAGCGAGTACTATATTTCTATTCACGGCACTGTAATTTACAAATACAATTAAACCTGGATGTAAGAAACTCCATGTAACAAACTCCTGGATTTAATGCAGCTTTTCAATTCCCCATTGCCACCCCCATTGAAGCCCGTGTGTTTGCGACTTCTATGTAACGAAACGTCGCGGCAGTCAACCTTGATGCAACCTGATCAGTCGTTTTTTGCAATTGTACTGAAGAATCCGCCGGAGAAATGAACTATTTTAGCAAATACTAGCACTACCGTAAGGAGCCAGCAGCAACGAAAACGTCTGGAATCGCCTAAACGAAATTCGTCATGACGATGATGATGATGATGAACAGAGGGGCTAGCACCATCCCGTGGTGGCTAACGTAGCGGCCACTTCTGGTTCTGCTTGTGTAGCGTAGCAGCACCCCACCAGCTAGGAAAAGTAACTACCCATCACGTTTTTTTTTTTTTTTTTGGCCCACACAGTTAACTACCGTGCATTTCCATGTGTGAGAGCGGTTTCGGTTCCAGACTCGAGGTGCTAGGCCGTCCTATCGGCGTGTAGTAGCGCGTATCCGCTTATATCTGTAGTATAGGTTCGTCGGTGACGAGATCTGCTGCTAGAAAATGAAAAGTTGTGTCTTTTGAAGAAAAGCGCACAATTTTAAATGCCGTATCCGCTGGCGAGAAAGAAGAATGCTGCTGCCTGGTATAGTATCCCAGCTTCCCGGTGAGCACAGCCAAGCGACACGTGGTGCCATGTAGGGGCATGTTTGAAGCTATGTCCACGTGTATGTGGCCCTCAATTTAATCGCTCTGAACCGTTTGGTCTCATAGTGTAGTAGTTCCGCTCCTGCGAAGCAAACATCCTAACCCGGGTTCAAATCCCGTTACCGCTTTTTTTTTTTTTTTTTTTTTCAAGAATTTGTCATATTTGAATATTAGCATTTGTTATCACGCATATAATCTATTTACGACACCTTTATGCATTATAAAAGGGATTTCGGGTATTTTCGTTGCCTTTTGGTCAGGTTCAGCTACTGCTTCTTGTACATTTTTGCGGGTTTTCCCCTTTTAGGTCGTTTTCGGCTATTTCTGTTGATTATTTTTCTACGCCGTGGTTTTCAGCCATTGCAGGTCCGTTTTGGCTGTTATTTGTTTCAGTCCGGGTGGTTTTGTATGCTTTAGGTACGGTTATGCTGGGATATAAGCCCCATAAGCAAGCTCAGGTGACGGCTGGCTGTACTGACTAGGAAATGCATATACGCCCTAGCTGGCACCCTCTAACAATCTTGAGTGCGGTAAAGAGCATCAAGCTCGCAAAAAGGCATCCTTTCAACATAAGTCTAACTCTTGTAACACTTTAAGGCGCCGAAAAGTGTCAAAAGGCAGAAGTGATATGTTTGCTTCTTTGGAGCGCCATGTAGCGCCTAAGCTCGTGCGAAAACAGGAGGCACAACTCGCGCAGTTTTTCGCTGCGAAATAAATCCATGCAGGGTGAGTTCACCTTCACTGATGTCTAGCGTTTTGGCTTCATTTCTGCTTTCTTCCCACGAGCCTTAACTCGAAACCTGCACGTAACGAAAACCTGGATGTAACGAAAAACTGGGAACCTTTGTCAACTTCATTACATCCAGGTAACAACTTGTTTCTGCACTTTAGTCTCTTTTAAAGAGTACGTCACAAAGTGACGAGAGGTCCACCGTGACGGCTCAGTGGCTAAGGCGTTGTGCTGCTGAGCCCAAGGACGTGGGTTCAATCCCAGCCGTGGTGGCTGCTTTGCAGGTGGAGGTGAAAAGCGAAAATGGCTGTGTGTCGATATTTAGGCACACATCTGAGATTCCCAGGTGGCCAATATTAATCTGGAGCCTTCCACTACGGCATGTTTAACACCACAACCAATCAATCAACACAGTCCGGTAAGCAAGCCGGGGCCCTGCTTCCCTAGTGCCTGTTTTTATTCGCTTTCACTTTTGTTGCAATGACTGGAAGCCAATCTGAAAAGGTTCAATTTTTTTCGTTTCCATCCGAGTATGGCAGCACCAAGGTAAATTTAGTCATCAATCCCGGTCCCCTTTGTGTCACCCCTGGTTGATGGTGATGACTCAAAGCCTCCCCTTTAAATCGGGGTGATGTTCCATATCGTCTATGCAAGTTTACAGCTACTTATCTTGATTCTACTAGTACAGCTCTTATTCCCTTTTAAATTATGCCCCGAACCTAAGTATGGTTGTGACGGCCCTCGATTGGCTCCTTCCCTGCTTTTTGTCCGACAATACTCAAACTGCTTTTTGATAATCCTGACTGAGCTGAATCGACAATACCTGTGATGCTTTTAGTACAACATTGCAGAAAAGTTTTTTTTTTTTTTTTTCGCGACGTGCCTGTTCCTACTGACAAAATGTATAGAGGAAAAAACTACGCATAAAATATATTTTTTTTCCAGTGAATGTTTTTATTCGTCCAACATAAAAACATGTCCTTACAAACCGGGCCACACTACACTGGTCATTACTGGTTTCAAAATACATTGCGTGCACATGTGATGAAACCGGCCAAATATTCGTTAAATACAAGTTCGGGGCATACAACTAAACAAAAGGGTGAAAATGCAGTTGTGGCGCTCCTCGCAGCTTGTGTACAGTAACGGGAGTTTCACTTGTGACACTATGCCGTTGATGTTTATACACAATGAAAGCACTAAAGTTGTCAATACATGAAAAGACAATTCACTACAAAAACACACACACACGTAACAATTATTGTCAATGTAAAAAAAGTTTTGTTTGTTGGGCTTTCAAGAGTCTGTCGCTAGACGGTAGATAGTTGGGTGAGTTGGACAACGTACATCTTCAACTTTGAGTGGGAAATGATGCCTATAAAGGGCCCAAGCAATAGAACATGTTTTGCATTGTGAAATATTTGTTCGACAACAAGCCTAGAGTTCTCTAGTCATATTAAGATGTCCCGTCAAAAAAAATGGTTGCTGAAACAGCTTACACAAAAAATTTCATCCTGTAGCAGTGACGGCTAAGGAGATCGAGAAAAAGCACTGACATTACTTGAAGGGCTCACTTTTGAACACTTGGCTTCAGCCATTAAAAAAGATAAAGGCTTGCACCTATTTTTTACACCAAAAAAACCACAAACATCCCTTTACGAGCAATAATTTCAGAAAGAGACCTGGAAACTAGCAGTTTCAGGTTAATTTTTCGGGACATTTAGATTCTTTGGTATATTTGAAGACCCCTTCCTTGCATTCGAATTCTGAGAACGTGGTGAATTTTCCCCTGCCGGGTGTCGGGTCTTTACCATAAATCTGTTTATTTCCATCCACATGACAGACTGTTAATGAGGGGTAAGACTTGCCTGATGAAACATACTGATGATACTACGTTCCAGAACACACCAGAGATTGCTGTGGAGTCGTTTTCTAAAGCTTCTGTCGGTATCTGAGCTCGTCTATTGCTGGGTGCCGAATTGGCCTGTATATCTACTTCACAGAATGCAAACAGTCACTGCTGGCTCCAGGTAGCCGCATGTCTGTTTTCCTACTCAAGGTCACCAGGCTTTTCTAGTTTTTGAAGGTCGCGATATTTTACCATGGCATCGAAACCAGCTAACTTGGGAAATCATCAAAGCTTTTTACACCAGAAGGGGACGTGTGCGTCGGTGACACGACTGCAGCCTTGAGCAACCAGGAAATATGGTAATTAGGAAGCACGTGCAAATAGCTGGGCCCACAGAAGCTGAGTTGTGATATGGGCTTACACTTGCTAATCATTCCGCACGTTTCAACTCAGGCTGGTTTACTGGTTTACCCAGGTGTTTGTTTGCTTTTCCCAGTGTGCACATACCTTTACGCTTATATGTTTCTGTTTCACGAATAAATTGTTCGTCGTCGTCATTCTTTATATTTAGAATACTGCCAATGTTTGTGAGACTGGCAGAATTGCACCGTCGTGTCATTTTGCGCTAGATTTTCGTATATGGCCTATTGCAAGAGCCACTGTGTTTCAATATAGAAAGCAACAAACACCAGAAACAGCTAAAATGTTTTCACACAAAGAAAGTGCCAGGAAAGTTGTCCGTTCATCAGGCATTTCAGCATATAAAAAAAATGCAGGTAAGATCTAAAATGTGACCTATCGCAACAGCCACTGTCATTCAATCTAAAAAGCAACAAAAGCCATTAAAACTTACAATGTCTGTGCACACAGAAAGCGTCGTAAGAGTTGTCAATACGTCCAACAAATCAGAACGAAAATGAACACAAATAATACCTGTTTTCAGTGTAAAAAAGTTTTTTGTTTGTTTGTTGTTGGCCGTTCGAGAGTTCATCACAACAGCCACTGTCATCCTATCTAAAAAGCTACAAACAAAGGGTGTAAATTGGACCCGTCTAATGTACAAACCTGTGTCAGAATGACGTAAGAGTTAGTCTCCTCATCGGTACACCCACCAGCTCCTTTCAAGTTCCACACATAAGAGCTGCAACGAGGATAGTTGTTGGGCTAGTTTAGCCCCGTGGCGCAAAAAGGGAGCTGTCTGTGAGGTGGAATTCCTGGGAAGCTGCTTGAAAGAAGCAAGCAGGAGATGGGAAGAGCTGACTAGAAGGAATTCCACCTGATTGGTGTGCACGGCCAACGCTTCTTTCACGGGCCAAACACGAGGAAGCGGTCGTTCTTGGTGTACGAGGCGGCCAGCTCTCGGCCCACCAGGGTCGGATCCGAGAAGGCAATCTGGCCCAGTCCTATGACGAAGCCGAAGGAGAAGTTCATCCTGCAACAACACAAGTCCGACTGATTGACTGATTGTGAATTTTAACACGCCGAAACCATGACCTGGACAGCATAGAGCAAGAAGAAGGTTGCACTGATGGCTTGGGATGACGCATGCACCGCAGCGCAATGCACACTCCAGTGAAACATCCCTTTTAAAGTCAAAATTTACGCATTACCTACACGCCCAGTTTACTCGTACAATTTTTTAGTCATTGGTGCGGGTTATACGCACAGAAATATGGTATGCGTGTGTGTGTGACAGTGAATCGAGTAGATCAGGTTTGAATCAGCAAGTTGCTATCTAATCTGCGCTTTCAATCTACCACTTGCAGGAGATTGTCAGCATGCTCAAAAATGCATGCGAGGCCAAATTACATATGTTAAATGATAAACATAATCATTTTGATAATAATAACAATAAGGAAAACACCACTTACCGCATACGGTCCAAAAGACGTGATGCCACTTTTTTGCGCCGGTAGTACGGAGCAGTCCAAATCCGGCTCACTCCGCAAATGGCTGGGACGGGGTTGCTCTCACAGCAGTAGCTGTTGGTCAGTCTGCCGCTGTCATCCGGAATCACCCTGTAGCCCTGGATCATGGGTGATGACAACAGGCAATGTCTCTCATGTACAGCGTTTATTCAATTCACTATCACTACCGCCGGAGGATGAAAAAAAAAGGAAGCTGATAAAGGTGCTATTAGTATGATATGCATCCTGGTTTCAGAACCTTCCCAATGAGATAAGGAATTGCAACAAGAAGCTGAGCTATAAGGCTAAAAAATGGATGACCCAGAAAAAAAGGGGGGCAGGGGGGGAGGGGCTGTTCAGGCATTTTTGTGAATTTCACAAAAATTTTTTTAACCTTCATTTGGTTGTTGGATGTCACACAAAGCAAACCTCTTCCATTAATTTGCCTAGTTATCTCGCTCTCTTTCCATCCCACTGAAAAACACAGCTTCCCAAAGTCCTGCAGTGTATTTGCGGTTTTTCTGCACCATTCTACATGCACGCCGTTTACAGACCGGGCCAGACAGGGCCACAACCCAGGACAACACACTGCTCATGTTGCATTTGGGGAGGCTTCTCAGCTGGCTGAAATCAGGCCCAAATTTATGAATTTCGAGTGTAGCTTCAGAGGCACTTTCTAATCGGAGACCTTCCACTTGATCCGCTGTGGAGGCTCGTGGCTAAGCCGTTGTCTTGCTGAGCCCAAGGCTGCGGCGGCCGCTTTTCTGATGGAGGCAAAGAGCAAAAAAGCCTGTGTTTGCGAGATTTCAGCGCACACTAAAGATCTCCAGCTGGTCGAAATTAATCTGGAGCCCTCCACTATGGTGTGCCTTATCATCTCTATAGCAGTGGCGCGTTAAACTTCACAATCAATCAGTCAGTCAGTTAATCAATGAATCAATCAAAACCTTACACCTGAGGATCAGCCAACTGTACTGAGGCTGGTGAGGTTAGGCTCACAACAGCGCTGCACATGTAATGACCAGGACTGAACCTGAGTTTCCTGACTTTACTGGAGGCAGTGTTATTGCATGCAAACCAACATGAAGATACCCCCTACCACTGTCACCTCAGGCTGCCATCTGCTCTGACCGTTTTTGGTGTAGCCAGAGCAGATCTTGTCCTGAACATGCCAGCAGCAATGCTTATCAAATTATATACTTGTTTGACTTGATGAAAGGTTAGCGAAGCCCTCAATGCTATTTGCCTACAGTACAGCTTCGAGGCAAGGATTTAATCTGTTTTTATGTCAATGCACAGAGTTACATGTACAGTGTGTCAAGTGTGCCCTCACAATAGCTTAAAGGGGTCCTGAAATACCTTCCGCCGATGCATGGATCTACATGTAACCAAATAAGACAATGTATTAGCAATCTCCTCCCGCAAGAATTTTGTTAAAGCGATGAGTATTGGCTGAGAAATCGTAAATCAAAAACCGCGCATTATCGTCGCGCCGCGTTTCCTCCTCTTTTCAACTGTTGACGGCGCGGAGCACTGCCTCCCATGATGCTGCGCTAGTCAGCGGTGACGTACTTCCGCATTACGCTCCTCCGACTGCCGTCTGCTACGGGCAAGTTTTGTTGACACCATGAATTCCGCACTCCGCTGAAGGATGGATAAGCGAACGAAAAATCTGGCCGCATGTGTGCGGTGGCCTGGCCTTGCCCTTTCGCGGTGTGCGTTGCTGCAGTGCAGCACGTGACTTTTAATCGGCGGCGAACTCGCAGCCGCTGGGGAGGATCTTGCGCTCGGTCCCTTTCATGCACCGCGCACTGTTTATCCAAAAAACGCCGTATCAGATGTGGCCCCGCTGGTGCCGGGTCTTATTTTGCGGTGGTGGTAATTCCTGCCGGCGCCATGTGAAAAAGACATTTTAAGCCGATACAGAACCCGTGCACAAAACGCTTCAATCATGTGACCAGTTCAGCTTGGGGCGACGCGTGGTGGAGAGCGGCAACGTTGGCTAAACATGCTCCGGCGCGGCTCTGAGCTTTCTAGCGCTGGAGCGAGCGCCTTTCTTTGACGATCTCAAACATCGGTTGCCTTGGCAACAAGGCACAAACCACCCCAGAGGTCTGTTACGGTTGCGTGATCCCGGTTCAGCTTGGGGCCCCACCTCGCGGCATATGGGCACTGCAGGCATACTACTCACTCTCATTTGGAAGTGCAAGATGCGTTTGGCATTACAGGAGGCGATGGTGTGTGTGTTGTGGACGCCTTTGTTTCGCGATGAAATGCGACGTGCTTCTACGGGTGGATAGTGCTTCCCATGTCCTGGATTATCTTTCTCGAGCGACGTACGACTCAACCTCGCATGGGGTATGTGCAGTGTGCGTGGCTAAAAGCCATCTCGGCTTGCGCGCCAGAGTTAAGTGACTTGCTGTTCGTCCCCGCAAACCGCGCGCGAGGTGAGTGCCGAATTTACGAGGGGCAGGAGGAGGCAGCCCATCGTCTGTCAATCGCGGTTCAGACTTGCAACGCATGTTGTGACGTTGTGTTCGTTCGAAACGCATCTCTGGATTGTTTTGAAGTGGAAAAAAATGTATCCGTCAAACCTGGGCATTCGGCTCAGGGCGTTCTCTGCGATTGCACGAAAGAAGTGCCACGGGGCTTCAACGCTTTCTTTATGGGGCGTACTCCGGTAAGAGAATATCCATGTCGTGTTATGGCCGTGTTGCATTCAATACGAACGGTTAAGCGTTTGTTTACACTTGTTTCGTTTGTCGTAAAATGTCCAAGCACTCCGGCACTACGCTGGCAGATCAGCCGGCGAGTCGACGCTGAGCAGACGACTCATCTCTTTGCCGGAAGTGCGTGAAAAAGCCGCCCAATAGCAGGATGTCTAGCTCATGACGAACATCGGGGAATCGATGATGTAGACATGTGAAGATGGCGGCGTCCAAAAAAACGAAGGAAAGGGTGAGAAAAAAGCGACAAACTTTGCAACAAAAGTGTGAGCTTTCCGCTGCGCGTAAAAGAGTAATACTTGGCCCAGATGACCTTGACGACCCAATCTAACGATTGCGCTACTTCATTTAGTGTGCTCAAAATGCCTTTCAGGGTCCCTTTCAGTTATGGGAGAATTCTCAGCCTCATGTCGAACAGGCTACTTAGATTCCTAAATCATCCCTAATTTTTATTTTCGCAAATAAAAAAAAAGTAGGTGCAGGTATTGCATATTCCCGAGAACAAAGAAAGCAGACAGTGACTTTTCCCTTAAAAATTTGACAAAGTTCATATTTCTTTCTCTCTCTCTTTGACATATCCATAATTTTTTTGTGATGCAGGGTGAGACATCCGAAGTTATAATTGTGGCCATAACGGCTAACTAAAAGAAGTTGCCAGTTGTGTAGTTTAAAAGTGCGCTACGACCTTCCATCACGCAATTCTGGACTTTACGACACCGTACATTGCAGTACAGAAAATGGCAATGCCGAAAGGGTTTCTTTTTATTTTTCTCTTTTTCTCATCTGTAAATGCTCTGCGGTGGATAGATATGGCACTGAGCTAAAGCGGGCTAATCACTGCAACTTCTTGTGGCATCCCTAAAATGTGCTATGGCATGAAAAAAAAAAGGGAGGGGGTGGGTGGGGGTGAAATGAGGCATGCCAGACCAAGGCTCAAACTGCAAGGCCACTGCTCACCTGTTTGATCTCCCTTGCAGCGAGGAATCCAAGCACCTTCTTGGTGTACGACACAAAGACGAAGAACATGTGGGGCACTCGTTCAGAAGATGCATTCTCCACGATTCCCAGCTCCCTTCGCCAGTGAAGGAGGAGACCGAGAAAGGAAAAGGCAGGAGATTTAAATGGAGCAGGCAAACTATGAAAAAACCCTAACTTTCAAATGCTGAACCTGATTCGGAAAAGCACTTTGAGAAGAAAGTTAGCAGAAGAACGCAACTTGTTTTCACAGCTTTTTCTTCTGGCCCAGTGCTTAAGAAAATGCACTACAATCATTTTTGTTTTTCCACGCAAAAGTGGCATGGACACTGTAACCGAAAAATTCTGCTGATAGTCGTAACATTTTCACTAAAGTTGAAAGCTTTGCACAAGTTTTTTTATTATTACTATTATTAATTTTAAAGTTATATAATTCACAGTATAGATTCCTTAAGGGCAGAAGTACAAAGCAAGCATTTTTACCATAAAAAACAAAATTATAGAAAAGATTAAAGGTCGCAGATACACTTTTGGCCTGTTCCTGGACTTCCGCAAAGCCTTTTATAGCGTGCAGCACATATTCTTAAAAAAAAAAAAAAAAAAAAAAGCTTGAGAAGTATGGCATTCGAAGTGTACCTTCGAAATTATGTGTAGCTATTTAAACAACCGAACACAGTACATGTGTGTTAACGATACCCTTCCAGGTAGTTAGTTATCAACCAAGGTGTTCCGCAAGGTTCACTTCTGGGACCACTTTTATTCATCCTATATATCAACGACATTTCTAAAATACCTGAATTACCAAACCTTATCATGCATGCAGACGATGCCAATGCATTTTTTACTGCCCCGTCTGCTGCAGAACTCGAAATAAAGGCCAACTGTTACTTAAACAAGCTAGCTGTGTGGCCAGAAAATAACAAAATGAGTCTAAACTTGTCAAAAACTTACTTTATATTCTTTAGTCTGATTAACGTCAGTATTCAGGAAGGTATAAAGGTTAAGTTCCAAAGCTCAAAATTACAACAAGTTCCACAAATCAAATTTCTTGGTATTTGGTTCAACAAAAACCTCCCCTGGAATGTTCATGTGTCGAAGCCTATTAAAGAATTAAGACAGTTGGGTGTTGACACAGAATCGCAAACCTAGTGCCTCCCTGTTTGAAGTTGGCAATGCACTATGCCCTCTTCTATTCCAAATTCTCGTACTGTTGATTGGTACGAGGCACTAAAACTAATTCAAACTATCATAAGCTCTTACTGCTCCAGAAAAAAGCTTTGCAGGCTATGGAAGGCTATCATGGCTAGCTCATGGCTAGCTGATTGATCTGCCGACACACCCTCTTTTTAAAAAATATAGCATCCTAAAATCCAAATAAATACACTATTTTCATCTGCTGTGGTACAAACACCAAAACCGATTAAATCCCTCCCTTCATGAAACATGGGAAACAAAATATTACCTGCGTACTCAAAAAAAAAAAAAAAAAAAAAAAAGGCCATACCCGAAATTTGCATGAACTATGGCAAGCAAATTATGCAGTTTCAGGTGCCCGCAGCTCTTAACCTGTTTCTGTTCAATTGTGAATACAAGACATCGCAAAGAAGTTTCTCAAGATATGTTAACTCTTTTGTTACCACGCCTATTCAAATCAATCACCGGTGATCGATCATTTATATTGCGTATTTCGACATGTTGTAGTGGTTTCTTGTATACGTAACGCGACCAGTGGTTAGTCTAGGCACTGCACTTTTAGAATTAGTTTAAAATTTCCCCCTCCGGCAACGCTGAAATTTTTGACGCCGTTTTTGCGAGCTGAGGTGCGTGTGTTTTTGAGGAAGGGGGCGTGGCTGCTGCACTTGACAAAAAAGGATGCAGATAGTGTTTAGGCTGCATTACCATAATATTTTTTTTCGTCAAAAGGCTCCTGGCAAATCAGGTACTAAATAATGTTGTCATCTTTGTAATCCGACAGCGTTGAGAGGTGATAATTACTTGAAAAGGACACCAGCTATTCACTAGTGATCTTTGGTTTGGAGAAAGGGCAGCTTTATTCTGCCAAACCTTATTTCTGATGGTCCCCCGCATGTCTAGCAAGTGTGCCTGGCATTTTCAGCCAGTTTACAGCAGCTTTGGTTTCTCTTTGCGTTGTGAAATTCCTTTTTGGCGCTATTACTCTGTTACCCAACTACAAGCTCATTTGCCATGGCGCCTCCGTTGCCCGCTACTGTTCCTCGAAACAAGCATGCCGCTCGTGCTTCCACTTTATCTATGCCTTACTTCTGCGATAACAGCTTCCGCTGAAAGTCAAAAGATAACACTAAGTCGTCGGGTATCAGTTCAGCCAAGGAGAACGCTTCCAACTGGCCTTGAACAGCGCCAGCTGTTCACCGGTCAGTTTCGGTTTCACTCGAGGGTATTTCCGGAGGTCTAGTGTTGCTGCTTAGTAGAACTATCTATTTTGACAAAGTCTCCAACAGCCTTGTATTTGTTTCTTTTCAAAATTGTTAGGTGGCATTGCAATGTAGTAGGCTCGTAGTGCTGAACTCGCTTCATAGCACGACGGCGGCTTGGTGAAAGCTTGTTGGACACTATTCTAGCGCATCGTACCTTATTCCTGCAAGAAGGGCTACCATAGCAAGTCAGAACATGATAATAAACCGCAAATGAAAGTTCTGACTGATAAGTGATCATCAGAACATCAACAAGCATCGACCAAAGAGTTTGGTTTTCAACTCCAAGCGGATTTTTTCGCATTGCTTGCTTGCCTTCAATATTGTGCTGGTCATAGTAATTGAAAAGGTGCTTTTACATCCCGTGGAGGCTAATTGAGGCTTTCAATAATGTCAGACCACCAGATTTCTAGAGAACCATCCAAAATAGCAAAATTTGAAATAGTGGTTCGGCTTCACCACAAGGCACGGGCACCACGCAGGCTAACATTTTCTTTCATATCTGACAATAGCTATCACACAACTCAATTTTTAAAGACGATAGTCTTTCTTGGGCTACTTAAACCCAGAAATTTTGGTCTGTCTGTATGTCTGTCTGTCTGTCCGTCTGTCTGTGACTCGATTCAGCCACCCGGCCAAAGTAAAACTATGCCTGCGCAATAGTCTTATATAGTCACAGCTAAATCTACCCGTCTATGTCCGGTGTAATGTTCATACCTGTCAACATTGTTGAAAAAGAACAAGACATTATGCAAATATAAGACAACAAATTAATACAGAAGTGATGTTTGCAGCGTTCCTTTATAAAAAATCATACATGCTTGACTTTGGCGAAATTAAATACTTCATCAACTCCAGAAAAAAAATTCACTTCGCCGTCGCCTGCTGTTGCCCGCGCCACTATAGCTTCTTGCGGCATTTTAAGGAATCAACTGGCAACAGTTACGAAAGGTTCCACCAAATAGGTTCCATGTTCTGCTTGCAACGCACGTGGAGTAGAGAAACGCGGTTCTATAAACGTTAAAGTAGGGCGCCTCAATTCATGCGCGACTTCGCCTTACGGCAGCGTTGGCATCGAGACACCCGGTTTGGAGCAGTGGAACGCGGGAAATTTAAAATGATTTAAAAGCAAACCTTTCACGTCTTTACCTTGGGAGGAGTGCGACGCAAGAGGAACAACATGAGAGGTGAACGGGAAAGGGAAGGGGGTATTTACTTGTCAAAAGTCGATAAAGACTATCGTCTTTTGACGACATTTGCAATGAAAGAAGCAGATACGCGGCCAATTTTTTTTTTCTAGGACGGGTTTTTGAAATGTTTACCAACAAAATTTATATTCTGAATTTTTTCTACTACTGGTGGTTTATTATACACAACTTACTTTTTTTTTATTTTCTTCGAAACCTGGGCGAAAATTTCAAATTCGATCATTTTTTTTGCAATCATTATTTAGGAAAATATTATTAAAACTGTGTCATCGGAAAGCGCGTGGAATAATCTGCATTTTGTTTCACTGCAATATGTGCCTAACCAATAAGTATAGCACAAAAAAAATGTTTTGCTAGACCTCTCGAAATTGCTGAATTTCCCGCGGTAACGAAAGAGTTAAGAAAAACCTGATCATATGCAATCCATAAATTCTCTGAGGCTTTTGTGTATTCTTGTGTTTTTCAGTGTCCTTTTTTTTTCCTCAGGAGATTTGTTATGCTCATTATTTTTACTCTTCAGGGTTCGTACAGGCTTCAAAAGCAAAAATTCAAGGGTTTTCAAGGACTTTCAAGGACCACAAAACACATTTTCAAGGTCCCCATCTAATGTTTTATCGGGGATTATTTATAACTTTTCCAACACAATGCAAAAGTTTTTTATTGCACAATACTAAGCACATTAGTCCACATCTAGATAGGTGCTAACGGGTTTGTAAATGCAGCCCCAGCTTTATTTTTTTATTTCATGGCTGATATTTACAGGTTTTTCTTTTTTCTTTGTGTTTTTCTGAGGCTGTTTGATTTCAAAACTTCGTTAATGTTGCCTGCATCTCCTGGTTAATGTTGCCTGCATCTCCTGCTTTGCCAGCAAGAGTATCAGCTGAAATTAAATCGAGCAAGTGTTGCTTCAAGGTAGGATGAACTGTGTACACGTCCACCATTTGCACGTAAAAGCAAACGTAGATGGAGTGTATGAGGCACAGTAAACATGCAATGAGCAAGCGTCCACAGACTAGATGCAAGATTGAGAACAGAAGCTGGCTTTTACTGGATTGTATCGTGATGTGGATTGGATTGACAAGTGCCTGCTCCCAATGTTGCCTTGTAATAATGAAAATCCACCAAACTTGTAATTTCACGCAATACACTGAAACTTGATTGTTACAATGTTTCTTTACATTTGTTAACACCTAAAGTCCATGACAAACACTTTAAATTCTTTTGAAAAGACAGGGCCATTGATTCTCTCCGGAAAAATCAAGGGTTTTCAAGGACCATGTAAAAATTCCAGGACTTTCCAGGCCTTGAAATTGACACTTCTAAATTCAAGGGTTTTCAAGGTTTTCAAGGACCTGTGCGAACCCTGCTCTTACGCATGTATAGGGCTACACACGTATATTTTCTCAACCTTTCCTGTGTGCATTGCAGTGTTATTTGTTTTTTCTTTGTGTATAGGATATGTGTAAACATGTACTACCTGTTTGGTAATGATGCGTTCACACGCCTTTTCTATTTTTCGTACTTGTTCAATAATGGCTTCTAAACCGCTTCCAAACTGTAACGGGGGCCAAGAACTTGTCAGGCCGCGTGGCATTTTGTCTCAGCTTCCTCTTTTGCTTCAGAAAGAAACAAATAAACTTCAAACTGAAGTTATTCTCCACCGCTGCCCATTTGATTTTGCCGCTGTGCTATTTTGTGTACCTTCCTCCTCACTTCTTTCTTTCCCCCACTCTCACAGCTACTCAGAGCAGTGTCATTAATGCAAAACCATCCTTAGGCACAGCATTTGTCTCGTACACACGTAGCTGTCATGCTACACCTTGTGCATTTGTGTTCATTTCATAACAGAACCACACCGCAAATATTGTCCAGTTGGCAGAGAAGGAGACAGAAGAACTGAAGAACTATTTTAGTCATTTCTCGACCCGAAGGAAATTTTCACACGCACACCTTTGTGCACAAACAATGTCGAGCAAGAGTGTGGATGAACAAGATGTGAACGTCAAAAACCGCCCCATTTTGGAATTACTTCTAAATAGAGCTAACTTTCATGTTTGAACACGATGTATAGTAATCACTAGTGGCTATTTAATGCAATTTACAAAATTATGTGGCTGCTGTCCTGTCCACTGGTTGTACAATAAATCTGTCACCTTGCTGTCCGATTTCGGTCTTTCCTTCCTGCTGTCGGTACGGGCTGAGAGAACTGAAGTTTAACAGGCTAGTTCAAAACCTTCCTAGGAAGGTAGCTCTACAAGAAGCAGGGTAGAACTGAGGCAAGCTGACTGTTGCTGAATGCTTCTCCAAACTGAACTGAACTGGGGCCCTTGCTATGGTTAACAAGCACACTATGCAGACCAAGATCAACGCGGAAAGAAATCCGTAAACAAGCTTCTCAAGAGCTTTATCTTCTCAAACACTGCAGTCGCAACCAGCATTCATGTGCACTGTCCAAAACCAACGTAGAGCAGAGCAGCACAGCGGGTGAATTGGCCCTCACCTGTCAACCATCTGCTGGATTTCTTCCATTTTCTTCAGCATGAACTTGGGGTCGTTGTGCGACACCATGACGACCTTCCCGTCGGGATACAGGCCAACGTCGCGCTGATTTTTCCAGCCCTGTCGGCGACAACAGAAGAAAAAAAGAAAAGCAGGACGATCGTTTCGTGTCCTACAATTGTGGGCATGAGCAGGTGCCGTATCCACTCCTATTCCACTGCTCAAGCAGCTTTCAATTGCACCACACATGCTCCAGGTTACAGCCACGCCGCCATGAGCACTACTTAAGTCACACTTTAGGAACCTTAAGAGAAAATTTACCACAGAAGAGTGCAGAAAAACAAAATAGACTCGCACCCCAGTGCCAGCGAAAAGTGAGCCAGCTGGCCAACATAGCAGTGGCCACAGAAAGCAGTAACAGGCACTGAAAACATCCACACATTGCACTTTTGCGCAGCCATTATTGCTGACGTGTGACGTTTGTGCCTTAATACCATGACTGCACACCTGCCTACATGATACGCTCCACTACCTACGCTTTTTATTTAACTTACACTATACTTAGTTGGCAAGTTCTCTTGTGGTTTGCCATGAGCATATCACTAATTCGGCACAAAATGTGGCTGGCTGGCTTCCATTATTATTTGGCTGCAAGTAGTTTGAAAGAGGCCGAGGGGATTTCTTTCCCCTCCTCCAACAATAAATAGGCCACCACAGCAAGATCAGTGTTCTCACCGCAAACTTCACAACAGCCAGGAACGATTGATGGTGTTTCATGTGCAACTTTTCGTCGTCAACATCGCCAACAGCATACACCATGCCGCAAGTTGAACAAGTCGTGTGGCCAAACTTCTTCTGGCCCGCGTCGATGATGAGCTGAGATGGGTCCGAAGTGGCTGCAATGAACTTCTTTGGCATCTGGATTGGCGATGTGGGAATCCGACGCAGTAGAGACTTTTCCTGGGTCGAACTGGGTGTCGAAAAGATCGGGTAAAGGGTCTTCCCCTCAGCACTGCGGGACTTGCTCGGTGGAGGAGTTTCAGGTCGTTTGAGAGCTTGGCTACTTTCTGCACTGGGCAACGCGTTCGAGGTGTGAGAATCTTCTTTCAAAGCAAAAGAATGCTCCGATGCGTCACCATTCACGCTAGAGGCACGACTGACAGTGTCAGGGGTAGCCAAGTGCTCCGATGCGTCACCATTCCCGCTAGAAGCAAGACTGACAGTGTCGAGGGTAGCCGAGTCAGACTCGTGTTCTGGTTGCGCATCCAAGTTGGAGGTGAAAAGCCCCCTGCGGGTGTTTTTCCCCAATTGCTCACCACTTTCCACAGGTTGGCGGTCGTCAAATTCATCCCAAGGGTCAGTCACGCAGCGATCCAAGTGAGTATCGTTCTTGTTCACGCTATCACCAATTCTTGGCGGATCGTTTGAGGCCACGCCAGCGCTGTCAGCTTTACTCAACCAGCTCTTCACCCTCACCAGCCTCTCAGAGACGCTATCATTCTGCCCTTTACCAAGCCCACCTGGTGTTTTCACGTCTCCAATGCAACCTGAAGCTACTGCGTTGCTCCGGTTTCCGTCTTCACACTGCTTCTTTTCCAGTTGCGCGGCCGCGCCTGTCTTACTTGCGTCACCGGCTTGAGGCGTACCGGCAAACTTCGGCTCAGAGACAGCAAGATTCACGTTGGGAACTGGAGCAACTTTCGCCTGCTTTAGGTGCACTCTGTATGGCACAGTCATCAACACCTCCCTTTTAATCGGCGCTGCCGGTTTCTTCACGGAGGCGACCGCAGGCTTAAACTGCAGCTTGAACTTTTTGTTCCAGGAGACCGTCGCGGCTACCGCTAAAGTGCCTCCGCCATCAGTGGGAAAACGCAGTCCGGAGGAAAAAAACTTGCGCACTTTGGTCGTGGGCGGCGCAGAACTGCAGTTTTCGTCCGATGGAGGAGGAGGGTTCGGCGTACCATCCGACAGCGGCATGACATGACCTTTTTGCTCCTTCTTCTCGGATGCCGGCGTCTTGGGCACGCGCTTTCGTTTCCTAGGCCGCGCAATCGTCACGCCAGAGGAACTGGAGGCGGCGCTACGTTTTCGCTTCTTTGAGGCCTGTTCGACCCTGGATTGAGGCTTCGGTGTACGAGCTCGAGTAACACGCGTGCTGGGTTTATGCTGGTCGGCCTCTGGTAGCTCATTCTGGATAGCCCGCAGACGCTTTCGTTCGAGCGGACTTAAATACTTCCCCGAGCCGGAGTAGAACCGATTCGCTCCTGCGGCTTCGGAAGACATTCCGCCTACCTGCACAGCATAGAAAGTGAAGATAGCTTTTAGTCTAAGCAGCTTCACACACATTTAAAACAAGATAGTGCTGCTCGACAGTTACATTTGTAGGAAAAAGAGCTGCACATTTTGAATTGTGAAATGTCCTGCATCAAGGTCCGCTGTGAATAGATATCGCAAGACGCGAACTATGCGAACACGAGTCGTTGTAGCGTAGCAAGTGCGTAAAGATATAAAAGGATGCCGAAAGTTCGCGATCATAAAACTCATTGTGATGGCAGAAAGCACTTCAAATATTTAAAAAGAAGATTTCACTAACAAGAGCTACAGACGCGGCGAGCTTGGTTATGAAAGTTCATGCTTCTTCCGAGCTTACCTCACAAAGCCTGAAGGTTTCAGGCACTCAATGAGAAGCCTTCGCACTGGTATCAAGATTTTTTGAGTCACACACAAATCAATAAACCTGAGCGCGGACACAGAACAGGGAGGATTTTGCGCGGACACACTGGTCTTTTGACGGTTATTCCTCGGTTTTCGCGCCAGATGGATTGGATCGGATTAGATTCTCGTTGTTTGAAGGTGATTCTCGAAAGTTTGCGAAACCTTCACATAGAGAGTGAAGATTTATTCGATCGAAATTAAATAAGTCACATATACTTAAAAAGTGGCCCCCAGTTTGGCTCTTTCCTGAACAACGGCGTTTTCGCGTAGTGGCGGCTGAAAAGGTTGAACGAATGGACAATGAACGCACTGACACTTGGTAACCTCCTGCAATCTCAAAAATGCTTTTTTGTGTGTATAATTAGGTAGAAACCGTCTTTTAGTGGTTACACGTGAGTTTTATTACCGGAACCGGCGTGTTAACGCATACAAAAAGAAAGCCGCCAAAAGACCCGTCCTGATTGGCTCTCAGCCTTCGCGGCAAAATTGAAAGACATTTGGTACAAGCTTCTGGGAGAAAAGCGACGCCGCAACAACACCTGATGAAATAACTATATCGAAACACTGTTCTGTAAAAGCCTGCCGTTGTCGCTATCTCCAGGGCTCAGGGTCATATGAACGACAGGGCGTTACGCCATCACAGTACTCTTCCACCGTGCCTAGAAGCTACCGCATCGACGAAAGCTCTTGGTGTCATTTGCAGGGAGCAAGAATGGAGGAAGAAACCGTTTTTTTCTTGATGAGTGGGACAGAGACGGCTTTTATTGCAAAGAAGACGGTTTCGACATCCATAAACCCCCATGTATCTCTGAGGGCCGCACTACCTGAGCCCTTTTAAAGCCGGCTTCGCTACTTTATACAAAAGCATTGGGAGATCTTCTCAGGGATATATGAGTGGTCGTTGGTCGGATATACCAAAATGTCAAGGCCCTGGGACATCTATCAGTTCTTACTATGTGGAAAAAGTTACAAATCAAGCGTTCCAGCAGGCTCCCCTTGTTTTGTCTACAGAAATGCTGACTGCGTCGGAATGACGCATTGAAATGCATTTTCAGCATTGATAACAAAATCTATATTGTAATTTAATCCAGTTACTTTCAAATAGGAGTAGTATTAGCTCCCCTGTACGCCTTAAAGGGACCCTGCAACTCTCTTTGAGCAGAGCAAGTAAATTGTCCGTCGCATTGTCCGCGGTCGAGTTGAGAGGAAACAATTATGCGCAATTTCTCATCGCGCGTAGTTTCGGTGATAGCAGAGTCCTTCAATAAGGACTGTGGTGATAGTGAACGGATTTTCATAATTCTTGCGGGAAGAGATTGCTGGGACAATAGACTTTACCTTAAAATACATTCCGAGTAGTCGATGGTAAGCGTTGCAGGGTCCCTTTAAATTGTTTTCAGACGATTGCATATCGTAGGCCCTTAGTGTCTGCTGCCAACCATTAAGTTCTTGACCATGCTTTGCACGCCTTAACGGAATGGTGCGACAAGCGAGACATGCTTACAGATTTCGACAAGACAGTTCACATGTGCATCAGAAATAACAATAAAAAATCTTATTTGACATGTACTAGTATTGGCGGTTACCAGATTAAGCAAGTGGCGGAACATAAGTACCTGGGATTAAACTTTCCGTCTCGACTAAACTGGTCAATGCATATAACATATGTTCCTTCACGAGAAAGAAGTTGGGATTCTTGAAGCATAGATTAGGTGATGGCCCCTAGTCGCTTCGGCTTATTGCATATAAATCCATTTTAAGGCCCATCCTAGAATGCAGGAGCTTTGTGTGGGACTGCTACACTACCACTAATAAAGAAAAACTTGAAAAAAAGAGATTGGCGGCTTGTTTTATCTATAAACGCTTTTGATGTCGCGACTCCCGTTCAGCTAGCTCTGCTAAGGCACGTACACCTTGAGCATTGGCCAATCGACATAAGTGCCCATTCATACTTTCTACACGAGCTGCATTTTGATAAACTGGGAATCCAGTCACGAGATTACATAACTGACAATCCTGGTCGTCGTCGAGTGTCGCGTCACAAACACAGCCGAAGTGTTAAACCGTTCTTTGCCTGTACAGACCAACATGAAAACTCAATTTTCCCCAACACAGTCTCCAATTTGAATGCTTTGCCAGAGTGCTGTTACCCAATGTATGACGACTGCATTCTTACCTGTTGATCACGTATCCATGCGTTCACGTGTTGATCGTGTTACACGTCTTTTGAGTGTCTGCACCCTCCTGCTTAAACCTGCCAAGGTCCGCAGTATTGTACAAATAAAATAAAATAGCAAAAGAGAGAGAGATAGCCTTTATTGCAGCAGGAAGACGCTAGGCCAAGTGGGAAGTTGGGGTGTTTGTAGCTTGGGACATCTTGCAAACGGACAGTTAAAAGCAAAACTGGTGGGCTAAGGCGGAAGAGGCTGCGTGGGGTGTGAAGTAGAAGCAGTAGTTGTTGAAGTAGTAGCTTTATTTGAGCAGACGGTCAAAGACTGATGCGGTGGTAGGAATTAGGGGAGCACCAGCTAAATCACCGGTGCCAGGTCACTCCTATCAGAAAGAAGTCCTATTTCATATGCAGCAATGATTTGTCTATACAATCGATTTTGTTGGGAATCAGTTGAGGGGTAGTTCCGAGTTACGAGTGATACTTTGAGAAATAAGGGCAGCCCCATAAAGGATGTTCCGGGTAGCTTAAATGATAGATTCACCCAACGAGCATGAAAGGAAGTTAGGAGAGATCCATTTGTCAATGATGTGCACAGTGTACCTAGTGCTGGTGACTAGTTTGTTGACAAAAATTTCACTGGTTTACAGTAAAGGGGTAATGTCGTATTCCTCGTGCTGTGGTGCCTTGGTATCTCTTATTGGCCATTTTTTATGGCAGGAGTTGTGTAAAAGGCATAGAGTTTCACACGTGAAAGGTACAGCTGGCGGACGTGTCGTCTCACAAGGTACATCTGGAGAGAAGCTACTCAGCTGTAGGCAAGTGGCTTCCAGCTGGGTTGTTCTCAAGGCATTAGGCAGGCGCCATTGTGGCCAAGTGTATTTCGACGGTCACTATAATGCCTTGAAACAAACTAGTCTGTGTAAGCATTTGGTGGTATTTGTATAACACAGCGCAACAAGAAAAAACAGCGGCTGATGAAAGACTTTTGACAAAGCATCACAGTTTGTGTCACAGCAGAGTCTGTTATGAACATCGCAAACTTTGGTACAAAAGACATGCAAACAAGTTCTGCAACAAAAATGCGATCGCTTGCGCTGTTCGCTGGCGTAACACATACGAAAAAAACCCGAGATCCAGAGTGAACATGTTTTCGAAGTCAGGATTAAACTAGCGTTTTCTTGGCTGGTTTGTCGCCTTTTCTTGAGCGTGCTGCCGGTACATTTTCACGGCTCGCTCTTTTGATGTTTAGTGTAGCAGGTGAGCGTCGCTTTTCATGTCCCTTCTTTCCGGCGCCAGCTCGACGTTCCACCGCGCTGCTCGGAGGAAGTCCGCTGGGTGTCCTTTTATCCAGCTTTTGCGGCATGTTTCCAATGGCTCGCAAACGCTTTCGATCCAGCGGGCTGAAGTATACTGTTGAGGGGTAGAAGTTGCTTGTGGCCACTACTTCGTGAAGCATCTTGCCGCCTGCAAAAAAAGCACGTAGGGGCCTTTTCTCTCAATGAATTAAGCAGGACGTAATTAATTTTTAAGGGCAGAACACCGTTAGAATCGTGCTTGAAATATTTGGTAACCTCAAAACAACATGACAATCATAACTTTGCAAGAAAAATCACTTGCCGTCGAGAACCGCAAGCTGCCGCAAGCTTGGGCAACGAGTGGCAGGGGCTAGACATGCACTTGACGACTTTCCCCTGATTTAACGAAAACGCGACCACTGAAGATATTTTTGGAGTATGACAAGCTTCACACTACAGTAACGCGAACGTTAATTGCAATTTCACGCGAACATACCCATGACAGCACTGGACATTCAATCAAAAACGGCGCGAAGTGCTGCACTTCATTCTGCACTTCGCACGCTTCGCTGACTTGCGTGCTTTGCGGCTGTGCACTTCGAAGTCGCAGACGAGTCAATAGAATCCAACCTGATCCAATCCGATCCAGCAACTTCTTTCCCCTCCCCCTCTCCTAGTGCCCCTGGGCCCTATGGTGCAGTGGCTTGGTGCTCGTGATCTTCTCGGCCCCCAGATTTGAAAATTCCCGTGGTTATGGTGATATACTTCAAAAGCACGGGTAAGTGCCGCACCTTGCAATGTCTAACACCGCACACTTCGGAGGAAACGAATAGTGAGAGTGAGCGCACGCTGGAGACGACCGCCACGCTCATGATTGGTAGCAGCGATTCCCATTATTTATTCAGATCAAGACATCGCAGTCTTATTAATTGCATGCAGTTCTGACTCCTGCCTTAATCGTAGTTCCACCAGTTTTATCACTCCAGGCTTGCTCCTTGTTGTTCTTGACTCGAACTTGTTTACAAGTGGTCGTCGTTCACTCGCAGTGGTTTCTCCACCGGCTGTCATCTTCATGGGTGTCGACAAATTCGAGAGTAAGTTTGCTCTGTTTGCTATGCCTCTAGCATCTCTTGCAGGGGCTGAGGCTTCTTACCCTTCGATTTGTTTTCGTTTTGTTCCCACCGTGCAGACGAAGACCTCATCAAGTGGGGATGGCCCGAAGATGTGTGGTTCCACGTGGACAAGGTATCTTCGGCCCATGTCTACCTTCGCCTGCAGCCCGTAAGTGGAGCCGCTGATTTGTATCGTCCGAATTCTGTCGCGGTGATCTTAAAATGACAGCTGTGATACCGGACGTGATCAACATTTGAGAATTGCAGTTCGGTGGGGTTCGTTTTATGGCAAGCTTTATTCGGCCTTTTCTGAGATTTTTAACATAGTGGTAAGGTTTCTTGTGTACGTTTATAGATATCAAAGGCAATGTACAATAATTCCGTTTCAGAGAATCAGTTCGTCTAGTCGTAATACCCTCAGTGGTGTTTGTGCTCACAGTAGCAGACAACTGTAACCTTAACGATGGAAATTAGGCTTTTTTCTTCAAGTGCAAAGTTTAAAGCAAAACAGGTGAGAGGCTAAAAAATTTGAAGGAGGAAGTAGGAAGCTTTGAGTGGAGGGCTCAGCAATTTCATTACGTAGTTCGTCTGAGGTAATTGTGGTTCGGAGTTACAGAAGTAATGAGACTAAACACACACACTCTTTCTCTCAAACTGCATACATTAGGCGAACAGTTTACATTTTAAATGAAAAGAAATAAAAAAATGTGTAGGGGGTGAAGACGTGTTCTATAATACTTGTCATTTTTTGCCATTGTGCCACACGATTGACTCAAACAGTAGTTTCTAGTTGCCAACTCGATACACTGCTCATCAAATGGATGGGGGGTGGCAAAGGATGTGGAGTCTAGTGCATGTTTCTTACTACATCTTTCAGAATGGCAGTTGCCTACATCTTATACCCCTGTCACCCAGCAGATCTAATGAAATTTAGAGATCTAATGAAATTTAGAGCAAATGTCATTTGCTCTAAGTGCCATTGATTCGGCGCTACACGAGAATACCGAATGACATTTGATGCGAATGACATTTAGCGGCTAACTGAGGTTCGGGAGCTCATTCAGTAGCCAAATGAGTAGCCTCTGCAGCAGTGGCACGTCACTGCAGAAGAAAGATCAGTAAACGAGGAATGCTGTTTCTAAAAATTGTCAGCAAACATATTTTCCCGTTCATGTTGTTTTTATAAATAAAGACAAACAAGTACAGTTGAACCTTGTTATAGCGAACACTGGTATAGCGAATTATCGGGTATATATAGTGAACTAAATATGAAGTTGGTTTGGTTACGCTTCATTTCAATGACACCTATTCTTTTTATAACGAAACCGAAACTTCTGGAACTGCGCGATATCAGCTATAACGAAGAAATATTTGGTTTGGTTCCCGCGAGGCTCAGAACTCTACAACTAGAATAATAAAAGCAAAGTTTAAAAAAAGTGAGACAGAACAACCGTTTTTGAGTAGCTTCAGGCCCTTTATTGCATGGACACTGTGAAAAACTTCATTCAGCTCAGACTGTGAAAAGCCACCAGGCGAAAGCTACATCCTTTTTCAACTAAATAAGAAGGCAGGCCTGTTTTGCTGAACGAACTTTGTTCTGTTGTAATTGCACGTTCACACGCTTCGTTCTGTTTAGCTTGAAATGCCACAAGGAGACAGATAAGGACTACCTCATTTATAGTGGGTTCGAAGCCTATAACAAAGCGTTTTTTTTTTATCTAGGATTGTTGCACGAGCCAGATTGTCGATTTATTAGAGCCAATTTTTACCTTTACGGTAAAAATGAATATCGGATATAATGAACTAATTTACTGCTCCCATAGTACTTCATTACAACGAGGTTAAACTGTACAAACAAAAAAGAAAAGCTTGTCCCTAGTGTGCGTGCTAGCCTGATATGGATTTCTTGCAGACTTGTCTTGTCTTGTGATGTCTACTGATGTCACCTAAACTGGTGATTTTCTCATTTTTGCTTTAAAAAATAATCTTTTGTTATGTTTTAAAAAATATATAAAATATGAAAACATTCTAGATGCACTTCGGTCTTGCGAGCTCGCTAATCATCACCACTATCACTATCCAATGACATTTGTTTCGTCGTGTAGACTCGCATGGCCAAACCGAGTGTCATTAACAGCTTATGTCATTCACTTTGAGTGACATTAGATTTGCCGTGTGACAGGGGTATTACATCGTCGCAGCCTGTTTCGTGGTATAGTATTAAAAAAATGAATAGGAGCAGCAGTACTGGGCACATTGCATTGCCAAGTTGTGAGCGTTGCGTGGTTTGACGCTTGCCCGCCCTGTGCCTTCCCTGCAGAACCAGACCTTGGATGATGTGCCGTCGAGCGTGCTGGAGGACTGTGCGCAGCTGGTGAAGGCAAACAGCATTCAAGGTGCTGTGGCGAACGTATCGTCACCCTTCTGCGCTGCAAGTGGCAGCGCCAATTTCTGTTCGACTCTTTCAGAGGTTCATTTTACATTCATGTTTCTCAGTAGCTCTGGTCACTCAATGCTTGCTGTCATTGATGGCGACTTCAACTTGTCTGGCATGATAAGAAGAAACCGAAACCTTTCATGCAAGATTCAATGGGTCACGTTTTGTGTGGCGTTGATTAGTAAAGCACCGATGATGAATGTGTGTAGTGGGGGAATTTTCATTACATACTTCTGAAAAACGTATATTTGAGGCTCTTTGTTTATGTTAGCGCTATCAATTTGAAGCAGCAGGATCGTGTGTAGCCAAATGTCGCAACACTATAAAGGAGTTGGTTAGAAGTTCTGCATCATCATTGGGCTTCAACTATGTGGGGAACTCTGGGAATTTTATGCGGTTGTTTCTTCTTTTTTACCCTCCTTAGGCAATAAGATGAACTCCATTGATATTGTCTACACCATGTGGGGTAATCTGAAGAAGACCGCCGGCATGGAGGTTGGTCAAGTTGG
This sequence comes from Haemaphysalis longicornis, assembly GCF_048455015.1. NCBI lineage: Eukaryota > Metazoa > Arthropoda > Arachnida > Ixodida > Ixodidae > Haemaphysalis > Haemaphysalis longicornis. The sequence continues at coordinate 140,165,748 of NW_027526204.1, forward strand.
TTTCCACAAGCAGAGAGAGGTCAGTTGGCACGACACTTTTTGTCGGAGTATATTGGCTTCAAACCAGTGTGCATCTCTATGTCGCAATTTGTTGTTATTGCGAGCAACTCTTTTTAATGGGAAGTGGTGGAGGAGTGAAAAGTAGTGATGTAAAACTCGCGATAACGTTGTGATAGCTTGCTAACGTTTGATATTGACACCGGCATGGATAGTTTTGCGAGTGTTGGCTAGCAGCTTCACAGCGCAACAGTTTCTTTTTGTGAATGCGAATCAAGTAAACTGTTAGTATCTCCTTTCAAAGTTTCCGACATGACTATCCCTGTACTCACACTCAAAACTAAAAGGCCTATTGCTGCAAAGGAACGTCCAGCCTGGGGCCACCGTCACAACTACATTTCTCTGCTCACCAATATATAAGAGAAAAATGTATTCCTACTGCTTGGAATGGGTCAGTAAGCTTAGACAGTCGGAATGTGCTTTTTATCATCAGCTTCCTAGTTTTGCGGTCTTGTCGCCTTACTGGTCAAGTGCTCTGACCTTGAAACATTAAACCATCCACATTGCGGGGACCAGGCTTCTTACAGTGGCCTAGCTCGCGCTCGAGCCTCGGCCGCAAGGCTAGCTACTCTGAACGCCGCCACGCACCACCAATTGGCGTAGCGGCAGCGAACAGCAAGAAACCCACAAGACACAGAAATCACCAACGCTGATGTTTATTGCACTGCAATAAAACGTCGGGCGCGTCGCTCTACCACCGCCAAGACCACCTTGGTCAGGATGGGAGAAACAGGTGCAAGGGCGGACAAAGGAAGGCCAAAAAGGAGCAAAGCGTACCTATGGCCGCTCCCGATGGTGGCTGGTATCCAAAAAGAGCCTTCCTCCGTTGTCCGCACCGAACCAGTCTCGCAAAACTCCTGACAAACCGGTCACGTGAGGGGCTCGGCTGCACCTCCGTTCTCACGGGCATCCTGCGGGGGCGGGAAGCGCTTGGATGCAGGGGAGCGAGGGATCTCCCCTTCTCGCCTCGGCGGCCGGCCGAAAGAGATAGGGAAGATGGTGGACCTCCGTAATTCCCACAACATAAACACATTGATGTATCTTCACTAAGGGGTGTTGCTCTTGGGGTACCTGGTTGCCGTGTGAATTATTTGTGCGCACTGGTTCAAGTGGTCTCACGTTGTGCATAGTTTGTAAAAATGTCACTGCTTTCATTTGGAGGGGCAGCCCAACATTGCAGTTGCGTGAGCCTAGCCAAGGGTGTTTTCCAGAGACCACCGCCCCCTGCTCCCCTTCTCTCCTTGCGTATGTTTGTGAACACCCTCTTCAACTACAATGTCGACTAAGCCACCGTGTGAAGTGAGCACACAGTGTCCTCGGCATTGTCTTTTCCGCTTTGACACTCAGTTTCCTCAGAGCACCTAGCCTGGTAGCTCACAGTCGTGAACACAGATGGAGGAAGGTATGGAGGGGAGAGGGCAGCATCTTCACTGTGTGTGCATTGTCCTTGTCCTCGTCCCAGGTGCGGACCATGAGGGTGGAGAAGCGCATCAATGAGATCGTCAACCGGCTGATGAAGACGCGGGAGGAGCGGCAGCCGGACCTGCGTGCCGAGCGGGAGGAGCGAGACCACAAGGAGCGCGAGGGCCACAAGCAGGCCCTGAGGGAGCAGAAGGAGCGGGAGAAGCAGGAGCAGAAGGACAAGCTGGAGCAGGCCAAGCTCAAGTCAGTCTCGCTGCTTTTCCCGAGGAGTGGGGGGGCACCGACCACGAGTGCTTGCAAAAACGAAAAAAGATGTTCCAACTCCCGCATGGAATCTGTGAACAAGGCTCCCATGCAGGAGCCGTAACGTCTTTTTCCCTTTTTATGAGCACTCGTGGTCGGTGTCATATTTTAATTGGTGTCATGTGACTCTTGAGGGGAACATGTGGTGAACAAGGGTTATGTGGCAATGAGTGTAGAAGCGGCACACACGTCTTTATGACCTGGCTCTTGGCACTGTGGGAGCTCGTGCTCAACTGGATCAGGAGGAGGAATGTCCTCTGTCAACTTAAATATAGACGAAAGTAAAGAAGGAAGGTTTGTGTGGCAGTGCTTGGCAGGTCACGAGCGAAAGCACCAACACGATAACCGCTGCCTGTGAGATTTGGTGTAAGATATTGGGAGCTTCTCAGTGAAATCAGGCTGGACTGTTTGCGAGGCTTACTCCCGCTGACGGCAAACACCAAAGGGAATTTTCAATTTCAGTGGGCAAGCATATTGTAGGTTCTTAGTGTAGAGAGCACCTAATGCGGGGTTTTATTCATTCAGTGGTGATACCTGCGTAGGTGCCTATCATGTTGCCATTGACTATGGTTATATAATGGTGTGAGGCACTTCATATATTGTTCCATTTTCTGTCGGCAGTGAGTCTTTCCTTCGGGCATTTCATTCACCATTTTCTTTTCCGAATATTGCTTGACCAAATGAACAATGCATTCTGCACGTTGAACTAGAATTAAGGGAGCATCACAGTTTTGTTTCATCGACCGGTGGGGCTATTCAAGCCGCAATATCAGCACTGCCATGTTCTTCACACTCGTTCTGTTGAAGCTTCAGTGATTCTAAAAGTCCACTAAGCTGATGTTGGTGCGGTTCTGGCTCTGTTCCGGTGTTAATTGTGGAACCCTTTTTTTTTTTTTTCTACTTTTCAGGAGTTACGACAACCTAATGAAAGAAGAAAACATGAAGTCGAACAAGGTATGAATCCTGCGGCTGTTCAAAACGTGTTCAGAATGCATGAAACTACATGGCGCAGCGGTGTCTAAACTTAACGTTCGTTTCTCCTGAACACGGTGTGATGCTTGCTTGCATAACCATTGCCGAGGTCTTTATGTTCCTTGAGATAACCCCAGCATCCAAGTTTTTGTGGCTGGCGGGAGCTTAAAGTTCGACGTATTGATTCTGTTGAAAATGTCTGCACTTTTCATTGTTTGAAGGACATCAAAAATTTGTTTTAGTGCCTAGTTAGGGCTTGGTTCAGTATTTAGCAACCAAGATATGGATGTGTAGAACGTGAATTGATTTTCCTTGTAGCAATGATCAAGCCCAGGTCCCCGGTATTAATGCCCAGCTCAGCAATAATGTTCGTTGCAATGAACATTATTACTGCACCTAATAATGTAAACACATGAATCACTTCTGTGGGCTCCATATAGAAGCAAACCATTAGCATCTTGACTGTATTTGAGTGCACTCATTGGTGGATCCAGAGGGGGGGGGGGGGTCCGGATGTCCTGACCCCTCCCTTAATTTTTGAATTTAAACCTCCAAGAAGGTGACCACTCAAGTCGCAGAAAAAGGTGAATTGATGACTTGTTGTATTCCTTGTGTTTTTGCTTTCCCGAAATTTCAGTGAATAAATAAGGCTCCTCCTCTTCCTTGCCATCATCATCGTCATCACTGATAGAAGCTGACCCCCCCCCTCTCAGAAAAAGCCTGGATTCGCCCCTGGGTGCACGTAATGGATACGAGTTGATTGTCGGTTCGCACAGCAGAGTATTCATCTTTACTATGAACAGAAGGTCAGATTTCGGGCGGTCACTGTATTACTGTCATCAGAAATAGCGTCATAAGTTCACCCCTGCACAGCAGTCGTCGTTCTTCACATTTTGGCATTCTTAGACACCACCATGTCAGCACTCTTTGGCCTTTCTTGCACTTACGCCACAAAAATAAACACATATCACATTTACTCGAATCTTCACCCGAATTTACTCGAATTTTCATGGCCCTTACCCATCCTTCGACTAGGGCACCACTCTTACACCCATTCTCAGGAGATCGCACGACAATTTTTTTTAGACTAAATTTCTGTCTGGAAGAGTCTTCCTCTTGAAAATAATGTATAGTGGCAGCTTTTGCCCATTGGCCATGCAGCACGATATCATGGTGATGCGCTGCTACACGTAGCCTGCAGTTTTCACTTTCATTTGCTTCGCACCTTTCTCATTTACTGTGTAGGTCACAGACATGTTGAAATGCATGGGGGTCTGATTGGAGTTGTTGGTCTGACCCAGTCTGTGCTCCTTTTCCAGCCACTTTTTGATAACAAAGTGCTGGAATGCGACTAGCGTCTCGTTGAAGTCAGGGGGTAGGTTTTGGCACACAGATGTCCACCGTTGTAGCAGAGTCCTTCTTCTGGTCATGAAACTTTGCCGTCACGCTATGGGAGAGCTTTGTTCGCTGCCACGCCGCGGCGCTGGTGTTGATCGGGGGGGCAGCCGGGGGCGTGGTCAGAGCGCGTTTGGCAGGGAACGGACCACGGAGTAAGATAAAATAGACGCTCGCCGCCTTATCAGCAGTGCGCTTTCGCTTTACGTGTCGTGGGCCGCTCAAATGGACTTATAATTTTGTAAGTGGTGAAAAAATTTGGTGTGAACGCGCATGCTGCTACTGCGTTTCTGCCTGCCGATCTGGCTACAGAGCAGCGGTGGCCGCCCGATGCCGTCCGATCTGCGGTTGCGCCCCTCGCGGTAGCCTTTGTCCCCGTATGAAACTTGGCCGGGAGTTTCATGACCAGAGAAGTATTGAAGGACTCTGGTTGTAGGTTGAACCCGAACCGTTCATAAAATGAGTGACCCAGCCCCTGCTGGCCTTTAACTGAGTCCACATGATGCCTCGAATGCTTGCAGTCTCCCTCGCCTGTATCATCTCCGTCGTCTTTCTTTTTGCTTTCGGATAAAGCCGGCGACATCCTTCTTCACCTTGCGATGTCGACCTTTCTTGGGCCCTGTGAAGGCCGTTCGCTTTCCGGCGCAGCTGAAGAGATTGTTCCACTGCTCCTGCCGTTGGTGCACGTTCTTCTCATCCACGACGCTGAAGTTGCTCTGTGCTTGGAGGTTTGAACTTCTCTCCGCCTCCAAAGCTACCTTCCGCTTAAAAGCTGTGGTGTTGTGGCACCGCTTGGTGGGTGCCATTGTTCCACGAACACGGGTGCTTCTCAAGGTCACCCAGCTCCGTATGCAAGCAAGCACGGAATGATGGGAGCTGTGTTCACAATGTTCCAGCAAGCAAAAGGGAGCCTTCACAGGGGTGCAACAGCTGCGCCAATTGCTCCATTTAGATATGATTTCATATTTTTGAGCCACGTTGCGCCAAAACACCCGGCTAGGTGCGGAATATCCCAGTTTCGCGAACTTGAGCTAAGAATTAATAACGCCTTGCAATCTGAGGTTTGTACGTCATGCAATCCAATTCAGTTGCGCAGGCAGCCAAACAGACAGGCCATGTCTTCATGCACAGTTCATAGCCTATGCCGGCCATGCCTCTTCTGGTACACTGTACCTATGCCGAAACTAACCTTGCTCTAAAGAGTGAGGTGACTTTAGATTCAGCGTAGGTAACCCTGTAGGGGGCAAAGGCGTGTTATCAGACACCAAAGAGTGCACCAATGCGGCTTATTGCTGAATTCCTAATTTCGATAAGCATGTTCAGCTATCTGCTCGGAAGCACGTGGGGGATAGTACTGTTGGTGCTGCTATATATGTACTACACACAGATAATAGGTGACAGCTAAAACGTAGAATCCACTGCTGCGTCCTTGTGCATGGCCGTCAAGTGCACTGTGATGGTGATGGTGATGGTGGCTGTGCCCTTCGGAACGGGCTGTCGCTGCTCAATCGTGCAACCAAGAAAAAGAAAAAAAAAAAAAAGAAGAAGAAGAAGGTTACTCTTTGCGTCTCTCCACAGAGCAGCGCCCCTGTAGTCCCTCTCACAGCCTTTGCCCTAGCGCGCAGTTTTGCCACCAAAACTCCAGCCGCCTCTTGGTCACTTCAATGACCTCGCGCTCTATGCTGCTGCCAATCTGGAAGCCCAGGGCGGTGGGCAGCGACATCGTCCGGGCAGGGAGGGATATGTTGGGGCACCCGACGATCACACGCTCCAGAGTCTCGTCGCACTTTCCACATAGGGCACTGCGGAGGCATGGAGTGCGTGTGGCTTGCAGTAACGAAAGCGGCTCGCTGTATTCATGTATGTGGTCGCACTCGGAGCGGGTGTGAATAGAATTCTCACACGGCAGATGCACTGGCTTAGTACATACAACAAGTGCCCCGGCTGTGGCGGGGTGAGCTTTATAGGTGACGCGTTGCACGAAACCAGTAAGCGATCTGGAAGATTTGAGCAGGCTCTTTAAAGCTTGGGAAACTAGAAAATATCCAGGGGAGAGCATTGATGTCATACCAATGACGTCTGCGCTAGCCATGTATCTGCTGTTTTTTTTTTTTTTTTCTTTTCAATACATGTATCGTTAGTCATGTATTGAAAAGAAAAACAGTTTTTTCTTATTTGTATCTTGTGTAACATGACTTGACGCCTGTCCTAATTGCTCTTGGCAACACTAAATGGGCACATAAAAAATGCAAAAAAAGACCGCTACATTTGGCAGAACAGGCAGAAACCAAGTTGGCGACAATTGAGCTCTAGATAGGGGTGGATTTAACGACGCCATTTAGACACCAGCTCATTTTCGTGACTTTCCTCACTCTCATGTTTTCCCGGCTGTTATGTTTTCTTTTCCAGTGAAAAACATAATAACGGGGTTCCACTGTAAATACGGTATGTTTGGCATTCTCACTCTAGTGTCTCGTGCATTTGTAGTAGCTGTGTGAATTACCCGCCGCAGTGACTCAGTGGCTAAAGCATTGTGCTGCTGAGCATGAGGTTGCGGGTTTGATTCCCGGCCGCAGCGTTGGCTTTTGTGATGGCGGCGAAAAGCAAAAATGCCCATGTGTACGAGATTTCGGCGCACATAAAAGATCTCCAGGTGGTCAAAATTAATCTGGAGCCCTCCACTACGACGTGCCTCATTGCCTGCGTCGCGTCGGCGCGTTAAGCCCTACCATCCATCAATCGGCTGTGTGAATTGCTCTTGATTTTCTTGTTCTTCTTTTCAGGAGGACGGTTATGACTCTGACGACTTCATGTGATGTCTTCAGTAGCCCATTATGTAACAAATGTACAATAAACGTTAATTTTTACAAGTGCTCACTGTTTACGTGCTTCACACTTGAAGTGCAGGCATGAAAATAAAAATCTGAACATTCTTCTTATCCACTGCGTGAAAAGGACAGTATGTGAAAGAAAAGCAAACAACCCTATTCCTGTGTTTTTCTTTGCTTTCTTCTGTGCGCTGTTGTTATCCTGAGCCTTTGTCAACTCTGCTAGTCCTTGGCTTTTGTGTGCAAAAACTAACTATGAAGACTCAAATGCAGTGCTGGTAACATACGAAACCATTTCTAACAAAGCATGCATTTCTAATAATTTTTAAAAATTTATAAAAAAATTCCGGAAGTCCTATTTGAGAATGTTTGGATATGTGCGGTGAACTTGTTGGGGCATGTGATAAGTGTGACAGAGAGGGTGACACAAATTGAAACAAGGTGAGTGGGAAGATATGGTAGAAGTTCCAAAAGAGGAATGTTATGTACGATCAGTATGATCGTAGTGTTGGTGTGACTAAAAGAACAATAAAAGTGTGGTGGGTAGTTACTTGGATGTAAGTGACGAGGGCTTCAATGTGAAACTCTCATCATTGTACATGCTGAGGTTTGTCTGTTAAAACTGATACATCTGCGGCCTTTATAGTACATAGCAAGCAATAAATTGAGAGACTACATTTGAAGCAACTCGTGTCGATACTGTTTCTGGTCAGGTGAGCAGCTTGACGTGTTGCAGAGGCTTGGTGGATGGAAGTGAAATGTTCGGTGACGTGTGTCCAGGGAGCAGATATCTGGTGAGGGAGCCACTCGGTGCTCTGAGGTAAAAATAGACACAGCTTGTCATGTCCCTTTTTCAGTGTAGGTGGGGCAATGATCATGAAAAGAAAGGGCACTATTACAGACACCTGTATATCCTGCAGTACTTATGCGTGATAGAGACTTCTTAAAACAGGTGCATCGAGAAAGGTTTTTTAAAAACAGCCAATTTTTAGTGATGCTGCTTATAAATTGTACATTCAATCAGCATCAACCCTGGTAACGTGCCGCTCTTCGAGTGTCATTCCTTTTATTCCAGTATTATACAGACAGAGGCGGGTGAGTAAGTTGTTGAGTAGAAGAGTGCTCGTATTCAGGAGCGTGCGATCCGCTCCTCACGTTAACATGAATGATATAAAAGTTTAAGAGAACGTAAAATTACTCGACAGGTACAATGTTCACCGAGCTTGAAGTCTCATAACTCTTCTCTTGCTCTCTTTATCGGGGCAGTTTAAATACCCCGTGTACGCTGCTGCGCCAAAAAGGTGAAAAATATCACGCAACGGAGCGCGAAGACAGATGGGCGAGCAACCTTGGCCCCTCTCGCCATTTTTGGTGCCGCTACCGAGCGTGGCTGGCTGGTTGTGCGCGTTTGGCGTGTTTTCTGGGTGTGTAGAGGCATGGAAGGCTGGTTGATTGGTGCAGTGTTCGAAATTGCCCTAGTGTCTGAGACTCGGGAACGTGATACCGTGCGTGTGAAGAACCACCAGCTCCTCTTTTAGCGAACCGCCGCGCCGAGAGCACTCTGTGCAGCAAGATGTCTCGGCATCGCAATGTTCGGACCATGAACTACGATGATGGTGAACTCCCGTTCCACTAAGCTTTTTTCCGAGGCTCTCTCGTGGTGTCCGACCATCCCCCAGTCATTTTTCTTCTAGCGCTTTAGAAGATCGGGGTATCTAGCCAGCTGCTGTCAGTTGTGAAAGACGGCACGCAACAGGTTCAAGCTGTGATTGAACGACGACAGGACAGCTCGGTTTCAACCCGTGTGCTCACGAATCAGCTGCGCTGTTGAATTGGCCATTTGGTCGTTGTTTATCTTCTCTCATGATCGCATAAAAAGAAATGCGTGCGGTAGCATTTAACACTCGCTGTTCGTCGCCTGAAAGCTAAACCCACAACGCGATGCTACTACAGCGGTTCTGACGCTTGCGTGTTAGGTGCCAAGACTGCGATAGTGTGTTCTCTTTAGATCTGCGTTTGATGAACTTTCTGCGCAAGATCGTGACAATTTACTTCCAACTCAAGTTGTACTTACAATTAGCAGTCCCGGCTAGACATTTGAAACCCCCCTTCCCCCTTACCTTCGCTTTCACTTACCTTCGCCTTCACGGTTAGTTGTTAATTAACCTTTAATCGACTATTATACTATCCGTTTAAAGGCTGAGGGATCACTAAGAAAGTGATTGGCGTTCCGAACTGAACGGCTGGCTAATGCGGGGCGGCACAAAATCACTGGACGGTTTGTTTTCGTCCAGACTGCGAGAGCTTACGCTTTGATTTCGTTGCAGATTACGAGGGCTACTACGATGTCTACGGGAGGTCACAAGAAGAAGACTCGTGCATTTCCCCGACCACAGGTACTTCAATCATTCCGAAGCTTTGTTGATTCGTGGACGAGGAACGCGTGTTTCGATCTTGTGGCGTTGGCTGTAGGCGGCATATGGCTTATGCGTGCCTTTTTCTCGGTGTCGCAGAGGAACAGTTCCTGTACAACAGGGACAAACTGCATTCCATGTCTTCCTTTTTGTCCCCCGACGCCCTCCAAGAGGAAAATGAGGACGAGGACGACGCCGAGGAGGCCGCTCAAAAGTCCGCGCCCGCGGAGCCTCAACTGAGCCCCGTGGATGAAGGTTGGTGTGTACGGCTTTAGCCGCGGTCGCCTTGCATGAGAAAACGTCATAAACGTGCATGAGAAAACGTCATAAACGAGCCAGCAACTAGCTCGGATCCACCACCAGTCCATGTTTGAGGCTCTGATCTGTGCATTCAGGGTTATTTGAATTCCAAGTAGTACTTGATGTGACCGTGTACAGAAATGGGAGGCTAATTTGCATTATTGCTCTCATCTGATCTGTTCTGTACCTTGCAAGTTAAAGCGTGATTTAAGAGGTTTTTTTTTATAACATAAAAAAAATACTGAGAGTGTAGGTATTTCATTCAGTGTGGAACAGCGACCCAAATCTCCAGGCCTGAAGAAGTTGATGTCCAGCCAACGAGTTTTTGAACACTTGCAGGCGTTTCTTTCTTTTTATTTTTCTCATATTGAGCCGATTTTGGTTTTTACTGTGCAACCTACTGAAGTACAATACGTCTTGACAGGCTGGGGCTGTAAAGAGAATTACAGGTAAAACACATAACACCCAAACTGAGGACCTGAGACATGCTAACAGCGAACATTATATTATGAAATACTAGGCTCACTTAATGTATGCTCCACAGAGTGGTTCTGTGGCTGAATTGGTTGAGGCAGCAGCCTTGTAGTGATCAAGGTCCTGGGTTCAAATCCCGCTGGGTGACAACTTCGTTATGTTGTTTCTTTCGGATATTTACGGTCCCTTGTGCTGACTTGATTGCTTGAAGCACGGACAACGTAGTGCTGGGACTTTTCCCTGTCATGATGGTAGCCCGTGCAAAAAAAAGGGTCTGGCCGTACCAAGGGCTTGCCACAGCCATTGGAATGTGGTGAGCCCGTGGCGGCGCAGAAACATTTTTTTTTTTTTTTCCCAAGTTTCTCGTGGTTTACCCAGCATTAGCAGAAATCACTGCGATGTATGAATTCTACCCTCCACCAGGTTATTAAGTTTGCCTGCAATTTGTATACCTGGGTGCAGCTGTGGGGAACTTTTTAGGTGGCATACGGGCCCATTCCCTGAATTTTGTGCAGGAATGCCGCAACCTCGTGTTTCGTTTGATAGTCCAACTTGGAGGTACACCTTTAACGTATTTATTATTGCCACGGTTACAGCAGAATTGCTTGTGTTGTCATCATTATTGTTTTCACTGTTATCAGTACATCGATTAATAATGCCCCCAAAGGTCTTTTATATGTACATTTTTTTCTCTGTAATATAGCTTGCTATAAGACTTTGCTTATGCAATGGCAAAATAAAAAAAAAATATTAAGAAAGTAGAAGGAATTGGAAGACAAAATTGCTTTTATTTTTATAATAACGAAAATTGTGGTTGTTGTGTTCTGTTTAACAGAGAGACTCTTATCTCTCTCGTATGTCAAAGCATAGCAAATGAAAGTGAACAAAAGTAAAAAAGTGCAAATAACAGAAACACTTGCCCTGCTCGCCATTCTGTTGCGTGGTGTTTCATCTGCAGTGGGTCTAATTTCTTCTTTGTGCTTTGAAGCATGCTCTTGTAGTGTCCAAGCAGCATAGTAAATGTAAACAAATAAATAAATGCTTCACCATGTTAACTGGATTGTGTGAATAGTGAACAACTCATTGCACATTCTGCACATGTAGTCTCAACGCAGTATAGGGATCGACTATAAAGCAGTTTCATATTTCACTACTTGGTGCATTCTGCTCCTCTTAAACTTTGTAATTTTTTTCTTAGTTTTATGTAGTGATTTATTATGAGGTATTAACATGCTGACACTACACAGGCGATGAGGCGCGCTGCAGTGGAGAACTCCGGATTAATTCTGACCACATGGGGATCTTTAACCTGCACCGAAATCTTGAACACACAGGCGTTTTAAATGCGGAGCATTTCTTAGGCTCGCCTGGTCCTGCGTCGTTGATGGCGGCGCCGTCCACACGCTCACTGCGCATGCAACTCTCCTCCTTACACCCACAGCTCCGCGATACTACACTATAAAAAAAAGAAATAGTTAGTGGCGCCCGGTTTCGATCCCACGACTCTGTGGCCGCAACGGGAGGTACGCGGTGCTCTTCCCACTACGCTACAAATCCGGGACAGGAGCAAGTGCTACGAACGCGCCTTATGTCCTTGACTCATTCAAACTACGTCAAGAAGCTAGTGATACAACGAAGGCACGCGAAGCTGAACGTCAACGGAAACGACGAACTGAAAACTTTAGAGGGGGATGCTGAATATCCCGTGGTAAAGCTGTGGCGGGAAGCGCCACGCGCCTTGCAGCTCAACCAGCCCCGTCCGCAGCGCCTCTGATGCTGATTGTGGCAGGATGCCCCTAGGGATTGGCAAACCAAAAAATCCATCACGAGATAGGTTCGCGTTCAACCACCGTCGTCATCTTCCCGTAGGGGAACCGTCGAAGAAGAAGAACGAGAAGACAAAGCTGCTAAGAGGAGGGCGTGCACATTGCTCTCAGCCGGTGCACCAATGTCAACAACCTTTACCTCACCAAAGCTGACGGAGACTACCGATTCTACCACAGAGGCAGCATCGACAAGAACATGATGGACGAGTTTCGGCGCCTTGAGAACCACCGCCTACTCACCGTAACACAACAGCACTTGCGTGCCTTTGCCACCGGTGTGGACCCGGACGCGGAATTCCCTCTGGCGCTAGTAAAAACCAGATCACTCAACATAACGGCAACACAGTAGAACCACACGGAACAGCCACGATGCTTCGCATCCTCATCAGGGTTCCCCACAGGAAGATGGTGTAATTTTTTTTTGCTTTTTGCCTACATCAGAAACTTAGTTTGGTGTAGTGAGTTCTGACTCTGTATATTTAATAAAGGTTAACAGTTCTGCTATTTTAACAGTGTTGCTATCGCTTAAAAAGAATAAACAACAATAAATGAAAATAAACAAATTCCTAAAGCTTTTGAGGGATTATTATGAAACAAGAACGGAGACGTCACAAATGGCAACTTTCACAAGAAAGGGCAGAAAACACGAAGACACAAGAAACAAAAGAAGCAGATCTGTACACAATTTGGTGTGACCCAGTTTTTGTGGAAGTAATGACAACTTTTTCTTTGTGGTGAGCACGTTAGGTGTTTTGCTGTCTAGTTAAAGGGAAATTTATCCGTGCCAGATATGAGCTGTTCAGCGGTGCTGGCTAGAGCTGTAAATCTGAATGTATTTGAAGCACGTTTTAGTTATTTATTTATTTATTTTATTTTTTTGGAATAGCTTGGTGCAAGGTGAGGTTGTAATTTTAGTATTGTGTCACACCACTGCAATGTTGATGTTTCATGCAAACACGGCCAAGCATGTTAATTGTGTTCTACTTAAGAGCAACATTTGTGTACAGCTCATAGTCTATACATAGGGCTGTTCCTTTTCGTGTTTAGCATGTTTCAGCAGAATTGGGTTACACCCGACCTTTCCCCGAATGGGCCTTTTCAAAGTAGCGATCTGCACAATCGTGCGCTGACGGTCTACCGTTCTCAACCAGTACTTGCTGAAAGCAAACCCTACAAACACAGCTTTCGAACTCCTCGAGTATTGGCATGACTCTACCCTACCCTAGGTTGGCAAGTGCTGCACTGACATTGTTGTGCCCAGCTAACAGAAACTGTGATGTCGAGAGAAATTCCTCCCGGCTGAGATACGTTCAACCATCGGACAGGTCTCGAACTGAGACCGACATGCTGTGCATAGAGATGGTAATGTATGCAAACAAGGATATGTAAAATATTCATGACCAGCTATTCGTGAATGAAATGTTTCATTACTGACTTATTTCAAACACCAAATTTCGGGGAGTATTTGCTAAAAAAACCCTGACGTGCCTTCGATTACCAGCTTGAAGCGAACACCAATTTTACCGCGTTACGAGTTGGGAAGCTCGTACCCTCTGATAAAATAAACTGGGATAAAATAAAGTAAAAAACAAATTTAGGAATGTTTTTACAAAAATACCTGATTTCTCCCTTATTATCAGGTTGAAAAATAGCGCCCGATTTTTAACCCCCCCCCCCCCCCCCCTTCCCAATTTAGCAAAAGTATAAAACCAGAAAATGAACAACCCTATCTATATATAGCTTGCACGTGATGTCACCACCGCCCTTTCTTGTGCACTGCTTGCAGCTTCCCTAGTGCTGCTCGAGATAAGAGCACCAGATTGACTGCCTTTCGCCATCCACGTGGTTCACCAGCATGGCAGCTATCTTGATGTCAGTGCAAGCTTGGTTGAGTCATGTTTGTTTGTTTGTTGTGATGCTCTTTTCGTTCTCATTCCTTCTCTCTCTCTCTCTCTCTCTCTCTCTTCCTTGTCAGTGCGGCTCTACGAGTGCATCGAAAAGATGCAGAATGTCGTGGGAGACTCGATTCCAGAGGCCACACTTCGGCGCGCAGCTCTCGAGGGAGACTTCAACGCAGAAGTAGCCCTTGATAGGCTACTCCGAGGTCTGTTGGACTCTTGGACATTTCACTTTAAACATTTTGTGTTATCCTTTTTTTTTTTCCTGTAAAACTACAGTCGAGTCCACTTATAACGATACCGTTTATAACAATATATCGGATACAACGATGAACAGCTATGGCACCGTCAACTTTTGTATTCTTTCTATGGTAAAATAAACCGCTTATTACAATGCTCCAGTGCCACAATATCGGATATAACGATTGAATCCGGTTATATTGTGCACCAAAAGTGCATCAGTGACGACTCTAATGGCGCAGTTGCGCAGCCTACTCAGGTAGTGTCTTCGTAGGAGACCCAATGCATGACACAGTCCCTCGGGGACTTTGTTTCCGCCAAGGACATTTCCCTCAGCTAGGTGAAGCACCTGTAGACACTCTTGGAAAAGATTTGCGCTAGCTTCACACGCGGCAAACAAAGGTGACCGACTGTGGCTTCTTTTCCACAAATTAGTAGGAGTACGACCTTGCTGGCATGCGAATAAAATGTTTTGAGCTCTGTTCCGTCTTTTTATTTCAAAACGCGATTATAACGATGGGATTTCCTTGGCATTTGGATATTGTTATAAGTGGACTATACTGTACCATGAAACACAGATAGATCAGTGGCAGAACATTCACTGCAGTTGGGGGGTTGTTTGTTAGGTGGTTTAATAACCAGTTGTTTCACGCATAGGAATGTTAACAAAAAGGACAGCTGTGCGGCTGTGTGTGTCACAGCTTTCAACACCGCAATTTCACAATGGGAACAATGGAACGAATGACTCGGTCGGCACTGGACATCTGTGGCCGAAGTAATGCCTAGTTTCCGAGGGAGTAGTGCTTCCTTTGTAAAGCAGAGGTGACATCACTCTGGATGACTCGGTGCCTAGAAAATTCCTGCCAATGTGGGTGAGCTTTTATGTTTACACTTACTTGCCAACCTGCTGCATTTGCAGTGACTCAAACGAGGCTTTTAAAGTGAAAACTTGTCGTACAGCCACTTATTTGGGCTCATGGTCTTTTCCATGCCTATGTGAAGAAATTGAGGCATTGAGTTTGGAGGCCTTGAAGTTTGAAGTATGCCTTAACAATTTCTGCAGTGTACTCACAAGAAAAACAGAAACAAAAGCACTTCTGAGTAGTCTTTACTACATCTTGCCAGTTGTTGAGACATGAAAAAGCTACCTGTAATGCTAGCGGGCTTGTAGCATAAGTTAAGCGTAGCTGCAAGTCGAATGAGCACATCAGGTAGTAAATTTCTAAAAAGTACATGCACGGATATTAAAAAGCACAAGCTGAGCAAGAGTTTCCTAATGCATCTATTTTGCGTTTTTTTTACTTCATGCCTCTGTGTTTTTTTTCATGAAAACACTTCGAGTTTCACCAGTCACAAATTTCTGTAATAGCATGTACATAACATGTACAAACATGTACATACCTTATACAAAAGAAATTGGAGTATTGAAAGTTCGAAAGAATTTGTTGACGGGGGGTCAAAATGGTGGCTGCTACGTTTTGTGGCAATGTTTTGAATGGTTATTGTGGTTTTGTGGTGGTGTAGAGTGGAGCCGTGTTTGTACGTGTGTGGTTATTGCGTTTTCCTGGCAGTTAAGTTGTGAGAGCTCAGTGCCACTTCATCTTAGATCATTCAGTATATGTTTGGGAAAAATATTTAATTTTGTATTTATTTATTTCCTTTTCTCCAGTTCCCATAAAAATGCATCAGTCAAGAAGCAGGGGGCTTAATGTTAGTCCACGGGAGCTCCTGTGCCCAACCAGTATTTGAAACAAATATGAGACTTGCATCATTAAATTATTAAAAAAAATTATCTATAACCTTAAAGGAGCCATGAAGACAAAATACAAGTTGGGTTTATTAGAAAGACTGCTTAGTCCTGATAACAATGATCCCAATATCATCGCAATCTTCGAAAAAATAACGGAGATATTAAGGAAAACGTTTGAAGCAGTCGCGACCCCCTAGCCAATTTCCCGCAACTTATCTATGACGTCACGGAACCTTGTTTGTGCGATTGGCGGCCGCCTAACTGACCTGTCGCGACGGCACATGACTGGACGTCTGTAATCCGGCCTCTAGTTTCATTTGACCGCATCACTTGAACGTTAAGGTGCAGTTAAGGCACTGAAAATTATGTTTTATTGTGGGCCCGTATGACGTCATTCTTGCTCATAACACGTCACTGTGGCGCAAAATTTGAAAGTTTTTAAATACTTCTTGCTTTTTTTTCGTTAAAAAACATATTTTGCGGCTCTAATGGAGCTGAGTGACATACTGAATCCTAGTTCTTTCAAATTAAACGAAGTTGTATTTTCTCTTCATGGCTCCTTTAAATGCAAGGCAAAGAACATCTTGCCGATGTATTTGTAAAAAAAATGGTAGAGAGCACGAGAAGCAATTTCCAAACATGAAAAGACAGCCTTGTCTCAATCAACATTTGCAGTTATTTGTTATGACAGGACCACGTTTTAAACACTGCAGGTATTTAAAGCTGGGATGTTATTGAGTTTTGTCGAGAATATACAGTCCTTGCCAAAATTTTCTAGGCCATGCCAAAAGTGCATAGGCCACCATAAATTCAAAGTAAGAGCTTGCCACCCGAGCAAGGCTGGAATGTTTTATGCCAGAAAGCTGGAGAAAGCATCTTTCTTTTTTGCTGCCATAAAATAATTTCGTCACTGTTAAATTTTAAGCTTTTGCTTTGAATTCTTTGTAGCTCAGCAACGTTTGGCGTGGCCTAAAAAATTTTGACAAAGACTGTATACTCATTCCCTCAACAAGCTTGTATTCTTTTTCCGCTTAGATGACCCGTATGGTGGCCAACATTAGTTTGGAAAAAGCCAGACATACTGAACAGCGCTGGTCTTTGAAACTTGCTAAGGCAGCAGTTGGTGGTATACCCAAAGGTGCTAATCAGCAAATCTGGTTTTTTGTTTCTGTCTTCGAACTGCAGAAGCGGACAAGCCCAAGCCCCAGCGGGAACCGCGGGATCGGAGGAGAGGTAGGTTTTCCTTTTTCGTGATAATTTTGCCCTGCTATAGACCGTTTGGATGTGTTGCTATTACAGTACAGAAAGCGCATTGAAGGCACAAATGTAAGCTGGCTCAAATGGGTACGGCACAAAAACGAACAGGCTGACCGTTCTCTAAAGCCAACAAGTATTGCAGAAGGCGGTAATGGCAACGATATTAAGTGACCTAAGCATTGAAAACAGTGCACCAAGTGCAATAACTTTAGGCATTGTAGTCTAATGCAATGTGAGAGCAACTCGGTTTCTCTTAGTCGTATAATTTGGACAGCATGCAAGGGGGGGCGAGGAGAAATAGTCACGTACCTGCCTACACATTTAGCTGACGTTTGTGACCACCCAGAACCTGAGCTGCCATGTTGAAATGACCACAGGAAGAAAGAATACTTTTCGACTCATTTCATTTTATTATTCGGGATTTGAGAGGTGACAAAAAAAAAAAAAGCAAAGGGTGACATAACTATTGTTAAGAGGTGACAATACATAATACATACATAAAAAAATGTTACACTGTAATTTAAACAGCAGCTGGTTTTTGTTGTATACAGATGAAAGATGAAAATATGAGTTTTTTTTTTTTTCTTTTTGAAGCGTCTGAGCGCTCAGCTGTCAAGTTTAGACGATTCATGTGAAACCTTTTTGTAGACTGAACTGTGTTTATTCATTTTATGAGCATTTTTTTTTTCTTTTAAAGCTGAAAGCGTTTGTGGTAGCAGGCTGGAATGTGCGGACATATTTGGCCTTTTGATCTCTTTGCTTTTTTTTTTTTTTTTTTTCTGTGCTTTGGTTGTAACACTTGATGCTTCTGAGAAGAGTGTGACATCTGTCTCATTTTTGGAACTTGTATACAGTGGGGCATGTGGTGCTCACGAGAATGGCCACTGTCACGAGTGGTTGCTCTGAGCTAAGTCGAGCTCAACTCATGCTTAGCTTTAAAGCTTAACATTGCTAAGCTGCTTCCGTTAACACCGCACATTGTTGTGATACTGATGGCAGTGTGTACAGCGTGCTTTGTGTGCAAGATACACACCGATACAACTTTCTTTCTTTACGAGAAAAAAAAAAATTGTGTGGCGTGGCCAACAACAATAAAGGTGGGTGTGGGTAGTTTTTCATCTTGGGCTCACAACGTGGTTTTTCGAATTTCTGCCGCCTGTGCAGTAGTCACATGCACTAGGCCGCAGCGGCCGTTTTCTGATGGAGGAAAAAAGCTAAACCGCCTGTGTGTTCGAGATTTTGGCGCACGTAAAAGATCCCCAGGTGGTCAAAATTAATCTGGAGCCCTCCGCTACGGCACGCCTCATTGCACGCCTCATCACCTGTGAAGCATGGGTGCGTTAAACCTCATAATCAGTCAGTCAGTCACATGCACTAAAAGATGAAGGTATAGCACATGGAACTACCATTTTTTTCTTTAAAAGGTAGTGTTCTTCCTTCGTTTATTTTTAAAGAAATATCACTATGTCATTGGGCTTTCAGTTCCTCTGTGATTACTCAGCAAAGTGAGTTCACATTTTATTGTGGCATGCTTCGACAAAAAGCCAGTGTTCTTGTAAGCGTGATCGATGATCTCATTGAAAGGATCTAACTGGCTTTAAGTGCCCTTTGCACAACCAAACGTGGTTGTCTTTTTTGGTGCAGTGATGTTCAAAAAACATTTGCAGACTGTATAATGTACATAGCAGTTATGAACTGCAGTACATTTTGTCGTTTTTCATCGCCTAGCTGTCTCTCTGTGTTTTATGGCGTTCGGAAAACTAACTCTAGGCTTTCCTGCCCTTCTTTCTCTTGCCGTCTGGCTTTGCCTTGGCAACCCCCCCCTCTTGCCCCCGTTTTTTTTCTCTCTCTTTCTCTCTCCCCACTTCCGGCCTCCTCCTCCTCCTCCTCCTCCTCCTCCTCCTCCTCCTCCTCCTCCTCCTCCTCCTCCTCCTCTCTTGCATGATCGTGGCTGGCTTGCTGCCCTCTCTCGTGACCACTGCACCACCTCATCATTGCCCTTGCTTCACCCACACCATTTTCCATCATTTCGACGTGCCACTCGCAAGGTAAGAATCGGACGACGAGGACGCCACGTGCGATCCTCCGACGTCCACCGCATCTTTCGCGGTGTGGGATAGCGGCGGGCAGGGGGGAGGTGGTTGCGATAGTGAGAAGTTACTCCCACAGCACGCACAGTGCGTTGTCGCACATTTCGACATGCCTTCGAGACAGCTGAGGGGTAACGCGCGGCAGCGCTGCAGTGGTGCAGTGCCAAAGTGTGCGGAGACGGACCCGGCGGCAACGTCGCAGTTTAGCGTTCCCTCGCCACGAGGTCAGCCGGGAGGCCTCTCCTCTTTGGGTTGTGAATTACAATTGGACAGTTTGCTCAAATTGGGGGAGGCGAGGAAGGAACCCGAGAGGACAGGCAGTTTGTCAAAAGATGCGCGTGATGGTGGTGGTGGTTGTGAAAGGGATCGCGATGCGTTGTCGTCGAAATCGGGCGATGGTGTCGCGCTCGACGAAAAATTTCGCAAAGCCAGCAGTGTGGAAGACCTTCTGGAAAGCCTGCTTCAAAGTAAGAGCCCCGAAAGAGGCTCCTCTGAGCAAGACTCCGTGGCCTGCGCATTAGACACGAGGAGTGAAAAGCCTTGTGAGCTAAGGCTTGGCGACTTGCTCAAATCAAGCGATGCGGGGACAGACGAATTGTGGCTTGATGATTTGCTCAAATTCAGTGGTGCAGGACGTGTGAGTGAAACTTGTTGTGAACCTGAAAGGACAGGTGATGCATTGAAGGGTGCGCAAGTTGGCGTTGCGTGCGACGGTGTATCCTTCCCTCAGGGCGCGTTTAAACTGGAGACACAGAGATCCACAAAATTGCCCAGCCTTGCCTTGCCGGTAGAAGAAGACTCCCGCCACACGCAAGAAGCGCACAAGACGACCTTTGGCGAGGAACTTTCAAAATCTCTGCTCAAGAAAGAAGACGGTTCGAAAGAACATTCTGCTCAGTGCGACCAAGGACGGGGCATATCAAGTGATACGTCTGATGAGCTTGAGGCCCTCCTTGGCATGGTTTCAAGCTCTAAACCGTCCCAATTGGCTAAAACATCTGAGAGCTGCACTTCCCCAAGAGGTGGCGGCAATCTCTCAAAAGCTGCTACACCCGTAGCTGATGCAGTCGAAGACGGCTTGGATGCACTTCTCGGAATCTCCGCATCGTCGATGCAAGGTGGTGTGCAATCGGGGAAGAGTGAACTCGACGACTTCCTAATGTCGTTAGGAAGTGACTCTCCCCGCAGAAGTGCTTCCGTGAAGCAAAGTGACAGTGTGACGCCGCCACCGTCCATCCTGGATATTCTTTCCGACACTTCCAAGGCTGAAAAGAGTCCAGTGAAAACCCTGAAGAGGCCTGACCGGAAGTCGCCTAACCAGCCAGCCTTGCTCAACCTCGGAGAGATTCTTGGTCTCAACAAAGGGTCCTCGTCTGGTTTCCCCGACGACGGCGGCGCTCTGAACCTTGATGACATTCTGAAAAACGCAAGCAACTTGGCGTTTAATGAAAAAGAAAAATTTGAAGGCAGCAATGCAGCCACTGGTTTTGACCCGAGTCCCTTGCAGACCGCCACAACGACACCACCTACTGCGGTGCCTGCAAAAGAGCCGTCGCTCTTCGCCAAGGTGCTGGTGTTCTTCCCGTTGCATGGACGACAGCGAGAAGCCACCACTTTTGACGTGGAAAGTTGGCTGGAGAAACTTGACTCAGTGCTGCAGCCAGAAGTGGACGAGATGAAAGCGGCCCGGTTTGATTTCAGCACGCCATCTCCCGACGATATTGTGCTCGCATGTCGGGAGAAAGCGTCGAATTCGTCAGGTAGAACCCTGTTGCCGTTGTGCTTTTTTACTCTGCATGTTTGCGAGAATGTGATGAGGAACCTTTTGCGCGATGCTCGTGTACCAAGTTGATGAGCAGAAGTGAGCCTAAAGATATCACTTGTGAAGAGGATTACTTATGTTTGGCTCGGGTTTCATGGCTGTGGAGGCACAAATTATAGTTTGGATAATGGGTAGTTCACACTTTTTTTTATTCATTTGCTGAACAAGCCAAACAAATCCATCAAAAGTAGTAGTAAAACAGCAGCAAGGAAGCATCGTGGTCAAGCTTTGTAGCCTCTCATCTTGTCTCTTTGTGCTTTGACCTTCACAGGTCCCAACTAACTCGAGGTCAGTGGTTTGGATGGAGCAGGGGGCAGGCTGCGTTGGCACGACCATTGCACTAGCACACTCTGCAAGACCATGTGATGTCACTTGTTTAAATTTGACGGAAATGGGATGTCAAGTGTCTTACGTCCCTCGCACCTACTCTTGTGCTCTTTGCTGCCTAAACCGAAACAGGGCAAATGGGAACTCTAATTTTGTGCCTCCACCTTGCTTGTCCGTCCTCGGTCGCATTCTACTAGACTAACTGCTATTCATAATACTAGCCTGAAAAGGATGCAAAAACCTGAATGTCAGTTGCTCTTAAATAAGCGTCGTATGAGGCAGTTGCGAAGGGGAATTGGGGAATTCTTACTGTGCGGATCCCGGCTTCTTGGTCATTACTTTCTGCTTGAGTAAACTAAACCATGTACAGATCTTGAATAATTAGTCGAGAGTTCGGCAGAATATTGTCTGGTCAGGTAAAGGCATTTGTGTAAATAGGCAGGACACTCACCAATGTACTTTGGTCAGTGTCCTGCCTTTGTATACAAATCTTCAGTTATTGCTTGCGTTGTCCGTGGACTGCACTACATCTTCGGTATGACGAATGGCCTGCGTAATTTTTTTTGGAGGGGACTTGTTTGGGCGCAAAGTTTGACCTGTGGCTGTGCTTGTTCCTCAAGCAAGGTTTGCGGCACATTTGGAGCCTCTTGCTGTACTCCTGAATTGCTGCTGTTCACGTTTTGGCTGCCTAATTTCTTAATTTACAATAATATCTGCGTTCATGCTTCACGTATCATTCCCGATACTGCCAACTCTGTAGCCTGGGCCTGTCTTGCATACGGACCTTTCTATTATTTTTTTGTGAAACTCGTTATCAGTGAAATAGTGATTAGAACAAGTCAACATAATTTTCAGCCACATTTACCAGCGTCGTGCTCCCAACGGCATGTTCCTATTCTTCCTCATGAGCTCCTTCCCTTGGGCTGCATCCTTCTGTTGGAATTATTGCAGGAAATCAAACAAGCGTAAAACTTAGTTTCTGAGCTGCTCTGAATCTTTTGTATGCTGACGAACGAAATTGCCATTCACGTTAGCTTTAATATATACAACCATGCATCAGCATGTCTGACTGTCTACTTCGTAAAGCTATAATTTTTAATGAAAAACTAATTATGGCAGCAAGGCTATTTGTCCCCGGCCTGATGTTGCTTTCGATTGTGTCGTTTCAGAAACCTGTATTGTGTGTATAGAAAGCATGTAAGAAAAGTAGCATTAAAGCTCCTTAACAGCGCATTACATCGCTAAATGAGAGACTGACGCAACCTAGTTGGTGCATGTTTAAAAAAAAAAACAGCGCTAGAAAATAAGCCGAACGAAGGAAGAGGCATGCACTCACTGACATTCAGCGACATTCAGTGCAGTGCACGTCGCTTCCTTTGTTCGTCTCATTTTTTAGCGCTGTTTTTTTTTTAATAACTTCATCCACTTGATTTATCTAGGCAAAAGAACTACATCCAGCTTGCCAAGTGTAAATCCGGCAGGTTGTCGTACTTAGTAGTTCCGACTCAACACCCCATAATGTCTCTTCGTGGCAGTTGACTTACAGTTGTGTTGGGGGCCTTCCAGGGTTCATATTGCAGACCTATTTCAGCTTTTTCTTTCTGTTCATTAATTGCATAGTGTGTGGGGAGTGGTTTGTCGCATAAAGCGTAGTTGCACAGGGCATAGTTGCATGTGGTGTGGCTCGTTCATCCCTGATGGCTCCTCTCTTGGCAAACTCCCCAGGAAACTAAATATGGTCAAAGTGAGCTATTCATTAGAGGATACTGCGCCGTTTTCAGAGAAAACATTTGTCAGCTTTTCAAGCTTTCAGTCGTGCAGCGATATGAGGGAAGTGTGAGTCGCTACTGCCTTGCCGTGCCTTGCTAACGAGTCATATCAGAGCACAGCACTGAACGCTGCACTGTCTGCATTTCCTGGCCCTCTCCCTCTCTCTCTTCCCCCTCTTCTCTTTTCCCCCCACCTCACGTGGTTCTTGCAGAGAGAAAGCCGGCTGCCTCCGTCGAGGAAGAAGAGAACGCGGCGGCCAAAGCGGCCATTCCGAACAAAGAGTCGCTGCCTCCTGCCAACCGGGCACTGAGGCAGTTTTTCGGTGTGAAGCCGCCTGACCCCAATGAGGATGGGGATGGGGATGAGGAAGAGGTTCAGGAGGAGAAGTCTAGAAAGTGAGTTGGGATCTCAGCACGTATTCTGCGCGATGTTCTGAGAATGCTTTCACGCTTGCATGACCATTTAGTACCTGTCTCTACTCCATTTGTTGATATATCCACAAGAAGGAGGCAGCAGGTATTGACTGGCTGTCAGAGGGCCAAACACTTAATGCCCCCTTAAAAATGCTGTCTTAATGCCCCCTACTCCTCCACGAAAGACAAAAAGCTGCTCCAGAAAAATCTGCTTCAGCATTGAGGGTGTTTGAATAAATGTACTGGAATGAGCAACTTTCTGCCAGTAATTTGAGTAGCACCCTTGCTTCGCATGCATTGTTACAAGCTATTGAGTGGGTCTTCCTTAAAAAGGCCATGAAGACAAAACACAAGTTTGGTTCATTCAAAAGATTGCCTTGGTAGAATCATACTGACACCACTTTTAATGTAAACTTCGCTCAAATAAGCTATATAATTAGAAAAAAGGGAATGAATGGCCATGCAACCCACTAGCTTATTTCCTGCAACAGAACCTATGATGTCATACCAGCCAGCTCTATGATTGGCACAAGCCGGCAAAAGCAAATGCAAAATAGGCAGAGCTTATAAGCTTGCCGAATGAGCTATTTGCGCTTAAATTTAGGGCACATTCTATTTAACTCTTTCGTTACCACGCCTATTCAAATCCATCACCGGTGATCAATGATTTATATTGCCTATTTCGACATGTTGTAGTCGTTTCCCGTACACCTAATGCGGCCAATGGTTAGTCTGGGCACTGCCCTTTTAGAATCAGTTTAAATTTTCCCGCTCCGGCGACACTGAGATTTTTGGCGGCGTTTTTTGCGAGCTGAGGTGCGTGTGTTTTTGAGGAAGGGGGCGTGGCTGCTGCACTTGAGAAAAAAGGATGCAGGTTGTGGTTAGGCTGCATTACCATAATATTTTTTTTGTCAAAAGGCTCCTGGTAAGTCAAATACCAAATAATGCAGTCAGCTTTGTTATCCGACAGCGTTGAGAGGTGTTAATTACTTGAAAATGGCCCCAGCTATTCACTAATGATCTTTGGTTTGGACAAAGGGCAGCTCTATTCTCCCAAAGCTTATTTCTGATGGTCCCCCGCATGTCTAGCAAGTGTGCCTGACATTTTCAACCAGCTTCCAGCAGTTTCGGTTTCGTTTTCGCATCGCAAAATTCATATTTGGCGCTACTACGCAGTTACCCAACTACAAGCTCATTTGCCATGGCGCCTCCATTGTCCGCTACTGTTCCTCGAAACAAGCATGCTGCTCGTGCTTCCACATTATCTACGCCTTGCTTCTGTGATAAGAGTTTCCGCTGAAAGTCGAACGATAACACCAAGTCGTCGGGTGTCAGTTCAGACGAGGAGAACGCTTCCAATTGGCCTTGAACACCGCCAGCTGTTCACCGGCCAGTTTCGGTTTCATACGAGGGTATTTCCAGAGGACTAGTGTCGCTTCTTAGTAGTACTATCTATTCTGACAAAGTCTCCACCAGCCTTGTATTTGTTTTTTTTCGAAATTGTTAGGTGGCGCTGCAATGTAGCAGGCTCGTAGTGCTGAACTAGCTTCATAGCCCGACAGCGGCTTGGTGAAAGCTTGCTGGGCATGATTCTAGCGCATCGTACCTTATTCCTGCAAGGAGGGCTACCATAGTGAGTCAGAACATGATAATAAACCGCAAATGAAAGTTCTGACTGATAAGTGATCATCAGAACGTCAACGAGCATCCACCAAAGAGTTTGGTTCTCAACTCCAGGCGGATTTTTTCACATCGCTTGCTTGCCTTCAATATTGTGCCGGTCATAATCATTGACAAGGTGTTTTTACATCACGTGGAGGCTAATTTGGGCCTTTAATAATGTCAAGCCACCAGATTTCTTCTAGAGAACTATCCAAAATAGCAAAACTTGAAATAGAGGTTGGGCTTCACCACATGGCACGGGCACCACGTGGGCTAACGTTTTCTTTTATATCTGACAAATTGTACTGCGCAACTCAATTTTTTTTCTAGGACGGGTTTTTGAAATGTCTACCTACAAAAGGTATATTCTAAATTTTTTCTACTACTGGTGGTTTATTGTATACAACTTACTTTTTTCTTATTTTCTTCGGCACGTGGACAAAAATTTCGAATTCGATAATTTTTTTCGGAATCATTATTTAGGAAAACATTATTAAAAGTGGTGTCGTTGGAAAGCGCATGAAATAATCTGCATTTTACGTCACTGCAATGTGTGCCTAACCAATATGTATAGCACAAATAAATGTTTCGTTAGACCCTTCAAAATTGGTCAATTTCCCGCGGTAACGAAAGAGTTAAAGCCGTATGAATGGTGGGACAAACAGTGGAAGTTACAAAAGCAGGCGTAAACATAGAAGTACCGATGTGTAATGCTGTTGGTACTGCGCGCAATATGCTTGGTTTAGCTGCACAGCACTGTGGGGCTTTGGGGTTGTCTCAGGCGACACTGTCCGGCTGAGGCAAGCAACGACGTCTTACGTGACCATATTTGTCGAGCGAGCACTCTGTTTCACGAAACGATTGTTTTTTTCCCTGAACAAAAACAAGTGAGGTTTAAATACGGTCAAAAACAAACCAAAGGCATAAAACGGCTTGCCGCACTATGGTGGTGCCATCTAGGTTCACTACAGTAAACGAGGCTTCACAATCGGTAGCAGAGGGGTTGATTCCTGTGATGTCATTGCAGGCCATGAAAGCACACGATTTAGCAGGAAAATCAAAATTTTAACTTAAATTGATTAATTTCTCAGTGAATAAAACATTGTTTGCAGCCAGACAAGCGCTGGGGACACTATAAAACACGAAATCTTTCGAATAAAACAAACTTGTATTTTGTCTTCATGGCCCCTCTAAAGTGTTTGCATGGTCACGCATGCCACAAAGAAACTAAGAACAATTCTCGGTAGTCCCTGGCTGGTCCAGTTTATCAATCTATATTTCGCTGCATAAAAGTTCATTTGTGTACAGCAACATTGCAAAGCCGAGTGGTGTTTGGATAGGTGGGCATGACAGTGGTGATTTGATGTTCTTGTTTTTGATTGCCTTGTTTGGCTAAGCTGTGAGAGGGAGGGCTTTCTGCACCGTAAATCAAGGCAGCCTGTGCGTGCACTAAGGACGTGAGCTTGTCGTTTGTGAGTGATTTGCAGGCTTATGTAGCTAACTGTCCTAGAGAAGATTTTGAGTCCACAAAAAATGACACTTTTAAAAATTGCGCTGCTGCCCTGACATTCATTACAGGTGTTGTGCTATGTGGTACCATACAGCAAGGAAACGTAGTTGACAATCTGCCTCGAGGGCAATTGACCTGACAGTCATCGTGAAATGTGCAAGCACTGTAGACTTTGGAAAGCAGCCTCTGTTGCTCTTGTTCAGCCCCTAGAGATGGCATTGATCATTATCAAAGCCACTACTTAACCAGACACTTGGCTTGTGTGGAATTTACTCGGCACCTGAGGGATTGAAGTGCAGTGTAACTAGCTTGTGACTGGGAAAGTTCTGGTGGGACATGAGTGGGCCATGTTAGCAAACAAGTTTGGAAGGATTAGAGAAAGTTCGACTTGCGAGGAGTTGGGTTTGCCAAGTGTCCTTTTTGCTGTAGGACCGTGTTTGCAAAGTGGCGTCGCCACAAGGTCGATGTTCAATTTGAGGGGCAGTGTCATTAGTCGATGCCCGTCCACTGCTCACACGTCGTCACTATTTTCTCAAGGTTGTCGTCGGGAAATCTCAAGGTGCCAAGTGCGACCAACTCCACTCGGAGTTCTCCGGATCCAGAGCGAAAGGAACCATCGCCAGAAGCTGCCGGGAATGCGCAGCCAGCAATCGAGGCTACCACTCCCAAAACGCCAAGGTAGGAAGTATTCTCCAGTGCTGTGGATTTATTCAAAATAACACTTTTATGAAGCTAGTTCCATTCAGAAGGGGACGAGAGGTGTTGCTGGTGTTGTGGTGCACTGTGCAGGTGTGCGGTCGGCATCTCGTGTCTTTGTACCATTGAAAGGGGCAGTCAACCAATTTTTGTGGAGTAATGCGCTCTCCATCTCAAATGAAAGGGCTTCACTTAAAGTACCTCGAATTGAAATGGTTTCCCTGACAAGGCCGTAGAACGTTTGAAGGTGTAATTTTTAGATCTACCAGCCTTATGTATGCTGCCAAAAGGAATGCTAGTAACCAAAACAGAGGGCCGGGCAGTAACATAGTTTAAACTGTATGGGAGATGAAAAGAGGTATTTAAAAACTTGGCCCCGGAGAAAACAAAAAGATAATTTAATCTTTCCTATCCCTTTATGCGGGTTTTGAATGGCAAATTGAAACTGACAGATCTGTTTCACCATGTAGTGTCAGGCATGACACTAGCGTATTTCTTGGAGTCTTGCAAAACACGTTGGTAATAGCTGGTACACTTGACTCTATCAGTTAAACCCAAGTAACTTGATTTTGCCATGTAATTTAATCAAGTTTAACGTCCTGCCAAGCTATAAAGCGATGTATCTCTACTTCAGTTTATTCGACAATTTAGCTTAATTTCACCCACCAGAGGAGTTTAGTGGCCGTGGCATTGTGCTGCTGAGCCCACGGACGTGGGTTCACTCTAGGCCGTGGCAGCCATTTTGTTGATGGAGGCGAAAAATGAAAACGCCAGTGTGTTGAGATTTTGGCGCCTGTTAACAATCCCCATGTGGCCAAATTAATCCGGAGCTCTCCACTATGACACTCCTCATGCCCAAGTGTAGCTTCAGTGTGCAAAACACCCCGAATTTTTCAATATAACCCAATTTGATGAGCTTTGAGAGGCCTGGTCGGGCTCAAATTAACATGACCCAAACGAACCGTGTGAGAAGTGACTGGTGTCACACACATGAATGGAAGACTACAATTGTGGCTTGAGGAACCAATATGAACAGAGGACAGTAAAACTCAAGTTGGACGTAGGACTAGGCGGATGTATAATGAATAGGAGAGGACATATAAACACGTGGTCTGTACATGTAGCAGGCACCAAATCACAAGTGCCAAATGATGGTGTGAGTATTAGGAGGCAACAGAGAGCTAGTTGAGGAAGCAGTGCGACATTTTGAGGCAGCGGTCAGATTATGCTGACATTGAATCGAAGCAGTTGGAGGTGGTGGGGAAATGGGCACCAACTGATGGTGATGCAGATAGTGTTGATAATGCTGGTGATTGGTAGCAGTGGATAGGCTTTCGGAAAAGCACAAGGGCATCGTGGAGGGGATGTTAAAAGCTGCAGCAATAAAAGCTGCCGGTTCAGTTGTTGGCAATAATTTTTGTGTGCAAATGAAACGCTCGTGTAGGTTGTGCTTCAGCCTGTATTTCTCGTCATCGTTACAGCGGCTGAAGACGGGCCTTTTCAGGTGATGCGTTGGTATCTGGAATGCTTTCCTAAAAAAAAATTTCTTCTCGTATGAGTTTTGTCGAAGTTGTTATTCATACACCGAGGCTGTTGGACGCTGTGTTCATCTGTCACATCATCTTGCCGACCACCCTGGTGCTGTGCAGGCCCAAGGCTGCCTCCAAGGATGTTGCTGCGGAGTATGCTAAGGAGAGGGGAGCTCACAAGGCCCTCCTAAACCTGGTGGTTATAGGACATGTAGACGCTGGCAAGAGCACGCTCATGGGGCATCTGTTGTACAGGTGTGTTGAGCGTTAACTTGTATCATCGAACTTTATCGCTGCAAGAGCGACAGTGCGTGTGTTGCTCTCTAAAAAAAGACCCAGGGGGTGCAGCAGAGGTGTTGCGGAAGTTATTCGGCAGGTTTGATTTTAAAGCTCTAGGGCTAGTGCTGAAGCCTTTTTTTTTTTTTCGTCTGTGTGTGTGTGTGTGCGTGTTCTACAGTTCTTCAGCTAGCTTGGATGGAAACAGGGTCGCTCACTGTGACACCTATCATAGTTTGGGTTTTGTGCTGAGATAGTGTGCAAGGTGGGTTGAGGACCAGGTGGTGTTGGCTTCCGTAAGACTTTAATTCCACACGAAGCAGCGTTGAGGCTGTGTGCCTTCGGTATTTGTTTGTTTCAAGCACTACTGTCGCTTTTTTGGCAAAGATTTTATGCCCCGCAACACTTTGTTTTGAGCTTCAGGAGAAGATTTTGGCACTGGAAAGCTTGTTCATGCGAGAGCAGCAATGCAATGACACCTCTTAGAGAAATAAGCACTGCCGTGGTGGTCTTGTCAGGCAGCTTGCATAAAAAAAAATGTACTAGCGTTTGCATAATTCTAGAAAACTGGTCTGTTCCTGTGCTTTATGAGTTTTTTTTTTATTCTTAGCTACTATGTTCTCACCACTTCGATTTAATACTTTTATGTCCTTGGACATAACGAATGGTCATGTTCGAGCCTTGGAATGTTTGTCCTGTACTTATGCGAACCTAGACCAGCAGTATCTTTAAAGTCATGAGGTATCAGACTCCTAGGTCAGCTTAGCAGGTTCAACAATCTATCATCAAATGCGCCAAGGATTTGTGGGAACTTGGAAAGTGCTACTTCGCTGAAATGAAGTAGTCGCAGGCAGAAGTTTTTATGGCCTTAGTCAATCAAAATTTGGGGGATGAGCTACTGTTTTGACCATGCTCGGTGTTCTGTATTTGGTGTTTCTGTCAGTGGAGCAGCAGTTTTGTAAGTTTGCTACCGACGAAATGGCATCTGAGAGGATTGTGCCATTATCATGCTGCTTTGGAAAACTATGTTGGAGCAGATAATCAATCAACCAAACAAATTCGCAGGCCCAGTTATAATTCGCTATAAATGGATAAAGTCTACCATTAGATGGGGCAGTGGAACGACATCCCAGTAAGCTTGATTGCAAGCTCATTGAAAAAGTGCAGCATTACGAGTGCACTTAGTGACACTGAAAACTGTTCTCTTATGGCTCAAGCTTCAAGAATAAACTTCTTTTTAAGCCTCCTAACTCGCAGAGGTGGATTTGGAAACAGGGCGGCCGGCATAAATTTGAGTAAATGCAATAGGTAGTATGCCCACTAATTCAGAATGATTGGTGTTCAACTACTAATGAACAGTTAAGTGATCTATATTGTGGACAATGCATGTATTGTTCTCAAGTCCTAAAAAAGGGAGTGCTTCACACATACGGAAAAAGGCAAAGAGGGAAAGTTTGGGACTTTGGTGTCCTCGCTGACTCTGTGTGCAGGCTGGGCTGTGTGCAGAAAAAGCAGATGCACAAATACGAGCAGGAGTCCAAGAAACTGGGCAAGGCCTCCTTCATGTACGCCTGGGTTCTTGACGAGACCTCCGAGGAGCGGTGAGTAGGGGTCGACGGAGGCGCACCAACTTGCTGGGAGGTGTTCTTGTGGATTGCATGCTGAGTAGTTCTCTCTTTGTTATGATTTGTGTAACGAATCATGGAGCTGAAGACTTGGGCAGAGTGACTGTTTTTCCTGCTGTTATAAATAATAGGAGCAGGTGGAAAAATGTTCTCTTGCCAGCGAAAAAAATGTTGAGCAGTACTAATAGTTTTGCCCTATGCTAGAGGCCTCACGCGATAGATAAGCAAAGGTTCGAATGAAAGCAGAACTCAAAGGAAAAGAAAAAAAGAAAGAAAGCAGGTACAATAATGCGTACGTCAACATTAGAACTAGTACTTTAAAGATTCAGTTTATTGTAGGCGTATTTTCATCCCACATTTGTATGCATACTTCTACACCAAACTTGGCACACTCTTAAATTTCAATGAAAGTGCAGCAAAGTACAAAGAGCAAGAATGGAAGACAAAAAAGAAAAAGACCACAGAATAGAGTGCTAACCATTTAAAATAGTTGGCACATTGTCACAATTTTTAGCTGCAACCTGATCTTGTAATACCCGCAATAAAGGTGTAGCTCCGTTTTATGTTTTTTTTTTCGTATGTTTATCTCTATTATGGGTGCAAGTTGTAGTATTTATGGTAGACCCACCAAACACACAAGTAAGCACCAAAGAAACTTCCGTACCAAATTGGTTCATTGTGGCTGTAATGCAAAGCAGCTGCACTTGCACTTCTCGTGACTGGTTCCAGGAACCGGGGAATCACCATGGATGTGGCGCAGGCCAAATTTGAGACGCCCAACCGGAGCATCGTTCTCCTCGATGCGCCAGGACACCGGGACTTCATTCCCAACATGATCACAGGTGACTCTCTGTTTGCCAGCGTCCTGCTAGTTTGGCTGTGGCTGACAACATTTGTGCCTCAGAGTCAGCGTTGACTTTTTTGCCTCTTTTCACCTTTCACTCAAACAGGTGCCGCGCAGGCAGACGTTGCCATCCTTGTGGTGGACGCCACCCGTGGGGAATTCGAAACCGGTTTTGAGATGGGTGGACAGACGAGGGAGCACACACTGCTCGTACGATCGCTAGGTGAGTGCACTAAGGGCTGTGTATCGGGTATAGTTGGTGAAATTGAAGCGTCAATGCCGAAGCAAGTGAGAATGGGACCCACCGCAATGGCTCAGTGGCTAAGGCGTTGTGCTGCTGAGCACAAGGACGCGGGTTCGATTCCCGGCCGCCGCTGCCACTTTTCTGATAGAGGCGAAAATCAAAAACTCCCATGTGTACGAGTTTTCGGCTCACGTTACAGATCTCCAGGTGGTCAAAATTAATTCAGAGCCCTCTACTATGGCGCGCCTCACCACCTGTGTAGTGTCGGTACGTTAAACCCCATAATCAAACAATCAGTAATGTGAGAATGGGCGGTGGGAATAATTAGGAAACTTTACTTGAATGCGAGCACGCATGCAGGAGTGTAGTATACTATGCTGTGATGGCTCACGAACTGTGACTTTGGTCATCAACACGTGCTTGCCATCAACCACTGTACTGTTCTGTGTGCCAATATACTTATGCCACGTTTTTATTTTCGGCAAGATTTACAAGATTTTGGCGCCGGTTAAAGATCCCCATGTGGTCATAATTAATCCAGTGCCCTCCACTACGGCGCGCCTCATTGCCTGTGTTGTATCAGTGCATTAAACCCTACAATCAATCATTATACGCGTGCCAACATGCATCAATGCTCAGCGGTGAACTGTACTGAAGTTTAGCTTACACACCCACTCCCCTTCAATCCTATGTGACGTGCTTCCAGCGGTTCTCTGGCCTTCTGATTTTTGCTTTTGCCCAGTATCTCAGTTTCAGGAAATTGTGGCTCACATTTGTGGGATGTGCAATGCATGGCCAAATGTGCGCCATCATTAGTCTTTAGGTTCTGCACGTGCTCCGCGAGGCGGCGGTTGAAACATCGGCTAGTTTGGCCAATATAGGGCTTTCCACAGGTGAGGAGCATGTCATAAACCACCCAGGTAGAGCAGTTGTTGCCGTCGTTGCGCAGGCGTGTCCCAGCTTGCGGTGGCCATCAACAAGCTGGACAACGTGTCGTGGGACGAGGCTCGCTACAACGAAATCACGGCCAAGCTGCGCAGCTTCCTGCGTCAGGCGGGCTACCGGGAGTCCGACTTCACCTTCGTGCCTTGCAGCGGCCTCACGGGCGCCAACCTCATCGACAGGCCCGCCGCCGACTCGCCCCTCACCAAGTGGTACAGCGGGCCGTGCCTCGTCGACGTCATAGGTGCGCGGCTCGACAGCTCCCGGGGCTTGTTCGTTAGAGCGAAAGCTGTGCCGGTTTGACGCAAGCTTCAAATAACCAAACTAGATAACGAAGGCAACGGCTGAAAAAGAAACTACTCACCAACCACTGACTTGCACTGCCCCCCTGCGGTGCCTTTGGTGGTTCCTGACAAGCTTTACTGCCTATAAACACGGTTGTGCAGCGTGTGGTAGTGCCCTCGGTACTGTTAGTTAACGCACTGATTGCTGTATTTTTGGCGCCTCACAAATGACATCACAAATGACATCACAAAAGCATGGTAGTGTGGGCTTGTTGGTACATACTTAACATTTGAACAACTGCACTTAAACGGGAGAAATTTGCACAGCACACATACCATTGTAGTACATCAACAGTCGTTCATCTCAAAACGTCTTTGCAGACAACTTCAAGCCACCCGAGCGTCCCGTGTCCAAGCCGTTCCGTCTGTGTGTGAGCGACGTCTTCAAGGGCATGGGCTCGGGCTTCTGTGTGTCTGGCCGGGTGGACGCCGGCTGCGTCTCCAACGGTGACAAAGTGCTCGTCATGCCGGCAGCTGAGCAGGGAACCGTGAAGGGTAAGTCACCAACCTGCTGCCAAGAGGCGTTTGAAAACTGATAAGGAACAGTAACAATGTCAATTCCACTGGTCACTCTGGGCTGGCATATGAATCTGCAATAAAAGTTCAATGAAGGATGATAAGCGAACAAACCTAAATTCACCAGCACAAACGCAATCAGTTATGGCTTAGTCTGTGGCTTTACATGAATTTGAAATGGACTGCTCCGCTGCAGAACACACTGATCTGGTTCTAACCTGCTAGACTGACCAGTTAAATTTTGTGTAAGATGGTCACATATCTATTTGTGTCTTCTAAATGTGTCCGAATTAAATACTGCGAGCTTAGGTGTGTGCTCAAGACATTATGTTGCTCTCCCCATATGATACAGTATTTTGTAGTGCAACTTTTTTACCCCGTCTGTGGAAATGGACTGTTCCCACTGTGGCCACTTGTACGTAGTTGCACATACAGTTAAACCTCGTTATAACGAAATTGAAGGGGCTCCGCGATTTGCTCGTTATAGCCAATATTTCGTTATAGCCGTAGCCGACATTTACTGCAAATAATTATTATGCATTGTAGTTACCTAAAGCAAAAAGCGGGCGAAATAGCATCTTGCTGCACGGCGGTAGTCAGTAAAATAAACACATTTCGGAGGTAAAAAGGAAAAGTGACGAACCTACTTTATTGCAATTCAAAACTCGTATTTCAAACAGACTTGGCTACGAAGAAGTCCGTAATTGGACGTTGATGCACCTTCCTGATGCGAGCGATGGCTTCCTCAGCTGCAGCCACTATGTCCACGCCATCTTCGCCGCCCTCGTGCGCGCCGAAGTAGCAGCACAGCACGTCCACCGCATCTAGTGCCTCCGACGCCGTCCTTAGCGCTTCTTTTCAAGCCACGTGCAACAGCGCTGACGATGGACTCTCGGTTGCTCACGATGGACAGCGTACTCGTCCACACGTCAAAGTCTCTTACCACCTTACCACGGAGTGCACCTTACCCTCCTTCGCGCCCAATGCGGCGGCTTTTATCATAGCCGTCTTCTGTACAAGCGTGATAGTCTTTTCGCTTTCGCTTCCCGCCTGTCGCACTTGCGTTGATAAAAGATAAGGCGGAAGATAAGACTGCCAAAACCCACGCACACACAACTACGCAGCGATGTCGGCGATATGAACAGGAGAGGAGGAGGAGAAGGGAAAGGAAGGTGACGCAACCGCGTGCGCCGTGTGCATTGGGGTTCTTCTCGGACTCACCGCGGATTCCCCGAAGCCATAGGGATACGTGGGAAAATCGAACGTTGGACTGCTTCTCGGGGAGCCCGCGGTGAGTCCGAGACTGTAAATCGAAGGGCCCCATTGTCTGCATGCTGTGCGCAGCGAGAGGAGGGTGGGGGCTTCGCTGGCGCAGCGTGTGCATGGCACACCATCCAGCTTCGCGCGCGTGGCGGGAGTTTTGAACTGCTAATACAGTTTCCGCGTTGCGCACTGTCTCAAATCCGCGTTGCGCATTGTTGTAAAATTAGCTCAAAATTTGATTTCTCAACGAAATTTGTTCATTATATCCCGTAACGGGGAAATTTTACGTTGTTAAAACAAGGTTTTAAATACATTGGTTTCTATGGGGACTTTCAAGGGGAATTACGATTTGCTCGTTATATCCATTATTTCATTATAGCCCATCTCGTTATAACGAGGTTTAACTGTACTTGTTTTCTGAGGAGAATTTTGTTGCCTTCAGCACGAGCACGATATTCAACTGATGAATGAAACGCGGCTACCTAAAGAAACTGGTCTTGTGGTCGGGCTGTCACAAAATGTGTAATAGAGCATTTTCTACCAGTGCAACCTTCACGCTTTCCCTGCGCAGGGATCACTATTGATGAAGTTCCAGTGCCCCAGGCCTTTGCTGGCGATCAAGTGGCTCTGACACTGTCTGGGGTAGACATGATTAAGGTAGGAGGTATTTACAACCTTTTCCAAGGCTGGTTGTTTGTCAGGTAAACTGCACAATGCTTAGCCGGGTTTCGCCCATGAATGTCACCCAGGTCACGACGGGCAGCTTCGTATGCGACCCGGCCGTTCCGATCCGGGTGTCGACGCGGTTCCAGGCGCGCCTGGTGGTGTTCAACATCGAGGTTCCTCTGACCCGTGGCTTCCCCGTGGTGCTCCACTATCAGAGCACCAGTGAGCAGGCCTCCATTCACCGCATCCTCTCGCAGCTCAACAAGGGCACTGGGGAGGTGGTGCGCAACAGGCCCAGGTACGCCCCAAACGCCCTCTTGTCTGACCACCAGTGTCTTTGTAGCCCCCAGGGTCTTCCTTTGGGCCTGTCTCTGTTGCTCGGGGATTCTGCTTACTTAGTGGGAATGTTGCAGTAAAAGTAATGGACACCGACCGAAAGAAACGGCTGAAACGTTCAAAGCCAACAAACATAATTTTCAACTTTGCTACGGAAGCCTTGTCCACAACCATTGTTCACAATCTTTGTTCACAATGGTTGTGAAGAAGGCTTCTATAGTGAACCTGAAAGGTATTCTTTTTGTTTATTTTTAAAGTTTCAGCACTTTTGGTCAGTGTGTGTTGTCTTTATTGCACTGTGTTTCATTCCAACCAGACATGTTTCTGTCAAACCCTTGACTTCACTTTACTTGATAGGGAATGTCGTATACTTGATAGGGAATGTCGTAAACTCTGTAATGCAAGGGAAACACGACTCATTTTGACTGGCTAAGAACAAGTGTATTTATTCTCGTAGTGTGCGAATACACAGGTGTTTGTGCTAGTAGTTTCTATGATATCTCAATCACATTACATGGCTGCATATGTGACACCATCCTTTAACATCTGTATCCACCCATGGAAGAACTTCATCTTGGGAACAACAAGATGTGTGAAAGACTTCCTTGCCAGTGCTTTGGAACACCATTGAGCGCAGCCTCTATTTAGCATTAGCATTTACTACAAACAAACACTTTCCCCAACCCAGCCCGTCTTACCAACATACACCCAAGCCTCTACCCAACTGCGACCTGCCGCCTGTGCGGAGAACATGCCACCTTTTCTTACATCATACGGGTATGCCCCAAAATCGGTTCCCACCAATCGCCTCTGAGGAGCACTGGGAGGCCATGCTCTGCAGGTCTGGTTTATCGGTAGGGCGGTGGAGGTTGCCGGAGAGGGGAGGATGCCGCTGGCTACAAGCGCGGTCTGAATGGCATGGAGCAGACTAAAGTTTTTCCTCCCTGTCTTGTTCCCTTTTCTTCAGGCAGGTTGTGTGTGATGTGGTCTCCTTTGGTCATTGCGGGAAAAACCGACGTGCAGGTGCCTGGTGAAGAACACAAGCGGCCTGGTGGAGATCAAGGTGTGCCGCCCGATGTGCGTCGAGCTCTACAAGGAGTTCAAGGAGCTGGGACGCATCACGCTACGCTCGGGGGGCAGCACTGTGGCCGCTGGCGTGATCACCGAGGTAAGTCGACAGCTGGGGCCAACGTGAACTCTTGAGGCACCCGCCGCGGTGGCTCACTCAGTGGTTATGGCGTTGTGCTGCAGAGCCCAAGGACGCGGGTTCGATTCCCAGCCACAACGGCCACTGTCTGATGGAGGCGAAAAGCAGAAATGCCCGTGTGTTCGAGATTTCGGTGCACGATTAAGAAATCCCGAGGTGGTCAAAATTCAACCAGAGCCCTCCACCACGGCGTGCCTCATCGCCTGTAGTGTCAGCACGTTAAAACCCACAATCATCAATCAACTCTTAAGGCATGATGCAGCCAGATTCTAAAAATTTTGAAAGGCGGCCACGAGGGAGTGCTGCAAATTGTGTAATTATTGGCTGATTGGTATTAGTTGTCCGATAAGCTGTTTCATCGAGCCTTAAACAATCCTCTTTTTTTGGGTATGCTCTAGTCTGTGTACGCCTTCGGGTATACGGGTCACGTCGAACTGGGCCGTACATCAGTGGATGTAAGGTAGCGCCATACATGACGGATTCAGCAATCCTAAACCTTATGGCTTTCAGAACAACTTGTTTCAGGGTAGGATCAGCATGTGCAGGGGTGAGACAGCTTGCGCATATTGCGCAGTTTTGATACAAATTCGTTTTCCTGCGCCAGACTGCTCCAAAAGCTTGAAAATTGCAAAAATTGCGCCAAACTGCTCCGAAACAGTCTCAGGGGTGAGACAGCTGCGCATATTGCGCCTTTTTGATACAATTCCATTTCCCTGCGCCAAGCTGCTCCAAAAGCATGAAAATTGCGAAAATTGCACCAAACTGCTCCAGAAGAGCCTGAAAGGCACGGATTTTGATGCTGATGTCAGTTCCGGCGGGTACGAAAGCCCCCCGCATCCAGGTAACCGCTTTTATTGTCGGTCAACAGAAATGGCAAACATAAAAAGACTGAAATGCAGCAAACGATAGCTTCTAAAACACGATTTGCTTTCTGTCCGGGTTCGCTGAAACGGCCTTCCCGATTAGGCATCGCTGTGGCTACAAACATGGCCGCCGCCTGATCTGCCCGCTACTGCCTACTTCACGCGCTCACTGCGCGTCGCCGATATTTACCCTAGTTTATTTTACGCTATCAGCTGGGTTCCAGTCTATTCATTCTATCAATTGTGGCTCTGAACAGTGACGTTAGCGGGGATATGGTTTGAGATTGGTGCGAGATTACGAGAAGTTGCGCGGCTCGTAAAAAAAGTTTTGAAATGTGGGGCCTACGACTTGGGCGTGGTTTGTCCTTGAGTGCGAAATGCGGTGCGTGCGTCTACAATCGGGTTCGTGAATTGAACTTTTTGGCTCGTTGTGGTGTTATAAAATGCTGAGGTGTTGCACGTGCTTCGAAGCGCGATCGCGAGCCTCGGCCCGGGAGGGAACGGTCGGCACGAAAGTTGCGGGCTGTACTGCGGCGCCGCAACCTGTCCAGCAGGACTGCATGGTTGCCATAGCACGCGACTAATAACACTTGATGTATGCGAAGTGAAATTTAATGCCCAAATCTAGGTGGCTAAACAGTAACGCTACTCAAATGATCATCGGGTGGACGTGCGCCCCACGGACTGCAACGGGTAGGCTGGGCTATGCGACCGTTATCTCGAAGTTGCTCAACTGTTGCCGTGACTACACTCGGTCATACAACGCAGCCTGGAATTACAAAAATAATAATTTTAGCATTAAAACGGCAAGAAAACACGCCACAATTGCAGAGCCCTTAAATTTGATAATGTTAACGGCAGTTTTGTTGTTAGTGTTGCGTACATCCGCAACACAATATCACTAGTTAGGAAAAAGGTAGTGCAGTTAGAACTTTGTGATACTCTTAAAAAATTCTTTCGAATTAAGGCTGTTCCAGTGTTCTGGGTATTCAAAACTGATTGGAATGTGTACTTGACCCTTCAAATTGCTGAAATTATGGTTTTTTAAGCTCACAAGACGGTGTATTAAATGTCCCTACTTGCTCCAAATCAAAATTCTTCTGCTCCAAAATCGAAATTTTGCTGCTCCGAAAACTGCTCCCAAATCTCTTTGGGCTGTCTCACCCCTGCAGTCTGAGAGCCAAGGATTTTAGTGCTCCTGTCAGTTTCAGTGCGGATAAATGCTTACTGATGGCATAATTTTCCAGCGCCACCAAGGTAATTGATTGATCATTCAATAAAAAAACTCGCATAAAATTGACCCCGAGATAGTTTTTTCGAACGTAGCAATGTTGGGTTGGCAATGTTACATTCTGGAGTTTTTTAAACTTTTCTCATCTAAAACCATTGAAAAGTCTTGTAAAAAAAGGCTTATGTGTACTGATGCGCAAGGTATACTTGTGCAAGTTGATGAAAAAACTGCAATTTTCGGAGCGCCGTATCTCCGGAATGACATCACTGGGCGCCGCCATCTTGGTGTGATGAAGATAGGAAAACATGGCCGCCGGGCGAAGCAGTTGTTCGTGGTTCAGGCAGAGGGCCCTTCGCCGATTTCTACCGTGGTTTTGGTTATGGGGGTGGCTGGGTTTACATTTAGTCGTTTGATCTGTTGCAGGAAGTTGCGCACTCGAAAGATGGGAGTTCATCAAAAACAAAAGGGGTGCCCACGAATTCGCCGTGTTTCGGCCTTGAGTGTGAGGCGCTGTGCGTGCTTGAACTGAAATTCCGGACTCATTGCGGTGTTATAAAACGCTGAGCTATGGCGGCCTTTGACATTGCCTTTGACATATGTTTGACATCGACATTGCAGAAGTGGTGGCGCAGACTACATCGCCGCAAAATGTTCAAGCAATTTCCGTAAGCAGGACGGGCTTAATTATTAAGTAATAATGGTTCATCTATCTGAAGTGAAACTTAATGCCAAGAGGGAGGAGGCTAAACATACCAACGTTACTCAAATTACGATCGTAGTGAACGTGCACCTTGCGGATTGAAATGGGAGGGCTGGTGGGGTACGACGACTGTCACCTCGCTTTGCGCAACTTTTGCCGTGGCTCTACACTTGTGCGTAAAGCCCCGTCTGGGAATACAAAAACAAAATTTCGGCATTTACATGACAATAAAAATGCCTTACAATTTCCTAGCTTTTCAATTCGATATTCTCAACGGCACTCCACGCTATCTATACATTGAGCCTAAGCATTTAAAAATGGTTTCTAAAGGGGTAGTGCAGTTCGTACCTTGTGATACTCTGGTAGAAAAAACTTTATTGAAAGGCTGTTTCAGTGTTATGTACGTCCAAAAAGTCCACTTTTCACCCATGAGTTGCCAAAAAGTTGATTTTTTAGGCTCCTAAGGTGGCATAGTAAATGTCGTTGTTCTGCTCCAAATCAAGATTCTTCTGCTCCAAAATCTGATTCACCTGTCTCACCCCTGCATGTGCCTAAGTGCGCGGCCGGGGCCACAATCTCGCAGCTGATAGCTTTGTATGTAGCAAAGGAGATCTGGTGAAACAGATGAAGTTTATTTCTCTTTGGAATGGAAGGAATCACCCAAGCTTGCTCCCCCGTTTTCTCACTCACGAAGGCTTCTCATGCTGTGATGTTAATTCAGGTTCAGCATACCGAGTACCTTTGTCATTGAAGATAATTTTTTCATTTGATTATCACGCTGTGTGCGCTGCCAACACCTGGTAGAATCGTTGCGTTGGCTGAAGACGCTGCGGTGAACAAGCCGTCAAGTTATAGATTCCATGCTGTGCTCCGACAACTGTCTAATTACAGCTAATGATGTGATCAACATTGCGTGTCCTTGGCTTAAAGGGGCCATGCAGACAAAATACAAGTTTGTTTTATTCGAAGGATTTCGGGCTTTAGAGTGCTCCCAGCGTTTGTCCAGAAGCAAATGACACTTTATTCGCTGACAAATTAATCAATTTACGTTAAAATTTTGACTGTCCCGCCAAATCGTGTGTTTTCATGACGTCTGCAATGGCATCATAAAAACAGGTCTTTCAGTTAAGCTTGGTGTGGAGTGGAGACTTGCTTACTGGTAGTCAACCTAGATGGCGCCACCATACCGTGGCGAGCCGTTTTCTGCCTTTGCATTGTTTCTGACCGTATTTGTACCTCGCTTGTTTTTTGTTCAGGTAGAAAATAATCGTTTTGTGATACATGGTGTTCGCTCAACAAATGTGGTCACGTGAGACTTATGTCGATCGACCAGTGTCGTCTGAGACAACCCCAAAGCGCCGCACTGCTGTGCAGCTAAAACAATCATAGTGCGCGCAGTACCAACAGCAGTACGCATTGGTACTTCTATGTTAACGTGTACTTTCGTAACTTGCACTCTATATCCCATCATTCTTACTGCTATAAAAAGAATGTGCCCTAAATTTAAGCACAAATAGCTCGTTCAGCAAGCTTATAAGCCCTGCCTAATTTGCGTTTGCTTTTGCCGGCCTCAGCCAATCGCAGAGCTGGCACATGACATTATCGGTTTCGTTGCGTGAAATGAGCTACTGGGTCGTGTGTGGCCATTCCCGTTTTTCTAATTATGTAGCTTATTTGAGCGAAGTTTACGTTAAAAGTGGTGTCAGTCAGTATGATTCTAACGAGGCAATCTTTGAATGAACCAAACTGCATGGCCTCTTTAATATTGTCTACAGAGTTGCCTCAAGTAGCAACATAGTTGCAGTCTGTACCATTGCTTAGTAAAGGAAGGCATTCATCATGTTAGTTATATTTGGTTGGTAGTTTTTCAGCAACTGAGAGTAAAGTGTTTTTTCTCAGATTACTTTTCACGCTTCTGTGTTGCAGGTTCTGTGAACATCGTGGGGCTACCTACCTTCAAAAGTCTACTACACCTGACAAGAGACACCCATCAAAGCTTTACAGCTGCTGTGCATGATCTCTGTTGTTTTTTGTCGCCGAGGGATGGAATGGAACTTGACAAAGAGACTATATCGATGCAACCTTTCTGTAGGACATATTTACTGTTTTTACATTTGTTTTCTTGTCATGCCTGTGGCAATAATAAAAAAAAAGTGAAGCAAGGCCACTGTGTCGCTGTGCTTGATGTTATGGAGTATGTTATGTATACTATTTTAATCAGATGTAGATAAAAACAGCAGTGATAAAACATTGACTCCATGACTGCACGCTTATTAGGTAGCATCTGACTGCACTGTCTGTTTACTCTTTTATGGCTGATTATCCGCATCATTAATGGTTTTAAGGCCATTTTTGCTTATTGAATTGCTTCACCGTGAGGTAAAGTGATGTTTTTGAGGGCATAAAATTCAGTGTATTTGTGCACTCGGCAACTATCCTCATAATATTTATGCACATTGCTTCAAATATAAAAGTGAGACATTTTTTGTCACCTTTCAGCTGGTGAGAATATACCGCTAGTGCCACCGCTATTGCCACAAAAGACATGCCTTGAAATCAGATAGTTGTGTTGACAATTGTTATGCTTTTTTGGTGTTCATGAATAAGCATTATGAAGGTGCTGAAATGTAAAATATTTGCTAAGGGCCAACCTGAACCTAGGAAAGCTTTTTTTAGAGTTTAGAGGCATTTTAAATAATGTACTCTCTATTTGTACGTATTTGAAGGCAAACAAACCGCTTTGTCCCACAGTGTTTCTTTGCCTGGCGTGCAGGTTTACTGCACTGCAGCGATTTAAAAAGTAGAACACCTTAATTTACGTTATTGAGTGTCCGAGTGCATAAAATGTAACAAACCATGGAACTGAGCGAGTGTAGAAGCGAGCCAGCAAGTTTGCTAGTGAGTGAACTAGCAAGCAGCTGGTCGAGGCTGTTGGCCGTAGGCTGGATGGTGAGGTAAGAAGCTGGCAATTAATTTACGCCAGCTAGGAAAGCCTCAGTCTTTCAGCTAAAACAAGGTTATTCAGCCTGCAGTGTCTGTTTAGATTCATGCTATGCGTTCAAGCTACCAATACTAATTAGGTAGCTTGAACGCAATGAAAAATGAACCAAATATACCAGGTGCACTTTACCAACTTTGCCTCATCGCTGGGAAAATCTCGGCATACTGTGCATTGCCAAGGGGCACACTTAGCCACTGGCATGCTATGTGTTCACTCTAACAGAGCTTTTGGCACCGGTGCCCAAGACTGGCAGCCTCTGGCTGCATGCAAATTGTGCATGCATTTGTAGTCTTCTTCCGGCAAGCCTTTAACCTTGCAGGTGTCCTTTCCGACCTTGAGTGGCATGCAAGAGCAAATAAGCCAAGGCATTCTCACCCAATCTGTTCTGAAGTAGGGTGTGCATAAGGCGGTTAAGGGGTTTTTCAGAGGACACATGCTCGAGCACATGCCTTATGACACTGCAACTTCTGAATTCTTCAGTTTCATGCTCAACATTCACAGCAGCAACAAGCGAAGTATTGACAAATGATAATGACTGCTCTTTTAAGGGGGCAACCTTGGGGCATGGCCTTGAGCTTCTGACCCTTTGTGACATGGAAGTTTTGCCACACCCCTTACATGAGGCCTCCTCCAATTTAGCACTTCACACAAACCAGGAATGCAAGTTAGTTTTCGATACAACTGGGAACATTAGAGCCTTTAATTGCAAGTAATGCATCAAGTCTAGAACATATAAGTATAATTAAAAGTACTTGTATAAGAGGTAAGGGTGGCACAAGGATTGAGTTCTAAATGAAGCAGGGCAGTCACCTCGTCAAGCCGCCTCAACCAGAGGCTTCTTGCAACTTCCCCCTCTGTTAAAAAGGAAAATAAAGACCTGACACTATGAGAAAAAAAAGGAAGTTAACTCTGCACTGCTACACAGGCGGGCAACTTTGTCTAGGCAAGGATAGACCTCGGGCCTGAGAACAAGCAGCCAGGAAAGCAATGCAAGAAGCACTTTGGTCCACATTGTATGTGGAAAAACTATTTATTCACAGAACCTCCGCACAAGCCAGCAATGACTGCCCTCCCCTTCCGCAAATGCCCAGAGTCTAACTGCAGGAAAGGCACCCCCGGAACAGTCGGGCACGCCTTGTTCCCCTACTGGAATGTCGCCATGAAGTCTGTGACCACCTTCTTCAACTTCGCGTCCGTGTCGTCGCTGATCTTTCCTTCCTTGGCGATAGTGCTCAAGAGCTCCTTCTGGGAGGCCCTGATGTGCTGCAAGAACTCGTGCTCAAATCGGTTGATGTTGGCTGGGTCCATTTTGTCCAGGTAGCCTCGCACGCCA
This sequence comes from Haemaphysalis longicornis, assembly GCF_048455015.1. NCBI lineage: Eukaryota > Metazoa > Arthropoda > Arachnida > Ixodida > Ixodidae > Haemaphysalis > Haemaphysalis longicornis. Next base: position 140,210,094 of record NW_027526204.1, read on the forward strand.
GTGTAGATGACTGCCACCTGCTCCTCGATGGCCATCGGCATGTACTGCCCCTGCTTCAGGAGTTCCGTGAGCCGGACACCCCGGTTCAGCAGCTGCTGCGTGGCGGCGTCCAGGTCGGAGCCGAACTGGGCGAACGCAGCGACCTCTCGGTACTGCGCCAGCTCGAGCTTCATGGAGCCTGCCACCTGCTTCATCGCCCTCGTCTGGGCCGCCGACCCGACTCTGCTGACGGAGAGACCGACGTTGATTGCCGGCCGGATGCCCTTGTAGAACAGCTCCGTCTCCAAGAAGATCTGTCCGTCGGTGATGGAGATGACGTTCGTGGGAATGTAGGCAGACACGTCGCCGGCCTGCGTTTCGATGACCGGGAGCGCCGTCAGGGAACCGGCTCCGAAGGTGTCGTTCATCTTGGCGGCACGTTCCAGAAGGCGGGAGTGGAGGTAGAAGACGTCTCCCGGGTAGGCCTCGCGGCCCGGGGGTCGCCGCAGCAGCAGGGACATCTGACGGTAGGCGACGGCCTGCTTGGACAAGTCGTCGTAGATGATGAGCCCGTGCATGCCGTTGTCGCGGAAGTACTCGCCCATGGCGCAGCCGGCATACGGCGCCAGGTACTGCAGCGGCGCGGCGTCCGAGGCAGTGGCGCTCACGATGATGGTGTACTTCATGGCGTCGGCGCCGGTCAGCCGCTTGACGATCTGCGCCACGGTACTCCGCTTCTGGCCGATGGCCACGTAGATGCAGTACAGTTTCTTCTTCTCGTCCGAGCCTTCGTTGAAGCGCTTCTGGTTGATGATGGCGTCGATGGCGATGGCGGTCTTGCCGGTCTGACGGTCGCCGATGATCAGCTCACGCTGTCCACGGCCGATGGGCACCAGACTGTCGACAGCCTTGATTCCCGTCAGCATGGGCTCCTTGACGGAGATCCTGGGAATGATGCCGGGCGCCTTGACTCCGACACGGGCCCTGCCCTTGCATGCCACGGGGCCCTTGCCGTCGATGGGGTTGCCAAGGGCGTCCACGACGCGGCCCAGTAGTTCGGGTCCGACCGGCACGTCGACGATGGCACCGGTTCGCTTGACGATGTCACCTTCCTTGATAAGCTTGTCGTTACCGAACACGACGATACCAACGTTGTCCGGCTCCAAGTTCAGGGCCATGCCCTTCAGTCCGCTCGAGAACTCCACCATCTCCTCGGCCTGGATGTTCTTGAGCCCATAAACGCGAGCGATACCGTCACCGATGGAGAGCACGCGTCCGGTCTCTTCCAGGTTGGCAGTGGTGGCCTGGCCCAAAACGCGCTCCTCCAAGATGGAGGAGACCTCGGCCGCACCGGGGCCGCCGGCTGATACACATTTCGAGGTAGAGAAGTGTCGCGCTGCGTACGAACTTACGCCGGTGCAGCGGGCGGGGTACTTTGCGACGCCCCTAACCAACTGCTTGGCGAGGGCGCCGGTAAATCGGGCGGACACGAAGGCCATTTCGAAGCAGCAAGGTGACTTCTGAAGTAGGCAATGGCGGCGAGAACTGCCGGGAGAAGCCTCGTTCCCAGTGCACGCTCCCAGGCATAGAGTTAATACTACTCTCCCAGGGACACCTAGGATTGGTCTAGTTCTTTTTTAATATCTAAAAAAATTCTTCCTAACGACAATAACACATTTTATTTAGTTCTTGAAACAAAAATAGCTCCAGTTTTGGTAAATTTGCAAACATTTTAACGTTTTTTTAGCACGCACAGTGCCCCTTTGCGGTGAGCACAAGCGCAGAGACCTTTTCGAGCACAAACATGGAGTTAGCAGAGTTAGTACACTATAATCTTTTATAATCTATCCAAGCGTATGCAGATTTATGACCTTGCTTTTGTTGCTATTAATGGTTAGAAGAAACCTTCTAAAAACAGCATGAACAGAAACAGACTTAAGACAGGAAAGACACACAAATGCTGAACTTTAGTGCCTAACCCCGCTCTTGTGTATCTCGTCTTTCCTTGTGTTTGGGATGTTTCACGAAATAAATGCACACCAAATAACCCAATTCGCTACGTTACTTGTAAACATGTTGCAAAATTCGTTGGCAACGTTAAACAGCAGCGTTAACCCTTTCCGTCTACTTCCATTCTACTTCATTCGCAAAGTAAGGCAGGTGCCAGTAGGCCCAGAACTCCAGGAGATATCAACTTTCCACGTACTTTCAGAAAGTAAATTGTGGTACTCATTTAATTGCTACGGAATTCACATGGGAATTCACCTGAATTCATTTGCTACGAGTGTAAAATGCACCATGAAGCACGCATGCCTGCGCATTGAGTGCCTCCGGTCTTGCCGAGGGCAAAATTTTCGAGGCATACCCTTCTTCTGTACACCAAATTTTGTGTCGGCAACAAATGCTATCTTTAGTGAAGTAAATTTTATTTGCCCTAAGAAAGTCTGTGCTTTTGCAAGGCAATGGCACTTCAATAAAAATACACTCCCAGCAAAATAATATTTTTACATGCTCGTCACAGCTTTACCGTCGAAATAGCCACTGGCACACATTTTCAGTTTGTTTTTGTTTTTCGATTCGTACGCAGCATCTCTTGCAGCCGTTCGTTTGCATTGCTTTTCTGGCGTTTCAAAATTATCTCCGAGATTGTTGTTTTGTGTGCGGGGTAGGATGAACAAGAATGGACTCATCTAAAAATTCTTTGTGCTCGGCTCGCTTTGAACAACAAGGGAGCATGGACAAACAAGGAGACGCCACGGAAACTTCGTTGTGTGGTAAGCGTCTAATTTTCGGTGCCTGGTCCCAGGCGCAACTACTCGTCGTTAACGTGGGGGTGCGCCTTTGTGCGTGGTATATTGTCTGCATGCTGCAAGTCGTCTGCTGGCGGGCAGGAGTAAACCAAGATCGTGTGCCTGACAAGGCGCCAAACCATTTTACAGCCCGTTCAACGCAAATTGGCGTCGCACAAGCACGCAATCCTTTTGGGTTTAGGTGCCAAAACAGTTACTTTCGCAGTGGAGTACTGTGCATGCATACAAAAGTAATACGTAAAATGCCCGACGTGTAATTTTCGGCAACGGAACAAACAAAAAATCAAACCTGCGTTTTAACGTGCGAAGGTTACACGCAACCAGCCACCTACTGTAAGGTTGCGAATTAAGCTGGCGTTCTAATGTTCCCTCCAGGCGTCCTGCAACTTTAGGACGGTGAACAAGGGAATACAAAACGATTAACGCGTGTGTTGGGGCTGATTGAAGGTGACTGAAAGGTTCTGCGTGGTTTTACGAAGCGACAGCAAATTTTTAAATGTTTTCGTAAGCAACGGGAGCATTACCGCCATTGTCGCGTAAACGCCACTGTCCCCAAAAGGATTCGTGGTCATGATCAAAGTCCCTGGCACTGAGGCTTTGTCGCGTGGCTTCGCCACTGAGCATCGACGGCCGCGTCGTTGGTGGTTGATGGTAGCAGACGACAGGGTTGGCGCAGATTATACTGGGGTTGGGTCGCTGTGACCCTGTCTTCTGCACGTGAACACGTCTGCTTAAAATAAACATGCGTGTTAGATGTTAGCTGCTTCCCGAGGCTGGCTTTGGTCTGGTGCTATGTTTTGCTGAGTGAAGTCAACGACGTAGACACCACTAACCAGTGTGCTCAATGGCGTCCCTTATAACTGCCACAGTGGGCTTTGAAACAAACCGAACGACATTTTTTTTCCCTCTGACACTCTGATTTTTTACTATTTAAAAAGGTTGGCTAAGGCTGGAAGACGGTAGCATCCTTGTTCGAAAAGGAGAATAATCCGTGGCAGGAGGTTGATGTTACTATTACCTCATGTAAGGTCGCCATTTCATGACAGGTAAGGACAGTGGCATAAATGTGTTAGCTTGGTTTCAGCAAAGATTTTGAATCTAAGCTGACCTTATTGTGCTTCAGCTGTTTTACTGTATAGCAATTCTAATTGCTCTACAGTAGCCGTCGACTTTCCGGACCTGGAGGGGAACAAAGAATAGTCCGAATAAAAGAGCAGTCTGAAAAATCCGTGAGCGGTCACTCTTATGGGACAAGTGGCGGTCCCTCGGGAAAGTCCGGAATATCGAGCAAGTCCGAAAAAATGGTTGGCTACTACTGTATTCACTTCCACAAAGCTAGCTGTTCCGTAGTATGAAAGTGTATGGCTATCACTCGACATTCTGTACATTGTCTTCAGAGGCCAACTGTTTGAAACATCTCTTTTTTGCTTTGATGTATCCGGCAGTTAAACTGTGTGAGTCGTATATTTTCATGTGTTCTTTTTGTACGTAATTTGGGGTACATTCTTGGCACACTCGTCAGCTGACCCTGTTCGCGCAAATGCATTGAGGTATACATCCTCCCGAGCTATGAGTGACTTCAAAGCAATGCTTCATACCTGGGCAGAGCAAATGAACACACGATCGGTCAATAACCACGCCTTGACACATTCTGAAGAACACTTAGCTCTCATAGCTGGGTATTCCAATCGTCAAAGCGAAGATAAATTTGCTGCACGCCTGCTGCTGCACACCTGTAGCCATGCACAGCTGATGCCAGGCACATGTTTCCACTTTTCGAGAAGGAACCAATGTTTAACTACCTACTCTGTTTACTTAGAAGGGAATTATTGGCAAAAATGCAATAATGTGCACATTCAAGCCACAACGATGCCCTCTTGCAGCCATTTAGCTTAAGGTGCTTGCAGCGTTAACTTCACTCAGTAGCATACTGGGGCAGGTCCACCCCTACCAGTTTTCCAGGCACAACCAATATTTGACATGCACATTCATTCTATGCAGCCGTAAATGTGTGCAAAGTGGGAACTAGATAGAGTTTTTAATAGGGAACGCATCAACCGTGTCATCTGCAACGATAAACTGATGCTGAGACTGCAGCAGAAGCTCGGTGGTGCCGCCACGCGGCTGAGCCTCAGTGTGAAGGCTGTATACTACGTCAACAAGTCTACTATAGAAACCACCTAGTGTTAATTGCATTAACATTTAGCAAGAAGTTGAGTGTTGGCTGTGATAATATTTTTTGTAACAGTGTTTGGCGATTTGTTACCTTGCAAACGTGCAAAGACAATTTAGAAAAGGATGGGCATGTGTTGCCTCCCTTTTCATTGTTTTTTCTTGTCTGTGCTGTGGGCAATAAAAGGTGATCCAAGAAGTTGCCAGTAGGTAGCTTCTGTAAACAAAAGCATGTCAGTGAACATGTGCAGAACATTTAAAATGTTGTTGAGATGTCAGAAAAAATTAACTTGTCGTAGTCAGCACCAAAGCAGTTGGAGTTGTTGAATCCCCCGATGGGGTATGCGCAATCACTATCATCATCATGTAAAAGACTGTGTCAGTAAGTGGGGGATGGCAGGCAAAACCGACTGAAAATTGGATTTTTTTTATTATAGCACCAAAATATATTGACATTCTTTGGAAATGTTCCCAAGAAGTGGCATCCTGAGATGCGCACCACAAGTCATTTAAAAATGGCGCCAAACGTACCCCCATGTGGCCCCGCCTATCCACTGCAAGGGTCATGTGATGCGCAGTGGTATTCGATTTTTTATTTTTTCTTAAAAATGCATAGTAACTGTTACTCTTGTAATTACTTACAATTGTTGAGCTTAGTTACTTCAATGTTTCTGTAGTTCAGTGTGTGCTGCAATGGTGCTGTGTTAGTTGGAATAGCATTGCGCATGCATTTCGAAATGTTCATTTGCGTCTGGTCGGTCGTCTATCATTCTGTTTGCGCGCAGGTAATCGGTTTCTTTTTTAACAGATTAGAGTGATTCGTTGTGGCTTAATTGCACTGTGCTAGTTGTGGCTTAATTGCACTGTCTCACATTAATCAGGGTCCGCGCAAGAAGCGACAATTTCAAAAGATGAAACGAAAGCTTTGAAGTGGGATATCCCAAAACACCCTTTCTGCCGAGAAAAAGAACATTTTCTGCTCAACTATTAAAGTTTCCGAAACCATTTTGTTGCGAGTCCCAAAACAAAACCAAAACAAATGTTTTGTCATTGCAATTTGTTGTTTTATACACGCTTTTTTCTGTCCAGAGTGAAGAAAATTTGTGTTTTACTATGTAAATATTTAAAAAAAAATCAATGTTTATGGCCACTATTATTATTGTAGTTCAGAAAAAAGCCTGAAATATTTAACACAAATAAAAAATGTTTCCGCTCTGTGCCTGTAAAAACATTCCTGGACATGTTCCCTAAGTCAAGAAAAAAAGCTACGAACTCCAGATATTTATTTTAAAAACTATTAAATAATTGTGTATAAAATTTTGCACACGATTAGTAGATATCTCTTATACACCCCCTCCAAAATTTCAAGTTGATTGTTAAAAAAGCAGCAAAGTTCGCTGCAGACGTAGTCAGACACCTACGTCCACTATACCCCCCCCCCCCTCCCCCTTGGTTTAAAAACATCATTCCCGTACTTGTAAGCCATGACCCCAAACCCTACTGCCCATCTCCCCTGGCCATAACAGGAGTGAACGGTAGCAAAATTTATACACGAGAAGAAGCATGCAGTGCATATGTAGTGATGTAAAGTTGCCTTGAATCATGCGCAGTGTTCTTAGTCATGTGCCATCTGGTACACGTTTGCGAGGAAGCTTTTAATGTGTAGCACAGGGCATTCTTTCCCCATCACCCAATACTGCATTGTTACGTGTCAGTCATACGCTCTCGTTCTCATAAGCTCGGGTGCAATGGCATTTGTTGGGGTGGACTACTCAGTTCTGCGTATGTTCGTAACTCGATACCTTGCTCTTAAGTGGAGTGCAGATGCAAAGGAAGTGATGAAGAACCCGGGTATGAAAGAGAGGTCTAATCCCTCCCCTTTGGAGCAGCCGTAAGTAAACCACCGCACACAAAATAGGCACTCGTGTTATTCGTCTTCCTTCCCTTCGTGACGGCCAACGAATGCGGCCGGTTTTCGTTCCTCTTTTGTCGACCTTTGACCTCCGCTTGCAGGTGAGGAAGAACTGCGTGTCCCGAGGCTGGAGTGCGCCATCTGCCTGCAGAAGTGCATCCACCCTGCGAGGCTCCCCTGCGGCCACATCTTCTGCTACCTGTGCGTCAAGGGCATAGCCAACCAGAGCAAGAGGTGTGCCATGTGCCGACAGGTGAGGGCGCTGGCTTCGTCGTCGTCGTTCGGAAGTGTGGCCCGCTGATGTGGAAGAGCAAAAAGAAATGTGGAAGGGCGAACTGATAAACTTGCTGCATATGAGGTTTTATGCGTTGCATCACTTTGGTTACAGGACGAAGCAATTTGCAACAAAAGCATGACAACGTGTAGTATTCAAACACACTCTAAGTTTCCTATTTTAAGTGTGGCTTAAAGATTGCTGGGCTTTTAAGCGTCGATAGAAGCAGTAAAAAGAGAACATAAATACGTCAGTACTCTTTAAGCTTGCAATTGTGTTTCATCAGGTAGTGCGTAGCACATACTTTCCCACCAGTGTTGTTTACTTGTAAAAACTACTGTAATCACTTTTAGATACATTTTACATATCATTTTGATCTTTGAATGGTGCATTGTAAAAAGTTGAGCTTGGAATGAGTTGAAAGCACAAAAGAACCAAAGTGGAGAATAAGCTTCTCAGGCATTCAAAGCTGGAAATGCAATGCCAGCTAGTGCATTGCAGAAGCAGAACTAGTGGAAAACTGCGGAAGTGTGAGAGTCGGTAGAATGAGAACAATGCTTGTGATATTTGTCGGGATGCCATTACTGTTCTCTCTGTGTGTACTATTTGAAATCTATTGCCTGGTTTGTCTGGTTTGTCTTTTAGCAGTTCCTGCAGTACACCTCAAACAACCAAGTAAATCAGGGTCCTGTCTCATTAAACTTCCTGAAAATAGTAGCAGCATTCTCTTGACTTTGGAAGTTGCACGGGACAGTAATTTTCGTGTCAGTCCTGAGAGGCGCTGAAAAATTCACCTGGCTCCCCTTACTTTTTTGCTTGATATTACTGTCCTACGAGGAAAGTCTCATCTCTTTTCTGCTGCCACGTAACAATACGGACAACACTCATCACAACGACCTCACTTACTCCCCTGTTCAGGAGATTCCAGCGGACTTTGTCGAGAAGCCGGAGCTGGTTTTGGACCCGGAGTGTGAGCACGATGCGCCTCCGACCGAGGAGAGCTACCGGTGGTTCTACGAGGGCCGCAACGGCTGGTGGCAGTACGACGAGAGGACCAGTGCCGAGCTGGAGGCTGCGTCTGCCAAGGGAGAGCCCAGGTACTGACTGCAAGACTCCACTGCTTCCACAAACATTTCCTGAAGGTCGCATTGGGGGGGAGGCCTTGATCGAAAGGCTGAGGCTTTAGAAGAGCTATTGAGACAAAATACAACTTCGTTTCATTTGAAAGAACTAGCCTTGGGTAACTCACTCCGCTCCAATCCAGCCATGAAAGATGCTTTGATAACCAAGAAAACGGAAGAAATACTATTGCAAAAATTTCAAAGTTCGCGCTGATGTGTGTAATATGAGTTTCCAATGAAATGTCTTTATGGCTTGCGTACAATTTTATGAAGCCTTTACTGCATGGGCCCGGGTACTAGCCAGTTGGCTAAGGGCCCAGATGGTAAAATTGTATTGTATGTAAAGAATGAAATTAACTTTCTTTCTTCTTCTTTCTTTCTTTCTGCAGTGACGTAATATGCGCCAGGACTAAGAACATAGATAAGTGTGTTAATTGCACGTTAGCATTTGAGTGATACAATCAAATGGACTTACAGGCCCTGCTACAATCGTTCAGTCTTGTTTCTTCGTAGTGGCTTAGGTCGATGGCCACCAACCGGACGAACAAGATTCTTCGATGTCATAGAGAAATCGCCGTAAAGTGGCTGGGGTTTCGCTACTGCTGTATCTGGTTTCCTTCATATTTACATTATTGGCGCGAAGTTCGCCATGCAGTTGGTGTCATTGTTATCAGGACACAGCAGTACTTTCTTTATTTCTTTTTTTGAGCCAAATTTGTATTTTGCCTTCATGGCCACTTGTGCGGGTTATTAAAAATTTGTTCAAGCGTAGTTTACAGCCCCTCACCGTCATGATCATTTTGCTGATGTGAGAAGTGGGAGGATGTACGCGATCGTTCCTTACAAGGCAGTGGCTCGTTCAGGAGTTAAAGGGGTGGAAAAAGTGAAATGACGCGTTATTGTTTCTCACGATGAGCAGCACCAACACCAGCTTTGCAGTCAAGATATGCCTGGAAGGACGGTTCATTCTTCTACTCGATGTCGTGCTGATAAACATTAGCGTCTTCTGTGGGAGGAAACTTGGGTTGTAGTGACCCACCTTTGTGGAAATCTCACCATCAGAAATTTGAGCAAGGCTAGGGTAACATTAGAAAGTCAATCGGTGGCAAGCTGAGATCAGGCTGTGATTAGTTGTCTTGGTGCTGCCCCATAGCTGTAGCGGCTTGTGTGTCTGGGTGGAAATTTGCGGGCACGTTGGGGAAGTTGGTATTAATGAAATTCTGCAAACCTGGGTTAACTCGAGTCCAACTGGCTAGAGCTGAGAGATTCTTAGTGTAGCGTGTGTATGAAAAAGTGACGAAATAGTTTAGATTTGCTCGGTTTGTCAAGAGAGTCATGCCAAGAGTTTGGCAGAACTGTATTTGCTTTACTTTAAGCACTGACTTATTTCTTTCAAATGTTTAGAAAGGAAATGGCAGTGATCTCTGAAGATAGATTATTCTTTTCGTGAGAGCGCAAGCAGGCCTTTTAGCCGTTATCGGCAAGAAACATTGCCCGAATGTTAGTCAGGCTGGTTTAGATTATAAATCACCATGGCGTTGTGATGTGCAAAGACTGGAGACTTTGTGAAATTGGCATTAGTATGGCGTAAGTTGTTCCTGTGGTTGTACGCCAGGCTTTGTAGAGTCTCTTGTCTTTTGCTTGTCCTATGTCCTTCACGATTATAGCCCGACTGACAGCATCCAGGACTGCCTGATGGGCAATAGATGCATTGATTGGACTTGGGTGATGCAGCTTGTGGGTGCAGAAGTTGTCTTTGGGTGGTTCTGTGGCATGCATGGCCACTCTTGCTTAACCACCTAAAAGGTTAACCACCCTGTGGCCTTTGCGAGCAGCGAGTCAGTGCGGAAACCCGAAGCACTGCAAGACATGGCGCACGAAGCACTGCATCTTACAATTCCAGCAGTGATGCATCGTTCAGTGGTTTCATTGGCGATGAGTTTGAAAATAAGCACAAGTGTTTTGTTCATCTGTCAATTCGGTCACTTTTTTAACGGCGAAGCTGTTTAGTAAATTGTAATTTTTCGTGTCTGCAGGTAAAAATACCAAGTAAAGGCCGAGCGTACCCACTTAGGGGATTGGCCGAGACTGACCAAAACGAGATTTCCCACCTCTAGAGATTGGCCAAGAGAGATTAAAAAAAGCTCCAGCATTCACCATAACCGTGGCAACACTTGCTCGGAACGGGAAAGACACGTCATAGCGAACGCCCCTCCAAGGTGACGTCCAATGATCATCACTTCCAAAAAATGAAGGAAACTCAGACTTATAGCAACAGTGATGGAGTAAAGGTTGTTCCGGCTGCACACAGCTTCGCTACCTTCAAGTCTTGGATGTTATTGTGAACTTCCTTTAGTTTTCTGTAATTTTCGGACTTGACCCAGAAGTTAGCCTATCCCATTATTTTTACTTAACAACTTCGTAGTTACGTGTTGCTAGGCTAGGCTAGGTGTCGCAGCCACTTTTTTGTCATTTTTCTGCACTTGACCCGTAAGTTCGCCCATCCTGTACTTTTTACCTGATATCTCCTTTGTTTTCTAAATAAATGTATAAGTGCACACAGGACTTCAGTGAACCATTATGTCAAGAAGGTGACTATTTTCATTTGTTTTCTTTGTAGTATATTGATGTGGTGTGTAATTGTCGTGGAAGAAAAAAAAAAAGGCTGAAAGGAAAGTTAAAGGTGGGTGCAGCGTTCAGAAAATTTCAAAGAATGTTTCGATACTGGAACATGTCCCCTGGCTATAGCTCCACTGCGCATCTGCTATCGAAAAAAAGAAAGAAAACAAGACGTGGAAATGCTTGGAGTCAATGCTTTTTATGATTAATCGTTAGTTATCTATTGATTGATTGATTGATTGTAGGGTTTAACGCGCCGACGCAACGCAGGCGATGAAGCGCGCCGTAGTGGAAGGCTCCGGATGAATTTTGCCCACCTGGGGATCTTTAACGTGCGCTGAAATCTCGTACGCACGAGCGTTTTTGCTTTTCGCCTCCATCAGAAAAGCGGCCGCCGCAGCCGGGAATCGAACCCGCGACCTTGTGCTCAGCAGCGCAACGCCTTAGCCACTGAGCCACCGCGGCGGGTAGTTATCTTATTGCTGTTGATATATAAACATCTATGAACAAATGTAACATTTTCTTTCTCGCCCAACAGTTTTTGCTCAAAAAATGTTTCTTAATGACTACCCCTCCAAACCAGAACGTTTTTTTTTTTTTTTTCCATAGAGGGGAAACAGTTAGTCGTTATTAGTTGAATTTTGAGCCAGATTGAGTTCCCCGCGCCTAATTTTCTGTGCAGGTGCGAGGTGCTGATTGCCGGCTTTCTCTACATTGTGGACTTCGAGCTGATGGTGCAGTTCCGCCGCAATGACTTTTCCCGTCGCCGGCGAGTCAAGCGGGACTTAGCCAGCGTGCCGAAGAAAGGAATAGCTGGAATCAGGCTCGAGGAACCAGCTCAGGATCCAGGTAGCAACGTGGCCGCAAGGGAGTGCGGCGTTTCATCACGGACTCGGCGACAGGCTTCGCGAAGTGGCTCAAGCAGTTCCGACGATGGATCGGGTAATACGCAGGTCTCGTCGTCGCAGCGCCCTGGCGAACCTACTGTTGAGCCCGCCTCCACGTTCTTGGACTCTCCGAATGGTGCCGGCGACGCTAGTGAATTGCTGTCCGATGAGGAAGCTTCCACTGCAGCCATTCTTGAAGGGGATTCCTTCAGGGCACTGAGCTTGGAGGACAGTGGGGAGATGGGAAGTGGCGACTCGTTCGCCTCGACTCCAATCCGGCACGGTCGCCGAAGATACTATGAGGACAACCTCTGACTGCTTGCGCGACGAGGCGCGACTGTTGGGCCTTTTTAAATAGCAGTGACTGTGAGTTTGGGTTGATGCTTTATGTGAAGGACTAAATGTGAATGCGGCATCAGCTTGTGAAATCTCAGTGCTGTAAATGTCACAAGTAGTGTCGCGGACTTTCGTGACATTGTAAATTGCTGGTGTGTATGCGCCAATGTCAGGGGGCCTTGTTCTAGCATTCGACCACATTCTAGAGTTGTTTACTCATTTCCTCGGTGTTGGTGTTTGGTGGCATTTAGCCTCAACATAATACCTTAGAAGGTAACATTACTGCCTTTCCATCCCGTTGAAAATTTCTGCAAAGTGGTGTTCTGATTTTAGTATTTCTATTCAGTAAATAAAATAAAACATGTTAGGGTTATGTTTTCAGGCCTATTATAGCATTTAAAAAGTCGTGGCCACATCTTGAGAGCAAAGCTTTGCAGTGTACAGTTCAAATTCCCAAAGCACGCTGTCAGCATTTCTTGCCTCCAGGATGGTAGGCATTTTTTTCAGCTATGTTAATTACTAGAAATCTAGCACCACTTATGAGTTAAGATACACCCATCAGCACAGGCATTGCATACCTACATTTGCATTAGTTTAGTTTTCTCTACGTGGTGCTGTGCACTTCGAGGTTTGTGTTTGTGCATAATTCTTGTTGCAGTTTTTTCCCAACTTCCATTCTGCTTCAGACAAATTAAACAAAAAGTGTGATGCTTCGTGCAAAAACCTATCACTGGAGCAAACAACACCTTGGAGTCATATGGTGAAAGGAAAAGAAAACGTATTTACTGAGCCAGGAACACCTGCAGACAGCACCAACGCTGATTGCGAGAACGAACAGCAAGAGGTGCCGTGCTAGCACCTCAACCTTCTCTTTTTCTCGTCCCCAATGTTCTGAGAGTCAACACATACCCAAACGGGTAGAATGACCCTGCACGTCGTGGAGGAAGAATGACCTGCGGCATTACCTCCTCCCCTGTTAATGCATTGTCCAGAGGACTGCACGGCAGACACAGCAGTTCATTATGAAGTCGAACGGGTGTACAGTCGAACACGGATATATCGAACTCGAAGGGGATCGCGAATTAGTTCGATATATGAAAAATTCGATATAAAAAAAAATAAAGGCCCCGAGACCTTACCTGTGGCGGACGATCACCTACAATCGGCGCATTCAAGAATGACAACTAATTCCGCACAGACGATGCAGCATCTTGGCCTGCTTCTTCGTCTTCGAAATGAAGTTGAAGACGGTGGCCTCGATTTTATCGAGGCTGTCCAGGTGCGACAGCCCGGTTCCCTCCATGTCGCCACAACAACGACGAATCAAGCCAAACGATGCCGCCATTTCGGCGGCGGAGTACGTGCGTGTAGCCGCCGGCTCCTTCCAGAGATCTTCGTCGCCATTTGAGCTGTCGGCCTGGGCATCCTGGGTCCCTGCGACCGCAGCTACAATGTCCTCGTCAGCGAGGCTCACAACAGCCTGAACATTGCAGTCCACTTCCACGAAATCGTCCGCAGACACTTTGGGTCGAACGGCAGCCGGGAAGAGTGTCGACAACTCGCGAAACGCGTCGTCTATGCGCTCTTCGTCGCCGTCTTCACCGGTTTCCGCAAGTTCCGCCGTCACGAAGCCTGCCTTCCGGAAACAAAGCGCACGTGAACAGTCGCGATGGCGGCGATGGCTACCCGGGCTGCCTGCTAGGGCAGCAGCTATGTACGAAAGGCGCGAGCTGTGGTTGGCTGATCAAAACTCACAAAACATCAACAACAAAAAAGAAAGAAAAGGCGAAAGGAGGAGGCCGCCGGCGCCCAACAGCACAGTCCGAGCCCCCGAGCCCTCACGTTTTTCAAGCGTTTCGGGTGTCGGCGGAGGCGCGTTGCCGCGAAGGTGGCGAAGGTCGCGGGGCGCAGCGAGTGCCGAAGCGCACCTTCCAGCTCGCGCGGCGTTCGATATACCCGATGGCGGGTAAAAATACCGTTTGATATAAACGTGCGAATTTCTATACTTTTACAAAGGATTTTCAAGGGGATAATTTACGAGTTCGATATAGCCGAAAATTCGATATATCCGTGTTCGACTGTAGTACATTTTCATTCTTGCAACGTGAATGACGTCGGACTGTGCCATGGTTCGAAGGGAACATGCAGTTTCCTCAGGGAAAACTTCGTAGTTGGCGTTGCTTGTCTGACGTAGAACCTTGTAAGGACCAAAGTAGCGACGCGTTGGTTTTTCGGGGTGGCCTGTCCGGCAAACAGGGCTCCACGCCCAGGCGAGCTCTCATGGTATCTATATAACTTGTCTCTGCCATTCATTGTACCGCTGTGCTTCGTTTTCTTGCTGATATCGATAGTGCTGCCTGCCGCGCGAGCTGCGTGGGGGTCTTTGCACGGTGTGCAATTTCTTCGGCCTCTTTAGTGGTGACAGGGCACTCGTCAGCCAAAAGCATAGAGTACAACATTGTCAGGACGTCCCTATCATGGATCAAGCGAAAAGGGGTGAATCGTGTTGTTTCTTGTGCCACGGTATTGTAGGCAAAGGCTATGTATGGAAGAATGAAGTCCCAGTTCCGGTGGTCAACGTCAACTTACATAGGGAGCATATCGGCAATGGTCTTGTTTAGTCGTTCCATAAGTCCACCCACTTGCCTGTGGTAGGCAGTTCTGCAGTGGCTCGGGCAGCTGAGATTTAGGACTTCTTTGATGAATTGCGCTGTGAATGCTGCTCTCCTGTCGTTGATAGTTACTGTTGGGGCACCGTGGCAAAGTGCAACGTTCTTGGTAAAGAATTTCACGACTTCAGCGGCTGTGCTCTGGAGAAGGGCATACGGTTCACAGCAACGTGTTAAGTACTCTGTAGCAACCGTGATCCATCTTTTGCCAGTAGATGACAGAGGAAAAGGCCCCAGCAAATTCATACTGACTTGCTGAAAGGGTATTTTTTGAGGGTCAACTGGGTGAAGTAAACCAGCAAGCTTTGAGCAGTTTTTCACCTCTGGAAATCACGGCAAGCCTGTACGTACTGTTTCAAATTGACGGCAAGGTGTGGCCAGTAACACCGAAGGCGTATGCGGGCTAGTGTATGGGCAAAGTCGAGATGGCCGGCAGATGGTTCATAATGACAGGCATATAAAATTTCTCCATGTAGTGCTTTCAGTTGAATAAGCAAGCGTGTAGTCTCTGTGGCGTCGAAAATTTTCTTATGCAGGATGTTGTTGCACAGACAAAAGGATGTACTGCTGTGGGCAACAGGTCTCGGTAGTCGAGAGGTGCAACTTCAAGGTAATTGATGACAGGTTGAAACTCGGGATGGTTTTGTTGGACTTGAGCGAGGTCAGATGGAATGATGGCCCCAAGGAAGCCTCCGTCATCGCCTTCATCAGTAGAAATTTTATCGATCGGGGCACGGGAGGGGCCATCTTTGTCACTGTGTTTACGGCCAGACTTCTAGGTGGCACTAACATCAAACTCTTGTAACCTGAAACTTGTGGGCACTTTGTTGCCTTAAGGAATAGAATAACGCGCCATAGAATAACACCCTACTAAGGCAGAGAGCTTCGCCAGCGCCCCGAGTGGAGGGGATTGCGCCCGCACAAACTCCAGCGAGCTAGGCGCCCAGAATATTGGTCTCAGATTGGCCAACCAGCATGAAGTTTGCTTCGGCGCATGACCGAAGCTCGCATGAGCTATAACCCCTTCTTGCCACTTCACAAGTTCTGCACCCAATTCGATGTTGCTTGCATCAGTATGCAATTTAGCGCCAGCGTCCTCGTTGATCTGCAACCAACTTCTGAGTTTGTTGAACGCGGCGCACTCTTTCGGGTCCCAGTTAAACTGCACGTCGTTTAAGGTATCACCCGTCAGCGAGCCCCTAAAGTGCAGAGCACTTTAGTGGCACGCCTGGTCGTCGCAGCTCGCTCGCTGGACCCAAGTAGAGCCACACGGCGTTCCGTCGTAGCGGCCGCTGTCGTCGCGGCGTAACAGAGGCTTCCAAAGCCAAGTGGTTGGTACAGTTAAACCTGTATTTAAGGAACCTCTATGTAACGAATTCCTAGATTTAAAGAAGTTTTTAAATTCCCTATTTCCACCTTCACTGAAGCCCATGTGTTTGCGACCTCTATGTAACGAAGGAGTTGCGACTGTTAATCTGGATGTAACGAATTCGCTACGCTGATGAGTCAAGGTTTCTTGCCCTTTTTCTGAAAAATCGGCCGGCGAAATGCACTAATTTAGCGAATTTCGCTCGCACCGCAATCTCGTGCGTTTCTACGTGTGAGTGCAGTGTCGGCTAGGTGCTAGGCCTGCCTGTCGGCGTGTAGTCGCGTGTGTACCCTGACATCTGTGGTATGGGTTCGTGGATGATCTCTGCTGCCTGAATACGAAAAGATTTGTCTTTTCAAGACATGCTCGCAATTTTAAACGCCCTCTCCGCCGGCGAGAAAGAACGTCACCGCCCGGTACAGTGTCCCAGCTAGCATCGCTTCAGCAATTTTGACGGCAGGAAAGAGCTCTAAGTTCGCAAAAAGACGCCCTTGCAGCACAAGTTTGGTTCCTGAAACGCGTCAAGGCACCGAAAAGTATCAAAAAGCAAAAGTGGTACTTAGTTACGTTTGTGAATTCGGGGGCCGTGTAGTAGCAGCAAGCGCAAATCACGCAGTTTTCCAGTGTGAAATATATCCTTAAACAAGGGTGAGTTCAGCATCACTGATGCCTAGCATATTAGTTTCTGCTTCATTCCCGCGAGCTTTAACTCGAAGCCTGCGTGTAACGAAAACCTGGATGTAACGAAAAAATGCGAATTTTTGTCAACTTCGTTATACCCAGGTTTTGTCCTAAGCGTTCGAAACTCGTGAACCGCAGGCGCTTGCCATGCATCCTCCTGTTGTTTAGCTGAAAGAAAACTGCAAACACATTTGAGGCAAAATATACATAATTGACCGGCAGCGCCCACGTTCATTTAGTTGGGAACGCTCGGTGGGTTGGTTTTTACGATAGTGAGCGAAAAAGAAAGTGCCAGTGCAACACCCGCACGTGCGGGGAAAAAAAAGCAAGCACCAAAAGAACAGAACTCCCGCTTGCGCAGTTTCAGGCAGGGAGAGCGCGAGCACTGCGAAGGCGGGAAATTTGAATTGCATTAGGCGGTAGCACTAAGCGGATAACGGCGCTGCCGCCCATTGCATTATGGCGAATCCCTGCTCTGAACTTCCGACAGCTTTCACATTGAGTGGAACGGCTTTAATTTTTGGAAGTCAAGTTAACGGCTCAACTGTGTTGGAGAAGTTTTCCACAAAGCGGCGGTAGCACGCACACTGGCCGAGAAACGACGTACCGCGTTTTTATCGTTTGGCGTTGGAAAAGCGGCCTTGAAGAAACAGCAGCTGTTTCTTCAAGGTCAGGGCAGATGCCTTGAAAGCTGACCCCGTGGCCCTAAAATTGTAACTGGCGATGAAAATGCAAAGCTATAGCCCTTCCTGCGGCCGTGAAATTTGGCGATGAAAATGGGCTTACCTTCAAAGGCGAATTATCGCGATAAAAATAGAAGGGCTAAAGCCCTACCTTGGTCACCGAGTTATGGCGGCAAAAATGGTGAGTCAGCCTTGTCTTTGGCGGCGAGTTATGGCGGTGAAAATTGCAAAGCTTACATTTGGCGGGGAAATATGGCGATGAAAATGGCAAGGGTATAAGTTAACCTCAGCTTCTACGGCGAGTTACGGTGACGAAAATGACAAGACCTTACCTTCCGCGGCGAAATATGGCGATTAAGAGGGAAGGGTATAGCGTTACCTTCGGCGCGAGTTATGTATAAAATGGCAAGGCCTTACCTTCGATTGCGAGTTATGGCAATGAAAAAGGCTTACCTCCGGCGGCGAGTTATGGTGACGAAAATGGCAAGGCTAAACCCTACCTTCAGGGGTGGGAACATGGCGATGAAAATAGCAAAGTAATGGTCTTACCTTCGGCCACTTATGGCGGCGAAAATGGCAAGGATATAGCCTTTCCTTCGGCGGCGAGTTGTGGAGACGGAAATGGCAAGTCTTAATAGACAATTCGGTTTACGTTTCGAAACGTGTCATCAGCTGCATTGCATACGGAGGACTAATTATTCGTGTCGTGCATTCATGCAATGCTGCTCCAAATGTGGGAAGGGGAGTCTTTTACACACAATTTCTGCAGGAACCCTTGCTACGAATTAAGTCTTACCTTCGGCAGCCAGTTATGGCAATGAAAAGGGCAAGGATATAACCTTACCTTCTGTGGCGAGTTATGGCGAAGAAAATCCTTACCTTCGGGGGGTCGGAACATGGCGAGGAAAATAGCAAGGTGATACCCTCACTTTCTTTGGCAAGCTAAGGCGATGGCAATTGCACGGCTACAAGCCTTACCTTCGGCGCCGAACCGAGTTATTGCGATGAAAAAGGCAAAATGCATTTTTAGAAGCAATCTACGCCACATTCTGCCAAAATATGAAATGCCCGAGGCAAACAGCTGGCCGAAAAGAGAGGGGAACACATATGGTTAGCCACGGTACGTGCAGAGGGCCCGCCCAGGAACTGAGAGAACGAGCGGCTTTTTTCGTCCTGCGGACGCTAAAAATACACGGGGAGTTAGCCTATAACTGCTTCGCTGTAAAAAGGGAACGGAAATGAAATCGGGTGATTTGGGTCCCGGATTAAAACCCTGGGCCTACGGTGTGCAGGTAGAGCACGGAGGCCCTGTAATCGGGCCGATCCAGCTGCAGCCAGGGAAGCCGTTGCATGCTCCAGGTGCCATAAGTGCACCAGAAAATACTAACTTTGGCCAAAATAAGTGCCCCGGTGTTTTCTTAGCGCAGCAAAAGCCCGAAGAGGGTCATAATAAAAGTGGCTATGCACACAATATACTCTACAAAGGTCACGCAATAATCTGGCCTACTATTGCACCAGCATTGCACCGAAGCGAACTTGTTGGCGTTCGGGTATTGGCTGAGCTCCCATGATATTGTTTCCAGTTTTTTTTTTGTTTTTTGACGTTCAAACATGACACAGAAACTTTCAGTAAAGTTTTTATAAAATTGTGAAGGCGTGTAGCGAAAATATTAGTCACGTGATTTCAACTATTAAATGCAGAGCATTTCAGTAACTCACGATGTCACCCGCGTTGACGTCCGTCGTAGTCCGCACCGTCGTTGTCCGCACCCCTCCCCCTACACTATATAAAAAAAATACTATCCGGCGCCTGGTTTCGATCCCTCGATCCTGCGGGCGGAACGCAATGTACATGGTGCTCTACCCACTGCGCCACAAAGCCGACACAGAATGGGAGGCTACGAACGCGCCTTATATCCTTGACTCATTCAAACTACGCCAAGAAGCTGCCGATACAACGCATTCACTACCACCAACTCCCCAAACATTAAACGTTAACGCAATACACCCACCCCTATGCGACGCATTTACTCGGGTTCCCCTCGCGGGGAGAGGGGCCCAATTTTTTCCTTTGTCAGTTGCCAGGGGCGGGCCGGGGCAGCGGCACCTGTCTTCACGTTTTCGCTATTTTCTGCAATATTATATAAAAAAACGCTACGCGTAAGAGTGATATATTCGCGTTCTCGTTGAGCTAATCTATCGATCTAGAGCAACCTGTTTTTTGCGTCAGCGTCACTTTAATGGCTTTGACAGCACCTTTAGCCTTGAAGTTCTCTCATGTTCGCATGGGTGTGCTTGCGCAAGCGTGCCGCATGAGTGGGTCCGTTTAACAGCGTGCCTACTCGTGACAGCTTGCCAACCACGTGGTTGGCGTGCAAGCGTGCCGGGGACTCGCAACAGTCCTTTCTTTGCCGTGGATCTCGCCAAAGCGTCGAGGAGGTTGGAGCAGGCTATCAAGCGTAGTGCGACAGCTGTCGATGTATTTGAATTAGCTGCGATACGTTTCTAGAGGTTTGTGCTCTTTCTTTTTTCTTTTGAGACAACAGGCGGACATTTGAGGGATGATTAGCGCGGGAACGCGTCCGGTCTGTGACGGTATTGAGAGGGAAAGAATGGCCATCCAGCCAGCAAGAGCTTGTCTCCGTTGCTAGGTGATACTGTGCGGATGAGTGCCACGCCAGCAAGAGAGAGGACGTTACGACTATGTTGCTAAGCAACCCCCAGGCACGTTGCCGCCTTGTTCGGCTCTCTGTTCTCGCTGCGCGACGCGTGCGGCAAGTGCGGAGGCCGCATCTTTTAGCTGCTTGTCCGCTCTCGGGTGACTATCGCGCCGACGTGGGGAAGCCTGCATGCACAACTTTATAAACTCAGTTGCAACCATGGACATATCCGGTGCATACGGTAAAACGCTGAGTTAAAAGCAGCAGCGGAAACGGCGTGAATGTGCATTGCCGAAAAGTGGGAAGAGTATAAGCGTCGCGATGTAGCCTTGCAAAACCTACCCACAATGTTTCTTGGAATTGCCACAGTCCAGCCTGCGTGAAGGTCTTTTGTAATCCGTAAATGCATGACCACCTTTAAAGGGACACTAAAGGCTGAATGAAATTCTGTTTTAACTGAAAGATCATATGTTTCGTAGCACTCTCAGCTTTTGTTCGACGAGCAACGATGCGTTATTTCCTGAGAAATCCACAAAGAAAGCTGGCATTTCTCTCTCCCGCTTCCCTTTCATTTTTTTGTAACGTAGACATGGCGTCACAAATTAGGAGCAAGACACCGGTGCGGTCTAGAGCGTGGCTGGCAACGGTAGCTTTTAGGTCATCAAGCCATGCATGGCCGACCACCGGGAACGTTTCTTTGACCGACGAGGCTGGCTTTCACTTTTATTATGTGTCACCAACCGAACGAGAAATATTTTTCACCGCTCCAGCGGCGGTGTGCCCGCCTACACCGGGCACCCAGACCCCATCACGCCGGCCGCGAACAAAGCTTGCGACAAGAGCGGCTGCCCGGCTAGGCGTCGCTCAAGCAGGAGCTTTCATCTCACCTCGTCTGGCGATCACTTCCATCTCATATTCTCTTCTCTCACGGGTCACGCCATACCGCACCCGTCTCGAGTAGTTTTCGTGGCCGAACTAGGCTCCGCCGGACCCAAACATAAAAAAGGTAGAGCTCGCGCGCGCGATTTACGGATTATTTATCAACAGCGGTTCGCAGCGAACGGAAGAGCACAAGTTCGAATAGGTCGGATAACCCCTGCAGTGTGTACCGTAAACTTTCACGGGCGATAAGGTTCGAACCGGGCGCGGACACGCATTTGCGGTATCAACATCCACGCGCACGGAAGGGATAAGGCGGGTCGCTAAAACCCCTGCAATGCATCTTGTTTCTTTTGCCGCTTCCTGCCGGAGATATTGCTTGCAGAAGCTCGGGCGCTGACCGTAATAGGTTATTAACTTCGCTATTTTCCAAAACGAAACTGAAGGCATGATGGCTGACAAGTGTGAGGGAAGTAGTCTGTCTCGCAGTGTATAAAACCTTTAGACTGTGTTTTTTTTAAATTACGTTAGCTAACGGAAACTTTGATTTACATTTATTTCACGTGCTCAACCACTTACATATAGATGTTTCTCCCGAAAGCGTGCGAGGCGTCGCTACCTATTTTTACGTTTCTGGCATTTCTGCCTTATTAAACAACTGTGAGTTGCGAAAGATGGTGAATTTGTATTCTCAGCACCTTAACCTATCGATACACGCAACCTTGTCTCCACCCTTCAGTGTCATATAACACAAATTTGACCTCGTCAAACCAAGAAATATCAAGGGGAAGTTTTTCGCTCTGGCTTTAATCTCGAGTAACACCAGGTAGAACGATGCTAAATTTTTGTTTTCAAAAGCGTTTACCTGTACCAGCGTCATCATCATCGTCAGCCTGTCTACGCTCACTGCAGGGCAAAGACCTCTCCCATTATTCTCCAATTATTCCGGTCCTGTGCTAACTGCGACCCATTTATCCCCGCAAAATTCTTGATGTAATCTGCCCACCTAACTTTCTGCCGCCCCTTGCCGCGCTTGCCTTCTCTTGGGGACCCACTCTGTTACGCTTAATGACCAATGGTTATCTTGCCTTCGTATTGCATGCCCTGCCCATGCCCATTTCTTCTTCTAATATAATACTATATTACTTACTTTATAATACTTAACACGCGTTTGTTCCCTGACCCATTCCGCTCTTGTCCCTTAAAGGAGTAGCGACACGAAATTTTCGTGTTACGTTTTTTTCGCGGCTATGCGTGCCTACCATACCAGCCCACTAATCATAACATGACACATTAGACGCTCGAGCGCAGCGTAAACATTCATTTTCGGCGTCGTTTGTTCGTGTCAGTTTCGATTTCGACAAAACGAACGCCGAGCGGCCGCCATGACAGGAGGTGATGTCGCCATTCTTGCCGTACCGCTGCCGCTCTAGACGCGCGCGCTCAGACCGGCCGAGGTCTTCCGGTGGGCCTCCTCGATTTACCAGTCCTGGACGGTCCGCGAGAAGTCCTGGGACTGCCCTCTGACCGGAAGCCCCATAGGAATACATGGAAAAATCGAGCGCCGGATCGCGCCTCGGGCAGTCCGCGGACGATCCGGCACTGATAATCGAGGAGGCCCACCGTCCCCACGCGCCCGGGCAACAGGGACAGTGGTAGGCTGCCGTTCATGATCTGAGAATGCCTGCCGAATGCACCCTACCCCATTTTTATCCTTAAACCAGCGTATTCTTGTACCGGCGTATCCTTATCCTTGTACCAGCATATGCCCAGTTAACACATTGACCGCTTTCCGCAATATGCTTGGACGAGCGTGCCGACGAAGAGCGACAGCTACGCCACACTGCCAGAGTGCTTGGTGCGTAGACGTTATTTCCTAAGTACCGAGAAGGTTCGAATAAGTTTCCGAGAAAGGCGTGAAAGATTTCACATTGTCTGATTTATTGCAAACGTGGCTGTCATTCGGCGGCTTTTTAAAGCAAAGATTTACTAATATCGCCGAGTGGTTTCGCCGCCGCCGTAAATTTGGCCTTATAATTTGACCTCAAGTACACTTGACCGCAGCTGCGCCTAATCCCTTGGCAACGCATCACGCCGACGACCGCGTGCGCCGCTTCCGCCGCCGCTTCTGGCTTGGCGCATGCGCTCTCTATCCGCAGCTGGTTCGCGCCTGACCACGTGACTCGCCGCGTGCATGCGAGCTTGACCGTGAATGAGAGCGAGGCCGGGCCATCTTCCCTGAGCGTTGCGTGGGAGCTGAAGGCTTTGAGCCGTCGTCGGCAAGCGGCTTCTGGCCAACCCGCGAATATCGCCCGGCGAGCCGTTCGGCTAGGAAAACGCCGGAAGCGCCTTTACAAAAATGGATTTTGAGTTTCAATTCAGTTCCTGTTGAGGTTTTATAGAGCCAATAGAAAATTCAAACTCAAGAGCTATTGAGATTTGTCATCAGAAAGTCAAAAGATTTGTATTGAGAAAACGAACGCAACACTGCAGTCTTTTTAAAATCTTTCACACCAATCGACAAAACGCACCAGACTGAAACATATGCCTGTGAAGGGATGTTTTTTTTTTTTCAGCGCTGCCCACTGCATCTACGGAATTGTATAATAATAAGTCTGCTAGGTTACTTTTATGCTATTTTATTCTGCGTTCATATTTCCAATGAGTGCAGTAAATAAAAAATCAACAAGGTTTCAACAAAAAAAAACTCAACAGAATATCGAAATACTTCGTTTAATTAAAACTCAATAAAGTTTCTACTTAAAAACTTATTAGGATAATCTCCATACAAATATTAATTATATTTTGATAAGTGGAGAAATAAATTATATTCGATAATTTTTAATGCATTTTGCTCAACTACTGCCTCAGCATGGCTTGCAGCAAAAACAATGAAGCAAACAAACATTGCCAGAACTCTAGTGGCTCATATCTTCCGGCACTAGACTCCCGCGGAATCGGTTCCCTGCAGCAGCAGCTGATTGACTTCTTTATACAAAAAAAAGAAAAACCGGTCGTGTGGATGATACCCTACCACGCATTGACATAATGGGGGAGCAATCTCCACGACCGCTAAGTTGCAGCTTTGGCGCGACTTAGGGGCAGTGGAGATATTCGACGTCAGTCTTTCGGAAAAGTTGGAGCAGGAGCATGCAGATCTCGGTCGGGAAAAAAACGAAAAGGCTGGAGGACGAGGGTGCTACACATACAGGGGTTTATGCAGAATTTCGATTTCGGGGGGGTGTCGGTGGGATGTTTGGGGGAGGGTTGTATAAATCCCTAGGCAGGGTGCTTGTGGTTGTGAAATCTTTTTTTGGGGGGGTGTCGAAGTCCTTCTGGGGGGGTGTATAAATCCCTGTACACATAGCTCGGCTGCGGGACCACAACCGCAGCCAAAGGCAGGCTTTGAACGAATAGTATAATAATTACAGCTGTATGGTTAATCAGGTGAAGCCAAGAGTTAACCAGGCTAAGCCTAGCTTTCGCCTCGCGTACCCAGGGTTATCTGAGCTGAGCCGCAGCCATTTTTGTTTCTTTGTTGGATTACGGATTCTATTCTCTGTAGACACGGTATACTACTGACTAGTGAGTCCACTATCCCTTAAGTGGGCGGGCAACCAATCATCGGCGCCGTTGAAATAGCTCGTTGAAATAGATTGTTCCCTCGCGCACATTCCCGGATATCGCTTTCCGTCTCTGTGCATGTAGTTTGCATAGGCTACTTTCCGTTGATCTAACGTATCCGCTATCCTCTGGGAGCAGAAAAAAAAAAAAAGCCCAGCACAGTCCTGAGACAAACGATATGGCAGGGGACATTCCAGGCAATGTCCACTGAAGAACAATGCCTGTCGTTATCTCGGCGGCGTAAATGGGCGTGCGAGTTTCCGATCTCAATACGGAGTTAGATAAGGCTCGAGGGAGATGGAGGCGGCACTAGGCGTTTAGAGCGTGCAAGCCGGTCCGTAGTGCACACGTCGGCTGCAGACGCTCCCACTAACGGCACGAGAAGCGTGGTCTCCAGCTACCGGCCTTCAGCTCATTTTCATCCCGTTGGTAGTGGTGATATCGAAGCTTGCAAGATGAAATTCGTCTTCAGCATCGTCCTCATCGGCCTGTTCCAACTCGCAACATGTGAGCACGGAGTTCCTGCTTGTCTGCACGTCCGCGGCTTGTTTCTAGCTTGCTTCTTGTTCCTTTTTGCTGATAAATGTTAGCTACCCGACTGAGTGAAATATAGATATTACGCAGGCAGTGCGTTGCGGTCTTGTTTCCCGCACTACTGCCTCTTCCACTAGTTGGGGCTGTTGTCGCGCGGAGGGGCGTACTTTTGTATAGGAGGGTCGAACGCTCTGCCACCGTGGGAGAATGTAACATTCAACTTGGCTTAATTTTACGCTAAAATAAAACATAACTACGGGGAGAACATCGGTAATTCGGCCACATTTGACACGGAGGATGTCTTTTGACGGAAACTAAATGCGAAGACAACGCACGTGGCTGTGAGATTTAGGCACACTTTTAGCATTCACAGGTAGTTCAACTTAACCCGTTGCGGCGTGACTGCCATGTCTCACAGACCGTGGTTGTCTCACAGACCGTGGTTCTTCACTGGAGTAAGGTAGTCGCATTACACAATGAATTGCCCTCAGATAACGTTGTTGCGTTCCATTCTCAATTGCTTGATAGATTGCGAACAATGGATAAAAATTACGTGTCTTAAACATTCCCCCAGAGTTACTACTGGACGTCCTGATTGATTGTTGGCACTTCGGTGTCATTGAAAGTGATATACGTCATGATAACGAGGAAATTCTTCATTAGGCCTCCCTGCGACTATCAGTCCCGGACCAACATACAACTGCCCGGGGCGCTATCCGGCCAGGGGCTTATCCAAAATTTCGATTTGGGGGGGGGGGGGGTCGAAATTTTCCGGGGGGGTGTGTTGGGGGCCTATAAGGGGGGGGGGGTTATAAATCCTTATAAATGCCCGTCGTTATGAAATCTTTTTTTTGGGGGGGGGGGTAGAAATCCTTTTTGGGGGGAGGGGGTGTTAGGGCGGTGTTCGGGGGGGGGGGGGGTGTATAAATTCCTGTATCCGGTGAGCGATTTTACCATGCATTCATACGGGACCTTCAGTCCGAAAACAGTCGTCGGATTACCCATGGTCAATCCAGGACTGGTAAATCGAAAGTGCCAATAGCTGTTCTCCGTCGGGAAGAATGTAACTGACACAGTTGATCAATCTGCACAGGATAGAAATATAAGGACTTAACAACAGAAATAAAAGGGCGCTAATTTCGGGGGAGAAGCGAAACGTTATTTTTATTCTCTTATCACGGCCCTGAAAAAATAGCGAAATTTTCATCGAATGAACAAAATTTAAAACAACTGCACGGCCATTTTTAACGTGCACAAGCGATGAGAAAAGTGACCTAATTACTCACGTTAGCAATAGTTTGGCGTGACGAAAACGTTTTAGTGCGTGCTTAGTGGGCGCGCACAAGAGGATTCCATCTCGCGCTCTTCTTACCTTCTCCACTTGTCCTCCTCGCTCGTGGAACGACTCGGACTTGGCCGACCAAAGTACCGAAGGACAGATTACTAACCACTCCGAAGCCGCGCTATGCATGGTTACACCGGATGACCTGCAGACTAAGGTCCTTCCGGCCGTTCGATAGAAAAAAAAAACATTTGTGTAAAGTATATTTCATTTATATTTCGATAATTGTTTATATTTTGCTGGTGATAATGTCTTATTGACAGTGCAGCTTGCGACGCATGCAAAACCTTGCTCTTCGACTTCGCTCTGATTGCACATGTATCAGCCTCATCGTTACTAACTGCTAAAAGTCCTTCCTTCCAGAATAGTAGTAGTAGTAGTAAAAACTTTATTAATAGAAAGGGGGCACAAGCGCCCTGGGTGGGGTGGGGGGGGGAACTGAAGGGTGCAAGGGAAGTTAAAACACCTCAGACATTCACAAGTTCACATTAAAGGGTCGTTGTTCAAGTTCAAGCTCACTCAGCACTCGCAGGTTTCACATGGCTTCTCGTAGAATAGCTGCAGCAAGCATGAGGGAAGTCGGTTCAGATTATGATTACACAAGTTTGTATGAACCGTTGGCTGAGGCGTATTCGGTGGTCTGTTCAAGAAACGAAGGCTCTGTTTTTACTCGCTGCAGGTGTGCTGCCTCCGACGCGTGTGGGGGGCCAGTGCTTAGGAGTCGCGCACGACCATCGCTGAGCTAAGAGCATTTCCAAAGTAAATGGAACAAGTTCGACGTGCAACGGGCGTTGTAGTAGGGGCAACGTTGCGGGACGGAACTAGCGGGGGATGTCCATTTATGCACGAATAAATAGTTTTTGCATTAAACAAACTTCAGAGAAACGCTTCCTCCCGGGCGCTCAAAATTTTCTTAAATATCAAAGCTCTAGTCCAGTGGCTGCTATAACAGACGGATCCAAGTTGTCATGGGGTTGTTACTTGTGTGTGCTTGGATTATAGCGATTAGGAAAACTGTAACGGCGATAGGGAGAGAGAAGAACAAACGTTTATTGGAACAAACGGTGGTGGTTGAGCCGTCACTCGTTGCTCAGTCCAAGCACCCTTGGGCCTTGGCTGCAGCTCTGGCACGGATGACCAGAGATATCTCTTCAGCGTGGGGGGAGTTGGTCAGCAGGTTTTTCCACTGCTCGGGGGAATGGTTGGGATTGAGGGTAAGCAATGGGGTGTGTTGAAAAGCCCTCGACCATGGGGTAGGTACTATTAGGAGACAAACAGAATGACAGTTGACCGGGACATCGGGGACGGCTAAGCATAAAAAAATATGCAAGACAAAACAGCAATTTACCAAAAGCGTTTTTATGTTTATATAGAATTATAAAGGATAAGTTATTGCAGCAGGATTGACGGCGCTTAGAGGGAGAGACGACATTTTTAATCGGTCATTATATGCCAACGAGCTGCCAAGCTTGGTTGAACAACCTTTTCATAGGACGGATGTGATCCCTGGCGTTCCTTTAAAAATTGATTTTTACCAAGCTCCGGTAGCTTTAAAATCTGGGACGGCCAGAGGCAAAGGCGCATACTGGAGCAGCCAGGGGGTAGACAAGGTGTACGCCTACCTTCGTGCAGGCTAGGCAACTACACAATCGTATCGGGAAGCTCAATCTCTCTCTTGCACAGTATACCGTACGCACATTTCTTATCGACGTACTCCTTTCGCGTCTGATCAGGTCAGCTTTTAGGATCTTTGGTGCGCTATCGCCTTTGTTCAGCTCGCTAACACGATAAAATGCGCATGTACAAGTAATACGCGCTTAATCTGCGTATTTTTTGCTCATTATCGACGCGTGAAGCATGATTCGGCCGTCTCGGGCCTCTCTGACCTCGTTCAAAGGGACGTGTATGCAGCGCGAAAAAAAAAAGAACAAAAAAAAAACTCCCACCTCCCCTCGCGGGAACCCCTGTGTAGATGCGACGCATAGGCGGAGCGGCGAAGGGAACGCGTTTTATAGCGCTCATAACGTTGAGGGGACTGCGTAAGCTGGTCCCAGTCGATGACGACGTTGGCGTACTTGTAAAGCGGCGTGGACTCTAGGTGTTTGAGCCAAGCGTGGATGTTGCTTCGCCGGAGAACGGCACACCGGTTATATGCGCAGCGCGCCCGAAGCAGAGGAAACCGCGGAAGAGAGAGTACTGCACATGCGCCGGCCCCAGCGCGTCTGCCGCGGCTATGACGCAACGTGCCGCGGCTATGACGCAACGCAATCCAACACAATCCACTTTAATCCAATCCAATCCAAGCCAATCCAATCCAATCCAATCCAATCCAATCAAATCCAATGCCCCTCGCGAGAGAGTGTTCGTTATCGGAGAGGAGAGGGGGTGAGCGGCGGAGAGCGCAGCTCGCGCGGCGAGGAGAATGGCAGAGGGGTGGACAACGCCGACGACAACAACGACGACGACGCCGGAGGGACAAGGCGAGTGAATCAGATGCTCTGCATCTAAAAAAGCAGACGGGGCAGTCTAGGACCGAAGTTTTTTTAGGGGCCCGGGCTTGGCTGTCGGTGTCTCATGTCGTCGCCGTAATCGTCTTCTCATGTAGTCACGGTACTAAAACACCGGGGAAGCTCGTTTACGCCTCGCGCTAGAACGTATAACGCGTACTAAAAGAACACCGGGACACTCGTTTACGCCTCCTACTAGAGAGCTTCGTGCTTCAAAGACAAGAGACTTTTACAGCAAAGCTGTATACCTCTACCCCCCCAACAGTTTCATCTCCGTTGGCAAAAACGCCAAGGCGCCAAGAATACACTTATACACTGCATGCTTCGCCCCATCCGCAGGTTTCACGTTAGTGGAGATGGCCCGGGATTTTTTACTGAACAGTCGGCTATCCCACTACAAGCCAATGCGTCGTTCCCCATGCCGAAACAAAAAGAACGTGCTCACTTGTATCCTGCAACCAGGGGCGGATCCAGGCTTTTTCTGAGGGGGGGGGGGGGGGGGTCAGCTCCCGTCAGTGATGATTATGATGATGATGATGATGAGCAGGAGGAGGAGAAGGAGGAGGAGGAGCCTTATTTATTCACCGAAATTTAGTGAAAGCAAAACCATACGAAATAGAAGTCATCAATTCACCTTTTTTTGCGACCTGAGTGGTCATCTTCTTGGAGGTTTAAATTCAAAAATTAAGAGAGGGGTCAGGACATCCGGACCCCCCCTCTGGATCCGCCAATGCCTGCAACTTTTCTTTCATCATTACATCCGCAAAATGCTTTCACGGGGCGCTGGTATCTACTCGCAGGCAATGCGGAACTGTACTTCTTGCTGTTAATTGTTGCGAGTCGACACCACAATTGGGTTCTTCAAACGTATGATTTCAGGGATGGTCAACAGTAAAGTAAATATTTCTTGACCTCTTGGAACTCAGCAAGCCCGCAACTTTTCTTGACAGGTACTTTTCCCTTACTCCGTTTTTCTAGGCAAACCTCACTATAGCCAAGGCAGATCAGAGGTGGAAAGCACACAGTTTGCGACGATATACAGGCGCATACCTGCATTGTCAGTGGGTAAAAATATGCGTACGGTGAAGTTTGACGCTATATTTGTCTTACCTCCGTTTTAACTACCTTGCAGCATTAAGAAAGCTGCTGGATAGACCTATGTATGTCCGTGCGGGGTATGTTTTCTCGGACAATCGAACACTTGTGAGCCGGAAACACCTTCGCAAATGTCGGTAACCATGTTTTGCAGCAAACGCCTTAAGTACGATACGTGACAAACGATAATAAAAAAAAATCCGTCCTAAATTTATAACTCCACACGGCGTGGGCGCAACGAAATGTTATCAAACTAAGTATGTACCAACAAGCCCGAATTAACACACACTTTTATCGTCTCGAAACTCGCCCCCAAGGCAGTAGGAAGTACCAACGCATGGTCGTACGTTGCCGGCAAGGTAAAAGCCAGCGCAAAGAGTAAATGTACAGGTCGGCTCTAAGCACGACAGCGGTTATCGCTAACCTCATGACAGCGTAGATAAAAAGAGCATTATAGGTTCTAAGAAGGCACGTCGCGCTGATGCAACCCGCATCACCGCTTCTACGCGTTTGCTACTTGGGAGGAGATGTGCACTGCACACGCGGTAAGATTCAGCGGCACGCTTTCATTCATGTTGCAACACTACTCCTATATAGGGAGCCCACGGTACGATACAAACTTTGCAGTTATTCATGCAAAACATGGCAAACACACTGGAGTGAACAAACAGACAACAAGTTACACGTAATAAAACCTCACTTGGGACCATACACCACCGACACACGCAATAGATATATTGAAGTCGCCTTGGCCAGATTACGGATAGGGCACACACATGCAACGCACTCGCACCTTCTCACTGCATCTCCAAGACCTCTGTGCAGCAGGTGCGGAGAGGCCCTATCCGTAGTGCACATACTAATCACATGCAAGGCACTTCACACAACACGACAAAAACACTTCAGAGAACTCTACAGACAACATATTCCCCTACATCCATCGTGTTTTCTAGGTGACGATGCCATTGTTTCCGTGAAATGTGTGTTTGAGTATTTGTCAGATGTCAAGTTTTTAAACCTCATTTCCTACCACGCATAATGAAATCTGGCCCTACACACCAGCCATCACCATTATCTTTAACTGATTTTACTATGTTCGGTTGACACGTTTTTTTTTGTAACTACCTTTTTGTGGTAACCAATTCTCTTCATTAAATAAACTTTTCTCTGGCGCTCTTTGCCCTTAGTCGGCCTTGCGCCATAAAAACCCAACCATCATTATTATTTATCGAAAGAAGTTCATCGTACTCCATGGCGCTGCCTACTACGTCGCGGCGCTACCAAATACAGTGAGCCATTGCCTTTTTTCCAGGGTAGATATTATTACGTGGTATATATTACTACTTTCAATCACGCGCATTAAAATTACGCGGAGGCCACAATGCGAAGCGCATATCCCACAAGCGCAGGAAATGTAGTGTCATTAGCAGACGACACGCCCAGCCACAGCCGGACTCGACTCTCATTCTCCTGCTCTCCCCTTCGAGTCCGGCCGTGGCCCAGCCATTCTGCCGGTGACGTCACACGCAGGTGGCGCCCCGGTGTGTCTTCAAGGCCAACAGAAACACCGTCGTGAACCTCGAAGAATGCCCATCAGGAGCAGCTTTGCACACGAGCCGCTAATTTCTTCGCAGGCCAGAAGACTCCGGCCGCTCCGTACCTGCCGTCAGACTTCCAGGTGAACGTGGTGTACAACTCGTGGTTCGACCAGGACATCTACCAGTTCACTGTGGCGTACACGCGCCAGGGCCAGGGCCTGGGGAACCGGCTGTACGTGTCGCGTCTGTCCGAAGGCATACGCTACACCAAGCTGTACGACTTCAGCAACGACGTCCTCTACGAGGCAAAGGGTGAGGGCTGCTCTACGCTGCTGCAGCAGAGTAGCTCTCCTCCAGGAACATGGGGAGCTGTGTCGCGGTGAAGGGAACCACACATACGTGGGTGCGCTAACCCGCAGCCCTCTTCATGTTTTAGTTCAATCAATCAATCAATCAATCAATCAATCAATCAATCAATCAATCAATCAATCAATCAATCAATCAATCAATCAATCAATCAATCAATCAATCAATCGACAGTTTTATTGATCAAGAGCTTTAATACGACCAAGCGCAGCTAGACGTTTCTACTGGCACTATAGGAAAAAGCTGAGGGCAGATTTCTGCGGCAGGACACCTGAGGAGCAGGTACGTAGGACTGCCCCCTTTACAGTTTAGCAGGTGCGATAGAGCTGACCTTAAATTTATTTTGAAGTAAATTCCTCGGTAAGTTTGTTACGCTGAACCTTCCTAGCTTTAGTTAAAAGCACACAGAAAACGCACCCTTTCCGCACTTTCAGCACCTTTGACAGGAACTACTCGTCGTTCAGGCTCTAGAAAACTTAAAACTTCTGTTCTGCCGAGTCGCGATGCAACATTAGGTATTCTGCAAAAGTGAGAGAGAGAGAGAGAGAGAGAGAGAGAGAGAGAGAGAGAGAGAGAGAGAGAGAGAGAGAGAGAGAGAGAGAGAGAGAGAGAGAGAGAGAGAGAGAGAGAGAGAGAGAGAGAGAGAGAGAGAGAGAGAGAGAGATACAAAGAAACGGTCCAACAACTGCGCATTTGGACCAAGAAAACGAGCTTTCGCGTGATATTCCGTGGTTGATACAGTGAAACAGTCTATCATTGCGTGCGCAGTGCAAGAACGAATGATTACCGGCTGTTTCTGCGCACGCCAATAGGCTTCTTTATTGATTGATTGATTGATTGATTGATTGATTGATTGACTGCTTGATTGATTGATTGACTGCTTGATTGATTGATTGATTGATTGATTAAACTACGAATGGGAATTTTTTTAGCTGATCAGCTTACTTGTATGGGTAGGCTATTGAAGTCTTTCAATGGTCTCGACGTCCCCACCCCTGATTTTGTAACCAGTACGTATAAATGTGAGAGGACTAGCCTGGAACAAAGTGGGGAGGGGGTTATTCTGGAAGGGATTTGGTGATCGCCCGGCCCTTAAACTCTTTCGCCACGCCGGATTCTCTGACGAACACCCGCATGGATAGTAGCGTCTCCTCGACGCATGAAATCAGTGGTAAATGCACGATCGTAATATATGCGTAAAAAGGATAAAGATAATACGCAGGTGACTCACAAGGGAGTACGTTATGGGGCGGCGATCATAGGGTGGAGTATCGAATAGCACGGAAACGAAATCCGATTTTCAGGACCCCAATCTGCAATCGCCACAGCACCCATGATTGGGGGCCGAAAACCAGACGTAGTCGAGTGCCAGAGCGGAGCAGAGGAAAGCGTGATTCATCGGTGGAACCCTAAGTCAAGGGCCCCAGTGGCCAG
The DNA here is from genome assembly GCF_048455015.1 of Haemaphysalis longicornis. NCBI lineage: Eukaryota > Metazoa > Arthropoda > Arachnida > Ixodida > Ixodidae > Haemaphysalis > Haemaphysalis longicornis. The sequence goes on from NW_027526204.1 coordinate 140,243,585, forward strand.
TGCTCCTGCCTTTGTCCTCTCCGGCAGTTTGAGTTGGTCCTGTAGAGGGGTGCTTGCATGGGCCGCTTCCCATGTATCCACTGTGGTAGGCTGCGCTGAGGTGTCGCTGGTGCCGACAACGATTCATATGGATACCGCCCTGCCGGCGGATTATACGCTCGTGGCTCGCGATTCTTTCCCGGCCAATGTGTCTCCAGCCCGCCATTACCTTGCAATATCGCACAAGGTGCTTCGCTGTAGTCCTTACGGGCTGATTGATTGATTGATTGATTGATTGATTGATTGATTGATTGATTGATTGATTGATTGATTGATTGATTGATTGATTGATTGATTGATTGATTGATTGATTGATTGATTGATTGATTGATTGATTGAAGGGTTTAACGCACCAACGCGACGCAGGCGACGAGGCGCGCCGTAGCGGAGGGCTCCGGATTAATTTTGACCACCTGGGGATCGTTAACGTGCGCCTAACTCAGCAGCACAACGCCTTAGACACTGAGCCACCGCGGCGGGTCCTTTATACGGGCTGTCGACTGTCCGCCAACATGTAGTGTCTTACGATGTCTGTACTTCTGAAGGTCCCCAACGAAAATAAAATGTTGCGCGGTGTCCGCAGGCAAGGACCGGCAGTGCGTGGTGACGAAAGGAATTCCGGAGTCGGAGAAGACGGACCCATACTTTCCCGTGCCCTTCAGAGAGTCCGGTGGCGGCAAGGTCTTCGACAACCCCAGCGCCCTTTTCCGCTTCACATCGAAAGACATGGTGGGTGCACACGACGGAGTTCGACACCATGGTGCACGTTTGCTTAAAACAGGCGGGAAAATTAAAGCTGCAACTGCCGTTCATTCGAAATCCGAAATTTTGCTGAAACCGAATCGGTTTCAAATCAGGAGTTTTTTTTTTTTTTTTTTCAAAATGAGCCAAATCCGAAAACCTAAACTAAGTCAGATAAAACTGTAGTAAGAAGAAAAACGCAACTTTTCCCTACAAAAGACGTTGCAACGAAATAGGTCAGATAACGCCTGGCAACGAATGGGCAGCGCTTGAAAGTGGCAGGAAGAACCAACGTTGGAACTACTCGCACACCCGAGGGTGCGACGCAGTTCGTTAGGCCACAGCTCTTTTTCACATCCTTTGAAATCCGTCAGCCGGGGCGGGGCGCGTCGTGATGGGAACGGGCTCCTATTCAGAGGGGCTTGAGGGAGGAGAGAGGGTGTATCGTGCGTTGACGAGATGGCTGGAGGAATCGGCTACAGCATCGTGGAAGGGAGGTTGGGGTGGTGTTGGTAGGCTTGGCAGCTTCACCTTTTCTTTACTTTGCTATACATGCCGCGAGAAGTCGGCCCATTTACAACGGGAACTCCCTGCCATACGGCATAAGAAAAAAGTTTTCATATGTACAACACTGCACCCGTAACGCGCGAAAATCCAAGAAGAGACCGGGGCTGGGGCCCCCATATCCAGCGCTTGAGATCTGGGGGTCTCCCAGGATGGAGCCCTGTGCCTCGGATGTGTTTTCTTCTTTCATTGATTTATTTGAACGTAATGAGAACGGCAACTTCGGTCGAATGTCAGCGCTGGAAGCCGTCACCTTCGATTGTTCTTTCAGCCGCGCAGTCTGTGTGTGTGTCCTGCCTCTTGAAAAAAAAGAAGTCATTTGCTGGTGATCGCTCTTCCCATTTTATATCTTTTCCCGTTCATCTATGGAGTGCGGTTTGCTAACACTGGGTCGCGCCCCACCGACGGCATGAAAAGCAAAGCTAGAAGCGGAAATATCGGGAAGGACAAGCGTAGGGAGGTCTCTTCTGAGAACTGCATTTGGAAGAAGGGAGGGGGAGGATAGGAGACTGATGGGAACGGATGCGATAGATGGACTGCTCTCAAGGTAGGTGCAGCACTGTGGAGGCTACATTGTTGTCAACAGTCCGCCCACTGAGGACGCCTAACTCACCACGAAGGAGGCCTTGAAAGGACATTTCCTCCTCCCCTCTCGGCAGGTGGAAGCGCAAGGCCCCGGCGCCTCTTGTCGCTTCCTGATTATGATGACGATGATGAGTGCTAGTGGCATCCCATTTATAGCGGGGTAATGACGTGTCATCTACCAAACACAACTACTATACCTATGTTTTATGCTCTTCGTTTAATACTAGCGCTGCCCTTAGGGCATGCACAAAATAGTTATTTTTTTCTGTTACAGATGGTAGCTGTACGAGGAATTATTCCCCTCTATCTTTTCGTCCACCTGCATTCTAATCTTCTTTTCGTTGCCTCGACAACCCTGAAGTTAACTCCCTCTGTCCTAGGGCTTCCTTCACGGTGAGTAAGGCGTGCTCAGTTGGCGGACGGTTGACAACAATGTAGCCCCCACATTGCTGCACGCAGCTTCTGAAATGAACTATAGAATCAGCGCCCGTCCTGTGCCTCTGCCACGAGGCAGTTCCGTCACCGTTGTGAGAATTTTTACGCCAAAATTGATCCCTAACCAACTCGCCCAACTCTCAACTTTGTTTCACCACTAAAACCGTCCGGGCGGCAGCAGGCGCCCTCCCGCAGACAGGAGGGAAAAAAATTGGACATAATCTCCAGCACGGGTCATCTCGTGTCAAGCGTGTACAACGCGGGTTGTTCGACCCGATGCGAAAAAAGGCTGCCTAAAGTTCCCGTGTTCATTTCGTGCCTGCCACTGTTTTATTTTCCTCTACCACGATGGCAGTTCCGGCAATGGCCCTTGATGGCTAATCACGTGTTTCATACGTCCGCGACTGGCTCTCACCTCACGCTTTTTCTTTTTAGAACGCAGCCCTTTGGCGGCCGTCTCTGGGCTGAGCCGGTTGTCGGCGTAACCGAGGGAACGATGGCCTGGATTAGCGTCACTAACTAAGCTAGGCTTAAGAATACCCCGACTTTGTGCACCCGGAAGCGTCTGGGGGCCATTTTGTTTCTGGCTTGCAGTGCTGCCATCTCTCCCAACGAAACCGCCGCCGGTTGTGACGGGCAGAGTTTGACCGGTCGCTCTAGCGTCCGAGCAGCAGGGAAGGAGAGAGGAGAGGCGCCCAGAAACAAAATGGCTGCGCCCATATGTAAACAAATATCACGGGGTGCTGACCGACCAATGAAAATCTTGGCGGCACATAACATTGAGAGAAAAAAGTTCCGATACTCTAAAACCTTTTATTTAGTGACGCTAGCCTGGACCGACGAGTGAACGAAAAAGCGAACGATCTAAGAAAGCAAAGGAGGAGAGTGTCGCTAAACTGGGAAGGGAGGGCGGTTCGCCGTGGCAGCGCCAGCCAGAGCTTTCCGAAGTGTGTGGGTGAGGAGGGGCAGTATGCTGTGCCCGCACGAGTCGCTCGACGACGCGACGCTTGGCGAAAAAGTGAAAGGGGCGTGCGCGTGATCATGATGTGCGTTCGCTTAAGACGCACTTCGCGGTCCCTTCCTGAGACGCACTTCGCGCCGCCGACGCAGAGCCTCATCATCGCTGCCGTCGAGAGAACCCACGAGTGAGGGCTGCCTCAGCGCACTGATGCTGCGCCCAGATATCGCATTAGGGAGTACCGTAATCGCCAGCCATTTTTTTACTTTCCGTGTCACGCCTAGCCGCTGTTCCCTAGCATACAAGCGTGACATGTTTAATTCACAATCGTGGACTGCGATTCCCTGCGCTTGCCCGCGAGAACTAAAGCCATTGTGCGACGTATGCTGCAGCTGATAAGGAGTCTTCTAACTCCGCTCTCCTCGTGCCAGCAGCTGCAATGATTATGCTGTTAGCTAAATAAAAATTTTCTTCAACTAGGATGTCCACCAACCGCCTACGGTAGCACTCAATGCAATAATAAAAACGTTTTCCATTCCATTCAAATATAACGGCTCCCGCTTAGTAGCTCAGCGTGGTGCGTTCAGTTCCAACCGGCGTAAAGGCGGCACTGCGTACTGAAACGAATGTAGGCTGAAAGGTTCTACGAAATGTTGACTGGCGCAGTGACACGCCGGTTTTATTTTCGAGCCGATTACATATATTGTCCGGCCAGTTATTTTTGCGTCGTTCCTTCTGTGGTCTGAACGCCATGCTCACACACAATTTTGTAATGTTAGCGGGTTCGACGTGACTGTGCAAATTGCAATTATTTTTTTTACCTTCACAGAAAAAAAAAATGTTCCGTTTGCGATGACAAAATCAAGGGGGAGAGGAGGGCACGAAGAAACTTCTAATGTCGAAAAAATATTATTTCAAACAGCAGCTCCAGGATAAATTGTCACTGGGCAAACTAAGAAGCTAATGTGCCTATGTTTTACACTCTTCGTTTAATACTAGCGCTGCTCTTAGGGAAGGCCCAAAAAACTTATCAGGCACAAAATACTTATTTTGTCTGTTACATGTGGTAGCTGTCCTAGAAAATATTCCTCCTTCTGCTTTTCGTCCACCAGCATTCTAACCTTTTTTTTTCGCCGCTTCGACAGCCTTGAAGTTTACTCCCTCTGTGCTACCCTTAAATCATAGCGCTTCTGGAAGCCGAATATTTCCTTTATGTAGATTTGGATGGATACCCTCGCATTGTAACACTATGGGCCACATAGTTTCTGTTTCTTTTCCGTAGACGACGCATACCCCATCATTTTGTGAATACTTCCCCACAAAGCTCTTACCTCAAAAAGCAAAGCACTGCCCAGTGAATTATCATAGAAATTTTCCTTTCTGCTGTTCAATTTCTCAGCCCTGTACATCTCTAACGACGTTTTAGCTTCCATTTTTTCCCCCCGTTTATTCGTTTCTATCTGCCTCGCCTCTTCTTTGATTACCTTGTCTGTCTTGGATTCTCCACGGATCTTTCCGTATTTCATCGTTAGCCTTCTAGTCTTCCTTAGCCACGGCGTGTCCACACTTTTCATGTGCAGGTACCTAAAAACTTTAGCTGTCCACCTACGTGATCAATTGCTCTCAACCTCCTCTCAAGACATATTTTACTTTGCGCTTCTCGAACTTCAAACGACGTCCAGCCCACAACTACTTCGTTAGTTGTTTTTTCATGCGCTCCTAAGTCCAAACGGCCTACCACTCTCTGGTTCACTTCAAGTCCTGCTAGAGCGTCGGATTTTAAGCAGATTACGGCATTCGCAAATGTGAAACCCAGAACCATTACTCCTTTACACATTCCTCTCACTACTTCCTATTTGTTATACCCCCACAGAGCTCTATGCTTGATTATAGCTGTGTTTCGCTTTCCGTTACCCTTAAGTAGCTTCTCGTGAGTCCTTAAGTAGTTTTCCCTTTCGTTTATCCACACTCCCAAATATTTATATTCCTTGACTCTGGCTAATTCGACATGCTGGATTGGCACTGCATCAGTGCTAGTTTCATTGAAAACCATTATTCCCGTTTTTTCTGCGCTAACATTTCACCCGAGGTAGGTGGCTTCCTGACCGCTAATATTTATGAGCCGTTGCATATCGGTCTGGTTATCAGCTCAAAAGAACAATTTCGTCTGCGTATAACATTCCCGGAATACGGTGTTGTAACACTTCGCCTTGCAACATATGCGCTATAGGTTGAACCCTACTTGACTTTCTTCCAGTTTCTTTTCTAACCCTGCCATGTATGCATAAACAGTGTTGGGCTCAAAGGGCATCCTTGTTTCAGTCCCCGACGGGTGTTGACCTGCTGTGTGCATTTCTGCCCTTCCCATGTCAGCTGCACTATATTATCTTTATAGAAGGAACTGTACTAACTCGTCATCTAATCCTTGGAGTTTCAGCAGTCTCCACCATAGTTCTCTGTTTACGTTGTCATATGCCCCTTTAATGTCCAAGAACGTAATCCATAGTGGTCTATTCTGTGCTTTCGCAATTTCAATGCATTGCGTTATCACGAACAAATGAGCCCAATCGCAGGTCTTGTCTAAATCCATTCTGCAGTTCCCCAAGGAATTCATTTTCTTCCATCCATGCTTGAATTTCTGATTTTATCGCCTGCATTACGAATTTTTACACCGCTGACGTTACTGTGAGTGGTCCGTATGAATCAATACTGGCTTTGTTGCCTCTGCCTTTATATATTAAATTCATCCTACTTTCTAGCCAATCCTCCGATATTTGTTTGGTTTGTATCACCTTATCTATTGCCCTCATAAACGATGCCTTACTTTTAGGTCCAAGCAGGTTTATCAGCTGCATAGGTATTCCGTCCAGGCCCACTGCTGTTTGGGGGGAAACCTTTTGCTCTGCTGGTGTTATCGGTGAAGGCTTCCCTACTTCTATTTCCCTAAACTTCTCACTAATCGCTCGATGGATATGCGCCAACGCGTGCTCTCCTTCAAAATGTTTGCCCTCCTCATCAATCGAGAATTTTTTATCGATATCGTTTTTTGAGCTTAGTAATTTTACATGGTTCCAAAACTTCTTGGATGCGCTTTTGTTCTTCTTCCGTATTTCTGCCATTCATTTTTCGCGTTTCTGCTTGATCTCTGCGTGCACCATTTTCTGCACTTCTAGTTTCTTTTCCCGGTAGATATCCCATTTTCCCTTCACTCCCTCCGGTTCCATACCAGTCCTTTTCGCCTCTCTATGTTCTCTCAACGTCTTTTTTCGCTGGTCAATAGCCTATTTTATTTCTTTATTCCACCTGTAGCTTCTCGGCTTTCCCTTTCCTTTCCGCCGGTTTCGCTGCTTGGCTTCATTCATCTTATGCTTTATGAACTCGATCATCTCGTTATACTCCCAATATTTGTATGGGTACTTATTCATGTCGTCTACCATTATATCAGCGCTGCTCTTAACTGTTCATCGTTCAAATTAGTTCCTCCGGTTGTACAGATTTCTGAATTTGTCCGGGTTGCGCCTCTAAAGTGCAATGTAAGCCGCTTGTGGTCGCTTCCTAAGGTGTCTGTTCCGTTTTCATCTATCCTCATTTCCCGCAACCTTCCGTATACTGTCTCGGATACTAAACTGTAGTCTATGCTAGACTGTCTGTTACCGCTTTCCTTCGTTATTTGTCCGTCACACTTGCTTTCCGTGTTACCATTACAAGCCGGTATTTCTGACATAGATATATCACTAGAGAACCGTTGTGATCTGTGTATCCATCCAAATGTTCTATGTGGGCATTCATATCTCCAACTATGATTATTACACCGGAATCTTTGAACTCGTTAATATATATATATATATATATATATAAATATATATATATATATATATATATATATATATATATATATATATATATATATATATATATATATATATATATATATATATATATATATATATATCAACCTATCATCTCCACTATGCTGTCAACGGAAATGGGGTCGGGGCCCCGTCAAGTTGTTCAAACAGCTTTTTGTCCCGTCTCCTCCCGTAAAAAAAGGGAAATAAAGATGGAAGGAATGAATGCATGCATGAATGAAAGAATCTCTTTGTCCGTGCAGCCTGCGAATTCCAGAAACTCGGACGAGCGACTTGTGTCGCGAGGGGGCACGCTAGCTCGCCGAGCTTCTTCAGACTGTATGCCACGCACGGGTGCTGTGTCTAATTCAAAACGCTGCTGTTCAAGTTCCGCAATGAAAGTGGTGCATACTGCACGGCGGCCTGTTCTCGCGCAACGCGGTGGCGACAGGTGACTGACCTCGCGAGTGTCCCGGACACGTTGCACGCTCATGCACGAACCTGCGCATGTTGTCTAACAGCCGCTACCTGCGAGACTGGGCCAAACACAGACTGTCCGAATCAACTGCCCCTTGATTCGAACGGCGTAGATCTCACGGGGTGCTCGCGGAGAAGTATACACGCGCGTGCTGTGCCGGAATGCTCCTGTAGGATTTCACACTAACACGCACCGTATGGCCGGTATTCAATGGCGTGGAATGCATGCAGGCAACCATGCGAGTGCGCCGCCAAAATCTGTGGCCAAGCGTCTGTTGCTAGGCGACATTGTGCGCACGGCCCCCAGATCAGGCACCCCTCTACTCCTCCATGCAACCGTGTGAGTGCGCCGTCACTCGTTACGTCGGGCTCCGCGGGATGGCGGTACTTGTCCATGTCCGTGGCGCATCGGCCATGTCTGTGGCCGTTTCCAGTGTTGCCAAGCGAAGAAATTGACCGCTAAACTTTTCAACGAATACCATCTGTAGCGAGGCTAAAGTGCGCGCTGGCGCGTCTTTCTTTGTGAACAGAAATGGACGGACAGCGGTTCCAGGGTGGCGAATGAATGGAACTGCGACGGGCAGCAGGTGACCGTCAAAGGGCAGACTTACCAGTGTACAACGACCATGGTCTGGAGCAGTGAGTATCCCAGTTCACACTCTGGTGCTGCGCCATGCGCGCCTGCACGCACGCACGCATGAGTGCCGTAAACCCCCGTCACAACGAAGTCGTTTTATTCGAATTATCGCTTTTATCGAAGTTTTGTGGAGTCCCGACCTAAATGCGCGCATTTTAAACCGTACTACTCGAAGCTTCTCTTGCGAAACAAATCCGAGTGAACGGGCGGCGACCACAACCTCATGCTGTGCCTGAACGTTCCTAGCTCCGGGCAGAAATACGACGCAGCTTAATTTTTTGTTTTTGTACGTCAACAAATGTTTGTTTCATTGATTATATCGCAGCTACTACTTCTGCAGAGTTGTCACGCGTGCTAATTCAGCTGTACTTACTAAATTTTTATGAAGCCATCACATATATCGAATTATACCGCTTATACCAAATTTTTTACCCGTCCCGCGTCGTTGGCTTTGTTCTAACGAATACTTACTGAATCTTCCGCAATATTGTTTCACAATTGTTGGCACAATTCGTAAGGATGCGGAGAATAAAATTGGCGTTGGGAAACAAGGGCAAAAATGAACTTGGAAAGACCGAGCAAACATTTTCCATGTTTATTGCAGCGGTGTGTGTGTGTGTGTGTGTGGGCATAGGGGGGATTTTTCTAGCTTTATTACGCTAGATAAACTGGCAGTACAGTTTATAAAAAAAACGATACTCTCCAAATCGGCCGCTATGGAGTTTGTGGGGCTTATATCGAAGGTACCATGACAGCAGAATGCAAGTTTGGTTCATTGAAAATACCGCTTTTGTCACGACATCGATGATGCCAATTTTACCGCAAACTTCAAACAAACAATGGAGATATTCAGCAACGCATATGAAGCAGTGTTGACCTTCCACCGCCCCCCCCCCCCCCGTGCCACTTTCTGGCGATTTCTGCATGACGTCACATAATCCTGTTTGTGCGATTGGCGGCTGTGCCGACCTAAGCCTGCTCCAAGAAAAATCAGTATGATATTGAAGTAGGGCCTCAAGCCCCATTTTATTGGTCGGTTGAATGCTTTCGTGCAGTTAACACACTAATAACTGCGTTTTTAGTGCGGGTCCATATTACGCCACGCATCATGCCCATATTACGTCACTGTAGCGCGAAATTCGAAAGTTTTTCGATATTTCTGGCGTTTTCTCGGTTAAAAATCAAGCCCATTTCTTAGTAGAACGATGGTTAAAACGAGTAGCTTCCGCCCATGCAACGTGACTCAAAGTCAATGTACAAAATCCAAACTTCTTCGACCGTGGCGGAATGGCACGATCGGATAGACGTCGGCTTCAGGACGCGAGGGACCCAGGCTCGATTCCGACCACAAGAAGAGTTTTTTGTAGCGAAAGCTTTAGTACGCTACCTCCGGCAGTCTTCGCGGGGTGACCAGTTTTGACCTTCAGAGCTAGAGGTCAAACCCCACCCCCTTCCACAAGCGCTCGGGGAGAGATAGGCGAGGAGGGAACGGAGAAGCGCGCGGTATACCCGTGCCGCCACCTGGTGGAGGAAGGCGCGGACGCCGCCGCCGCCGCCGCAGCGATAAGTGCGCGCGACGAAGGAAGGCGACTTACGCGCAGAGCCGTGTGCGATGGAGTAGGACGAACATCCAGCTGTCGTCGCTCGTACAGCGGCGAAGCTTATAAGCAACGCCGTGAGGCGAAAAAGAGGAAACACGCCACTTCTGCGTCCAGATTCGCTATCTTCAAGTCTTACGCGTTAGTGCGAGCTTCCTTCATTTTTTTTCTTAAGGTGCTTGATGTGCCTTCGCTCATCATCATCATCATCATCTTTTTCTGAAACCCATTGTGTAAGCTTGGCTTTCTCGCAGCGTGTTTTGGCGCGACATTGGACGCCGTCGGTGGGGCATAGAAAGCTTCGCTTTAAAAAGCGTCCTTCGTGACTGGAGTAAAGATGATTGAGTTGCCAAAGGCTAGTTTTTTTTTCAAATTGAAGAAAGGTGTACACTGTCTTCGTGGTGCCTTTAATCGCGTTGCCGCGCGATATTCTCGCAGAGATGGGCGCCAGCTCCCCGTACTGCGACGAAAAAGTAGCGAACAAGGGCTTCTGTCCGAGCGTGCCTGTGGACTCCCTGGTCACGTGTGATGACGGCAAAGCCATTCGGTACACATTCTTCGACTACAGGGAGGACTTTGACTACAGCATTTTCGAGGTATGTCCTGGGTGTCCATCGATACATGCGGTATATTTATCACCACCACCACCACGACCACCATCATCATCATAATCATCAAGAAACTACGGTGCTCGTGTCAGGTGCTGGTGTAGGCTTGTATATGGACAGTATGTGGGCGGCGAGATTCCGCTCGCTTGTGGGTACAAGCCCTCCACTTCCTGTGCGCATGTACTCGCTTTTTTAGAACACTCCTTCTATTGTTTTTATTTAATTTCTAGAGCAACCCCGCAATTCGGTTTCACTAGCGTAGGGGTAGAATTGTAGGTTTTGGCGCGAACAATCTGGGTTAGAGCCCCAGCAGTGCCGCAATTTTCGCAAAGACCCATGATTATTTTTTCTTCACTGCGAAATGTTCTTTTTGCTGAGTTCTGGGCATTGTTTTCGTAAATAAAGGTAGTTTGGTATCTTTTAGGTCGGGCGCAAGAGACCATAGAGCATGTGCTGTGTCGCTGCCCCAAATACTCTTCGGAAAGGCCCGTGCTTTCCACCGCGCTCAGCCAATTGGGCAATCGACCACTTACAGTAGAAACTATCCTAGGTCATCGGTCTCCACCATCGAGTTCACAGAAGGTGACGAAAGCCCTTCTACGTTTCCTGAGCGAAACGAATTTGCATGAAAGACTGTAGTGCCCAAAACGGGACTAGAGAGGGCACCTTCCCACTCCTATCTCTTCCTCTTCTCTCGCCCTCTCTTTTATTCCCTGAACCCCATTTCCCCAGTGCAGGGTAGCAAACCGGGCTATACATCTGGTTAACCTCCTGGCCTTTCCGTCCTTTCTTTCTCTCTCTCAGGGGCGGGTCACGGCATATCAACGCGTTTAATTTACTTCCAGCACTGCAGGCACTTCCGGTACGAGTCCCACCGGAAGTACCTGGCGTGTACTTATTTCGGAACGGAATATCGGTACCGGGAGGGGGATGCAGTCTTCTTTTGTTTGGAGGCAAAAAAACGTCTCGGTACGACGGCACACTCCCGCCTCCCAGGTCTGAAACGATTACACAAGACAGAGCGAAAGTAATGCAATGCTTGAAGAGGTGGCGCGCCTCGAGGCTTGGTTTGAAGCGCAAATGAAGCGAACGGGGGAAATAGTGACGATGCCCGTGATCCCAGGCACACACCTTCCAGCACCTGCACGCAGGCTGGACGTCAGCTACGTGTATGGCTTCCGGTTTTATTTGTACTGCGTAATGCAGTGGCAGACGAAACAGAGCGTGTGCGCACGGGTTAACAAGTCGAGGGCACGGGCACGTAACTGGCTCGCAGTCTTTGCGCATACTGAGTAAGCATGGTACATGTATTCCTCGTTGATTATAAAACAGAAATGGTGTTTCGGCCGATAACTCAGCACAGAGGAAGACTCAGCAAGTCATGCCTCCTGCAGCTTGTTTCATGGGTGATTTTTGACGCGCCCACAAGGACGGGTTCACTTCGACGTGGCCAGCTATACACAGTGGCATTGAGGCTGCCGCAGGAGCACAGCGGGCCGAGTAATTAAGCCTCGGTGTACGGTGTCACCGTGAGATAATCAAGATTTTTTATCCGATAGCCTGGTTGGAGGAACGCTCACGGACGCCTGCGCCTTTAGAATTGCCAATGTCTCCATTACAGTCTCGTCCGGTATATCACAAGTATAGCAATTTATCGTCTTGTAGGCTGTCGTTATGATGGTAAAACGGGGAGCTGTAACCAGGCACCACTGAAATTATTTTGTGAGATGGGGATGCGACGGAAAGATTGGTTGCGTTACTGGTTACATTACCGGGGCAGAACTAGGGCGAAAAGTGATGGTGGCCGTGGCGACTGTAAGGGCTGGCGGTACCTGGGTGAGTGAACCTTCTATTGCGTTATAGAATCAAGAAGGAGATCACCGCAGCAAGCGAAATGGTTGGCTGACCTTGGGGAACCGTTAATAAAATGTCTAACTCGTCGCTATTTCTTTGGGTGGTACGTGCTGTTTTCGCTATTCATGGTAACGATTCAGTGTAATCCCGTTCAGATAATCATCATCATGCATATTTGCTTAAAATGTATCCTTCATTTTCCTCGGGGTTCCGAAGTAAAACTTGGACGGTCAGTCCAGTAAGCCCAGTGTACCTTCAGGCATGGCACTCAACTGGACACCATGCACCGACAAGACGGCACTTGCTTTCCTCACTCTATCTGTTCTGCTCAAGCATTCTAAAAGGCCCTAACAGCTGACCTCCCGTAAGTTGCTTTATACGTACGACTCATGGTCGCTAATCACTGCCTGACGAAAGTTACACTGTTTTCTACTGTGTAACAATAGTGACTGTTGTGCTGTTATTTCCAGTGTATGTTATTCGTATCGATATTTTGGTTTCTTTGTGTCATTTTCTGCGCGCGGGAACAGGGGCAAACCAGCTGTTTCTGGGATAGGCACAGTAATCAGTCATTTTTTTACAAATACATTTATTTTGGTTATCAATACTGTGTATGACATCGTCCTCCTCACCTGCTTCTCAATCATGTTCATTTTTCACGTGATAGACATTCTTTTTGTCTTGTTCTTTCGCCATTTTGTTTGTTTCTCGCGATAGCTTTTTTACTTGTGTACTTATTATTGTCAGTGCGTTGTCCCAACGGCTTCGTTTGTTCCTGGGTAACTTAGGTGGTCGATTGATTCATTGGTGTGATTGGGCGTTCACAGGAGCCCGTGGGTTTCTTCTGTGAAGGCATGGAGCGGGCCACGCTTCCACAACTCCCCGACGTGATGACCTTTGCAGCGGAGACGAAAACCAGCGACAACCAGGACGTTGTCAGGAGTAGGGTGAGTTGATTTGAAGAGATTTTGTTCGTCATCAAATTTAGGGCGTTTTACAAATGTATGACAACGACACTGCATGAAAATGTGCAATAACGGGTTTGAGGGGAGAATATTTCGCACGGAGGTCGGTGCGTAAAAAAGGTTTGAAGGGGCACAGAAAATAACACATCATTTACGATATTGCCGTAGTTATAACAGCTACATGTTGGATGGGATTCGGCTGTCGCTGGAAAACTTGTGCTTATTGAGCATCATCAAGCACGATTTAGTAGAATCTAAATAATGTGCAGTAATGGAGTGAACCAACTGCGACATGACAGGCGTTTTGAAAGGTTACGAATTTGGTCCTGACAACGGCAATTCTGCTACAGGCAAGGCGCTACACCTTATGCTGGTGTGGCTCACATACACTACGGTCAAGCCCGGATGTGTCGAACGCGGATATTTTGACACTGCTATACCGAACAGTTTGGGCATTCACTTTCAATTTTCTTCGTGTGTGTCGTACATTTTTTTATAATTTTCGAATACGTAGGACGATTTTCGACCACTTTCGAGTTGGATATAGACATTTTATTACGGCACGACACAAACTTTGTCCTGTTTTTGTGCTCAGAGCAGAAAATTGGCCCAGAACCGACTCGCAAACTGGACGTACAGTTATCCCACGTACTCTTATCTGCACGTGTGTTATCCTTCCTGAATGTTCGCAGGTGTGGTACGACCTTCCCAGCTTCCTCGTGGCCCGAGATACACACTATTCTGGCGCGGAAACGTCAACGGTGAAGGCTGTTTTCGACTACAGCACTGGTGAGTCTCCAACGGCATGTATGTTTCGGTATTACGTTTGCTTTTATAAAAAACGTTAGCTATCAGTGTTGAATTCTTGCTTTTTTGATGTATGGCGTAATTGGTGTTCGCAGAAAAGGGGATGTTAGATCTAGTTGCTGCTCTCAAAAAACATACCCATAGAGGGATTGGCAAAGGCTGCACAACGAGGCTCCGCTAAGAAATTACTAATAAATTTTGTCAATGAATGAACATTTTGATCAAGTAATCAGCCAATAATAAATCAGAACCAATAATTATAATAAATGAAAATCAGGCATGAGCCATCTCCGGCAACTGTCGATGCGATGCTATTAGCGTTATTGTGTGAAGGATTTGCGTTAACTCTAGCCCTCCATGCATGGGCGTCGGAAAGATTTTGTCCTGAGAGGAAATCCCGTTTCACTAGGAGGGAACGGGATTATAATAGGGGATTATAATAATATAAACGAAATTATACAACATCCAAGAGATATACAACAAGAAACAACTCCGTAGCATAACGGCAGTAGTTTATTAAACAGAACGATCGATGGCGCAAATAACCATTCATTGCTGATGCTGCGACGAAGATTTCAAGAAGTTCGTATTTCATTTGGTACATACAGCCGCTCATTCGTAAGCACATTGGTCTGCAGGGCACGCAATTAGAAAGTGGTTATCTCAGCGAACGCTCTTTGCCCCTTGTTTTCATTTTTTTTTGACGATGCAGCGATATCATTGCGGGTGCTGACGAACGGTTGTCGGACTTACCTCCGAGATTTCGCCCAGCCACTAATTTCGCCACGTAATCGCGCGTCGAATACCCCCAAATGTAGTCAGTTTATACCACAGGGAGCTACATGTTCTTCGCTACAATGCGTAACCGCGGAACATGACACGAAAATTTTATTTTTTGTAATTTTTTACCCGGCTGCTGGCAGGCATGAAGTACTACATCACGACCAACACGGGCAAGTGCCAGGCCTCGGTGATGCAGAAGGAAGAGCTGACCATCCCTGCACCCTCGGCGATTGTCTGGGGAGCTGGACGGGACTACGCCTTCCAGAAGGCCGGAGAGGCACGTGACCACATGTTTACAATACCAATTGCCCTCTAGAACCGTAGTTTGAATCCTGGATGAAATGGATAATTGTATTGTAACTGGTATAATTCTATTGTGTTACATAGTGTAATTGTAACTTTGTATAACTTGAAAAAAAAAAAAAAAAAAAAAACTAGGCTTCAGTACCTCACTCAGCTCCATTCCGGCCTCGAACATGCTTTTTTTCAAAAACTTTCAAATTTCGCGCTGCAGTGACGTGTTATGGGCAGGAGTGACGTAATACGGGCCAGCGATAAAACACAAGCCCCATAAAATCGTCCAGGCATGTGTCTTAGCGTTGGGCTAATTCGAATGCCGTCAATCGCACAAAGAAGCTTCTGTAACGTCATGGAAAAGTTGTGGCTAGGGAGCGGCCACTGCTTCACATGTTTTCTTTAGTGTCTCCATTATTTGCTCGAACTTTGCGATGAAATTGATGTCGTCGTTATCGAAACAAAGCGCTCCTTCTAATCAACAAAACTTGTCTTTTGTCTTCATGGACCCTTTAAGATGTTACTGTGAAGGGCATCACCGAGACGTCAGTGTGCCACCCCACTTTACGAGCACCTAAGAGGGGAAAAAATAACGCCCCTCTATATTACCTCCTAAAAAAAAAAAAAAATGTCCGCCTCTGCAGCGCCGTTGCCGTTCCTGGAACTGCGCCGTGTACGCTGGCATGGACGACAACAAGGGAGGTCCGCAGAAAAGCATGGTGGCCAACCTGTACTACGCCTACGTGAGTGCCCAATTGGGAAAGAAAAAAAAAACGAAAGGAGTCCACCGAAAACCACAAAGTATCTCGACAGATGTCAACGAATAACGATTCCCTTAGTGCGCCTGAGTCTGAACAACTGACACATTGGAAGGCAGGGAAACTTCAAATTAAAGCGCTTTATACAACTTACAACAGAGTCATGCCGGAGCAAATAAATACATGCCTAACATGATGTAGGCAGTACCATGTGAGGTTCGAATAATAAGGAAGATAGGGGCGTATAATGGTCTGTAGCTGTGGAGGTATAAAGGTATGGACGCCACGATGCGTGGGGGTCTTAATGTATGAAGCTCGAGATGCGCGTAGGTGCGTAAATGGAGTTCAATGAACGGGTTCAGTTTTGAAAGCTTATAGATATGGAGATGTTGGGCTATGGTGAATATGGAGAGGTTTGGTGGCGCAGAGGAGAGGGTTTTTGGAGTTGTGGGGCTTTAGTGGGATGGGGCTGTCGATATGCGCAAGTCTAGAGCTGCGAAGGAAAATTTGACATCCACCTCAATGCAACCATTCAGTTGTTGAACATAGCCATTGCAGGCACGTCAATGAATCGTGGACCAGGACGAATTTTTCTTCCACTGCGAAGTTTCCGAGGAAGCTGTGCAGCTTTCCTTTGTAGCCGTTTGGCTGCATTGAGGTGGATGTCAGATTTCTTTCGCAGACTCCACCTTGGGGATTTCCCCTAAATCTGTTCGCGTAAGTTCTGGAGCTGTATGATTGTGCAGAAGTGCGGGCGTGATCAGCCATGGTAGTGTTGGGGTACACACATTTAGGGAACTTTGCAGTAGCTGAAGTGCAGAGTCATAAAGACATATCTAAAGTTGTTCAGGCAGGAAGGAGGGAGAAAAATGTGGCCCTTAGGAAGGTTTGCATGTTTGACTGCCACTGTGTGAATGGCACATCTCATAAGAAATGTTAATTGCAAAAAAAGGGCTTGGTTCAAAGCTGTAGATAAAGGTTTCGTCGAGCTTCACTACATACGACTGCATTTAGCACGATTGGTTACCTTGATCGCTGCAAGTGCATCCGCCCAGTACGATTACAGGAATAAAATGACTAAAAACGCCTGCCTTGTTCGGTTTGGGATATACGTGTTGGGCTTCAGCAGTTTTTTTTCATAATCTGCCTCAACTCGGGCTTTTGCCCGTCTGTTAAAATGGGGACATATTTACATGCCATTATGGTTATCTGTAAAGGCAAATAAAAGAAACAGTTGCGGGGTATGAAGTAGTGCTGATTTGTGCCATGGTAGAAAAAAAAAAACTACGCTCGGAAACCTAGACAGAAGCAAAGCATTGTTACGCGTATGGTCAAATAGCGTGTTGAAAATAAGTCAATAGAGTTAAGTTTTCGAATAGGCGGGGACCTTTACCATGTTGCCACGGGGAAACCACATATATGTAGCATAGCGCTCTTCTTCACAGCTGGACGACACGGAGCCTGCCTCACTTCCGGTGTCCATGGAGGTCTACGACGAATCGAAGGTGAGATTCACAGTCGCATTTCATTTTCAACCGGCTAAAAAAAGGGCGTGTATGCAGCAGTAGGTGCTCGTACCTCGAGTCGTTTTTGACAGGGCTGTTGCAGTTAGTGGATGAAACAAAAAAAGCTGCAGGAAGAGAAATAAAAGATAAAAAATAATTATAAATGTTGAGAAGACGAGGTTCCAGACACACACAAGGAAAGACAGGGTGCCAAATTTGTACAGAAATACAAGAAAGAGCAGAGTGAGAGAAAAGAACATAAAAAGCATTTCTTTCTTCCTTTCTTTCTTTCTTTCTTTCTTTCTTTCTTTCTTTCTTTCTTTCTTTCTTTCTTTCTTTCTTTCTTTCTTTCTGTATTCTACATCAGACGTGTTACAGATGTCCAGAGCACAGACAAAAAGCCTCAAAGGATTGGGCTTGACGAGGGTCTGTGCTCCTGAGCCTCTCGATTAAATAGATTTTGAGACATAACGCAGCGTTTTAATGTTGTGAATAGGGGAGCATATGAAAAGGGAGAAAAGTTGCCAGACCTTAGCATGTTCTTTGCCACGCAGTACTGGACACATTAGAAATAGACATTGCGACGAAGGGAGTAGGAAGTTTTTTTTTTTATGTATACGCCTTGAGCACGGCCTGTAGGGGCGCCACTGAAATCCCCCTAGCGGCCCGTTTCGAAAGCAGCCGCGGGAGCTACTCGAGCTGCTCGCTCTTCTTTGGGAGTCATTTTGTCAACAGGGCGTAGTACAAAACAAAACTGACTCTCAAAAACACAAACGTTTGCGAGTGTGCAGCGGCCGACGGGAGTTACTGTTCATCTGGTTCCACGCTCTCTCCAACGCGAGCCCGTCGCCTTGTTCGGCTGTTCCATCACGCAGGGCGGAGACGTGGTGGAGCACCGGCAGATCTTCGACGTGGAGGCCAACTTCAAGGACTGGCGGCCGTTCGACATCTCCAGCTGCTTCCACTCGCACGAGATCATGTACATCATGCTGACGCTGCAAGGTTACCTTTCATATCGTGGTTTAAATTATGCGTTTAGCGCCCCCCCCCCCCTCATTTAATAACATACATTTTAAGTTGAAATGAATCAGAACGCATATAGGCAGATGATGTGCTTATCCGTGAACATGCATGCTCAACCCCGGACACGCAAATAGGTGAAAATGAGGAGAGGAATGAATAGACGAAGGAAGTCAGTAACAAAATGCACCAGGGAAGGGATGGGTTAAATGGGGGCACTTTCATTACTGGGAAATAAAGTTTATACGTGTCACACAGCTGGCACATTGAAGGGGTACAACATGAGACCTTTCGGGTGGGATCTAAGGCCACAGCTCTTCAGTAAGTACTACACATGCAATTTCCAATTGCGCTTCATGAACGGTCGCACTTTCCCACATCAGTTGCTTTTGTGCGTGTCTGAATCCAGAGCGCCGCAGCGATAAGGCCGCGAATGGCTCTGCGGTTCGTTTTCGTGACTTCAGCGTTTAGGGGACGTCAGAGACTGCCAGCCTTCAGTAACACTTTCTTATTGGACGCCTTTCGCACCAAAGGTGAGGAAAAGGTGAGGAAAAATCCGTGAAGTTAACCAGGAGTAGAGCCCAGTTAGATATCCTGCGTTGGGGAAGCTAGATTCTTTGGATGAAAGAGAGTGCAGGCGGAAAGGGGGAGATAGGCGTGGCAACGCGCGGACACTCGCACTCCTTTTGTAGGGTTCTTGTAAACCTGTATCGTTGAGGAAACGGAGAAGACCTGTGGTCGCCTTGCGTGAAATTGGTTGTAGGAATCAACGTTTAAAGGAGCCATAAAGAGAAAACACAAGTTTGGTTCATTCGAAAGATTGCCTCGTTAGAACCATACTGACACCATTTTTAACGCAAACTTCGCTCAAATAAGCTACATAATTAGGGAAAAAAGGAATGACCATCCGACCCACCAGTTCATTTCCCGCAACAGAACCTATGATGTCATACTATAATGCTCTGTGATTGGCGGAGGCCGGCAAAAGCAAACGCAAGTTAGGCAGGGCTTACCCGTTTGCATAGTGAGCTATATACCCGTGAAACATACCGCACATTCCTTTTATGACACTAAGAACGGTGGAGTAAACGGTTAAAGTACCGAACGGACACGCAAACATGTACGCCAATGCGTACGAAACTACCACCGGCCGAGCTGGACATCTCGCCGTCTCGCAGACGAATTTTCGTGTTCCAGGCTCTTCGGGGTCAACGAACCATTGTAGCACGCACAGCCGTGACCTTGCTTGGTATCTTAATCCCTTGACAGGATGTTGGCGTCATATCGCCAACCAGCAAAGGTAAAAATAGAATCGAAGGGAGTAAGGAACAGCAAGCAGCGACGAGATAGTGCCACTCGTCGCAGAGGTTTCGGAATGGTCGTGTTGGCTTGCTGCTGTCGTTACGAGCTCGTTTTCAGTCTACAACCACTGAAAACTTCAGTTTGTTTGAGTACTTTACAATGAAATTTCGTTGCTGCGTCCTGAAATGCCCATGTAGTACGGGAAAATCGGTGAGGGAGTGCGACATCCCCACCGGTGAAGAGATCTCCTTTCATGCGTCCCTCAGCGAAGCAAGTGGCTACATTTTGTGAACTTGGCAAATGGAGGAGAAAGGGAGCTAAAGGAAGTACGAGTGTGCTCGCTTCATTTCTGACGAAGTGATTACGGCAGGGACCTTTACGTTAGCTCACTCCTGGGACTCGCCGCCGATCGTCGCCGACTTCGCAAATCGCCGTCAAAGCGCTCTGAGCTAGGAAAAAATTTCCCCGCATTTCCCCGAGGGGAAGAATGTGAAAGTGCGAATGCAGGAGTTGAATTTGCGCGGTTCGGTAATGTTCGCGAAAGAGAGATCACACACACACACACACAACTACAAAGAAAGAAAGATGCATTTATTCACAGACACCTATTTGTGTTGTCGTTGTACTTGATTGCTAGAGCGGATCTCAGCTTTGAAATTTCGTGTCAGTACTCCTTTAAGCGGGTGCATTAGCCCTTCTCACGCCCGATTCCTGGCCAATCCCCCACGTGGGTATGTGCCATGTCAGCGGCCAGGCAGCGCGCGCCCATCTCCCCCCGTTGCCAAGGAAGACGAGGAGATTCCTGGCCAATCCCCCACGTGGGTATGTGCCATGTCAGCGGCCAGGCAGCGCGCGCCCATCTCCCCCCGTTGCCAAGGAAGACGAGGAGCGCGCGCACCCGCAGCTGTTGCTATGTGGACGGACGGCGGTCGCCGGAATTCAGGGTCGCTTATAAAGTGCATTCGCACTTAAAAAAAAAAATACCGTACACACCGCGCATTGGTGCTGGTATCTTTCTGGTCGGAGCAGAGAGCTCGCGCGAACGGCTTTCCATACACGACATCCGCCAACTGGCATAAGCGATACTGCTACTGAAATTGAACTATTATCAACCTTAATAAAAATACGGCACATACGTACCAGTCTGTATTCGTCCGTCGCGACGGGGCTGACGACGCAGGGGTGCCGACGGCTTGGCGTTCGTCTGTTGTGAATATCGCGGTATGGTCGCTTTCCGGTCCATCCGTGTATCCCACAACTCCTGCCGCTCGTGCACTTAGTGTATCCCACAACTCCTGCCGCTCGTGCAATTATAAGTATTGAGCGTTCAAGTGGTGTGAGGTTAAATGCAAGCCCGAGCTCCACGGCGAGAGCTTTGTTGTCCGGATCAGGCGATTCCATGACTAGGGCTGCGGGTGTACTAGGTTTGACTAGTATTTTTAAAACGGCCGCCGTCTTGGTTTCGGTGCGAGTTCCGGTTCCTGTTTGATTCCCGCGTGGGGGTGCTATGTGGAGTCGACGTACTAATGCTGCGTTCCAATTCGCAGACACCTTGGTAGACAGTCTACGAAGCAGTCTAACTAGACGTCTAAATGAATGAAATTGGAACCAGAGTTACTCAATACAGACTATATCCAGTAACTCTGATTGGAACGGCGCCTCGGTCGCAAACGCAACACCAGCGCAGACGACCAGCAGACGACAGCGTCGTTGCAGACATGTTGAGTTGAGCAAGCCGCAAGTTTCGTAACTAATATTACCGTTGTTATTACAAACGTTACGTAATTTAGAAACTAGGCAAAGTCACCTTCATGACTAGTAAATTTTATTAAATATTTAAATAAAGGAACAAGTGCTTTTGGTTCAACATAAAAACGCAAAAAGGTGGCGCTGGCGTCGCTTTTCAGTTTAGACAGGAAGGTAGCCTGCATCGTTGCTGACTTCGATGCTGTCTCCGCGAAGCAGTCTTCGTTGACTGCTTCGTTCGAATTGGAACGGGGCTTAACATGGCGTACTGTCCGCGAAGACGGCAACGAAGCTGTCTAAACGGTAAATTGGAACGCACCGTAAGTATCTGTTTCATGTACCGGCTCATATGACGCCATTTGGCTTAAATTGGCTTAAATTGCCTTATTTCTCAGTAAATAAAGCATCGTTTGCTTCCGGAAAAACGCTTGGGGTACTATGAAACACCTAATCTTTCGAATAAAACAAAGTTTTCTTTTGTCTTCATGGCTCCTTTAAGACTGTCTCTACTGTAAATGGACGATCGACCAATCGGTGGAACTCGGTGGCAAGGACACCTGTTTCCGGCACTAACGGCGGCAACGACAAAGTACAGTCTTTGCCAAAATTTTCTAGGCCACGCCAAATGGTTCTCGGCCACAAAGAATTCAAAGCAAAGATATAATGGTTTGATTGATTGGTTGTACGGTTTACCGCGTCGACGCAACGCAGGCGATGAGGCGCGCCGTAGTGGAGGGCTCCGGATTAATTTTGACCACCTGGGGATCTTTAACGTGCGCTGAAATGTCGTACACACGGGAGTTTTTGCTTTTCGCCTCTATCAGAAAAGCGGCCGCCGCGGCCGGGAAGCGAACCCGCAACCTCGCGCTCAGCAGCGCAACGCCTTAGCCACTGAGCCTCCGCGGCGGGTGACATACTGGTTTACTGTGACCAAATTATTTAATGTCAGTAAGGAGGAACAGTGTTTTTTTCAGCTTTCTGGCATAAAACGTTTTACTCTCGCTTGAGAGGCAAGCTTGTTTTTCGAATTTTTGGTGGCCTATTCACTTTCGGCCTGGCCTGAACAATTTTGCCAAAGACTGTACACGCCCTGCTACCTCTTCAGCACCACATGTGCCGTAGCCGACGCTGCTGGCCATCCCGGTGAGTGGGGAGTACGCGCTTACGGGACCTTCCTTCAGCCACACTCCACAAAGTAAAGTCAGCTGCAGACTTCCCACACGGGAAACCACTAAAGTACAGGATTCGAGATGTACAGGCAGGGATTGGCGAAGTCGGGTGCATTTCATCCATTTATGGTAGCCATTCGTGCAGAAGAACGAAACGTCATCGCGCCACCAAGACTGCCTAATAAGTATCGATAAGGACAACAGACACTCATGCTTAAGTATGTACACTGTACAGCAAATAAGTGTACAACATGTATGCACTCTGTCAGCTTGCACATTTTTCTTACCTCTTCAGCACTTCAGGTGCTGTAACCGACGCTGCTGGCCATCCAGATGGGTGGGGAGAACGCGTTTATGGGACCTACCTTCAGCCACACTCTACAAAGTCGGCTGCAGACTTCCCACGCGGAAACCCACTCATGGAAAACCCGTCCCTCTGAATTAAATCTCATTCAGTTGTCTCCACCGAGTTAAGTTACTTCAGCAATCTTCTTTTTGAGCTGAAATGTCTTCAGGCTGTTAATAGTGTTGTTCCTGTGTAGATCCTCGTGTTAGCCAAATTTACTGTGAGCAAAGAAGAAACAATTGATCGCTCGACGCAGCTGTTTTGTCTTGCAGGAAACGCCGACTTCGGGATCGGCAGAGGAACCCAGGACGGGCTGGCGCAGGCTGTTAGGATCCAACTGAGTAAAGCCATGGGCATCGCCCAGGACATCAGGGTGAACCGACTCAGCGTAAGTACGCCACCGCATGCTTCCCAAATCTGTTTTAAGTGCAGAGCACTTCAGGGGCTCGCCTTGTCGTCGTAGCTCGCTCGCTGCACCCAAGTAGAGGCACACGACGTTCTGTCGTCGCGGCGTCCCACATAGGCCATAGAGAAAGTGCATAGGCTTTGAAAGCCCAGCGGTGTATACAGTCATAAGCGTGCGAAACTTGTGAATTGCTGGCGCTTGTCATACATCTGCCCGTCTTTAGCGCAGAGAAAACTGCAGGTACATTTGAGGCAAAATATACGTAATTAACCGGCAGCGCCCGCGTTCATTTAGTTAGGAACGCTCGTTGGGTTGATTTTTACGATAGTAAGTGAAAAAAAAAAAAAGTGTCAGTGCACCGCCGGAACGTGCGGGAGGAAAAGCAAGCACAAAAAGAACAGAACTCCCGCTGGCGCAGTTCCAGGCAGGGGGCGCGCGAGCGCTGCGAAGGCGGGAAATTTGAATTGCATTGGGTGGTAGCAGTGAGCGGATAACAGCGCTACAGCCCATTATGGCGAATCAATGCTCTGAACTTCCGGCAGCTTTCACGTTGAGAGGAACAGCTTTAATTTTTTTACATACCGTGCTTGGCTAATCTTCGTGATAAGTGAGTATGCTGAGTTGCAAATTATAAACAATTGTGTTATGTCTTTTGCACCTTAGTAAGGACTGCGCCTCCGTCAATACGTTCCTAAATAAGGTATTGTCATATTGTCGAAAATGTTGTCAAATATGCAGTGCCGAGGGGATTTTAAGGTGGTACTAAATTAAAGGGACTCTGCAACACTTCCTGTAGACGCTTTCACTCTTTCCTTCGGGTTTGGAAGCACTGTGAATGTTACAGTTATCGCAAGCCCGGAGCGGCACTGCGTGATTTGCCCGTCGCAGCAGATGCCCCTTCCGTTTCTGCTTTTGTGGCTTTCTTTTTGGTGTCGAATGCGTTTATTGCTGCAACTGAATGGATGATGGCCAGAAGCCGCCATATCGCTCTAATGGCGTAATTCAAGTGCTCGAGGAAAACCAATACCGGGAGCAAGAGAAACATCTTTCGAGCAAGTTTCTAAGTTATATGATGGGCATAGATCAGTTATTTTTTGGCTGAGGTATACTTCGCGACCCCCGTATCTAAGTACTGGATGTATTTGTTGGCTACAGACTGAAACCTTTAAGATTTAGAGGAAGGTTGAGGAAAGTGTTGGAGGGTCGCTTTAAACGAAACAGAATTCAAAGTGCATTGACCATTCATTTCGCAATACCATTTTTATTGGTATTTTAACTGCTACACCGTCAAGTCCTTTGAGCGGAGTTGAATGCCAATCGATGTTTTAATTCATTTAATAAATAGCTGTTTTTTGTGCGGGGAGGAACCATTTCGATATCGTGCTTTCTTCTCCTCTTAGGTCAACCCAGCGGGAGAGAACCAGCTCAAAATTTTCGCACGTCTGCTCCCTGAGGCCAGGACGGACCACACGAGTACGTATGACTTCGTTACTCTAATCTGGACTCTGTCGGGCGGGTCCGAAATAACAGAGGTAACACCAAAGCTTATTAATACAAGAACGGAGCTGTCTTAAAAAGTTTGCACATGTTTGATCGCAAACAAACCCAAGCAATAAAAAATGAAGCTCACTCTAACACGTAAGAATTGAAGGTAGCGAAGCTGTCCGCAATTTCCACAATCATCGCAACGGCTAAAGTCCACGATTGCAGCCGATTTGCTTCTTCTTCGCTGCAGCAACGACCTTTACTGCATCATTGTTACTATGAGTGTGAGCTTCTTTCATTTTCTTTGGAGGTGATAACCATTGGACATCAGCTTGGAGGGGCGTACGCTATGACGTGTCTTCCTCGTTCCGAGCAAGTGTTGCCACGATTACGGCGAACGCTGGAGTATTTTTTTTTGCCAGTCTCTTTAAGTGGGTATGCTTGGCTCGACAAATGCATGTTTCCAAACGCTTCGCTGCACAGAGCACCCACGTGACATGTGTGACGTCACTGCGCGCGCTATTCTTTTGAGCGCCTGCTAACATGGGCCCACCGTTCGGGCTCTGTGGCCTCAATGTAGAGTAATGTGTACTGGCACTGACCGCTTGGGTTTGAGCCCCAGCAGGTCTATGTCTTAGTTTTTTTTTTTTCATTGCTTAACTTTTTTTTTTCTAATTTCTTTTTCAAACTCAAACGTATGTGTTGTTTTTGTTAATAATAGTGATTTGGTATGTTTTAGGTCGCTTTAGGTTCGGGGTGCAGCCAATGACCACGTTTTATTGCCGTTATGCAATGCGCAAACATACATGTCACTTGGGTGCTTTGTGCAGAGAAGCGTTTAAAAATACGCCGCCGGGCCGCTGGGCGGTCGCCGCGAGGCACGCACACACGACCGCTAGGCATTTCCTTGGTTTTGTAACTGTCGGACGGCCGCCTCGAGGCCCGCGCTCACGTACGCACGCTCAGCAATTTCTTGGTACACTCGAACCTCGTTATAACGAAACTGAAGGGAGGCCGTGATTATTTAGTTATATCAATTATAACAGTTTACGGCAATGTATGCTAACTTGGGTGCACAGCGATGGTTATGCATATAAAAGGGAACCGGGTCCCGACCCACTCTCCCGCTACGCGACCACGCATGCAAGGCAAATTGAATAGAGAAGACAAATAGTTTGCTTGTTGAGTACGCACACTGCCTATTTTATTGCCCGCTAGACATAGCTGGAAAAAAAGTCCGTGGTGCTCCTTGGTTTCCGACATCGCAAGCCAAACACGTACTTCTTTTAAGTGCGAATGCACTTTATAAGCGACCCCAAACCATCCACCGCCGGCGTCGGCGGCGTCGGCGTCCGCAGTGCTCCTCTATAAAGAAAAGATACAGCATCCGGCGCCAGGTTTCGATCCGCGGACTTTGCGGCCGCAGCGCGACGCTCTACCGACCAAGCCACGGACGCGACGTGATATCAGCGTTAGTGACGCGCCTTATATCTTTGACGCATTCAAACTACGTCGTCAGCGGCGTGCGTTGGCGACTCAGCGGCGTTATAGCGGCTTGATAACTGCGTGGTGTACACGTGATACTACAAACCCGATGGAAGAGATGGAAGAGAAGGCGGCGAGGCGGTGGGCTGCGGGGGCCGAGCGCAAGCGCCGCAAGCGGGCCGACAACCGTGCATTCGCACTTTCACATTCTCCCCCTCGGGGAAATGCGGGGGAATTTTTTTTAGCGGTGGCCACCGCGTTGATGCCGTTTTAGCCGTCGCCATGGGCGCCGCATAAACGACTTAGGTCAACCGCACCGAGTGCCTGTGACGGCGTTGGAACGTCGAACGTGTGTGCATGGGAGACCCCGGTGTCTTCATCGTCGCTTGCGACATCGCCGGTCGGATACTCCGTAGTGACCGCGTCGGCATCAGCGTTGAGGGAAACCACCTTGCGCCGCTTCTCACTACTGCCGTCAAGTGGCCCTCCCGCTTCGCTCCGCTGACAGAGCGGGGAGGACGGCTCGCTCCACCGCGCGTGGCGTGGCTGCGCATGGTCGTGAGATCGATGCGGGAGTTTTAAAACAGCCATGCCGAACGAGTGTCGAACTCCGTAGAATACTTCACGCACCGTAGTCGGGGTTTCTTTTTTTTTTTGCGGAGGTGTGGGGGGGTGGGGGGGGGAGGGGGCGTGGAGACTAATTTAGTTCGTTATATCTAGTGACAAGTAAATTTTACTTCGTTATAATGAGGTTTCAAATGCATGGTTCTCTATGGAGATTTCAAATGGAATTTCAGTTACTTTGTTATATCCATTATTTCGTTATATCCCGTTACGTTATAACGATGTTTGAGTGTATTTTTAACTCTGGACACGAAAAATTACTATTTGCTAAACAGCTTCGCTGCTAAAAACACAAAATGATACGCGTCAGCCAAGACTTTAAACCTGCCGTCTTCTCCAAACTCTAGGAAGTCTATTTGAGTGCGTAATGAGCCTTAATCAATGGCGTATGAGCATTAGGATTAGGTGAGTAAATAATACCACATTTTAAATAAATGAATCCCGGAAACGTTGAACCCCAGTTCTACTTTTAATTGCAAGGCCCGGGAAACTAACTGAACTGAGCTAGTTGCTCGCGAAACTCAGTCACTGTGACGGCATTGACGCAACGTGTAACAGTGCTTCACGAAAACGGGGGTGGTACCAACGTGTCACCTGTGCTGTGTCGCAGTTGTGGCGGACCCCACGGTAGACGAGGCGTTCAAAAGGCTGAATGAGACGGTCGCTGCCGGAAACTTCAAGGTTGTCCTCAACGTCACAGGCGCCAAAGAGGTGGGTACAGCGACAACGGGAGCTACAGTATTTTTTTTGTTGTTTTATTATTTATTTACCTATTTATTTGTTTGTTTTATTTGGGAGTGCCCACCAACAGCACTAGCTCTGCTTGGGTGGTGCACTAAAAGGACACGCAGACGAAACAAACAATGAAATATGGATAGTGGTTGCGAAGTGCAGTGAATCGCGAAGCACAGGGTAGCCCCACACACACGCACACACACATACATAAACACAAGTTACACATGTAAGATAGGGGCATTACGGTCGGATATAGATTAGCACGCACGAAGACAAAGTTCATGAGAAAGTACAGACATCAGCATATACACTTACGTTCTGAACACTGAAATGGTTGTATCATAGTTGTTGTGTATATATGGGAAAGCTATATGTCTTCATGAAGCACACTGTTGCAACTCTGCACAATTGATGCTGAAGGCATAAGACGGAGAATTATTCCTGACACACCCTGCAAATGCGCTGGCCAACCACGGGAGCATGTTGCGTTTACCGTCCGAGCGACAATTTGTGCGTCGTCGTTTTTTTTTGTGTGTGTGTGTGTGTTAAAGATCCCGCGATCATTCCTGCCTTTGTTCCTAGAAATCAATTTACACAAGCATCGGCACTTTGCTCGAAATATCAACATTCAAGGTCAGGATGATCGTGACTCAAGCCACCGGCACCCACAAATACAGTGCGTCTAGAGTAACGTAACGGTAAAAAAAAAAAAAAAAAAAGCCCGCGTCAAAATGACGGTTTGTTTAAGTGGCTCAAGTCACAAGACGATAGTGGAGGTTATTGCAACCAGCCTGTCGGTTGTAAAAAGAAGGGATACACCGTGTATATGCCAGCCCCGCGAATCGCTGGCACGACAGGCCAGGCGCTCGGTTATAATTGGTAGAGGGATTTCTGCTCGTTCATCGAAGCCGGAAGGGAGCTTTAGCAGGAAAAGTGCTTGGCTCACAGTGGCCACGTCTCTAATAAAAGGCTCGTATAACTGCGTACACCGTGACGCAGAGCTGTTCATTAGTGGGGATTATCTCCAACAGAGATAACGTGAGGCAGCACATCCAGGTTGCTTCCACAGCACTTTAACGAGCCGTTAATGCTCGGGTTAATGATCTGATGACAGTGCCGCTATCTATACAGCCTTTCCGTGAGTATTAAAGTTGTAGCAAGGTCGGGAAAGTACTTATTGTATTAAGCGCTGAGCCTGACTACGCGAAATCTTCAAATTTATAGCAGAGTGCAGTGTGTGAAAGGCGGATCATGTATGTGCTCATGCGCATTAGTGAGGAAATATGTTGTAGGTTTTGGCCCTGGTACGTTCGCGAAAAATGGAATGAAGAGCGACAGCGAACATGCACACGCCGCTCCGGTGGCCGAGATAAAAAAAAATGTATCACATATATGATCATTCCTTTATTATTTTTACAATTTTCCTGCGTGGTGTTGCTAATCTAATTTACGTCCATTCTAAGCTGGACAATATCTTGTGGTCATGAATTCCGCCTTCGAAATTCGTTTCGTCTTCCTTTAGATAATACCAACTAGAAAATTCATCGTACTAGTGAACATTAGCGCAGGGACAGAGCTACAGAAGAGACGAAACACACTCTAGAACTTCAACTCAGTTTATCCTGCAGAAACACGGAAAACACCTCGCGGACACACGTCGCGTACAGGTACGTATTTCTTGCAGGCAGAGAAATTGTTCAGGCCGTCACGATAAGTGCGTTAGTTCACCGTCCATGGCGCTGTCTGCAAGGGAAATCAATTGCTTGGAGAGTGGGTGCTGGTTGCGCATGCGCGACGGGTGCACACGAAGAATTTACGTCCAGTGGCATGGACCGTCAGTGCAGTGCTGAGCTTTTGTGATATGAGCAAGTGGACGTTTGTTTCGTTTTGTTTGCTCTTCACTGTGTTTGTACGATTACCCTTCCCACGTATCATGTGCATGCATATAAGCTGTAACTACATTGAGCGATTATTGCGAGCCACGCGACGAGCAATGCGACCGGGATCCGCAATCGCTCGTCCCAATCGTTCTCCGAGGCAGCCACATGAGAGCGATCGCGCAAGCGACGGCGAATATCGACGCACACACACGGCCACAAGTTGCGCCCCTTGCGGCTCTCCTATTGGCTAGTTGCTGAGGCCACTTTCGGGAGGCGAGCGATTTTTTCTTGCGACCCAGAACCGAGCGAAGCTATGAGTGACTTTGTCCGCGGCGAAAAATAGTTCGTCGCTAGTCGCGTCGCTCATCAAATAGCTTGCAGAATCGTTCCGTGTGGTTAGCGTTATAGGCGTTTTCCAAGTTTCTGTGGCATAAACCGAGTTAAAGTTCTAGCGCGTGTTTCGTCTCTTCTGTAGTTCTGTCCCCGTGCTAATGTCAGCGAGTACGTCTAATTTCCTAGTTAGCAACCAACTCGCCCAACTTTCCGCTTTAGATAATACCGAACCCGTAAATCAGCTTCTATATTTCCTTTACCAGTTGTAAGTTACAGTAAGAGCGAAATGTGGTGGCTTTGTTCAACGGCGATTGGAGTGGACACGCCCTTGTGCTTCAAAAAACAGTTCTATTGGTTTTTTGGCTGCTTTCCAAACACTGCAGTCACCTTGTTGTGTTATTCACTTGTGTTTGCAAAGATTACTAAGTGAATTGTTCCCCTTCGAGAAACACGAGTCATTGTTTCCCGTCATTGTTTCGGGGTGTAATACGAACAGTCACATAAAAAACTGATCATAAATGTTGAATAAAGAAAAAGTAGTGTAAGTGAAGGAACGTGAAACATTAAATGTACACATTTTATAATTTGTATTGCACTTGTACGTTATCGCACATGCCTGAACGAAAAGTTACAATTTATTATGAGTTAGATTTCCCATTTTATTCGCGTTTCATACTCTCTATCTTCACATATATATAATATTCCTGCCACAACCGAGAGTGAATAATACGTATGCACGAAAAAATGAATGTAATATTTCAATTTGTCTTACCCGCTACAGAACCCCGTGTATGTGGCGACGGCGCTGTCGTCTCGTTTTTTCAACAACGGTAAGTGATTTTTCTATGCACTGCGTGTGAACATGCATGGATGCGTGCGGGTGGGTTCGAACTTCTAGCTCCTTGTGCTTCGTTCACTGTGTTCAAGTAGGGTTACAAAGTACGCGTCGCCCCCTGAAACCTGGTTTGGATTTCTCAATCAAACGTCAAGTTTAGAATTTTGCACCCTTCTTTGAATATACTTTTCGCGTGTATAACGTTACGCTAGAACGTCTAACCGTTGTTCGTATGGAAATTTCTAAACGCAGGCGATGGCTTTATCTGCTTTAAGTTTCTTTCGTTTTGAACTAACCTCCATCAAACCCTTTGACTCTGCCTCTTGTCAGGAGCTTTATAGTCACCTAACCTAACTTTACCTGCCCAGAAAAACGGACGTTGCTTTAGTAATTACCTAAACCCACCCAATACATTTCATGCTAGGGTTTCATGTACGTAGCCCACTCCAGTTTCCTTGCCATAATGCAATTGCGGAACAGATCCTGGCATCACAGAAATCACTTGCTTGTTGACGGGAACTTTGTCGGTTCTTGCTGAGACACGAAGTCTATAGTAGACTGATTTTAAATAAAAAATTAGATCCAGGGATAGAAATTCAACAACAAGTAGCCCACTTCTTCAATGGAAGGCCTAACAACGAAACAGTTTCTACAGCACACATGCGCATATTATAGCGAAGCCGTAGTGCTTAAAATGTGGCCGTATTTGCTTGTTTTAGCATTTACTTGACAGCAACCACAGAAATAATTCTGCCGATATTTTCAGATCAAGGAGCGGCGGGGTCATACCAAGGTTACTCTTCAGGTGAGTTCTTGCCGCAAGAGTGCATTTGTGTACACGCAGCGACATGGAATCAGAAGGTTATGGTGACTTAAGTAAAGTGGGCAGTTTTTGCAACCTGTCATTAACTTTAGTTGCGAAGTGTACCTTAGAGACCGGCAGGTTTTTCGGGTCGATTTTTTTGGCGTCGCATCCTTCTTTCGAAACAATCTTAGCATTCGTTGCAAAAGCATTTCTGCCGCAAGAGCCAGGTACACAGCATATGAAGGGTAAACTTCTGCAAATTACAAGGTTGGGTGGTACGGCTCGTACATGTAACATTGTATAGCGCAAAGCATATCTTAGGCAAATTTCAGGCAGTATTTTAATACGTAAACAAGCATTAGAGCGTTCTTTAACCTAAAGGCGGCGCCACCGTGAGGCGCCACAACACAAAAACTAAACCCAGTTCCACTCAGTGTGAAATCTGATAAAACAGCAGGGCTGTGGTTCTCTTGTGTGGGCTCAAACGTCAACGGGCGCTTGCCCAAGAACGGCAGCGCTGTCGCCGCGCAAATTCTATGGTTCGCGCAAAAAAATCGGCAGCTAAACGTCAGCAACTGGAGGCTCCCTCTCATAGCAGGAGAGAGGAACCCGCCTCTGCGACACCACCCTACCTCTTTTTGACACACGAACTTAAGCACACGGACGAAAAGACTTGACCGCTGTTAAAACACAACAATCTCCGCTGTTAAAATATACAAAAAGAAGCTAGCTCAAGCTCTCTGCTCGAGCGGTGCCGACAACCACGTGCGGGTGTTTATACCACACCGATCTGGTTAACTCCAACTAGTCGCCGTTTTATTGATCAAGACCAGACTATTCCAAACTACTGATGAAGGCATAATTCTGTGAGCTTGTATTAAAACGTAATTTGGTATAAGGGGACATGTGGAGACGGAAAACAGGATGAGTGTGCACTTAATCATGACCTTGTCTGTACAGCTCACGATAACACCCATTTTTAGCACTAAAAGAGGAGACCAGCCTAGCTATCTGCTCGGACACAGCAAGGTGCTCAGGAATGACGGGTAGCAGGGGTTCCACACCGAGCGACGCATTTTCAAAGAGGCAAATGAAGGCGTTTAATCTTGATCCCTCTTGCCCCTGTTCTAACAGGCAGCATGGCGGCCTTGGGCATCATGATGCTTCTGATCGGCGCCGCACTCGCCGTGGGAGCGGTCTTTCTGGTGGTCAGGAGGTACCCTCATGGGGGCATGACCACCATGCTGTTGCAGCCACGCAAGGCCGGCGCTGAGGGCGACGACTAGCACGCCACCTCTCACCCTGGTGGCATGGCGCTGAACCTCAACGAAAGTTTTCAGGCCGCGGGTAGAGTCGTTAGGGCGTATACGCGTTCTCAGACCAGGGCGGAGCTCTCTGTCACGAAAAAACCTCGGTACTCATTGGGTCGACGCCACTGCGCATGCGCACAAGCCCCGAAACCTGTTGTGCGCAGGCACGCTGGCTCCGACCTTGTAAAAGGCGGCGTGGCTGGATGCTTCCAGTTGTATATATATGTATCAGAAACTAGTTAGGATGGCGGGGTTATTAGATTTACGACCTCTCTGTTCGTTCCTTTCTCATCTAGTGGACTAACTCACTAGATGAGACTTCGTTGTTACAACAAAAACGTGTGTCGTAACAATAGAGCTTCTGTTGCCGCAACATAGTTTTTTTTTGTCATGCGACAGGAATTCTTGAAAGGCTTCTGCGGTATTCCTGTTGTCATTTTAGACTGGAATAGTCTTTCTGATATGTCAAAACGGAAATTTCATAATTAACCTTGACGGTAGTCTCTGAAGAAGGTAGTCCTTGAGAAAGAAACAAAAATATGAATGACAAAATGTAACCGTTAAACTGTGGAGTCAGCGACAGGCAGATATAAAAGTCACACGTTGATTTGTTTGCTTGCGCGTGATGCATCTTTATTGGTACACAGCTGTTTCTCGTCGCTGCACCGCGCAGTTGTAGTTCGAATCGCTGCGTAGGGAAGCTTGCCTGCAATTCAGCAAGGAATCACAGAACAAAGAAAGCTTCTTAGCAGTTTATGTACCATACTCACTTATCGAGGTCACTCAATACAGGGCTGAAGACATCATGAGAATATGTGATAACTGTTATGAATCATGAATTTGAACACACGCCGCAAGAACTCCCATCCACAAGCTTTTTCTTCTTTCAGCGGCATCATTTTGTACAAAAATAAAATCTCTTTTCATGTAACGCACCTTGGTCAGTGACAAGAATAAACCATGGCTTGTTCTCCCACTTCACAAAACACTTCAATTTTCCCATTTCACTTAGGCGCAGATACACATGATGGATTATGTGCGACAGCCGTTGCGCAATCACAAACTAGCAAAGATCGCACTGCGAATGCGCGAAATCAAGCATGACTAAGAAATCATGCACCGTGTTCATGATTTGGTGCAAATGCCTCGGTTACGCGTTGGCCTTACGTGGGGCGGGGGGTGGGGACTGGGCGCAAAGGTTTGCTTGGGGAAGCAGGAAATCAAAAAGCTACTATCCCAACTAACAGGTCTAAGTTGCTGGTATCAAACCTCTTTTAGAAAATCCAGGTAATTCGGTATTCTCTAGGCACTTCATAATGCCTCGACAAAATGTTACAAAAGGTGCGTTCTGGCACGATTAACACCTTAGCAAGCAGTCTGTTTAGAAACTTGATACATGGCACAGCGAAGAAAACTGGAACAGCCGCCCGTCCAGACGAAATCGCCCGACCATGCATGTCAACATGTGCAAACCACAGTTTCGGACAATAAAAGTAATTTTAAATACAAAAGTTCAGACATTTCTTGCTTGAAAAAAAAAAATTGGCCACCCTTCAAAATTCAGATGCAGAGACTGAAGAAACAGCGGAGCTGGCGGTCTCCACTAGCTTTACCTCAGCTTTTTCTATAGCTTTAACTTTGCATTTCCTATAACTTCAAGTTTGCTTTTCTATAGCTCTAGCTTGGCCCTTCTTTGGCTTTAACCTCGCATTTTCTATGGCGGTTAGCCTGGCGAGAACACCTGCACGTCAGAGCTTACGTCATTGCTAGGCGCAGCCAATCCCCGACGTGCTCCTCCCCACCCGAACATCTGCGCTGCGATGCACACACCCCCTACCTGCTCCACGGCTCCTTGCCTCCTCGCCACTTCCCCTCACACCTCTTGGCCCAGTATTTTACTCTCCACTTCGCTGCATCGAGCGACGCCCGGCACGGCTGCAACTGTTAGAAATTGGCAAACGATTACAGCAGGTGCGTTGCACTGACCTGCCGGTGACTTAGGTTCAAACTGAACGAGCCAGCAGACAAACTCTCTCTCTCAACAGCTGACGCTGATGCCTCCCCTTCCCTCGGCTACCGCGAAAACTTTGGCGTCATCATCACCACATTAATCGACTGCGCAACCTGGCCTGTCGCGGGACCGCCGAGTTCCGTGTTTACAGTTGCCGCTGTTTAAAAGATGTAAAGGTATTGACAAAATAAAAAAAGATTTCACGCGGGCTGCACGCATACAGTAAATGTGTAGTGTGCTTGCGAAGCTCCACTTTTCTTTGACAATATATTTCTGACAAGTGTCGCTTTATTTTCTCCCATAGCGATTGCCACATGCAACCATTCCGACCACCATCATAATAGTCATTGTAACGTAGGATACATTCGTCTTGTTGCAAACGACACAACGATCATCGAGTGATATCTGTGCATGTCCATTGCATCATGGTGATCCTGCGATCAAATGATCGTCAACTTCACCGGACCATGGCTTTATCAGAGATCAGTTTGAACCCTGTTTGTTTACCTGGCCATGGCTGGCTCGCCGCTGTATCCTGAAGGGAACTCGCTTAGCTAAACTGACATTCAGTTTGTGCGTTGTAACTGGGCTAATGAGATCGCACTTCGGTGCGCTGTACAAATACATATCTGTACTCTACGCGTATTTTAAGGCGCCGTTCGAATGACTCGCAATGGCGAGATTTGTGCCCACACTAAGCAGACTTCCGGAAGGGAAGTGAAGAAACGAAGCAGGCACGAATGTACTCAGTGTTGTTCCATGCACCAGGGAAAGTGATATAAATTGCACTAATTCTAAAGAGTTAATAATTGCCTGAAACTGCCATCGATTTCGGGCGCAATACCAGCCCACTCCGGACCTAACCGTGGAAGATTCATTAATTCTCAGACGTATAGAGAAACCACCTGTTTTTTTTTTTTTTTTCGTTTTGTTCAGCCAGCCAGCAACGTGTATATGTATGTACAACAGTGTGGCCAGCTGCAGAGATTGTGTTGGGTAAAACATGAGCTAGAGCAGACGTTCCAAACAAATCATAAGACGGCTTGATTAGTTTCTATGCAGCGGTGCCATTGCTACATATAATTTATTGTTCTTAGCATTTAGATCTATAGTTTGACTGTCTTAACAATGGCCCATGAATCTTAGCGCATTAGTGAGCACATTGGTTCCCACTTAAGATTACATGAGGATGTACTTTCATGGATATACAACACTGTATACACAAGTTTGATCACAAGGCGGAATACACTGAACACGACGTTGAATCTTTTTCATGGCTGAATTACAGAAACAAATTTGTTACCTTTTACTGTGGATAACATTGATGCCACAATTGGTCATTTGTCTCAAGAAACGGACAGTAAAGGCGTGTGAATAATTGATTTTGTGCCAAGAACACTGCTCTCACACACATCATTTTGATATATACAAATCTACCAGAACGTGTACGAGAGATCAAGCATGACATCAAAAATACAGATTAAGAGAAAGTGTTCAGAGAAGACAAATATACAAAATTCAAAGACCTGTAGGGCGAGACTCTGAAGACACACAGGAATTCGTTTCTTTTTTGGTTAATATTTGCATATCCAAAGTTGATTTGTGACATGCTATGATTAATCTCCATTTATCGTATCCTCAGCTTGATAGAGAGATCACTTTGAATTTTCATTTGACGTAGCGATAACATAACTGCTGAATCTCGGGCCCTACTGGTCTGCGAACTTGAGGGGAAAACACATTCACAGAATGTTTAGAAAAACTTCGGCTCCTCGCATTCAAGGAACAATTGCGCATCGAAGCATAGAAATTAGTTGTAATATGAAGTTAAACCCAGAATCGCGCCTCGGAATGCGCGAACGTTGACGCACACCACTTTGTAGCTTCTGTGAACGCCCCTGAAGTGCAGCGACATTGTAGCTTTGAAAAGCACCCAAGATTTCTGATGTAGACTTCATTCATGTCTTATTTGTTTCTGTATTCTTTTCGCTTTTCTTAAACACTAACGTGACGAGGAAAGCACTGTGTCATTCTAGTAAGTCATATAATATGACAAAGCCCATGTCATGTTAAATGGGGCACCAGTTTCCAACCATGACTTATAGAACAAGTTCTGCCATCCGATGATCTAAAAGAAGGGGACTGCTATCGGCTGATAGCTTGCTATCACCCAGCCATGATAAGCATGTACAAGGCGAAATATGTTCCGGTTTGTGTGATTTCAGATAGTATGCGTCTGCTATCCTGTTATACTCCTAGTAGAAGGTTTATCCAAATTAGAAAGCGGGATTGCAATTTTCAGCAACGAAGGTAATAGGTAAAGGTGAGAGTGGCATAGACATATGCCACTCTCACAGTAGCTGAAAAAATGGTCCTGGTGGAATATTATGAAGCAGCAGAAGCCACAGGTCCTGGGTTATATTTCGAGATGATTGAAGGTCGCGAAATGCGATGATCTGTTTAATGAGACCTAAATGCGACCTAATACGTCCCCAATTCAAGAAATAATGCAATTGCACTACATTAGGCTCAGTAAAATTGCAGCTGAATGGCAGTGCAAAAATTGGGGGCTTGAACGCGAGGTTCAAGCTCTAGAACCTGAGGCATTACTTCCATGCTACGCGCACTGAAGGGCAAAGGCCTTCTAGCCGGCATGGTGGAGGTATTTCGGCATTGTTATGCGCACCGTAAGAACGTACGAATGACCTCGCTGCTTGCGTGGTTGCTAGAGCCTGTGGCTTCCACTCTTTCACAATGCCTGTCCCCAAGAGGCAGAGAAAATAAGTTAGGCCACTCCATTGGCAGCGACGGTGCGAAGAGCGACGTTGCAATTTCTGTCCCTGGCGTTGGCCACCGATGCCCGATACTCCTGGAGTAATTTCTTCTCTGCAGGACCCCACGAGTCGGTCGGCTCGAAGGCCGAACGAATGTTCTGCACGAAAACCAAAAAAACAAGGTCAAAGCTTTTAAGAGAAGTGCCTATCGGCACAGAAATGTCGTAATTACTTCGCAAACAAAAGAGGGGACTGGCACAACGTGACGTGCTGCGATGCAAGAGCGATTCCCTGCTATGTGCGTAGAGTGCGATGCACATGCTTTAAATTCTACTTCTCCCCGTGAATTAGCTGGCAGCTTCAGTCGTGAGATTCACTGGCTCGATAGACGCAAAGCAAGCAAAGATCCGGCTGGTTGCTTAATTTGATATTGTGTAGAGATTGGTACACAGTATGTAAAAGTAAGCGCAAAGCGAAGAGAAAATACATGCACGCACCCCACTTGTCGCTTTTTAATTTTATAGTTCCAGAGCATGCACAGACTGGCTTCAACAACCAGGTAGATTCCGAAACGCGACAAAAAAACAAACAATAGTAGATCAAGGGCGACATGATACTTGTGTTCGTTAAGTCGAGAATTCTATTGAGCAGGCAAATCGAGAATGTCTAGCGTGGACTAGATCACGCATGGAAGCATACGCGCATTCGGAGAACTGTCCATCACGTCTACCCATTTCTTTATTGCGATCATGGAACTTCACCCCAACACTCATTATTCGTACATTCTTTGGAGCGGTTTAAAGGCTTCAACGCGTCTTGCTGATGTTGTGGGCCGTGCATACGAAATATGTCGCGTCAGTTCACAAGGACATGAACGTTCCGGCCTAAAGTAAACACTCAACACCGCGCAAAAGCACTTCATGAGGTGGCATCATATTGTTACGAGGTTTGGCGAAAGGGCGCGTCCAAACGCCTCAGAACAATATTACTAACTACAGGGTAATATTCATCTACCAAAAGATGACCTCCACAGCATATTAGAACATTTCCGCTCCGTCGCACAAGCCTTGAAAA
The DNA here is from genome assembly GCF_048455015.1 of Haemaphysalis longicornis. Classification (NCBI taxonomy): domain Eukaryota; kingdom Metazoa; phylum Arthropoda; class Arachnida; order Ixodida; family Ixodidae; genus Haemaphysalis; species Haemaphysalis longicornis. The sequence continues at coordinate 140,282,381 of NW_027526204.1, forward strand.
GTTTGGCGTGGGGGTTAAATTGTCGTTACATTTCAATTTTAAAACGACAGTAGTGTTAGTGTAATTCTCGGAGTCAAAGTGGAAAATCCTTGACTGCTATATGGGGCACCAGCACCAACAGCAGCGGCAAAACGAATAGCGAAGCGCTTCCACGTACACTGTCGTGCACGACCCTACCTTTCTGGCCCTGAACAGCGCCACGGCCGCCCAGAGCGGGATCTGCACCATAGACAGCGAAGCGAGGAACCAGCCAACGCGGTTGGCCCACGCCGGGTACGGCTCCACGTTGTTGTACATGATGGGAGCAGCCATCACGACACCGTACACCACTAGCGTCTGCACAGTGGAACGGGAAAGGAAAAAGAGTCAGTGTAAAAATCACGCTTAAAAAGGGAACTCTTAATGATTCCCTTAAAGGAGTCATTCATTGCCATAAAATTAACACCCTCCTGACTCTTGCGGAGAGGGTTACCAGACACTTTTCAAAGAGCTGCGGGACTCCATCCGACGGGAAGTCAATAGAGAGCATGCAGGACTATTTAGGACGTAGTCAGTACGAGTCCAGACTTAGTCCAAATATGCGAACTTAGAGTCCACTTGATTACTTGGTGATTCCAAAAAATGGCACGTGTGACAAAAAATTACGACAAGCTTGTTCTGTATAAATGCGGCACGAACTAGAAAGACATACGTGTCATTATTTTTTATAGTTGGAATGAACCAAAGTATTCGCCTACCTCTTTCCTTATCACCCTGTTCGACCCAATAATGTAATGAACAGTAGTTCATACATACTTAAGGAATGGTAACGCACTTATACATCTCATCACTTGGTTACGCATTTTGAGTAGCTTAGTCATCGATAGGCGCCAGTTTCAAGATCAGCTATTGTCAAAATAAACGTGTGCGCGTGCACGTATGTCTTTCTTAGGGGTGGCCAACGTCAACACTCAAGTAAAACTTGTTTATAAACCTTTCTAAATTCTGTGTTTCCTTTATGTCGTGTGCTTTTTACTTTGCTAGTCATCGGCCTTCAGAGTGTAATGACTCATGATTTTTTTTTCTTCCCCGTGCATCTTCACTACACTACACGCTGAGCCACCTGGTCCGCAGTGCAGACAGAAGGGTTAAACCGGTGGAAAGGATGAATATAAAAAAACAAACGACCAGAAAACAGCCTCCCGTGTCAATGACTCTGGCATCACGCCGCGGCATGGTATCTGCGTAACTGCCCATCCCCCCGTGCACAACACTCCTAACAACACAACGTTAAATTATTACCATGTCTTCAAAATTTTACTTTCAGATAATTTGTTAAGCGAATAACACATTGAAGTTCGCTGTGGGACATCAGTATAAGGGAGCGCCGTGCAAGGTAAAGTTCCTCTCGTCGCCAAAACTGCAGTCTTTTACTGGAAGCGTCGTCAAGACTATAGAACGCAATGGAATCAAACACGGCTACGGCTGGTCCTAGCGGATACACTACCGGGAACACAAGGCGCGGCCGCAGCGATACTTACACAAAGGATGACTGGAGACAGGAAGGCCCAGCTGAACCTGAATAACCAGGGAGGCATCTTGCCCAGCATGAACTTGATGTCGTTTGAGAAGCGCTTCACGCCTGCGAACAAACCGTCGAAAGGGATACAGTTCGAAAGCAAAGAGGCGACAAACATCATGGCAGTGGGGACAGGCCGTAAGCGAAATGCTGGTATACCAGCATTTCGCTGGCATACGACTTCGGTTTAATAGGGCCGTTAGGCATAGCTCTTGCATAGCTGTGCTAATGCTCCAGGAGACGAAAAAGTGTTAAAGGCTATATTAAGCCCGACCATTGTGATGCTGAACGCTTCGTTATGGCTAGAACTACAGCTTATAAATTATACAGTGTGCCCTTCCTTCTTGAAAATCCTGGAGAATACGTAGACGAACTGTTTTGCTGGAGCCAGGCAAGGATTCCAGCCTGAGTTAAAGCACACAAAAAAGGAGAAACGGACCGCAATCTTAAGCAATTTCAATTAAGTTTTTCGCTATTCGCAGACAGAAGACGAAACTCCATGCGGTATATTCCGCTCCCTTGGGTTCAAACCGGATTTTATAGTATCCCCCGAAATTACTACGCGGAGTTAGCGATTTTGTTTTTAAACTAAATAAAAATGCGATTACCGGTTTCAAATGTGTTCATAATTCAGTAGCAAAAACCTGTACTGCCAAGAGGGAGACCGATGACACTTATTGTCCAAAGGCACATCCCGAACTTTACATACCTGCTGCGATGTTACAATATACCTTTATGAGGCATCGTACACGGTCGGCGAGCGATTTTGTGTAACGGATACCAAAAAAGAAGAGAATATGATACTCCTCGTACTGGTTACTGTGGCAAGTTGGGAGTGTTGCTACATAGTTCAAAGATAGCAGCTCAAGAAGAAGAAAAAATGGAGACAAGATGACAAGTACTGCGCAGACAAAACAGTTCTTGTCGTCTTGTCTCTTTCCCTGTATTTTTTTTTTTTGCGCTGATACCTTTGAATCTTCATACCACCCTATCCGTTTACAGCTGCTGTCAGGCTTGGCTTCTTATGAAAGGAGAGGCGGCGTTCGAACACCGTACGCCCCGAAACCATGAAGATGCCGTTACGAATGCTACCACGCATAAGAGAAAGAGAGCAAAAAAATTCCGGGGCACGAACTCACCGTAGAGCCACATGAGGGCCATGACCTCGCACATGGCGATGAACAGTGCCGACACGCCAGCGCAGTACGTGTCCAGAAGGTTCAGCACGTACTGGCCACCCTGCGAGCGAACACGTTCGTCACGCACAACATTCGAGGTCACGGCAGAGGGAGAAAAGCTGGGTGTCCAGGCAGCAGAGGTGCCGCGTGAGTTCCCGCTTGGCGCTCATATACAACTAAGTGCAGACCCTAATCTTGCGACATGCAGCGTTTTGTGGTGCTTTTGCAGAACCGGATAAATATACAGCATGGTGATAGCATGCCTTTCTATTTAATGGACCTGTCGCGGAGGCTTAGTAGTAAAGGGGTTGTGCTGCTTAACCCAAGAATGTGTGTTCATTCCCGGCAGCCGTTGTTCTGGCGGAGACGAAAAACAAAAACGTCTCTGAGTTGAGATTTCAGTATGTGTTAACGATCTCGATGGTTTGAATCAACCTCTAGCCCTACACTAAGCGTGCAACATAGCCCAGGTAAACCTCTGGTGAGTAAAACGCCATGATCTTTGTTGAAGTACTTCAACTGCCATGAAACCGTAAATTGATCTGTTCAGTGTATTAGAGTTTGAGTTCGTGTTTTTGTCACGTATTACTTATAAAAAGTTACTTTTTCATTAGTACATTCATTAAATTGAAGGGTGCTCGAATGATGTGACATGGGTGTTGACCAGTTGATTGATAAAGGTCATGACATATGACATTAAAACTAATTTTGCAAATTCTGTGTACACCTTTATATAGAACGCTTTTGTAACCTTGCATACTTCATTTTATGTACTAGAACTTGTACACATAGAATGAAAATAAGCACTTAAATCTGATTGATTTTTAAACGAGGTTTATCTTAAACGACTTTTACAAATGACACTCTTTTACTGGCTGTAAGAGCAAGGGCAGCAGACATTTTGTAAAACAACGTAAGTATATACTCGCCTTCCTGCTGCGCTATGCCGATTTGCTAGCTTTCTGAATCTGTTGTGCGCGTCGAATGCGTGAGAACATCGCTGTAACAATGCTTGCTATTGCGCACCAGTAATGCAGTTTGTCTCTGCAGCCCCGCAAAATTTTGTCGAAGCACCGTTTTCCTGCAAACAATCTTAATTTTTCAGCCAAAGCAGCCTCAAAGGGTGCTCGCCATGTTTACACCCAAGATTACACCAAGATTAGACCACTTAAAATATATTAGTGAGCAGCCGTCATTTCATACATACGTGCCAACATCAAAACTGCTGCAGTAAAATAAATTACCTGTGCACACGGCGCTATTGAAGAAATCTACTTTTCTGAACAGCTCAGCAGAATGTGCCGATAGCAAGACGCATTTACTACTGTCGCGGTCGCTCAGTGACGAAGGCGTTGCGCTGCTGAGCGCGAGTTTGATACCGGCCGGGTGCAATCCATGTCAAAACAGTCGTTTTTTTTTGTGTAGTAAGGAATAAACCCTTTCATCACCCTATAGGTGTTCCAGAAAACTCCGTAGTTCTCCACCACGTTGCTCCTTGTAGCCGAGGTGTAACGTCGGTGCACAGAACCCAAATTTTAAATTCTTTAAAAGAGTCATTGCCAACTCTGTTTAATTTCGCTACCAAGGCCACTATCGGTCGCATCCCTTTCGGAATGGCCTGCAGTTGCCGCCTGCGCGTGGAATATTGAACCCATAGAGCTCAACGCCCCACGACGCACTATACTTAAGCATGGGAACCACGCGGGAAGAAGTGCGGTGCTTGGCCACCCCCGCCACTTTACCTGAGTGACGCAGGAGAGTCCGATGATGAAGCAGACGGTGCAGGCAACGAGTGCGGTGATGCTCCGGTGCTTGCGTAGCACGGGAAACGTGTCCGAGAGCACGGTCAGTGTCGTCTGCAGCAGGGGAAACTGCCGAGAGAAACGATAATGATGACAGGCCGCTGTACACTGATACAAATACCAGAAACTGTTAGGAAGTCCACAACACCGCGATTTATTGTCACTCTGTTCGATTCTTCAAGTTATGTTTCCGTACAGAGATGGCGTTGTGTAGTTTTGGTGAATCCTGAAGGGTAGAGGATAGCGATCGTTGTCGTGATAGGTGAAGCTCGAATACGATTGCGCACGGGAAGCAACACGTGGGGAAAACGGTGTTCACCCGCTTTAGGCGAAAAGTATAAACGATGAACGTAAGCACCAGTTTGTACCAGCTACCTTTAACTGCAAAGAAACCCGCCGCAGTCATGCTCCTCCCTACCAGCAGCACAAAAAAGGAAAACTGATTTCCTTATCCTGAGTTTGAGATTCCTATACACTTCATGACCGCGTGAAGTATACCCACCCAGTTTTTCTATATGTCTAGCACGGATGGGAAGATGGCGTGGCTGTTCATAACAACCAGGGAACATATAAGCCATCATAACAATCGCACATTGATTAATTCTATACCTTCGCTACCGTAGAAAGCGGGTACGTTCTTCAAAAGTAGAAGCATCAGGTTTCACCGCAGTACAGTTCCCCAGAAGGCTTTCAGATAGCAATGGTATACAGGAAAGCTGCTTGCTTAAGCTGTATATTGGCAGTCGTATAACCAAGAAGGATGCTGCTTCAAGGGTTTGAAAGGCACCGACGGTCACAACCTACCTCGCTGTCAATGCCCAGAAGGTAAAGCATGAAGAAGAAGACGAATGACCAGAGCTGCGGACACCAGAAGGTGGTTAGGGCTTCCGGATAGATGACGAAGGCCAGGCCCTGACCTGCAGCACGTACGGGAAAGAGGGTATATTACTGCCTGCCTACACAGGGAAAAAAACACGTGCTTGTCTTACAAGTTCAAGCTGACAAGCAGTGCATGCAGCACGCTTGGGTTCGTTTAATTTGGTTAAAACTTCTGACTACACCACGTTACCTTGACATTGCACAGATTTTCTGGTAAGTGAAAGCCGAATATATGGAGACCCAAAGTTCTGAGGAACATAGCAGTGCAACCCACTGAACCCACATCATAACGTCACAGTGGAACCCACAATCAAAGTGCATGGACACTGGCAGCGAGAGAGAAAACGCCCAGCCCAGGAAACAAACTCACCGGCCTTGGCGACTTCCTCGATAGGCACCTGAAGCTCGAGGGACATGTGACCCAGCACGGCAAAGATGGCGATGCCACCCAGAAGACTCGTTATCAGATCGGCAACCACCACGATGCTCGCGTCACTGGATTGTGTACGGAACAGAAGGGGAAGAGATCAATTATCCTATCTGCGCCACCCCACATTTTCACGCCCTTGAACATGCTGCGCTGCAGAAGATGGCCCGCGCATTTTCTATTCACAGAAATGCTTACTTTTACCGCAATTCAAACAGTAGTGCGCTGTGGCCGTAACATCAGAACTGAAGCAAAGTGCACCGTTTTGTCCCGCTATACGTGTATATCGTTCGTTATGAGCAGGTTCGCCATAAGGAAGCCTTCCCGTAGGGTGTCTTTCCATTATGGGTGCACTATGCCATCAGGATTGCTTACTTTCATATTTTTGAGGCCTCCTTTTAATGAAGTGCGGGCTATCTGAGGAAGGAAATTTGCAGTCTTGAACACTACTCTTGCATACGTCAAGACACGTTTGCTGTTTTTATTTATTTATTTATTTATTTATATGTTTGTTCGTTTGTTTGTTTGTGTTTGTTCAGTTATTAAGAGAGAGAGAGAGAGTGCTCTTTAATGTGAACTGGTGAGGTCAGCCCTGCTAGGGACAAGGCTTGCTACACCAGATGGGGGGTGACTACGTTGATGAGTGGTGCATATCAGACATCAGGGTTAGAGTAGGAAGAAGACAAACATGAAGCGTTAAAAAAAAAATGAAAAGAAAAATGAAAAAAAAAAAGGACAAGAAAAACAAGAGATTGCTGCCAACAGAGTCCGGACAAAAAAAATACAATTGAAAAGAAAATCGTTAATGGAAACGCTCAAACAAAATGAAAAGTAAACGAAGGTATTACATGAGGGGTGGGCAAACCCACCAGCAGTATGGCAACATATACCAAGAAGACGATTAATAAAGATAAGCATTTTCAATGGCACCCTCGAAGTTGACATTACTGGTAATAGTGGCTATGTTGGCGGGAAGGTTGTTCCATTCATGCGCAGTGAAGATAAAGAATGAACGTTGAAAAGTTGTGGTCAGGGTACGTGGGAGAGACACGGTTAACTGTTAACGTCAGTTCTATTTTTAATTGCATCTTAGTTTTTCTTTTGTGCTCGTTTTCTCGAACTGTTTTTACCGGGAATCGTTTTCCTAAAATAATAAGACCCACCACTGTAAGGGATGAGCACCAAAGCAATCTATCACGTCTGAGTTTGGAACGGTAAGCGTCGTAGCCTTTGTATATTTCACTTGCTTATAAATATCCCTTCTATCCCCTCTCTCAACCATGAGCAGTGTGAAGGCATGCTAGCCAGCCCAGACCCCGTGATCAGCCTCAGCTGGTCAAAAAAAGTGCTTAAGGCAGCGACCACCCAGGGACTTCTAGACTAACAAGTCCTCTAGACTAAGAAGCCCTAAGAAGCCCATGGGTCAAGAGATTAACTAATTTTTGGTTCAATAAAAGTTTGTGAACTTCAAAAGAGACGATGGCGTAGCTAGGCCTCTGAATGAAGTAAAAAGAGCCTAGCGTATCCCCAGATATGAACAAGGCCAAGTTATCCCGCCCCAACCACTATAGCTCTCCCCTTGTCCAAAATTGAGTAACGTGTTCTTTGCTCACAGTTGTATGTGGTGGCGGAAAGGGTTGTAGCTGCCGGACATAATGAGGCCACCCCACGAGATGGCCAGTGAGTAGAAGACCTGCTCCGTCGCCCGCCGCCAGATCTGCGATACGTATGCGGAGAACGCACGTCGATGCACCAATCAGGGTTCCATCCCGAAATACCTACAGACCTAGCCTGTAGCCAATCGTACAACGGCTTATACCTGTATCGAATAATTGAGTAATTGAAATACAGGATTCCTGAAGCGTACATAAGGATGCATGATTTCAAGGGTTGAAAAAACTGCGCGTAAAGGACAAGACAATAAAGAAGGGACAGAAGGTATTTGTCTTGTCCTTTACGCGCAGTTTTTTCACGCCTTGAAATGATGCACCAACTAGTCTAATAACACGCTGTACCGAATGAAGGATGCATGAACATAAGGAGTTACGTATCAGGACTGAAACTTAGAGTAGCGTCAAGTGGCCGGATGTAACAAAATCGACGGCACCAGAGGTGATGTTCAAATAATTTTTATTACAAGAATTAATCGTGCGGAGCCCTAGCCGAAGTTTCAACCCCCCACCCCCAAAAATATGAAGAAAAACACAGTTTCGCCCCTTGCTATGGCTCAGACCAAATTTAAAGTATCATAAACTACACTCGTCCTGTGTGAAATAGCAATGTCTTAAGATGATATGAAGAACTTTGCGGGATGATTTCCCCCACGAAAATCTTATTTTGTTGTACTTTGAAATCTAGCTTTGTGTTTTGACTTTGACGTTGTGCAAGTAAGCCATAACAAGGCCGGCTAAGAGAAGTCAGACAAACGTACAAAGCATACGTTTTGCCTCGTCGCCAAGGTCTGGAGAAATGGTTGTTGTTAGGTGTAACCACCGAAATTCCCAGAGATCATCACTGTGGTATTTGAGAACTGCTGATTTAGCACGAATGAAGTTAAGTGAAACAAAATGAATAGTTGGGAGGGTTGGTGGGTGTTCATGTGTAAATGGTACAGAGCGGTTGAAGGACAGGGAAACGTGCTGGCCTGCACGGGCCAGCATCTTGGCCTGCAGTATGAATGAAAAAAAAACGAAAGCACAAAATGGAAGCTTCTGTCCTCCTCTGCCCTTCGTCCGTTTGCGCCGTACCACTTCAACACCAAGTTAAGCTCATTCAATGGAACCATTGCCAGTGGAGCACTCACGTTGAGGTCCGTGAGCCTGGAGAAATCCGGCACGAGGAAGTAGGCGATGCCCTGGCCGGCGCCGCTGAGGGTGACGCCCTTGACTAGCAGGATGAAGAGCACCACGTAGGGAAATGTTGCCGTGAAGTACACCACCTGTTCACCGAGGACAGAGCACGCAACGGGAGGCCAGCTGCACACATGAGCGGCCCTCACGTCGCGCACTGCGAACGAGCCAGACCAACCAGCTCCCATTCAAGCCCGACCATGGTCTCCGCTTTCCCGCAAAAAGGGGTTGAGGAAGGGGGGGGGGGGGAGCAGACGGGAACACTCGGAGGCATGCCTAATGCTGGGTGCAATCCGTGATGTGCTCAAGAACTGAAACTTGTGCAAGGATGGATGATCCATATAAAGGCTTCCGCATAAGTCACAAGGCTGTCCTTACAATCGGAGAAAATAAAGTATTATACCAATGCCGTTGCTTTAGTCCCGTTTTGCCTACTTCACTTTGTAAACTATATTCAAAGACGATCATTCCAGGGTGGCACGACTTACAACGACAAGAAGGGACGCATGATGTGCAATGATTTTCTTGGAAAATCATGATCGAATATTGCGGTACGTCAAAAACTGTAGTTGTGAGACGCATTATCTTCGGATGCTTGTCTTCTATGAGTTACTGCGTACGTACCTTTCCGGAAGAGGAGACGCCACGGATGAGGCAGAGGAAAACGATGAGCCAGCTGACGAAGAGGCAGAGGCAGAGGTCCCATTTGATGCCGCCCACTTCTTCAATGTTTGATGACAAGTCCAGGACGTATCTCCTGCACAGGTTTTAGTCACGCCGGCAAAGGCTATTGTTTACTGTCTTAATGTCACACAGAAGCAATCGTTCTGTTTTTAAATCATGAAAGTTTTCTTTTGGTGCCTTCTTGGAGATTAAGCTTACGGGGCTCCACCTCGTTTCTTGCTAATACTCCGCACAGAGTTTCTCCAATGGCTTAGACGACCCCATATTGCGTTATTGTCCACTTATATGCTCAGCGATTACAAGGCGTTAATTAAAGCGACACTCACGTACAGAGCCAATTATTCACAGAATTAAAAATTTGGAGCTGCATGGTTCGTGTAGGTTAGCAGGTTTTTTCTGCGCTCACGCATCATGAAGGTTATTAACGAGGCTAAATTACGGTGAAAACTGTCCATAAGGATGTTCATACGCGAAAAATGGGATTTTCTTGCTGCTGCTACCAGTGCTCAAAACCTCGTCGACTGGATTTTATTTTTATTATTGCCATGACTTTGGCGAAACATTTATACTCACTCCCAAAACTGCTCGGCTGCCGTCTGCGTCGCGTTGGAGCAACTCGCCATTAGACTCTGGAATGCTTCTGTTGGCACGGAGAAGTTCATGCCGTGCGCCGCTGATGTGAGCCAGACCACGTCGCCTGACGGAAGAAGTCCCCCACTGCTGGTTCCGTTGGACCCGCCGTAAGTGTTCCATAAAATTTCAGGGACATCTCTGCATTTCGTCTGCGCGTTGAAAAAGAGAAGCAGAGTTACACGCAGTTCCCGAGGTATAGCATCATTTGCTTTGCGGAGTACTGTAAGGCATCTGGCTTTAACTTTGGTACGCAGTAGGTATGTACACAAAGCATGCCCCATAAAAAAGGGAGTGCAAAAGGAGTAGGTGTTCCCATGACTCTCTTTGACACTTCAGGACTCACTCTAAAAAAGGGAATCGAAGGGAGTAGCTTCTTCCATGACTCTATTTGGCACTCCAGGACTCTCTTTAAAGGTAATCACAGAAGATAGCCAATGATTATTTTGACTCTTTCACTCCGCCACTTGAAGGAAGTCTCATGCCTCCGCCATTTGAAGCACTTTTATCGTCTAATTCATTGCCCAGGTGCCCAGCAGACCCCTTTCCCCCCTTCCTTCCCCTTCCCTCTGGGAGCACGCGCTGCGCGACCCGGAGGCATCGAGTCAAGACTTGGTGACCACCCGGGCCCTGGTGGTCGCGGCGGCCCTCTGGACCACCCCCACCCCCCTCACTTGATCCCTGAGTATCAATAAAGTTGTTTCTCTCCCTAAAAGCCACTCACGTGGTTGCTGTAGCGGACGTAGCAGGTGTCGGGGTCGGCACCCCACCACTCGTAACACTCGGCCCAAGGCAGCACCGAGCGGAAGGACTGGGCCAGGTAGAAGAGCGTGTAGCACAGGATCACGTTGTAGTACACGGCCACCAGCAGAGACATCACCACCATGGCCACGCCGATGCCTGCAGTGGGTTGGGTAGGAGGGAAGGAGACGCGCATTTGGTGCACACGTAGCAGCGCGCACAGGTGTCACAGACAGCTTACCACTGGATGCGAACAGCACGCATACGGTAATATTGAATTAATTGAAGATTAGCGCCAGGGGAAGAGTAAGCTTAAGGTAGGAATACGAATTAAACGGGATGTAAATCTTTCCCGCACTAACACTGAAGCGAGGGAGCAAAGGGGTGAAAAGACAAAGTGACGGGGACTGTAAAACTGAGCCCTGGTCGAAGACGGCTTTTTTTCTCTACAGAACAAGCCATAGCCCCGAACACGGGTGTGCGTTCAAGAAAGTTGTGAACATTCAGGCCGCATTTTTCGGAATACTCACCTTGTGCCACCGGTAGGCACTTCCAGACGGCGATGGGACCGAGGCTAGAGAACTGTCCCAGGGCCAGTTCCATGGTGAACAAGGGTATGGCCACGAGTACCATGACGATCACGTAGGCGGCGAAAAAGGCGCCTGTGAACAGAGAAGAGGTATACGAAAGAAACGTTGGCAAAAGGGTGCACTGCCGGAATGAGATGAAATGCGCAAAACAAGGACGGGACGAACAGTAGGAAGACAACACAGCCACACACTACGTGGCCACATGCATCACACACCCCACCACACTGCACTGTGTGGTGTCTTCCTACTGTTCGTCCCGTCCTTGTTTTGTGCATTTCATCACATCACGTAAAAAGCCAATTAGCTCCTGTGATAGCTTTGATGCACTGCTGGAGTTCGAGTTAAACTTAGGAACTGCAAACAGCGCGGTGTACCGTTGGCGAAGATTTACTGCGGCCTGCACTAGTCGTTACTAGCATACTTCGCCGGCTCCATTATGTATATAGTACCCCAATCAGTTAACTAAAAAATCGACCAGTTAATGAGTTATTTAATTAATTTTAGCTTATAATAATTCCTACTGAACACGTGCAGGTTCGCATGATTTCTTGTCATAGCAGTAGAAGATATTTTTCTCCGAATGTCAGCCTTTCTGCTATGCGCTAGTGAGAATAAAATGCGCATAAAAACGCCTACACTCACGCTCTTTTTCTGCCCGTATCAACCATTCGCGGTTTGGTACACGGGAAGCGTCCGCCAGTGTGATGCTCTTCGATACTGGCAGCAGGGAAGTAGGCATGTCGTTGCCGTTCCACTGCCGCAAAGCCCTAAACCCGAATTTGCGTTTTAAAAAATGGGTGCCCGAATGTACATGGTATGCAGTACGGAGCAAGCTGCGGCACATACCTCCTCCATTCTGGTAAACCAGGATGGGGAACCGCCAGACGTCGCCGATGCCGACGGCGAAGCCGATGCAGTAGAGCAGCGACTCGATGCGGCTGCCGAACTTGCCGCGCTGATCATCGCTGCTGGCGCTGGAGGAGCCCTTGCGCTGCGCCGCCTCATCCGCTGCCGTCGGCCATGCGAGTAAAGAGGAAAAAAAACAATGTTAAATTACAGGTATTCTCTGCTCGGAAAGGGTACAGATGAAGTACGCACATTAAGTGCCAATGATGTGGGTATATTTTGTGATGCAATGCTATTGCTAATTTTCTGAAAAAATCAATACATTTTTACGCGCACATGCGTTCCTTAACGTCAAAAAGTCTTGGAGCACCCCGTATGCAGTCACGCGACTACCTCGCAGTTGTCACCATTTCAATGCGTTGGAACCATGGCGACGGCGAAACGTTCCGTGCCGTCTGGCAGACAGACGGGCGCGGAAAAGTAAGCCCAACGCATCCAGTTTGGCAACCGGTTGTACATTCGTAGACTGTCATACAAACGAAAGCAAAGCTGGGAACGCTGTCGAGTTCGGCACTTGAGCATAGCCCACCTCAACATCGTTCAAGCATAGCATTGCATGCGTCTCAGAATGCGGAACTGAAAGAAGCATCATAAGCAAATCAAGGTATGTTGACCATCAACACAACCCGAAAAATGGATTCGCGCTTAGGCTTCTAAATCTTCACCAAATCATCCCTACGTTTTTCTCAGAACTGAGTCCGGCGGCGTTTGCGGCGGGGTGCGGTCGACAGGCACGAGCCGAGAAAAAGCGTGTCAATATAGCAAGCTACTGACAGCTGTCGCAAAAAACAATTCGTGATGAACCCCAACATATTCTACTTAAAATTCCCTGATGTGGCCCACAGGCTCATCCATGGCCGCCGTATTCCAGTAAAGGCCAGTTGACATAGATTATTTAATATATGTGCTTTTCTTTGTCCACAAAAGTGCATTGTGTAATCCATTATATGTATTTGTACCTGCCCCGTTTGTCACTGCTGGTACCGTTTGCTGAGTTATGCGGTATGTCCAACCCAAGGAGGTTGGACATACCATTGGCCCCGACACTATAGCGCCAGGCTGTGGGACCAAAAATGTTTTTTCGAAGTTTTTGTATCACATGTTGAAAGTGACAATAAAAAAATTTATTTTCTCCCTTTTCCGTCTACCAGTCACGGGCTCTAATACAGTTCCTTCTTTCACTCCCCCCTCCTTCTCCCCGTCTCTCTCGCTCTCGCTGTTGCACTGTAAAACATAATTTTCCTCCTCAGCTTCCCTTCCTGGTCCCAATAGGGAAAGGAGGCGAACTGGAAATGGAGAGTGTCATCTCCTGCCCTTTGCTACACCGCAGCCGTAGATCCACCAGCGACACTCTTCCGGAAATGGAGACACAATTTAGTTTAACGACAAGGTTGTTACCGCTAATGACAGTCTTGGCAACTGCGTGGATTCCGCCACTAATCTTCTCACGGGCCCGATAATTGGCGGGTGTTTTCCTGCCCCGAGGCGTCGTAGGCCCCTCGCGTTACGAACCGTGGGCGACCTTTGCGCTGTTTTCTTCGGCCCCTGAAGGAGGGCGGAGATAATAAGGAAGCTGTCGAAGCACCCCAACCATCCGCGATAATATGCACGACAGCGGGGCGACGGTACAAGGCCGTCATCGCGTACTCGTCAAACGTAAACAAACTTGAGCAGGAGTGACACATTCCGTCGGGGGAATCCGGAGACGATGAAAGCAATTACGTAAGCCAACCGCCAAACGTAGGTTTGACCGCCAACTCAGTCAGAATGCTTCGAACAGGTTTGTAAGGGTGACTGCACAGATTCGGCTCACTGTGCGCACATTCTGAGGGACGGCAGGATTCGTGATGGGGAGCTTCGTCATGCACACTGATAGACGAAGGCGGCAACTGCGTCGCGAGAACTCCTACGCACGTGCTATTATAAGGCCAAGGACGTCATTCGGGTACACACGCGAACAGCGAGGACCATCTGCGCGCACACACGTCCGGCTTCAACAGAGAGCTACTTTTCTGACTAATTGCTCCAAAGCTTCACCTTGAGCTGTTCATTCATTCATCCGTTAATTGATTGATTCATTCATTTTTTTTTGTTCATTCATTCATTCATTTATTACTCTCAGGGCCCAAGGGAATCACAGAAGGGAGGAGGTGGTTACAAAAATTATTTCAAAGTACAGTAAGCGATAACACAATCATCAACCGCTCTTTACTCAAAGAGGCTATAGACACTGATCATCTAAAAAGCCACAACGTCCAAGATTCCGGCAACTGCACGTGGGAGATAATTGCAGTTAACAGTAAACCTAAAAAGCTTCGTTTGCAAGGTAAGTATTAAGTTATTATTAATGAAGCTCACTGTCAAATTTAGGAAACGGTTACACTATGTTCCGCCAGAGAAATAAGCGACTAGGCGTAACTTTATCAATAGTAGCATTGGACGAATAATTAAAAAAAAAAGTTCCTGACACCTCTACGAAACACTCTCGCTCAGTTAGAATATTAGAATTCGAGGTAAAGGCCAGTGCTATGCAAACTATTGACTGGGAAAGATGGTTCTACAAGGTTCCTAACAGGAGCACCCACACCCGAAAATACAGCATGTGCACTATGTGCATTGTGCAGACATTGAGTTGAACGAGAAAAATTGGCTACATGTAACACAAGTAATACAAGATGAAAAATATATGTATTCCGAAAAAATAAACAGGTGAAAGAAATACAAGGCAAGAGATGCTACATTACTGGTGTTCCCGAAACGAGACGCAAAACTTTTGAAGAACAAGCATTAGTGTCAATGTCAAAGATTTCTAAAGAGCTATTTAACGTTGTCAGTAATCTGTATTTGAACTATCAGCGCCAGTAATCTGTATTTGAACTATCAGCGCCAGTAATCAACGCATCTACTGACTACCAATCATCGCGATGACGAGTTGAGAGAGGAACTTTGCTATTTTTTAACGCTTAAACATTTCTTTGGGCACTCAAAACAAAAAAAAATATATATATACTCCTGTTTGTCTGGGACGATTGTTGGGTCACACTTTCTCCGGAATCACCGCATAACAAAATGCTAACAACAAAGGCCCTACGGCCTTAATGTTTTCTCATACTGCAATGCGTGTGCGGTAGTGAAGCTAGTTTTAGGGGGCAGAATACAGGGGTGCCTGTGGGTGCGTTTAATTGTATGCCATGTGGGCTTCATACTTCGATATCAGGCTGCTAATATTTACACTGGTAAAAAGTCTCCCCAGTCAAGCAATTGTGCATATCAGTGAAGCCAACATTAAAGGGACTCTATATAAATACAGGACGTATTGAGGGTAAAGAATAGTGTACAGGATTACATATGCATAAACGTGACGGCTTGCTCAACAGTTCGGATGAAAACTTAGGTAATCTCAACCAGCCATGGAACAAAAAGCGATAGGAGTAACGCTCACGGCCAGGAAAAGAGCGTCTTGGATCAGGGAACAAACTCGGGTAGATGATATCATAGCTCTGATTGATTGATTGATTGATTGATTGATTGATTGATTGATTGATTGATTGATTGATTGATTGATTGATTGATTGATTGATTGATTGATTGATTGAAGAGGTTTAGCGCGCCGACGCTTCACAGGCGATGAGGCACGCCGCAGTGGAGGGCTACAGATAAATTTTGACCCCCAGGGGATCGAACACACGGGCGTTTTCGCTTGTCGCCTCCATTAGAAATGCGGCCGCCGCGGCCGGCAATCGAACTCGCATCCTTGTGCTCAGCAATAGCTTTGAGCTGGGAATGTTATACGAAAAATAGGTGGTGGTGGTTGTGGTTTGCGACGGGAAAAGGAAAGGAAATTCACTGGGGATATTTTGAGCTCGGCAGGGAGCTCACCTGCATACAACCCAGTGCAGGGGAAGGGAAGTAGAGGGGGAGTGATAGGATAAAGTAGAAAGAGGGAGAGAGAGAGAGAAAGGTATAAAAAGAACTCTCAGTCCTAGAACGCTGTCAGTCCGGGCACACCAGTTACAGCCGCATCAGTCCGGGCACTCCGGGCTACAGCCGCATGACACAAACAGACCTCCATGGTAACAGAGTGGATACCGATAAACGGGACCAGACGAATGGGAAGACCACTAACTCGATAGAGGGACGAAATTGAGAAATTTGGAGGCAATGAATGGACTCGGGCAGCGCTGGACTGAAGTGGTAGGAAGTATATCGGAGGAGAGACCTTCTTGTTGCTCTGGACCTAAATATGATGATGATGATGGTGATTATAATGATTTTGACGGTGAGGATTTAATGAGAGACCCCCCGGGCCTTTATACTTTGATATCAGACTGCCCACAGTGCCCCACAAATGCCTTTCTCGCATTGCACTTGCGTGCAGTAGTGAAGCGTCTACTTCAAAGGGGCTCGCTCGACAGCAGGGAGCCCGAACATTCCAACTTGGAAGTTTCTGTATTTCTTTAAAGAAGCAGCTAAACAAATAATGGCGCCACAGTTATTCATCGTATGCACCTTGTAATTATTGGGAGGTGTGTATAAATCAACAAGTTTCCTCAAAGGAAAATATGAAGGTGTTGATCAGGGGAGCAGTTGCCGGCATATATCACACAGATACAGCGTTTTGCTAACTACGCCTGCACTGGTGTATCAGTTATTTCATTTTTGTTTCATTTCGCGAGCAATTTGCCGTCATGTGCTGCACGTATACCCCAGAACAACATTTTATTCCGTTCCAAACACTGCGTCGGCCCCCAGCGTCATCGCAGCATTGTGCGACGCGCCGACAGGCTTTCGTAATCGCCGTCTCACTGCTGAAACGAGGTCAAGTTCAACAGCCGCACGCTTGACTGGCGAGAATTCATAGCGATCGCGAAGGAGGTCCCCTTCGGTGGTGCGACAATTCGTGCACGGTATCAGTCTCAAGGTCGCGAGATCGACTGCACGGTAAGAGCCGGCCGTCGAGAGGACGTAAAAATAACTGCCGCCCAGCATGTTGTGCCAAGCATGTGGCTAAAGCAGCCGATGCCACTCGAAAAAAAGAATAGGGGGAAGGGCGGCAGTAAAATTATACACGCGTCTTAAAGCAGTGGAGGCGTTGAGCAGCGTTGGCAGTCCAAATTAGCGTAGCGCATAGCGTTAGGTTGTAGTAATTTCTAAGCAATATCACGGGTGTGAGTGAGTGAGTGACAGTGACTGAGTGAGTGAGTGAGTGGGTGGGTGGATGAGTGAGTGGATGAGGTAGTGGATGAGTGAGTGAGTGAGTGAGTCAGCGAGTGCTTCTCCTTAACTAACATCGCGCGCCACTCTCACAACACCTAGCTTGCCTCGTAAGAAATATGATCTATTTTATTTATTTATTATTAATTTTCAAATAGTGTTAGCCAATATGGTCGTTAACTGTAGTCAATATCTATAATCTCTAAGTTTGTTTCAACCCGTAAGCGTTCAGCCCCTTAGCACTATAACTTTGATGAAATGCCTGAACAATTTAAGAGCCACGTGGTAATCGGGGACATCTTCCCCCACCCCACCGGGACCAACGCCCCGGCATCAGTTAAGCGCTAAGGGACCCCTGATAGCGTGCACGGCGGCTTGCTCGTACCAGGAAGAAGAAACTGGAGACGGAAGATCATCTGACTGCCCCGACCGCCCGACAAAAGAGGCGAGACGGCTGGCAAAATAAAGCGCGAGCGCCGCGCAGAAAGGAAAGCAGCAGGCAGCGGTTTATATAAGACGGCGGCGGCATCGGCCGTGCCTCGACGCCCGCGCCCGGATAAGGCACCCCTGTTCCGGCAGCCGGTCAAGGCTGAGCGCGCCTGGGCGGAGCGAGCGGCGAAACGCGCTGCGTTGTCGGCGTCTGTCGCCGGCACTGCTTTAGCGCGCAGGCCGGTTCCAACCGGTTCCAGGAGCGTCGCAGTGCGAATCTCCCACGCACTGTATACACGCGCCTCGATCCCACGTTCGCTCATGTAACAACGCCACAGCCACCGCGCTTCTGCGAGTTCAGGTGTCCTGGCTGTTTTCTCACCGAGATGAAAGGCCGGTTATGAGAGCGGGAACGCCCGGATTGCGTCAGCTGATGGACCTCAGCACGCTGATTAATTGATTAGGATATGGAACACGTGTCAGCGGTCTAGTGCGCCCAGACAGGTTGCACACGCACAGACAGGGCATGCCGTTTCCGGACACGCGAACACGAGAATGTTGGTTGCGTATACGCAGGAACAAGAGCGTGTCGATAGAGTATTTCCGGACACGCGAACACGAGTGTTGGTTGCGTTCGTAGGAACACGAGCGTGCCGGTAGAGTAGGCTTCGCGTTAAAGCTAGTTTTGACTGTGACCTTGGATTCGTATAGAGAAGCATGTCCTGTACCAAATAAGCTGCGCGAAGAATTCTGGAGAAAGGGCTGTTAGTGCAGCTTTCAAACTGACATCGCGCGTATTGGCAGAACCAACACGAGAGGAGGTGGCACAAAAAGCAGGTACCGTGATGCAAGTAGAACAAAGACTAACGCGCACGTTAAAGATCCCCAGGTGGTCAAAATTAATCCGGAGCCCTCCACTACGGCGCGCCTCATCGCCTGCGTTGCGTCGGCGCGTTAAACCCTACAATCAATCAATCAACAAAGACTAACACATGCTTGCTTAAAGCTGCAAGGAATTGTATCGTTGAGCCAAGGCGAGAATATTGAAAGTACAGGCCTTGCAGTCGCGTTACAAGGACACCCAATGCTGCCCGAGGGAAGCTATACAACGTTTTTTTGTTTACCAGGCGCAAACTTTCAATCTTCCCCGGACTAATGAATCCACCTTGGCTTCCAATATATGTCACGGATGTATAGGACACCATTTCCCGTCAAACCAACAGTGCCGGGCTCGAATTTCATGGGCGAATGGATCGCTCCTAAAGTACTGAAAATAGTTTTTTTTTTTTCTCCCGCGTGTGCGAGAGCTCCTGCAGCTTTCCCAGCCTGGCATCCATTTTCTTATTACCGCTGCGTCCAACGCCTCGAGGCAAGCACGTGTGTGTGTCGTATCTCCGGCGGGCAATTTCGCCTTCATCGACCGGAGAGAGTTGGGAAATTGAGAAGAATGGTCTCCGACACGTGTCTTGCAGTGAAGCCTCTCCGGGCGCGGTGAATTATGTGAGCAAGGACAAATAGACAACTGCGAAAATTTAAAAATATAAACTAGTGCCAGTCTGGTGCTACGGAGCGCATACCTGGGAAGCGGCGAAAGTGCTCCTTTCACTAAGACCGGATACGCAAATAACTGAGAATCACTTTCGCAATAAAATGCTCGTGTCCTGGAATTCGCTGGACGTTCATTGCTCGATAGCGGGTGTACGTGTTCTGTTATATGAACACTTTAGCTTCTGGCCCCAAGGACTAGCTGACGTTAGAGAGCTTATAGCGAGATATATGGGTAGCGTTTCGTGCGAGCACACGCTCCGCAACGTGTTACTAAAATTAGTGCTGGTGAACTGTCGGTGTTCACTGTGCACGAATTATTCCCTTGAAGTCAGAATAGAAACAAGCAAAAAACCGAATACAGCCATAAGTCTGGTGGCGAATTGTTGTCGACGCGCTTTCTACGCACAGAATCCCGCGTCCTTGTGGTAGAATTACAGTATTTACAAAAGAAGTCGGTATTGAAACTAAATGTTGTGGTGAAGAATATTTCATTTGTCTATTACGAACAGAATTGTCATCTCTTAGTTGCATTCAAATTTCGAAACGACGTAGCAAAACCACCGCTTATGGTAATTTCTCCAAGGGAAAGTGATTGCAACGTACCAATACATAGCGGGCGTGCAGAGGCCGCAATAAAAAGACCATCTAGATTCTCATCACGTATTCCGTTTTAAAAAAAACTGCGGATGCATTAAATTTTACACACGAAACTTTACTAACGCAGCTTAGAGAGCCATAGACAACTTCTTTCCGTGTAATGTCCAAAACACTCTTAACGTTCATTCACTTTTATTTTATAACCGCAGCTCTTGTGGTTTACGTCAATTGGTGTTATTTACACACCATAATTAGTGAGTTCAAATTCGAAGGCGGTTTATGAACTGCTTGGAACAAACACTGCATCGAGCTAATCACGCGCGCTCCCGCGTCCTCAAACAGACCGGGCATCGAACGACGTAGCGATATGTGCATACTGCAGGCGTTGGAACGTCCAAACCACAATGAGTGGGGAAAAAAATAGTCACGCCCCCATTTGACCCCATCGGCTTCAATCAAGACGGTTTCGTAAACACTCCACCCCATTGTGGACCAAGCAGATTAAAGAGTGTTGAAGAAATGCGTGCCTCTTTTATCGCGACTCCCACTTGACCTGGGGTTGCATCAAGGCAGTTCATATATTACATGACGCCAGCTTTGAATCGCGAGTTTTGTTTGCTTCACAGTACGATTCTTCCCTGCGCAATATAGCTTGAATAAAAAATGACGAGGGTAGTAATACGGAATGCCAGGGGCGTCCAGCAACTCATAGGTGATGGTAATGCATTTACCCGTGACTGTCCTCGCATGGGACAATTCTTGTCCCTACATTAACTCCTTGGAGGTGAAGACTGAGGCGCTGCATGTATATATGCAGAAAGGATGAAGATTCCGATGCAGATGCGACACAGATGGAGGTATGAATGAAAACGTGAACCGACGCACCAAATGAAGCGAGGTCCTGGTTAAGAGGCCTGCCGGGCGTTTTGTCGAGATAAATAAATTTCAAGTTGCTTTTGCTGTAAAACACGGTAACATTCCCTCCAGGCACCGACATCTGGACAAAAGTTATGCCCGGAACGCTTGGCGCATAGTTCGTTTTGGGAGACCTGTTGTACGACGGCTAGCGCAGCCATTCCACGACTCCTCCAACAGAGCTTATTCTTTTCATACAGAGCACATGATGCTGCCGCATATTGGCACGTGGACTGGAGTAGCGCGACTGACTTGTTTTGCTTGTACAAATCTCTCCCTTTCTTCATTGCTCTCTCTCTCTCTCTCTCTCTCTCTCTCTCTCTCTCTCTCTCTCTCTCTCTCTCTCTCTCTCTCTCTCTCTCTCTCTCTCTCTCTCTCTCTCTCTCTCTCTCTCTCTGTCTCTCTCTCTCTCTCTCTCTCTCTCTCTCTCTCTCTCTCTCTCTCTCTCTCTCTCTCTCTCTCTCTCTCTCTCTCTCTCTCTCTCTCTCTCTCTCTCTCTCTCTTATGCCATCTACTGTTTGCGCAGATCCGGCACGTTTCAGCGCACTGCAGCAGCACCCTACGAACGGCGCGAACCTGTGTGCTGTCAAAGTGGCGAATTCCGCCGCTATCGGAGAAGTCGTAGCCGGTGTCTTTTCTGCAGGCCTGGTCGAAAGAGCAATCGTCACAGACAGCTAACATAGACTCAGCATCGTCTCAGCCGCCTTGCATAGGTCTGCGCGTCGCTATAACACCGCTGCCGATAAGCACCGCTGACGCCCTCGTTCATACGCGCACATATACCATACCTTTCTTTTTAGTTTATGGAAAGTTCTTTCGAAGGTTATTTCCAGGCTCACTTGAAACTGCCCGCAAGGCTCCCTTAAAGGCATCCTGCACCCCCCCTCCCCCTTCCTTTAAAATGAAAAGAACTTCTCAAACTCGGCTTCTCTATCCCCAACGTGCACTCCTTTGAAAAGAACCTGGAGCCTCTTCCACTTTCCTTCTATCTCGCCAGTCCTGAGCCCGAGGTGACCTGTAGTTGCCTTGACGAAGACAAGTCTCTTGTATAGAAACATTGGCACCGGGCTGAGGCTGACCCTTTGCAGAGGGTTTGGTTATATTCAACCCTCGTCACAACGGAGCCATCGGGACAGGAAATGAGCTTGGCGGATGTCCCGTCCTCCTCAGGTAACGACACCTCCGCGCAGCTTCCTCAGAGCTGGGAAGAACAGCGTATACTTAATTGAACTCAGATGTTGTATTGGCTCCTTGCACTCGCGTTTCGGTTGGTGGTCATAGATTTATTCCCACATAGCATAGAAGCTTGGCATTGCGGAAAAAAGTCGACAAGACGCAGTAGAGCACGCCATAGATTCGTTAACTTCATTTCTGCCTCACTCCACTGCCCTTAATAGCAACCGCTTGCTTCCTTCTTGTGGGCTCGTCCGGAAGGAAGTTTTTACGTTGCATTTGGTAAATTTATGTTTCACCACACTTAAAGGTTGCACCGTCGTAAATTGCAAGCTTCCCGACATTGTACAATGCCTCTACAACTGGCCGGTAAAAAGGCAAGGACTTGGGTAAGGCACATTTCTCGTCCACGTGATTTCACAGACTCGTGGTATACTCGCCCTGGCGGCATTGCTCGTAACGGAGTTGAAACACGAACTTCCGCGCACAATGCATTAAAGAAAAACACCGTGTTCGCCTGCAATTAACCATCACAGACTTCCAGTCGGGCGCAGCTCATAGCAAGTGTGTTGCATCGCCGGGTTCATACTTAGAGCAAAACAGGAAGAAAAAGCGGCACGGTTAAAATGCACTCTGATCACGTCCAGTGAGAACGTCTGCGAATTCTCGGCATAATGCTCGAATAGGCTCACCCACCGGAACGTTGTACCTGTTGAGCTGCTTCTCCCTTGACGGCGTTGCCGAAGATAGTACTAACGGTAGCCGTGCTCATGGTACCCGGGAACGCGGAACGGAGTGAGGATCACAACGTCAGAAGGAGACCTTCACGGCTTTGCGCGAGACCCTGTACAACTAACGCTGCACGTTTGAGGCACAGCAGCAAGAGGCGCTCCACGTGGCAAACCGTCTGAAAGCGCGCATTCCTTTTGGAGATTCATTGCACAGAGCTTACTCGGTGTATGCATTATTCCGACGTGCATAGAGGACACGTTGGCTACAATTGCAGGAACAAGCGGGGCCATTCGCCAGTTGCTGTGGGAACTTGGTAACTCATTTTTATCTTTGCTGCAGATCAGGAAGTCCGCGTCAACAATGTTATAGATAGCCCCGGCCTTACATGTGGCAAGAATGTATGAACACCACATGCCACTTGTTCATTTATGCAAGCGAGCAGAGGTAAGTGTAAAAGAGGGGGGGGGGGGGGCACGTGAATACCCGGAAGACAAAAGCGACGCGAAGAGTCGCATTTTCCAGTGCACAAGGGGGTGGGTTGCTAGCTAGGCGGTTGAACATGTTTAAACAGCGCAGTAAGTACAAAACAAAACGAGGTCACAGGACGAAGCGTTCAGGAATTCGTACAGTCCGTCGTACCTAGTGCGAAAGCATTAAATGGCCTATTATGCAAGAAAGCCGACATCCAGCGTCCGTAGCAGTGAACGGGAGGGTTGCACTCAACGACATCCGCTAGCAGCGCTACAGGCGCCAGTAGCAGCCGCCATTTGTACGGTCGTCCTCTCGGAGCGCGGGCGGTCTCGCTGGCCGTACCGGCCGTTTGGCGGCCGGAGCTTCTGCAGTTACAAAGCAGTCATCATCATCATCATCATCATCATCAGCAGCAGCAGCAGCAGCAGCAGCAGCAGCCTATCTACGCCAACTGCAGGGCAAATGCATCTCCCATATATATCCAATTATCCCGGTCCTGTGCAAACTGGGACCAATTTATCCCCGAAAATTTCGTGATCTCATCTGCCCCCCTAACTTTTTTCCGCCCCCTGCCACGCTTGTCTTCTCTGGGGATCCACTCTTAACTTAATGACCAACGGTTATCTTGCCTTCGCATTACATGCCCCGCCCACAACCATTTCATCTTGTTACTTTCTACTAATATGTCCTTAACACGCGTCTGTTCCCTGACCCACTCCGCTCTCTTCTTGTCCCCTAATGTTCCACCTATCAACTTCCGTTCCACTGCTCGCTGAGCCGTCCTCAATTTAAGCTGAACCATTTTAGTGAGCCTCCAAGTTTCTGCACCGTCGGTGAGTACCGGTAAGATTCACCTGTCATACACTTTCTTCTTCAGGGACAATGGTAGGCTGCCATTCATTATCTGAGAATGCCTGCCAAATGTACTCCACCCCATTCTTATCCATCCAATTATCTCTGCTTCGTGGTTGGGATCTGGTGTCACTATTTGGCCTAAGTAGATATATTCGCTTACCACTTCCACTGCCTCCCCACCTATCTTAAACCGCTGTGCACTCCCGAGGTTACTGAGCATTACTTTAGTTTTCTGCATATTATATATCAGGCCCACTATTCTACTGTGCTTGTCCAGTGCGGTAATCATGCTTTGCAATTCGTCCCCCGAGTTACTTAGCAAGACAACGCCATCAGCAAATATGAGGTTGCTGAGGTATCCTCCAGAAACCCTTACGCCCACCTGTTCCCAGTCCAATGTTCTGAATACCTCTTGTAAACATGCTGTGATTAACATTGGAGAGGTTGTGTCTCTTTGTCCGACGCCCTTCCTTATAGGTATTTTACTGCTCTATTTATGGAGTACGATGGTAGCTCTGGACCCATTGTAGATATCATCTAGTATTCCTACGTAATGCTCGTCTACGCCCTGATTACGCAATGCCTGAATGACTGCTAATGTTTCGACCGAGTAAAATGCTTTCTCATAACCTATGAAGGCTTATATAGGGGTTGAGTATACTCTGCTCATTTCTCTATCACCTGATGGATCGTGTGAATATGGTGCACTGTTGAATAACCTTTACGAAACCCTGCTTGTTCGTTAGGTTGACTGAAATCTAAGGTGGCAGAAATTCTGCTAGCGATTACATTGGCAAGCACCTTGTAGACGACTGACAGTAAGCTGATCGGCCTGATTTTTTCAAGTCCTTCATGTCACCTTTCTTATGGATTAAGGTGGTGTTCACGTTCTTTCAAGATTCCGGTACACTAGCGGTCATTATAAATTGCGTTAGACAGCTAGATACTGCATTAGACTGCATTGTGTCAGACATAATGCGGCTCGGTGCCTATACGCCCGTGACCTGAGTGGAACAGAGAAGGGTCAGTATACTTATAGAAAATATCAGTATACGCGGCGACCCTGACGACTATACGGCGCCGAAGATGCGGTGTGCGACGTGGACTTGTTGCCGTGGATCGAGTTTGCCGACATCAGCGACTACCTCGTCCACGCTATTATCTTTGTTACGCGGGAAGGCATGAAATCATGCATGCAGAAGTATGGAATCGCATTGCGCGACAAGTGGAGGGGTTCAAAAGGCGTGTCAAGGGGAAAGTAGGAGGCCGTCGCGTCGTTGCAAGCAAGGTCAGTTGTCCACGCTATCTTCGTGAAGCCTTCGTATGAAAAATGTCCACCGTGCGGGTGTTTTCCCCGAGTGCTGCGAGGCGTAAGAGGTGACAATAGCTTTAGCGTAACGCCTAGCTCAACCGCAACAAAGCGCAGCAGCAAATGTTTTGCTGCTGCGACTAACGACCTCGCCCGTAGCTGAATGCATAAAAAGGAAAAAAAGTTGCTATATGTGATTTATGGACAACCGTTTGCGGTAGCTAGTGATCGAAGTAACGTGAATCTGAAAGGCACGCATCTCTGCCGTCGCCGCGAAGTGAACATGTAACACAGCAGCGCGTAATGCAAGCGCCAAATGAAAGCGAATACTTATGCTGAGTTTAACTCATCAGGCAACGCGTGCTATACTTAATGCAACGCATGAAAGGTCACTGCGCAACTGTTTGGCCATTGGCTACACGCTTTTATAATCTCTAAGTTCTAAAACTACTTTCAGGGCGCTGTGCCTTTCCTCTCTCCCTATGTCCCTCCTTTACTTATTTTTTTGTTTTGTTTTCAGGTACCACTTCAGCAGTGTGCACAACGGGGCCAGTTATTGACTGCCTTCGGCCGGCAACCAAACCTGCAACAACTTCTAGCGCACCTCTATTTCAACTTGTCCAATTGACGCGGAACTGGTATATAAGGTATACAAAAATACAAGGTACTTTTCTCTAGCCTTACGTTACTAGAAGACTTAAACTAACATTAGCATGCGTTTACTGTAGCCAATGTCACATTGCTTTGCTCCGATTTCCTGCCAAGTGCACACAGTAGTTCTGCGCATCGAACTGTTTCTCATATTTGAAAAACTGCGTTTTCTGCAGCCTTGCACCCCCCACCTCTGTTTTTTTTACACTTTTTTCGATTAACGTCACAATCCATCCCGGCTTGTTTAAGGCGTCTTGTGAACGTGTGTCCTTTCTTTGTTGTTGTCTGCACCCCCCTACAGTGATGCGGCAAGGCGCTGTGAGTGTCAAATAGATAATAAATAAGC
Organism: Haemaphysalis longicornis; assembly: GCF_048455015.1. NCBI lineage: Eukaryota > Metazoa > Arthropoda > Arachnida > Ixodida > Ixodidae > Haemaphysalis > Haemaphysalis longicornis. Next base: position 140,308,865 of record NW_027526204.1, read on the forward strand.
ATAGTGTTTATATCCCCCCCCCCCCCCCCCGTGTCCCCTACTCCATCAGAGCACATGCAACGCCGGTTCCACGGGATTTGCTCGTCAGCGAGCAGGAGAGCACAGCACTGTCAAAAAAGTTTGTTCCCTCTTCCATGGGAACCGGTAAAACACTAAAATGAACTGTGCTTTCACCGGAGCAGTTGAATGTTTATTGTGCATCGACATGAACTTGCACGTCGTTATTAAAATTTCGTCGGAATGGCACCGTTAGATGCGTCAACGTTAGACACTTGATTGCACGCGTAGGAGCATTGCGTAAATCCGACTGAAACCACAGGCGCTCGCAAACCGTCCGTGCAAACGAAACCAAACGGGTTGTCAGCGAATTGTTTGGTGAAAACACAGTCCGCTGCAGCGAAAGGAGCAGCGGACCGAGTCACGAGCGCGACATCCGCAAGTAGGCTTCTCCGCAGCTTACGCTGCGCGTCCCCCGTACACGTAGGAGCTGGCATCGAGGCGCCAACTGTCGGCGCTCATTAGCGTCATATGCACTACTTGCTTTGCCTCTCCTAGATGGCAGCACCATCTGAAAGGAAGGCGCGTTTGTCGTACTGCTCACGTGTCTGTTCATAGCGCAGTCGGGAGCGATTTTCGTACCTCCTGTTGCGGCGAAAGAGTTCGTGGCTCGAATCGCGGTGCCGCCGGCGTCAATCGAAGTTTTTCTGGCGATGTCATTTCCGTGGCGGATATGACGTCAGTTAGATCTTAGTGGACCCCGGCATAAAACACTTCCATGTTAAAATCAACGTCATCAGCGTGTGATGAACGAGGTCAGTACACTCAACTTACGCATGCGCGCTGGGGGACACTCGTCGACCACGCATGCACGGTCTTCATGACCGGCGGGTGGTCAATGAGGCGTCATAGCTTGAATGCCGTGGCGCCCGTATCAAGGCGACAGAGGGTTGAGATATATGTGCACAATCGGTCCGGCAGCTTTCAACCTTCGGAACAACGTGGCAATGGGGCTTGTTGACATAGGGAGCTCACACCTCGCCCGATATATACGGCTGTGAAAGAAAACTCCTACGCAACGTGCTTACGCCGTTATCTCGAGCGGTCGGCATACAAACACGGCGCCCTCATATTTTCTTTTTTTTGCAGGCACTCTTCTTCGCAGCCCGTGCAAACATGCGACTAAAGCGATAAGCAGTCGTCGTTATGTCACGCTCTCTATCCGTTCATGAAAGCCTTCACCCGCTGCCAAGGTCTGTGTTCCCTTCGTTTCAAGAAGCCGGGTTGGAATACAATGGCCACGTGCCCAGACGGGGACTTGTATATTAATCTTTCAGTCACTTGCTTTTCACGGCATCTAGAAAGAACCGGAATAAAATCCAAGTCAAGTTACGCAACGTTCCTCTTGGCTTCGCGAGGTATACCAGTAAACGTGCGAGTTCTGGGAAGCTCGTCTAGCTGTCACGCCGGTTTTTGTTCGGTTTGTCGTACCCACGTGGCCTTCGTGCGAAGGAGGGAATATTTGGGACAGCTGCCCGCCGCGGTGGCTCAGTGGCTAAGGCGTTCCGCTGCTGAGCACAAGGACGAGGGTTCGATTCCCGGCCACGGCGGCCGCTTTTGTGAAGCGAAAAGCAAAAACGCCCGTGTGTGCGAGATTTTGGCGCACGTTAAAGATCTCCAGGTGGTCAAAATTAATCCGGGGCCCTCCACTACGGCGCGCCTCAGCGCCTGCGTTGCGTCGGCGCGTTAAGCTCTACAATCAATCAATCAATCAATCAATCAATCAATCAATCAATCAATCAATCAATCAACTAATCAATATTTGGGAAAACTGTTATATTTACATCCTTTGATTATTACAAGTGAGTGAAATACGCAGCGAAACAAACCAAACGTTCATTCGTTCTGCTCGGCTGTAAAATGTATAAATCGCCTGCACAAAAATGTGGGGGGGGGGGGGGAGGGAAGAAACTAGACCTTCCAACCTAAACGAGTTCGCGATATTTCATTTCCTTTAAAAATAGGACAGCTTAAGAGTGAACAAGCCCATGAAAACTAAGGCAACATTGCCCGCTGTTCACCGACAATATTGCAAAAAAAAAAAAAATACCAGAACTCCCAAGTTGGAATGGTCGGATAAATGCTTATTACTATACCCAAAGCCCCTTTAAAATCATATGTACTACTCTACACACATGCATTGCAGGGAAGACATTTTTAAGCGCTATATATGCAGTCCGATAGGAAAGTAAGGAGGCTGTATGGCCTTTAATAAATTCCTCCATAAGGCCCATGCATCCCAACGAACGGCTTTACCGCCCCCTCTAAAGTCGGCTTCACCATACACACAACTGCTTTGCTAGAAAGGGGCTTTTTCAGGGACAGTACAAGAAATCTGGTATGAAAATATGATATCCCAAGGGTCCTTGTTAGGGGCGAAGCCCCTTTGGGGCTGGGGCTGTTGGCGTCTCCTGTCGTCGTCGTAATCGTCGTCTCATGTAGTCGCGGTACTAGACCACCGGAAAACTCGCTTACGCCACGCGCTAGAACGTAACGCGTACTAAAAAATTAGCAGTGGCTTAGCTCGGCTATGCCAGGATATACGTAGCGTGAGATAAGTTTCAGCTGGTTATCCTTAGCTTTCCTGGTTGTCAAGGATTAGCTTGATTATCATACTTACTGCAACTTCAATGACACGCACACGGTATAGGCATTATGTGGCACATGTATGTTTATCAAGCGGCTCCGGCGCAGCGCCACCAATCGCCCCAGAGCTAAGCTGGTTTTACAGGCGCACGCCGGTGTTGCTGCGACGCACGAGACTTCGGTTACACACCCGGCCACCCCTCGCATCAAGTGGACCGGGCCGCCACGTGCGGAACGGAGGTCAGCGAATACACTGGGCGCGTGGGGTGTGTGAGAGACGCCAGGCAGCGAGCAACGTTCTGTGCGCCGTGTGAAGTCACTGCTCCTCGCGCATGTGCAGCACGGCTCTCCAGGAGCCACGCGAAACTGCTCAACCTCGGCCAGTGTAGCTTCCGCTACAAAAACACCGGGACACTCGTTTACGCCTATAAGCGCTGGAGCGCTTCGTAACGCGTACTAAAAAAACACCGGGACACTTATTTACGCCTAGCGCTAGAGGGCTTCGTGCTTCAAAGACAACAGACTTTTACGGCAAAGCTGTATACCTCTATCTCTCAACGGTTTCATCTCTGTTGGCGAAAACGCCAAGGCGCCAAGAATACACTTATACGCTGCATGCTTTGCCCCTCCCCAGGTTTCACGTTAGTGGAGATGGCCCGGGATTTTTATGAAATGCCTCCAAAGGCCCCATTTATCCACATGGACCGATGCTTACACCGTGACGCAATAAACATTGTTAACGCTATAAATGCAATAGTTTTAACGTGTTCTCAAAGTCGGCTTCACTGCTCTACACATATCCATTGCTGGAAAGCCAGTTTTTAGAGGAAACATAGGATACGTAAATATAAGGAACCCAGGGTTAAAAACCTCAACAAAAAGCACGTATCCCGACAAAACCACGCACACAAAGCCTCTTCAAAGCAGGCTTCACTGTTATACTAAAATGCATTGCTGGGAATACATTTTCACTGGAAATATAAGCGGTCATGAAGGCCCTATTGACGTAAGGAATACCATTTTCGCATGCGTCGAAAGTGTCACATCAAGCGTTACAGACCGATACGCAGACGGGTTCCCTCGCTGAGCTAACAAAGAAATGCTTAATACGCACTTAATAATACGCGCTTCCTTTCCCAAACTATACTCCCAGCACACGAGGCCGTCACAGCCTTCAACTTGCTCTACTTCAAACTCGTGTCAAGTCATCCTCTTCAAAGCGAACCCTAGCTCCTGTTTGTGTTGCTTTATACGGCAACACAATCGCCGCCTGAGCGCAGACTGCACAACCGAGCGGCGTAAATCACTCGCGACACAGACCGCGCTGTATACAGGGATGCCCGACATTTACAGCGGTTTCCGCCGGTGGGAAAAGAAGCTAAGATCGCGGACCAGCTGCGGCGGCCTCGACCTGTACGTTGCATGGCCGCGCTCACGCACATCTGTCGCCTACACATCTAGAGGGCGGAAAACACAAAGCACGGCAGGTCCGCTCTGACGTACACGACTGCGTTGTAGAACAAGCGCGATTATTGTTTCACAGCTCTTATAAAAGTTCAGAGCGACCTACAAATCTCGCGGGAGAAAAAATGAGACTCAAAAAGCCCATGCAAAAATCAAAGCTTTGCAAGGGCCATACCAAAAGCCAAGGCCTGGGTCCGGTCTACGCTGGACCAAAATACCCGTTTTGCATATTTTTTTTTTTTCAAGTACGTGCAGATCGCCGAGCATTGGTTTAGACAACTCTTGGAGTATTTTATGATTCGACATGAGCGCGTAAAATACCGGTAATACAATACAGGAAGAACGAAAACGAACTTTCAAGGCAGAGCGCCAACTATGCGTGTTCTAAAACCAGGTTGCTGACATTGCACAAAACGTTCAAGTTCTGGAACCGACACCCTTCAATAATGATGACGAATACTGATACTTTTTTTTCCACCGGTTAATTACAGCCTTGTGAATCGTTCCTCCTTTCGCTTGTTCTCGCAGGCGCCGTTCATAATGCGTCGTTAGTGGCTGTGATTACGGGGTTTGGAAGATTCCACAGACTGATCGTGCGTGGAGATCTCTAAAGCGGGTTTCGATATGCATGTGCGACGAATATATCCATCTCAGAGTGGTCTTGCCTCTGTGAAAAAAAATGTCAGAAGCTTCAAATGCAGATTGCGACATCTTCTACCGCATTTTAAAACTATAATTCAAGACTATACTATAGCAATTTAATTAAGAGAATAGCAAAGTTTTGGGGCATCTTTAAACGCAGCAACATTGTCGATAGCAGTGCGAATTCGTTGCAAAACAGGCAGACCTATATACTTTGGGTAGCTCCTATTTTTTTTAGTCGGAGTTCTTGTACAGTCCAGCCCGCTTATACCGAACACATCACGAAACAGAAATCAATTCGTTATATCCGTTTTTCGCTATATCTGAACATAAAATATGAGTGTACAAATGGTAACGGGAAACGCAGATTTGTTTTTTATAGCCGGGATTTCGTTAAAACTTTATTCTCTATAAGCGGGCTATACTGTGCTCGGATACCATACTAACGGGCCATACGGCCGCGCATTAGATAAGCTTCAAGTCACGATGAGCCGTGCTAAAATTTATCCACAAGTCAAGCATGCGGCCTGACTTCCGGTAGCACATTGAGATCTGATTGTGGGGTCTAACGCGCTTAAGCTACGGATGGGATATGAGGCGCGCCGTAGTGGGGGGCTCTGGATTAATTTTGACCGACTTGGGTTCTTGAACGTGCGCCGAAATCTCGACACACGGGCGTTTTCGCTCTTCACCTCCACCAGGAAAGCTGCAGCCGTGGTCGGTATCGAACCCGCGTCCTTGGGCTCAGTAGCACAACGCTTTAGACACTGAGCCACCGCGGCAGGTGGTAACACATTCACACAGAAAACAACCGCAGTAACAACAGAGGACGAGGCTGGAACAGGACAAGCGCGAACTTTCAGCAAATGGTTTATTGCAACACCAGCGCATGTACGCACATCTGGCTCGTAAGAGGAGAGAAGGAAATGGGAAAAAGCATCAAAACGAAAAACGAAAGAAAAAAGACACCCACGTGCCGCCTGCGTCAAGAAATGAAGCTCTGGTTCTGATAAAGCGACAGACCGCCTACGGAGACGCTGATCACCGCAACGGGCTATCTCAGAAGCTTCCACAATATCTCTCGTCAGGCCAGATCGGTGATAATACCGAGCACTAGTCTGGTCGTACAGATGGTAACGCGGGTTTCCTGGGACAATTTTTTTACGAGGGGCGACGAGCTGGCTGCCAGTGGCAACTCTGCTGACTTTCTTCTTGCGATTTTTTTAAAACGGACATTCAAACATCTGCCGGTTTGGCCAACACATTACCTGCCACATGAGAGTTCAATTTTGTAGGCAAAGCCAGCCGGACAGTGTATACAACGGTTTCTCGGTGTTTAATAGTGCAGACCGGTTTCCGCGCACGCATTGGACGGCTTAACAAAAACAGTCCTAAAAGCTTGTAAAAGCCGCTCTGGCCTGACGAGAGAAAATGTGGAAACGGCTGAGATGGCACTCTCCGGTGATCAGCGTGTCAGCAGACATGCAGTCGGTGCCTTTATCAAAACTAGAGCTTGATTTTTTGACGCAGGCGGCACGTGGCTGTTTATCTTTAGTCATTCATTTCTCGTTTGGTGTTTTCTTTTTCTCTTGTCTCCTCTTGCGAGCCAGGTGTGATTATATGCGCTGGTCTCGCAACAAACCATTTGTGGATAGTTAGCGCTTGCCCTGTCCTAACCTCGTCCGCTGCTGTTGCTGCGCTTGTTTTCTGTGTGACTATGAACCAACACGCCCAAACGTTTTCCGCTCCGAAGGCAATACATGTTCGACATGCTTATTTCACGCCAACTTGGTGGAGAAAGAATATACCGATATATTTGACAGCTTGAACAGCAGTGATGTTTCAGTTGTCTACGTAGAACTCTGCAGGAGCAGTTGGCCGTTTTTATTAAAACGAATCTTTGGACAGGTGCACCATTAGCACCCGCTGCAACCGAGCGGTGTTATAATGCCCAACGATCGTTTGCAGAGGCGGACCTCTCAGGCAATAGAAAATATATTGCGTAAATAGGGGGAAAAAAGAGAAGAAGAAAAATAGTAATAAGGAAATGACAACAGTTCCGGGACAGACGAAATCGACGCAAATAGCTGCCGCAGAGTAATGTTCTAAACATTACCAAACATGAAAACTGATGTAAGAAGCTAACAATTTCTATTCCTTCTATTCATCACCCGCCACGGTGGCTCAGTGGCTAAGGCGTTGCGCTTCTGAGCACAAGGTCACGGGTTCGATTCCTGGCCGCGGCGGCCGCTTTTCTGATGGAGGGGATAAATAAAAAACGCCCGTGCGTACGAGATTTCGGCGCACGTTAAAGATTCCCAGGTGGTCAAAATTGATCCGGAGCCCTCCACTACGGCGCGCCTCATCGCCTGCGTTGCGTCGGCGCGTTAAACCCTACAATCAATCAATCATTCTATTCATCAGCTAAAAAACATGTTAACTGATGCGAAAAAACAGCAGAAAAGTAGCCCCCCGTAATTTCTACTCCTTCCGAGCCCCAAAAGCGGTCCCAACCCCATTCAAGCTCAAGATATCTCGTCTCACTTCATCGTTCAGGTCGTGTTCTCAGCCCTCACTCAAGAAATTCACCCATCTGTTGACCTCGCCTACTCCAGGCCGCCTCATCTCGCGTCTCGTGTTCTTTCCTGATTCAAGTCTCGAATGAAAAGCTGAAGCGCGAACGGTCAGTGACCTCATTCTCGCCGAATCGGGTGTATGATAAATGACGACACACGACCAGCCCCCGTTTACACGGGGCGGGGGATGTGTGACCCTGCAGGTCCTTTATCTATATCTTAGTCATGGCCGTAAAATTCGCGGAATGCTGCCCCTGGTCGCCGAAATTATCGCGAAAAATCTCGTCCACGACCACAATAAAAAAAAAAGAAGAAAGAAGTTCACGATGCAGACGGCGGGCAAACGTCTGATAACGGGGTCCTTAAAGCCCACTCGAGATCAACAGCCTCTGGTGTCAACTGGGACTCGGTCGAGGCAGGGAAGAATCGGGCGGTTTCTCAAAATTGTTGTCGCTGAAAACCGTGCGTGAGCGTCTGGGAAACCACGAAATGGTGATTGTCGCTTCATTGTTATTCTTCACAATTCTTGTTCGCCCACACGGTCAATGCTTTCGACAAACCGCTAAACGAATATTACTACGCATTAATTTTTATTCTTTGCTGACAGCCGCGTACGTACGCATAGGAGGTGCTTTTATTTCTTCAGGGAAGCTGCCTAGATAACCCCGTGATGCATTTTCTTATTTTTCCCTCCCCTCCCATTTCCTCGGGCGGTATGCCGGCTTTCCCTTTTTCAACAGAGGACAAAACTGCTACTACTCATGACGTCATCATCAGTAGGCTTCACAGCATTACTGAAAGAAGGACGACAGCACCAGTTTCTACTACATGTAGGGTAGAAAAAGCAGGAGAAACAGCTAACATGAACATGGCAGAAAGTAATTCGGGCAGTACAGCAGGAGTAGTGCAACAGTAAACCGGCTTGTATACAAGGACAGCAGTGACACAAATTAATGGTATGCATTTGAAAAAAAAAGTAAACAAAGTAGCTTCCCCCCGAACTATTTGCGGTATATATATTGACTAATACATTTGACTAATAAAACAAACGCCAAGGCGGCGCGGAGACGAAGCGGCGATGACTGCGTGCACGCTAGCTGTAATGGCAAACGAAAAAGAACCACCGACAGGAGCAGAATTTCAATAAGGTTTTACCCCTGCTATATTATCAATAAAGAAAAGCCCCTTTGTTAAGACAAATATAGTTAAAACACAAAGCCTTCTCCCTTGAACCCCTGTATCAAAATCAAGGTCTAAAATCCAAACTGCTGCAAACGTGTAGGAATGGCGCCATCGGATAGACGTCCTCTTCATAACGCGAGGGATCCAGGTTCAATTCCGACCACGGGAAGCGTTTGTTTTTTGGGGAGCGCTTGATGCGCCTTCGGTTATTTCATTTCAATTCATATATTATACACTTAGAGACCCGGAGGCATTACATAAGGGGGGGGGGAGGTTATATAACAAGGTTTTCATGAGTACCATTGAACACAGCAGAGAGAACAGCAAAAAATGAAAGCCCGAGAGCGGAGAAACACAACCAAGGAATACCTTAAATTAAAAATTACACAAGAAATGTACGAAAGTAAAACTAAGGTCAAGCGAACAGAACTCTGGTGCAAAAGGCAGTTGAAGCATGAATAGCACAATCGCGTGACAACAGTAGTGTTTCATGGTTAGTATATCATTATCATTATCAGCTCATCATCACCTTATCATCGTTTTTGAAACCCACTGTGTAAAGTTGGTTTTCCTGCAGTACGTCTTGCGTGACGGACGATGCCATCAGTGAAGCATAGAATGCTCCACCTTAAAAATCCTTGAGCCCGTGAGTCTGTTCACATTCCTTGAATGCGAAGATTTCTATTCTGCTAAACCATGTTTGCGTCTCTTTCTTAGCTTTCGTTTTTTTTAGAGCGTTTATTTTGCTACAGGGCCCAGATAAGGGGTATGAGTTGATGATGAGGAAAGTTGATTAGATAAACATGAAAATATTCGCTTCGCGTATAAAGTCTAGGAGGGAACAATGATGGGGCCCATATATCCATGCGTTTTTCGCGGAGGCGTCGTCTACGCGGAGGCCAGTCGCCTCAAGATGTCGCAGTCTCGAAGGACGCAAAGAGAGGCAAGACCCCAGCAAGTGGTGTATGTCGGCTATTGCATCGCTGCGGTGGCAAACTGGGCCACCGGGGCTTGTAGAACAATCTTGGAAGTGAGGCCATTGGCGGGTCACGGCGGGAGTTAAGGCCACCCCCACCCGGATCCTCCCTAAGCACAACCTCCTCGGCGCGGGTAAGACCCGTCTGTTGGAGAGAACTGCTTCGAGAGCCTGGTTTTCCAGAATCGATCGTAGCTCTCCGTGGTTGGCGTGCACCCGTTTTACTCGCGTGCCGTCGCGTTCACCTGTCACGCAGCACAGACCCCTCTGCTAAGGTAAGCTGCCGAATATCAGCGGAGTGGCACTGCCGCTCAATCGATCGAGCGGCCGTGGGTGTGGCAACGCCCTCGGCTCCCGCTCTGAAGAGCCTAGCCTGTTCGAATCCCCAATGTGTTGTTCTCAAAGCGAAAGCTTTTTTAGTGGGACCGGTGGCATTCTGTCAAAACATTTCCCCGTCGATCGGTTGGTCGGACGAAGACATCTGATAAGCTCCCTCGACACACGGCGCGTGCGTGAAAACGACCTTACATTGTGTCCAAAGGGTCACTTGGAATTCGTGTACAATGAACGCTTCTAGATAAGACAATACACGCATCGTTCATGAAGGAGGAGTACAATAGTATACCTTTATCTCATAAGCAACGTATCGGTATACATGTAGAATGTTCGCAGATGCGTTTACCTATACGCGGAAACAAGTTAAGAACGGCAACGGAAGTTGCCGCTGTTCCTCATCACCGCGGCCGGATGTTACTCCGCGCGGCGCAAGTAGAGTGTTACTGGGAATGTTTCCAACATGGCACGAGCCGTTCCAACGATTTTTTGAACTTAATCTGCTTATAAAATACTGCAGCAACGTCAAGCAAAGTGTGGGAAAAGGAAGACGATATCACGAATTCATAGCAATCTCCTTTTAAAACACACGCGCCCGTTGACAGGGTCCGTCGCTTAGGCGGAGTGGTACCGTACATGAGCTATTGCCGTTCTTATTTTGTTCTCGAGTACAGTGCGCGAATTGGGTTCGTTCTTCGTACGCGATTTGGGTATTTGAAGGTATGACGATCGATTGGGCGCACTTTGAGCTTTCGCGCTTCTCGTAGCTTTCTTCAGAAAGGGATGATAATATATTTTTTAGCACGAAGGTGTTTTATTCCCGGATACAATAAGATTTCGCTGACGTCATATCCGTCACGGAAGTGACGCCAGTACAACGAAGCAAGCGGCCTGTAAAGGGTGCACCTCTGCGCTCAGGGTCTTCGTGTGGGGAAGCAACCTTTTGTACTAAAGAATATACGTTATACTTAGGGTTGTTCGTTTTCGGGTTTTATGTTCTAACACGAACGTGTTTTATGCCGGGATACACCAAGATTTCACTCACGTCATATCCGTCATGGAAATGACGCCAGCACACCTTTGCCGGAGCGACCTGCCAGCAGGACGGCGCTCGCCAAGCACACCAACAAGACAGCCGCCGACCCGCAAATCATGCTGAGCTGCAGATCTCGCTGCACATTTCACTTTCGTGTTTTACCGATTCCTATGACAGATGAATCAACCACAGTTTTTTTTTTTGGTTCACAGCGGCGGCCATTTTGGCACTATTCGCTTTGGCGCCGAAGGCAACGGTCACTTTTCGCCTTCAGGTGCCGAAGCTTCAATGGGAAACTACGGATTAATAGGAATCCTCAGTGATTGCAAGCTCTCAGCCGTGCGCTTTCCTTGTTATCCCCTGAAAGGGTTGACGTCTAGAAGTCAACAGCAGCTGACATCAAGGAATGCTCGCACAAGTACATTAATGTTGTGTGTCTAGCACTCACGCGTCCATTTCCGTTATCTGCCAGAAACGGCATTATCCAACGGCGGCAGCGCAAAGCTGCAACCATCGCGCTTCTGCGGCCACACCGCGGGGGATAAGTGGCCCGCAAACCGGCACGTGAACGTAAAGGAACTCGCGAGGGTCTTGCTGACCTCACGAGCGTCTTTGCGAAAAGACCTTTCGCGGCGCAACAGACCGTGCAAACGCAAGCAGCAGCGTCGAGCTGTGAATGGAGTTGAAACGACATCCGAAACCCCCCTGGGGAAGCGAGCGGTCAGTGAACCTAGGGAAACAGACCGGAGGCAAATAGCGGTGCGGACGCGGTTGTAGGGTATTCCGCAAACATGGGAGGCGACGGCACAAGGAGGACGGCTGAAGCCGCGGTCGGGTCTCGTCTCCCGCGACGTGTGCGACGAAAGCGCTCAAGAGCTCGCTAATGGGTGCCCAGATAAGTGAGGTCCAAACACTGCCGCCCACTTGGCGCTCAGTAGCGGAGACGGCGTATACACACACATACACGCCCGACTCTTGTCCGAGGGCGAAAACAGTAGAGAAACGTCACGTCATGAACAAAAACAAATGTATAAAGGAAGGACAGGCTGATCATTATCTACCATCCATTCCTAAAGAAAGGATGGAGAAACACGAAAGCGACGATTTTTCGCGCACTAAGTAAACGAATCTGCGAACGATGTAAATGCGTACCTATAAGTGGTTTGTGAGATAAAGGCATACTCCATCTTCATGATCGATGCATGTATTGTCTCATCCAGAACCGTTCCTTCACCGCGATTTTCAAATGACCGTTTCAAGACAATAGAAGCCCGAATTCAAGCATGTAGAGTCGTCTTAGCGGATAATTTTCGTGTAATTTGTTACGGTATACTTTCGATAACGCAAGAGTTAGAGCTGTTTTCTGTAATCATACTCCCTCTGTAGACGGCCGCGCTTCACTGCAGAACAGACAATGTGGAAAAGGCAACTTACAAAAGCCAAGCTTACATTGATACCCTGAAAGTCGGCTTCACCTCTGTACACAAATGCATTGCTAGGAAGACGCTTTCCCAAGAAAAATTAAGCTGTCTTATATCAAAATATGAAGGCCCTAGGACCTGTTTTGATTTTTGAAGCAAGGCTTTACTACTTTCGTCCAGCGGTTCCGCCGCGGATGCGCAAGTTCACCTTTTGACTGGAGACACACCCCTCGAAGCGCATCGCGTGGTTCGCCGGGTCCGCTTTCGGCGCTGCGCACAATGCCCCGTTTTCAGTCGTTCTGCTCAGCCATGAGCGGCGGCGCCCGCGGCGGTTGAGGCCGATCGGCCTATCGGAAGCCGACCACCCCCGCAGCGTCCCACGCATGCGCCGCTGGGTCGTCTCGGGCTACGTGACTCGTCTTGCGCCGCGTTCGCTGGGAATGAAAGCGTGGCCGGGCCTCCTTCTGTGAGCGTTGCACGGGACCGAACGGCTTTGAGCCGTGGTCGGCAATACAGTTACATCAAAGGTTAACCAAGCGAAACCAAGACACAACCAGAATAGGCCAAGCTTTTGCTTTGCAGTTCCAAGGTAAGCTGAGCTAAGCCGCAGCTACTTTTTATGAGAGCTTTTTGGTCGACCAACCAGTCTATGGGGAAATGCATTAGTTTTTTGACGGACATAGGTCCCACAAAGCAAGCTTTCGCTTTAAAACCAGGCCGGCTTCTTCCGCAGTCGTTTTCCTGAGGCAACGAGAAAAAACACGGGAGCAACGAAAGCAACAAATATATGCGGCGTCTCCTCAATCAAAAAATAGCAACGAGTGTTGCTGGACGGAGTAGCGACGGTTATTTTGTGATAAATTCTACATGCATTCAAAACCGTCAGAGAAGTTCCTGGAAGCACGAGATGTACTGGCAGCAACCCTAATATCATTTCGCGAAAAAAAAAAAAAAAGAAACGCCGCTTTCTACAGAAAGTTGAGAGAGGCGCGAAAGCTAAACGTGCGTCCAACCTTCGCTGAAAGGGCGTCCAATCGATCGTCAGACCTTCAAAGACCCAGATCTCAAACGAAGAGGGAACCCACGCGACCATTTTCCGCGCACTAAGTAAACTCATCTACGAACGATCTAAATGTATACCGATACGTGGTTCACGAGATGAATGTATACTGTTGCACTCCTTCATGATGTGTGCGTGTATTGTCTTCTCATCTAGAACCATTTCTTATTCCAAGTAACCGTTTTGACATTATGGAAGCCCGGTTCCACACACGCGCCGTGTGTACAGGGGCCTTATCAGAGCTTTTCGGCCGACCAACTGCATGGTCTGTGGGGAAATGCATGGTTTTCTTGACAGAACGCATCAGTGCCACTGAGGAAGCTTTCGTTTTAAAAACTTCCACTTTGATAACACGTGTGACATTTCCCTTCCTCGCGTGAGTAGCCATTTGATGCGCGCACTGCCAGGCAGTCGCGCACTGGCACGTGCGCAAACCTTGCACAGCTGGGGCAGCCTGTATGCATAGCACGTATATATCTCCTATATGCAATCACCACCAGGATGAACAGAGCTTTTCCTTCCGCGTAAAGCGAGCCCGCTGCTGAGCTGTAGGCGCAAGAGAGACGAAACCGTTTAGCATTCAGCAGCTCACATTCGCCCGAGCCATGTCGCCTCTAACAACCAGCTGATACTCGCTCTCCTGCCTTTGGCCACCTTTCTCAAAACACCGCGCCGGTGACATCCGGGTACTGCAGTCATGCACGCGCCCTATCGTTTTCCGTTGTCTCTAAATAAAGCGCTTCCTCTGTGCGCCCACATTCGACAGGCAAAACGTGCTAGGGCGCATTACCCGTTCATTTTTTATTCATCGCGGCTTTACCGGTAAGCTTTTAAGTAGGGAGGAAAAGCGGCCAACGCGGCGGGCACAGTCGAGGCGCCGTGAAATGCAAATTAAATACACTGTAGTGTTCTTTTCTTTCTCTTTTTATTTGCGAAAAACGCGGTTGCGAACATCCCAGTTACCAAGTTAAGGGCCTCAAACCGACTTATGGTCCTCCAAGAGACCTTTCCGAAAGTAAGTTAACGCTGGTACAATCAATCAAACAATCAATCAATCAATCAATCAATCAATCAATCAATCAATCAATCAATCAATCAATCAATCGCGTTTATTTACGTGCCCAGGAACAGCCAATGGCCTGAGTGCTGGCTCACGGATAGTGATACAAATACAAAATACAAGAAACATATTACAAGAAACAAACATACGACAACCACACACAAGCTGAAGTGGTGTAAATGAAATAAATAAAACACAGGCTGAGTGAAAGACGAGTACAGGTACAAAAAAGAGACAGCTTCCGAAACTATTGTGAAATGTATCACACTCTTCTTTCCACCCTGCTACGACCCCTTAACTGGGGTCAGCAGTATTGTAAATAAATAAAATAAAATAAAAATAGTCTTCTTGTACGAGTATACGGTGAAGGTAATAGCAATAAGTTGCACTGCACTAAATTTGTTCGCAAGAAGCAACGACCGACGCTTTCGCAGTTACTCATCTTGTAAAGACAACGCAAGCAGAGCAACAAAGTTTGACAGAAAAACGACAATAACAATGCCAAGAGTATAAAGACAAATAAGCCTATTATAGGGAGAAACTTGAAAGAAAGATTCAGTGCCATTCGCTCTCTGATGGTGGGTTACCAGCGGAACTGTGAGTGGGTTGTTGGACGCACCAACTTTCCCTCAAACCGCGCCGTCGCGCCGGTTCGGCGGGATCGTAGCCAGGCCGACGTCTTGGGTTTCCGCCTCGTGGGATTTGGAGTTCCGACGGGCAACGCGCTTACGCTTGGCGTCGGTGTTCTCCTTCGCCGCGTTCGCACCCATTTGCGCCTATTTTGTAGCGTAAGCTACACTGGCCGAGGTTGAGCAGTTTCGCGTGGACCTTAAAGGCGGTGCTGTGCAAGCGCGAGGAGCACTGAATTGTATTGTATTGTATTGGATTGGATTGGACAAATTTAATCCAATTGGAGTACAGGTGTGTAGAGAATTGGGTCTGCACATTCGCCGGTCTGCGCATTCCAGAGGAGTGACGTCATAGCTGCGGCAGACGCACTGGCGCCGGGGCGTGCCCAGCTGCGCGCCTCCGTTGCGCAGTAGCCAAGTCTGACGCTGCGCCGGAGCCGCTAGATAGCCATTTCGCGTGGCTCCTGGAGAGCCGTGCTGCGCATGCGCGAGGAGCAGTGACTGTATTGGACTGCATTAGATTGGATTGGATTGGAAATCGTTTTAGCAGCAGTAAGCATGATAATCAGCTAATCCTAGACAACCAAGAATGCTAAGAATAACCAGCTGAACCTTAGCTCACGCTTCGTATATCCTGGCATAGCGGAGCTAAGCCACTGCTAATTTTTTTAAGCGAAGCTTTCCTTGCTTGACTGATGACGTTCGATGTCGCGCCAAAACGCACTGCAGGAGAGCCAACCTTACAAAATGGGTTTTATAAAACAATGATGATGACGATAAGCGAATGCACACGCTCGAAGCTTTTGGACTTTGGACTGACTGGGAGAGCATGTGAGAAATCTTCGCGTTTTAATCATTTTCTCCTGTGAAAAGGGCTTTGATTTTTGCTTTATGAGTAACGTTGTACGGTAATGTACCTGAATACTTCACTTTGCAACCAACGCAGCATATGGTACTACGCACATTATCGACAAGTGGATCTCTCCTCATCTCCTATAGGTGTTCATGCTGAGAATCTATTTTCCGAGCAGACCTCAAATATCTTTCACGGGCGTGTCGTCATTTCTCTAAGTATCGCTCAGAACTAGGAACTCCCCCATCTGACGCCAAATGAAATCGACTATGCACCAATTTACAAATCAATACCTCGTAAAATAGGACTTATTTTCTATTAAGAATGGCCTGGTACGCATGGTTTAGCTGGGTAGGCCCCATCTCTTACAAAAAAGACTTAACTCCTACCCCCACCCCCTATCCCCTTATTCTTCTCTTTGCATAGGTCTTTGGCCTTCCGATTCCGCTCAAATAACGGTCTACTACCTACTACCAGCATTTATAGAAAAGCCAGCTTACAAAAAAGAAAGCAGCGCCCACTGACCGCCTTAAACTCGGCTTCACTTACAAACACATATGCGTTGCCGGGAAGACATTTCTTTGCTAGGTGGCAATACACCATTGCTATCAACACCACATGGACGCCGCCATTGTGGAGTGTTTTACGCGTGCGCAGAAAAAAAGTGCTGTGCGAATGACTTCAGAAATCATCTGCGCATGCTCGCACCATTCCAGAAATGAGGCAGTTGAACTCCGCTTATTTGAAATGTAAAGGTGTACATACGCCATCTCAAATAGAAAAATGAAGCGCCGGGAGACGAACAGGCGGCCGAAGGGAGAGGGTGCGCAGAAATGAATACGACGAAAACGGGAAAGTTAACCTAAAACAGCTGCCCTGCAAAAAATGAATGAATGAATGAATCAGAGATGAGCAAATAACTCGCCGACTTTGGTCTCACCTCAAACGCTAACGAGTATCCTCGTCCTCCTAACTGTATTTGATCATTCATATAATTCGCTGCTTCGAGATATGCGCCCGTTTGAGTTCAAATCAGGGCGTCGACAAAAAAAAAAGAAAAAGAAAAAACGGGAAGGCCGTTTCCAAATGCAAATGAAAGCGATAAGCAACGGCTGTAAAGTATGGGGCGCTTGTCATTCCGATCACACTGACAGCCTTGCTACATCAGTATATATACGCTACATCGCCCAGCACCAATGAAAATCGCGAGAGATTGAAAATATTTTACCGTTGGAAACTAAGCGTTCTTGTCTGTGACCTCACTTTAACCTCAACACGAACCTGTGCACTTCTTAAACGAAAACTTCCAACCTCACCTGTCGCAGCAGCGTATAACGGCTCGGACTTGAATTTGAGGTTGGCCTTTACGAAAGTTCGAAACCTCGTGCAATCACCGACTTACGGACTGACTGACTGACTGACTGACTGACTGACTGACTGACTGACTGACTGACTGACTGACTGACTGACTGACTGACTGACTGACTGACTGACTGACTGACTGGCTGACTGGCTGACTGACTGACTGACTGACTGACTGAATGAATGAATGAATGAATGAATGAATGAATGAATGAAGCTGACGAAAAAATCAGTGCCCCTCCACTTTGTGAAGAAGCATGACCAGTAAGCTGGACGCAGACAATTGATTGCGGGGTTGAACTCGCCGAAGCTACTCCGAAAATAGGAGCACAACCGGCGGAATTTATTTTCATTTTTCTTTGTCTTGTTAATGTTGCCGTTTTTAACAGCGGATCTGTTTAGGAGGCCGAGAAATATCCGTCCGTCGCACCAAAAAACCTTGAAGTGTGAGGGAAAGTGGTGAGGAGGGAAGGAGCCCACGAGCAGGTGCTGGGGGTGCGCGCCTAAAGAAAGAAATACGATTGAGGAGGCTCCGGGATTCGAACCCGAGACGTCTGCGCCGTGAAACCGGCAACCTTACCCCTGGGCTACCCCAAAGGCTTTTTTTTTTCTATACTGCATGGAAAACTGCACTTATTACAGCCTACAAAAGCTATCAGTCATCCAAGAAGATGCACATCACTGCAGCTAAAATACGCCCAAAGAGTACGGGGTTAGTAGCAGCGGCAGAGAACATTAACATGTGCAGCCTATTGGAAAGAAAGAAAAATGCTTCCCGTGGTCGTAATCAAACCTGGGTCATTTGAAACCGGCATCTATTTTTAATGCGTCATCCTCTGTCCATCCCCTATGAGTATAGGTAAGTGCATCAAGAGCGAATGCTCTCAATCAACCCGTCAGACGGCCCTTTAAGCAGGACATTATACCAGTCAGGCGGGGTCACAATATGTATACGCACTGTGACGAGTCAGATAACGGAAGTCTTAAACATTTACCCACAGTGGCAATTCTTTCTGATCCTTCGTGTTACTCTTGCGTTGTCGAGTGCACACCAGGCTTATGCTACCCGCTGGCCACCCCTCCCTCAGCAAGGCAGAGGAGCGCTCCTGGCGTCTCCTCCAAACCAACACGTTCCCCCACCCGACCAAACTCCACTTGTTCTGGCCAACAATATACTACTCACAGTGCCAATTCTGCAACGCGCCCTGCATCTTGTATCACATGGCGTGGGAGTGCCAGCTTAACCCCTCACTTTCCCCGATATCGAATCCCTCGATTGAGCAGTGGGAGGAAGTGCTGGCCAGCTCTAGCCTCGAAGAGCAGCTTCGGCTGATCCACCGAGCTGAGGCGGCTGGACGCTCCAACGGGGTCCTGGACTGAGGAAACCGCCCGCTTGACTCCTCTCATTAAATAAAGTTTATTCTCTCTCTCTCTCTCCACACCTCAAGATCGAGACGCGTGCAGCCACCATGCAGCCACAAACGCCGCGAGAGCTGCTCGCCTTTGCGCGCACGAGCGCGCACAAAACAGTCGAGTCAACCACCCTCGCGCCGCGTCTGCCAATATTTACAATGCGGCGCGCACCACGAGGGGGTAACTTTGACGCTAGTTAGCGTCAGGAGGGAGAGGGCATTAAACCATCTTAGCGTGGGCGGTGTCCCTAGTTAAAGAAGATTGAAAGTCGACTGCACAGCGTGCTTGGAATCGCATCGTCCGACAAAATAATCTCTGGTTGACTGATCGATGTTGGCTGATTGCCGCTAATTGGCCGAAACTACCGTATTTACTCGATTCTAAACACCCCCTTTTCTCCGCGATCGCGATGTCCAAAGTGACGGGGGTGCTTAGAATCGAAAATCACAAGTTACCGCCCCAACCGCCACTTTTTTGCGGACGTATTTCGACGAGACAAGCGCAAGGAACACTGTTTTATTTTGGCAAACATTAAAAAAAAATAGACACACAGTGAATCCACCGCTCACGTGATATTCAGTCACTCTCACTATCTTTCGAGTGCGTTGCGTGGAGGCGAAAAGCAAAAACGCCCGTGTGCACGAGATTTCGGCGCACGTTAAAGAACCCCAGGTGGTCAAAATTAATCCGGAGCCCTCCACTACGGCGCGCCTCATCACCTGCGTTGCGTCGGCGCGTTAAACCGTACAATCAATCAATCAATCAAATCGAGTGCGTTGCGCTGCTTGGGCCGCCGGTCTCGGTATGCTCCAGTGGGTGGTCTCCTATTCCGTTGTGGTTTGCAGTTGAAAACTTCATAAATTACTTGGCCACACCGTCAACGTGGGCCCGCTTCCACGCGGCTAAAATCCACCTTGCGATGGTTGCTTAATTAGAAGAGGGGGTAGATTCGCGTGCAAACTTTTCTTTTTTTTAATTTTGCCCCCGAAAGTAGGGGAGGGTGCTTAGAATCGGGGGGCGCTTAGAATCGTAAAAATACGGTATTTATTTGATTGGCTCTTTAGAAATATTGGCTATGGTCAGCCTCCTCTCCTTGGTGAGGTTCAAGGCTATGCAGCAACCCGCCGCGGTGGCGCAGCGGCTAAGGCGTTGCGCTGCTAAGCACGAGGTCGCGGGTTCGATTCCCGACCGCGGTGGCCGCTTTTCTGATGGAGGCGAAAAGAAAAAAACGCCCGTGTGTACGAGATTCCGGCGCACGTTAAATATCCCGAGGTGGTCAAAATTAATCCGGAGCCCTCCACTACGGCGCGCCTCATCGCCTGCGTTGCGTCGGCGCGTTAAATTCAAACAATCATCAATGAGACCGTACCTCATGATGTTCGGCGAAACGGAGCGTGAACCCCGAATTCGATACACAACCCCGATTGGTTAGAAATAAGTTCTCTCTCTCTCTCACTCTCTCTCCGGAGTTCAAACATTCCGAGCCTTGCAGCTACGCGCCACTTGTGTAAAAGGTGGACCTACGCCAATTCGTGCTTCGGTCTGGGTGAGAGCGAACTTAGGAGGCCAAGAAACAAGAATAACAAAAAGCGCGTGGCATGTAGCTTGCAAGTTGACAAGAAATACTAGGACAAAGAGCAACCTGATTTTTTTTTATACAGACTGTGTTACGCAACAGCTAGGCATCACATAAGCCTTTGCTAAATGCAGCGCGAGTTTTGAACGACATTGGCCGACATTTTCTCACGGTGACGGCACGTTTGAACCTATTTTCACGGAAGCCGACACTTTTTCAGCTTTGAAGAGCGAAGTTGGCGGTAATTTGCAATGCAGAAATGACAATCACGGTCCACCGACGGAAGAGTGGTCCGAAACGATCACAATATTGCAACGCTGAATTACAATAAGTAGAACAACCAGCTACTCAATGTTTATGCGAGGAACAAGGAAGTAATTCAACGTTAATGTAGTTTTTAATATTCCTAAAATAAAAAAAAATGGCAACACTAACATGCCCATGTTCAATAACAATTGACGCAATGAACATTAAATGCGCCCGCATGCCTGCGTGCCCGCGTGCCCAGGCGGAACGAAAATCACACTCCACTTATAGCGCTTTATATCTGACCTGTTACAAGGCCATCATCAGTAATAACAAACAGCGACGCGTGCTGTCAGCTTTCATATGTCAGGGAGCGACGACGTTTTAGCAGACTGATTTTGAAGTCGGCTTTATCAATCAACCGGCCAGTTACATATGTTGCATGGCCTGTCTCTGAAGATGAAAACGAAGTTAAAACGACGCAGAAAATAAGAAAATGGCGTTTCGTTTATTTATTTATTTATTTATTTTATTTGGTATGTTTGTTTATTTGGTTGCGAAAGAACATTTGTCCTCACTTATTTGTCGACCGGTACAAGGATAGAATAAAAACATCAGCCACCGGGGCAGAAGATGTCAGACTGCTACCATTGTAAGCACAAGGGAACTCCGTCGCAAAGACAGCGTGTTTAGTACGCATACGTACACCAGATGTGGCCGCACAAGCCGGTGTAAACAGCGGAGAACGGCGCGGCCGATGGGCTCACCTGTTTTGTTGAGGGAGGTGTAGCTGCCGTTTTGCATTGTAGAAGCTGTCGGCGGTGCCTTGGTTACGGAGAGTATTTGTGCACCAAACGGCGCCCGTTCCGAGACCCCGTCAACCCCCGAGGCAGCGCGAAGCGTGCGAGCAGCGCGACCGCTCTCGGCAGCGACTGAATGGGAAAAGAGAGCGGACTCTCGCCTGCGCAGGCAGCGCGGTGGGCTGATGCAACAACCGCGTTCGCCGCTTGCAGCTGCCGGGCGGCGCGGCTGTGCCGCGACGCGAAGAACGGGAGTGAAATAGAACGGACGGAGGAGAGGAATTAAATTTAAACTAGCGTGGACAAGCGGGCGGGGAGCGAACGTCGACTACGGATCTCTATCAGGCGTAGTGTGTCACCTCGTACTGCGCAAATCATCAACGGAGGGAAGAGGGGGTGTTCAGCGTATCGTCTGCATCGGAATCGAGCAGACGACGGGGTGGTCTGTGCTGCGCATGCGTCGAAAACGGAGTTTAAACCGCAGAACAGTGAAGCGAAACCGGAACTGCCTCAACGGGGTGAAAACCCGGCTTGAATGTCAAGTGACGTTACGTCGTAGACGCGCGGGCGCGGCGCGATCGAGCGACGGAGGGGGCCCGTGCTGGCGCCGCGGACACTGGGGCGCGCGCGCAGAGAGCGGGAACCACGGGCGCGTATTTTTGGGATGAAGAGAGGCGGGCGCTGCAGTGACGCGCACGTCGCGCTGGCAGAGCGACGCCGCAAAGTAGTGCAGCGGGGCAAACGCGCGACTTCGGAGCGCGCCGCCCGTGTTCGGCGTGGGCGCATGGCGGAAGGGGGCGTGGTGCGTTGAACCGGCAATGGCAAAACAAAATTTGCAGACGGCTGTTTGCGTAGCTGGCTGATGACATCTGGGCTCGAGGTGTAATCATCAACTCGATCGTTCGTAGAAAATAAAACGGGGTTGATCAGCATAAGCTGACCTGCTCGTCAGCTGCTCATTTTATGATCACAGCTTATTATATAAAGGTCTCGCTATTTTAATTTTCAAGTTCTCAGAAGAGCGCGTCTATTAATTTCCGAACCGCGAAGCATACGCGTCCTGGCATGAACGCATGTAGAAAGACGGAAAAAAATACTGTCATAACTTTACACTACCTGCGACAAAAAGCACGTGCTAAGTGTTCGACCCATTTACAGCAAACTTTTCTGCCAGTGGAACGTAACGAGGTGGTAGCTTATACGCAACGCCGCATGCATGATCAGCTTCACAGCTAGTTTAGTGTCGTCACGAAAAACAACTCCATTAAGGAATTGTCTGTTCTGTAGCGTGAGCGCAAACGTCTTCCTTTTCACACCATGGCATCACACCAGAACGCAGTCACGCTTGCCACTTTAAATGTGGTAAGTCTAACCTCACAGAAAAGGAAACATTGGCTAGTTGACCTCCTGAATGAAAAAAAAATAGATGTGGCCTTTTTACAGGAAACCAAAATTGCCTCTCGAGAGGACGCTCAAAATTTTGTACGATTTTTCGGCCACCAGTTCTGGTGTTTTTACACCCTCACACCCACCCGAGCGGGTGGTACCGCAATTCTAATCCGGAAACACGAATTCTTAACAGTAATCGACTGCGAGCTGGCGAAGGACGGACGCTTTTGTTCCGTCGACGTCCTGGTGGGAGGGGAGCTTACACGCTTTGTGTGCGTCTATGCGCCTAATGATACGCAGGCGCGGACCGACTTCTTCTCTTCTATTCGGGACATCCTAGTGGTCCCGGGCCGTGTTGTCCTAGCGGGCGACTTTAACTGCGTTGTAAACGCCAGCGACAGAGCAGGTGCTAAGGGTGTAGTGGACGCGTCAGCGCGGATTTTGAAAGCGGTCCTTCGAGAGGGCGACCTGGCTGACGTGGCCCTTCAGCGTGGGTGGTCAACCACCCGCTTCACTAGATGGCGAGGCACGTCACAGGCCCGCCTCGACCGGATTTACTTGACGGGGGACGCGTTGCCATTAGTGATCGATTACGCCGTCACTCCTGTCGCGTTCTCGGACCACGGCTTGGTGACATGTACCATCCGAGCTGAGCGTGAAATCAGAAAAAAAGCCGGCAGCCGTTGGCTGATGAACTCCACGGTCCTCGAACACGCGTCCTTCGTCGATCGCGTAAGAGGTGAAATTGAAGCAATGAGCACTGCGCCCATTGATGGAGCTGCGTGGGAGCGCTTCAAACAGCATGTCAAAGATGCAGCAATCACAATCGGGCGACAAGAGGCGAGAGACAGAAGGGCGAAAGTAAATCGACTGGTGGAGTGCCTGCGCTCCCTCGTGGAAGCGGACGAGGAGAGGCCGGGGGAATTCTCTGAAGACATCCGTAACGTGAAAAACGACATCCGCGCTGAGCTCGAAAAACGGTATTGGGGGGCTCTTGTGCGGAGCAGGGAGCAACGAGTGGAGTCCGAGGCACAGCCATCGAAGCTTTTCGGCGCCTTCGAACGAGCAAAGACCGCCACTAAAAGGATTCCCGAGGTGAACCATGCCGGTGGTCTTGCTAGTGGGAGCGAGGAGGTGGAGACGGCCTTCAGTGAATACTACGCAAGGCTGTTTTCCCCGCACGCTCATCTTGAGGCTCCTCCACCGGAAGTCACAGGCGCGCTGCCAACGGTTGCAGAGGACGTAAAGGCCACAATAAACGAACCCATATCGGTAGAAGAGGTCAAGCGCGCGATCAAGAAACTCTCAAAGAATAAGTCACCGGGGCCTGACGGCATAATCTCGGAATTCTATCAGGTGTTTCGTGAAGAGATCAGCCCGGTATTGGCGGCGGTCTTTGAAAACATCAAAAGCACAAAACTGCTACCACCCTCCATGCGGAGCAGTAACTTAGTACTCATTCCCAAAAAAACCTCCCATAACACAACACCCAACGTGGAAGACTTCAGGCCTATCAGTCTTCTTTCCACCGACTATAAAATCCTAGCCCGCATCCTGGCCCAACGCCTCGAGACAGCCCTGAGTAGTGTTGTGGGTCCTCACCAGACGTGCGGGTTTAAGGGACGCTCCATCAACACCAACCTGCACCGCATGCGGACCATCTGTGAGGTGGCGGAATCAGGCATTCACCCCTTAGCTGTCCTACAACTCGACCTTAAAAAGGCCTTCGACCAGGTTGACCACGCCTTCCTGTTCACGCTCCTCGGTCAATGTGGGGTAGGGGATACAATGGTCGAGTGGATAAAAATTTGCTACACCGCCATCACCACCAGCATCATCATAAACGGGGAGGTGGGGGCGCCCATCGACATCGGAAGGTCAGTCAGGCAGGGCTGCCCTATGTCCCCGATCCTTTTCGCATTGTATATTGAACCACTTTGCAGGATGGCAATAGCGTCCAAGTCAACCAAAGGTTTGGTTCTCGGCGACGAAGAGCTCAAGGTGTTGGCCTATGCGGACGATGTTGCGTTTGTGTGCTCCTCGAGAGAGCAGGCAGGGGAGGTCGTCGCACTGGCTGAGGCATTTTGTCGATTCTCGGGGGCCCAACTCAATCTTTTGAAATCAGAGGGCGCATGGCTAGGGGAATGGCCCACCAAACCACAACAACTCTACGGAGTTCGATGGAGGGAGGGCATCACCCGCTACCTCGGGGTAAACCTAGAAAACCGCACAGCCACCGCCCCCAGGTGGCAGACGAAACTGGCAGCTGCTGGAAGGAACTTGGAACCCTGGAGAGCGCGACATATTGCCCTTTTCTCTAGGGCACATGTCTGCAACGCCGTGGTATACCCAGCCATCTTGTACGCGGCCCGAGTCTCGACCATTGACGCAGGCTCAGTGGCCAAGTTACATCGGTTGTTCGCTGTTTTCGTCTGGCGATCCACGTATGAGCCCATGCGCCGCACCAACGTTTTCTGGAGCGCTGAAGCCGGGGGGCTAGGGCTCGTTAATTTAGAGCTTAAACTAACCGTGCAACGATTTTTGTACTTCCGAGATCACCGAGATGGCTTCCTCCAGGCGGCAGTGCAAAATGTAGGCGCGTTGCACCTCGCCCCTTGGCTCGCAACAACAGCGGCGCTCCTAGGTGGTGCCCGTGCAACAGGTTTTTACAGAGAAGTGGCGGGGGCGGTGGCCCTCTTACAGGAGCGCTTCTCGTGGGAATACCTCTGCTCAGTGAAACCAAGGAAGCTGTATTGGGACCTCGTAGAGCAGACCCTCCCACCGCCCATGTACCGCCTGCCACCCCTTGGTCGGCCGAAAAGTGACGTCCTGCGGCGAGTACGGAAGCTCCCTATCCCGACTGGCTCGAAGGACTTTTTCTTCCGCTTTCACACGTGTATACTGCCTACAAAGGCAAGACAGGAGGAACGCGGTTTTTTTTTGCCAGGAGGGGCCAACTGTCTGCTGTGCGGAGGGAGGGAAACTGCCGAGCACGTATTCATGGACTGTAACACGGCGTTCTACTTCTGGGATGAGCTGCAGTGCTCCTTCAACACGCGCTGGAGAATCACTTGGACAAATCTGAAGTTCCTAGACGCGGCCTCGGAACGCCCGCTCCTTCGCGACTGTGTCCACGTAATAGGGCTCCACTCGCTATGGAGGGCGAGAGTCGACGCCGTCGAATGTACTGAGCGCCCCCGACCGGCGTGGCGACACTTCGTCCAAAAGGCACAATGGGCAATTGCCGCCCTCGACGGGGATGAGGCAGACTCCGAGCTACGCGACGCACTGGAACGGGGAACGCGAGCACTCATGGATTTTAAGTCACAACAGCAGAGGAGATGGGACGCAATTTGAGGGCTAGCCCCGGGTAACGCTGGTGTCCAGTTATACCAAGAAATGGCTTTACCCAAGACCTCTGATTTCTCCCTTCCCTCTATCCCGTTCACTTCAAACTTTGTGCAATGACACAGTAGCCCTGTTGGCAACCTCTCTTGCTTAAGTTTCACAAACGCTCTGTGACTTCGCGGACAATACTCCCCGATTGGCTTACAGTTACTTGGCAAAGCATCCTGACCCTCTCCTCGCATGATAGCCGATCGCCTCATTTTTATGTTTAAGTGGAGCCATGTTCTGATGCGCTCGGAAACCACTGTAATCACTGCATACTGTTCTGTATATATTTGTAAATAAAGTTATTGTTACCAAAAAAAAAAAAAAAAAAATTCCTCGTTAGTATAGTGGTCAGTATCCCCGCCTGTCACGCGGGAGACCGGGGTTCGATTCCCCGACGGGGAGAGTTTTTTTATTTTTTTTCTTGCACTTTTTTACAGCTCACTGAACTGTCCCGAAGTAAAAGGGATCTCTCTCGCTTATGTTACTCGTCCCCACTGATAGCATTTCAAAAATCAAGAGTAAGCAGAAACGCCAGTTTTCTCAATGCGGCGTGCTCCGCTTTTCTGGGGTACATATCTTGAAGCGTGGTCGAGGATCAAAAGTAAGCAACAGCGTTGGCACTTGAAACTGAATCACTAGGCTAATAATACATCCTTCAAATCCCGAGACAGCTGAGGCACGAAAAAAAAAAAAAAAGTGGAGGTGCGGGGTATCGATCCCCGTACCTCTCGCATGCTAAGCGAGCGCTCTACCATCTGAGCTACACCCCCAACGAGAAACCTCTTCGGTAAAGCAATTCCCAACCGTTGCCTCCCGACTAGCATCAGCGTTGTTGATTCGGGCCAGTTCGAATGATTCTTCCCTTATAATTTGAGGCGCTGAGTCAGTTCTATTCGGCCTACACATGACGGGCACAGCTAAAAAAGCCCGACACTTGTCCTGTCCGTTTCTTCGATTGAAGTTCGGAGCAGTTCGTGGGCAGTGAAGAACTGCTCCGCGCCACTACCACACATGTGATCATGAAGTCATAGATGTGATGAACTATCGGGGATTCAGAAAGTGCAGGTCACATCGAAGAGTAACACTTACTCTATTCTTGGGGGAGCAATTGAGGCCACGTTTTGCACTGCCGGTGGAGCGAGAGGACAAAATTAGCGCCGCGGACTGCACTGCTGCAACTCAATTTGTCATTCTGGAGTTTGTTCTGCCCAAGAACTGATCGAGGACAGTCCAAGGACTGTTCCCGAATTATGGACAGAGAGACTGAAGGAACTGTTTTGATGGTCTTGTGAGACTCCGATGCCCCCCTTTTCAGTGGGGTGATGAAGCCTCGGGCCGCTCCCACGTTGGGACGGTATGGCAAGGCCAGGCTTCACCGCCGCATCGTGGGCTCTCTGGACAGCCCATAAAGGCCCGTTCACACTTGCGACGAAAGTGACGGGACTTCCGTCGCTTTTGCCGCCTAACCTCGCTTTTGTCGTGCGTCGAGAGCGATCAATTGATGCTGTAGCCGTCGCACCGGCTCTTTTGAAGCGAAAGCAGGTGGTGAGACTTCCTGACGTCATATCCTGCCAAAGCAGTCCCAGATGCTGTTGTCTCCACAAAGGGCACGAAGGCGCAAAACGACAGCGGAGGCCTAGCTCGAAAGCGATTACCGACACGTCGTTCGCAGTGGAAATGATGATCGACATGATTGAAAGATATATTCACCCAGCGCTTGTCCGGAAGCAAATGCTGCTTTGTTCACTGCGAAATTAATCACTTTAAGCTAAAATTTTGATTCTCGCGCCAAAACGTTTTTGAGCGACGTTTGCAATAAGAACAGGCCTTGTGGAGCGGAGACTTGCTTACTGTTAGTCAACCCAGATGGCGCCATCGCACCGCGGCAAGCCGTTTTCTGCTGTTGGTTTGTTTGTGACCGTATTAAACCTGGCTTGTTTTTGTTCATGGAGAAAATAATCTTTTCGTGAAATATGGTGCTCGCTCGACAAATATGGTCACTAAGACAGCATCGCTCGCCCAAAGCCCCGCAGTGCTGTGCATGTAAACGAAGCATAGTGCGCGCTGTACCAACAGCAGTACGCATCAGTACTCCTATGGTTATGCGTGCTTTCGTAACTTCCAATGTTTGGCCCACCATTCTTACCGACATAAAAAGAGTGTGCCCTAAATTTAAGCGCAAGTAGCTCGTTCGGCAAGCTCATAAGTTCTGCCTAATTTGCGTTTGCTTTTTCCGGCCTCTGCCAATCGCAGAGCTGGCTGGTATGACATCATAGGTTCTGTTACGGGAAATGAGCTAGTGGGTCATGTGGCCATTCCCATTTTTCCTAATTATACAGCTTATTTGAGCAAAGTTTATGTAGAAAGTGGTGTCAGCATGATTTTAACGAGGCAATCTTTTGAATGAACCAAACTTGCATTTGGTCTTCATAGCCCTGAAATGGGGAAACGAGGGAATGCCTTTGGTTGCGCTTTCAAAAAAGGAAATTTATCACCTTAATAACAATGCTACGTAGTGGGCAGAGGGACATATGATGAGCGTTGATTGCGAACCTCCTTATTGGCTGACACAGTGTATACATGTGAACCTTCATTGGATAAAAATTCAACTGTAGCCACAGGTGTGTTTTGTACTCCTTCCCTAATGCGTCCTTGTCTCCGTGACTGAAACCCCCTTTTGAAGAGGCCATGAAGACAAAATACACGTTTGGTTCATTTACAAGACAGCTTTCTCCCAATAACACCAATTTAATCACAAACTTTCAGCAACTAAGCACGGTACTAAGGAAAAGCGATAAACAGTGGCACCTCACCACCACTTAGCCGGATGAAATCATGGGATCTTTGTACAGTCAAACCCGGCTATAACGAACCCGGATAGAGCGAATTATGCTATATATCGAACAAAAATAATTCAGTTACGGAAATACATGGGAAACATATTCCTTATAACAAAGTTCACATCCGATATATCGAACTGGGCGCGCCTACAATGGCCGCCGAAATGCATGGTCTCGGAGCGGTGATTGAGATGTGGATTGGCCGCGACCACGGAGCAAGAGCCGCGACTAAGACATTGCGCCTCGCACGGAGCGACGTGACGCCCAATACTTTCCGTAACTGTTTCCGATGCGCGGGACACGCGACGGAACCCGCCCAGTCAGCGAGTCCGGACCAAGACAGCAGCATCGGTGAACGGTGGGAAGAGCTCGCCAACGTTCCCGGTGATGTCGCGAGTGAAATCCGTCCGACGCTTATAATAAAGCGCTTTCGGCAGTCAATGTGCTCCGCCAATGCTTCTTATATTTTTGAGGACGCGGACTCGAACTGGTGCAAACAATGTTTCGTGTAGAGAATGCTATGCTAGTTGAAGCCGCCAAAACGAAAGTGAAAACAAAAATCACCGTTTTTTTTTTTTTTTTTTGCAACGTGGGCAGTTAAGGCGGAAAGGAGCTTTATTACTTCCAATAAATGGATTATTTTGGTATGGTAATGGCTACTGTACTGTGTTCGTTTCTGCATACGCGGATGGCGGAGTTGGGGAAGGGGCGGGGGGGCTCTCGCGGATTGCGAACTCGTAACAATTAGCTCGTTATAGGCGGGTTCGGCTATATCGAACTAATCGCGGTGCATATTGCGGTTCACTATAAACGGGTTTGACTGTACGATTGGTGGCCAGCGACACAAAAGCATCCCAAGAAACATCACTGTCATCAAGGCCATCAGAAGCTCGTTATCTCCACCATCCTTCACTTAATAAAGTTTCTATCATCTATCTGTGCAATTGTAGTGGAGCCTCTTTGGTTGTATTGCTTGAATGCTAACATGCAGTGACCAAATTGACAACTATGTTTTCAGTGTTCCCTCTATTGCATCACTGCTGACATTGTGCAGAGAGAAATTTGAATTTTTCAACATTTCGTAAGTTTCTCAGTTAAGAAAAACCTCTTTTGTGGCTGAAATGGAGCTGAGTGGCTTACTAAAGATTACTTTTATCAAATTGAACGAGGTTGTGTTTTGTTTTCATGGCTCCATTGAGAAAAAGGAATAACTTCCCTCCTGTGTGCCCTACTGCGTAAACTCATGTTGAGAGTGAAGACGTATAATAAATACAAGTTGATGCTTTTCCCGTTTGGGAAAATCTAGGTTGTGGCATGAGAACCAAAGAACCACCGTGTAAATACCATTGGGAGTGCGGCATGCATGGTATAAACAGGCGATTAATTATTATTTGCTAGTGGCGCTGGTCCAAAAAATTAGCTTGTTCATATTGTTACGACGATAAAAGAGGGAACACAATGTATTTACCCTATTATCAGTATTTACTGTAGTTACCTGTCGGTGTTGTGAGTGATGACGACGAATACGAGGGACGTTTTTGGGCTCTCGAACGAAAACGAAGGTCCTGTCAGAATCCGGCCTGCGTTGCTGTCTACAGTAAATACTGAAATAGGGTGAATACATTGTGTTCCCTCTTTTATTCTCGCAACAATATGAACTATGCCTCGAATCCAGGATTTTATGCCGTCCACACACTTGGAAAAATGCATTGGGGGAAAGCCATCCTACAAAGGCCAATCGCCACACTAAGCCCATATTGCCGCTTGCATCGGAGTGAAAAACTCTCCCTTAAAAAGTGAGGGAAAGAGCCAACAAAAAATACCCATGCAAGTCGCTGCTCACATCGGAGCTGAGTCACTGTGAATGTATGTCGCAGAGAGTGACGTATAAGGCAACCAAGCATGCAACGTTGAAAAACGAGCATCCTGGTGTGCATGCTATCAATAAAGTGGTCACCACCAAAGTTGCATGCCATTCAAAACATGATCTGGACCTCAAGCTTGTACGTATTGCAATGCATTTGGAATGTATGAGTTATTAATAGGCACCATTATCAAGATCTGTAAATTCAAAATAAACATGTATGCATTCCTTAGGCATGACTGTGGTAAAGCCCAAGACAAATATGTCACTTCTACACTTTGTGCTGAGAGAGAGAGAGAGAGAGAAAACATCTTTATTTGTCCTGCAAACGCGACGCGGCCTCAGGTCGTGTCAGCCGGCCACTCGGCTTCCGTCACCTACTCATGTGACACCTACTCATGGGTGGGGGTGACACTTTCGGGCGTTGAAGCTCGAGGGCGTCTGACACTTGCTGGACAGCCATGTGTTGTATGACGTAGTATTTGCACGCCGCCGCACTGACAAGGTACGGCGGGAACGTCTCTGCTGCACTGGCCTCGCTCGGGTGTCTTCTGCAGTCCCACAGGATGTGGGCCGCCGTGGCCCTGTCCTTCTTGCACATCACACACACATCACTGGGGTACACCTCCGGGCATATGTGTTTAGCTATCACTGGAGTCATCAGAGCACGTGTTTGCAGCTGCCTAAACACCACTGCTTCGCGTCGCGTCAGCTTAGGGTGGGGTGGGGGTAGCGTCCGGCGGTTAGTCCGGTACCACTCCAGGGTGTCCTTGTAGGTGGTGAGTGGCACCACCTCGTCGTCTTCCTCCGCCGCAAGTTGGGGGCTCGGGCTCGCGCCGCGGCCGGTGAACGCGCGCGCCGCCCAGTCCGCCTCCTCGTTGCGGTTCTCGCCCGTGCTCAACGGGCCGGCGTGCGCCGGGAACCACTTAATAGTCACCGCTACTCTGTGCTGAAAAACTTTGCCGGTCATCCACTTTCACAGGGCCGGAATGGCGAGTTAATTTTTTTATAATGCCCTGTGGCAAATTGAAAGTAAAAAAAGAATCTCTCAACACCGTGTACAAGTAAACACACAATCGCAAATCCCAAATAATACTTCATTTTTGAAGATGCAAGGAAAGTTGTACTCGGGTAAGATAAAAAGCCAAAGTAAGGTGCACCAACGCACAGTGCTGTTGCACTAATCCGTTTATTGTACTTGCAGAAACTACTCAATTAACTATTATTCTGCAGAGTTGTGTGTGAGAAGTCACTTGAAAATACTTTCCAAAATGAAATTTCTTTGCCGTCTTCAAACCAACTTCATACATGCAAGCATGCGTGGTCACCTTCCTTGCAGATATGAAAAATGCACTTGTCACTTTGGGGGATTGAACCTAGACACCACAAATTCAGGTGCGGCGGGGCTGCTGCAATGTGCAGTGTACTCTAGCATCAATCATTATTGATCAATCATTATTATCAATCAATAATCAATCATTATTTCATGCAGATTGTCCATTAGCGCTACCAACACTTGCCAAGTTCAATACACGCACCTATCTCGATTTCCACGCTCAAGCTAACGGCTCAAATTGATCCTGTGACTTTGAGGATTCCTGGCACATCACAGCAACAACGATAATCAAAGATGGTATGGTATAAGCAAGCAATGGACTAGACCACATAAACGTGTATACCGGCGCGTTTTCAGTCGTTCACTGACAGGAAGAAGGCCCGGCAACATTAACGGATTAATAAAAAAATAGAGAGTTCGAGAGATTGAGAACGTTAGGTGAATTCAGCGTGACTCCGCTGGTGGGGCGCATTTCCCAGTTTGAAGAAGAAATTTCCCCCAGAACACGGGCTAACCTCTGCAGGTGCTTGGCATGGAGCCCTCCGCTTCATTGTAGCACACGCTTTATTCAGCGACTTCAGAGTAGTCACAGCTATTGACCTAACACACAGAGGCTGTTAAGACAAAAGACATTACCACAATACATGAGAAGGTCGGGTATTTGATAAAATAGCGCGACGAAAAGCGGTCACACCATGGTCTACACTTTGCCTTTGCCGCGCTCTCCATAAGTCGATAATGATGATGATGGCAATTCGTAGCTGCCTTATATGACAACGCTGCATATTCACTTCGCCATCTCAATTGATAAAAATAAACCAATTTATTGTACACCCAAGCAGTGTGATTTTGACACAATGCAATTTTTTTGCTTTTTTTTACAACATTTATTTTTATTATCATCAACAACGTCGGCCAGTTGACGTTTTGGTCTTTTGGTTTTGTGTGCTTCCCCGCAAAGTTTGTGCTTGTCTGAGACTCTGAGACGTCTTTTTCACACAAGTTCTGGAGCGGGACATTTGCAAACTATCGTGTTCAAAGCAATCAACCAGTGTCAATAGTTTAATTCCACCTGGAGCCGTTATATTGAATAGCGTAGATAGTAGCCGTGCAACTGCAGAACTTCACCTACGGTGTGGACCAGCACCGTGTGGCTACCCGCCGCTTTTTCGTGTGTGGGTTGTGAAGTGTGCCTGTGAATTTTAGGCGGAAGCGTAATTGTTCGGCGAACCTGATTTGCATCCTCGTCAGCTATGGGACTCCGCACCATCCTGAAAAAGATGAAGCGCAAGGAGAAGGAGGTCCGCATTCTCATCCTGTATCCTTCATGTGGTACCGCCCACGTCTCCGTTTTGTGGGACGTCAACTTGTCGTCTCACGATTAGCTGCCGTTGTTTATAAATCTTCGGCAGTCCGCGAGCCTTCCGGGCCAGTCCCCTCGGGTAGAAGATGCATCAAAGTTAATGAGGAAAGCGAGTGTATCGTGGCTGCGAGTTCGACTGTCCAAGTCTAGATTGGTGCCGCAATGTTGCCGTTTGCCCTGACCATCGCCTCCTCTAAAAAATACAGGAGGTGATGCCCTGACACACGACGTGAAACCAGGCTGTCGGTGGTTGTGACGTTCCTGTTTAAAATAAGGTGTGGTTTTCCCAATGGAATTTTGCGGCTATATTTTTGCAGGAGTCGATTCAAGCGGTTAAAGGTCCTGTAGAAACACCGGCAGTTGCGGGTCTACATTGCAGGGGTCCTTGAACATCTTGAAAGAGTAGCAAGTTACAAAAGGCTCTAGTGTGGCTGTTTGCCTCTCATGACTGTGTCGGTTTGGGGGTTGGAAAGTCCGGCCTGATTCGTGGCCGTGCTTCGTGGGGTCGCTCAACCTTTTAGCTAGGATCGTGTCGTAATTGGCAGGTCGGTATCACCGGCTAGCTTGCTCAACTCCCAAACACTGCGCAAGAAACTGCAACGAACCCTTCAGTTGTGGCCATGTGAGGGGCAGGTTGGCTTGACATGATATTCTCAAGCAAGGCTGGAGAAGTTGTGTTCTCAAATCTTTCGAAGCATGCAGGCATGTGCACAATAAGGCTGACGACTTCTAGCACAACTTGTGAAATGCAAGCATATTCAACATTGCCTACAACGCTCCTTTGCAAGCGCCGTTTTATGCAAGCTTTAAATAGAGCCACAGCCTTTTTCTGAAAAAGCGGGTATGCTCTGTTCATACAGGCCACTATGACGCAACAAGCGGGCTTTTCATCTTTAAAGATAGAGTGTAGAGTGGTCAGGTTGAGAACACCGTCTCTTTAATTTAGGTAATGAGGGCCATAGGTAGTGAGCACAATTATGCATCGTTTTGTCAAGGAACAAACATTGTTAAGTAAATAGTGTGGTGTTTAGAGCTGTTTCTCCTGTAGGCAGAGTACATCAGAGCAGGCACCTTTGAGACCCTGCCACTGTTCGTGCTTGAGATGCCAGAGGCTTGTGGCACGGTTGCGCACAATAATTAACGCGTATAGTATTTATTCTCCCTGGCTATGCCAAACCAACTAAACCAGGCTCCCCAGAGCCGAAGGCTTGTTACAAATGATGAGGAGGGGGACGAGGGGCATTCCTCACGATTGTCATCATTGGGAGATGTTCAATTCCAGTAAAATACGCAGTATTTTGATTCAGAGAGGTGGGGGACCCCCCCCTAAGGATAAGATGCGGGGTTGGGGGTGAGGGGACATGTAAAGGCATTAAAAGTAAACCCATAAGCAAATCAGAAATAATTTCAAAACAAAAAATGGGAATGCATGGGGACTTACATTTTTTTTTTCCAGGGGCATTAAAAAATGGCTGTTCGTTGGGTTATGAGGAGACGTCAAAATCACATAAATTTTAGGGGTGCGTCACTTGCGACAGAAAAATAGTTATCAGTAGTCCTTATTGGATAATAGGTAGAATAAGTGATTGCCCTCTTTTTTGCCCCCTCCTCCCTGCCCCCCTCCTTAACCAAAAATTTAGCAGAGAACAGCAGCCCCTTCGGCCCTGCCTTGCGTACGCCACTGTTCACTTCTCACCTCGATTTAACGGCTGCTCATGTGCACGTGGTCCTGCTTCACTTACTTCCACAACATGGGGCTGAAAGCCAGGATCGAACCAGGAATGAGGGGCAGGGAAACATGAGGCTTTTAGGAAACTCATCAAGTCCGCTCAGAAGAACTTCACTCAACCAAAGCGGGTAGACAAATATGGAACATATGCTAAAGTTTG
This sequence comes from Haemaphysalis longicornis, assembly GCF_048455015.1. NCBI lineage: Eukaryota > Metazoa > Arthropoda > Arachnida > Ixodida > Ixodidae > Haemaphysalis > Haemaphysalis longicornis. Next base: position 140,344,214 of record NW_027526204.1, read on the forward strand.
GGAAATCGTCAAAGACCCATGGGGACAAATGAGTGCACTAATGAATGGGGCCCAAGAAAAAAAGATGTGGGGCACTTGCCTCTCTGAGATGCTGCTCCAGCCCCCCCGCCCCTACCACCCCACGGCATGGATAATTTGTTAGATGCCAACGGCCGACCATGAAAAAGCCCTGACCGGCTGACTGGTTTTTCAGGTAGCAAGCCAGTTGCTGGTCCGTTAACGGGCATTCATTGGCCGTTCTTATTATTATTTTTTTTTTTGGCCATCGTGCCGTGATTAATTTTTTTTTTTGGCCGTTTTATCAGCATCAATTTAGAAACTACTTATTAGGTACGTTGTTGGGCCAGTTGGTCGATCATACCTAAAGGGATGTATAGCGCAAAAAAGGATGACGGACTGAAAGGATGAACACGGACAAAGCGCTAGCTACGACGATAATTATGTCTCGGCAAGCTGTGAAAATACGTCAGTGAAAATTCCTTTGTTGTTTTGCATTGTTAATGTAGCGCATAGTATTGCGCGTGTATGTAATGTGAATATTAAATACATGATGTCATATGCATTGCATACTTAACGTTCGTTTGGTGGATTCAGATGCAAAGAAGAGCTTTTAGTGGACGAAGTATGTGCGGTTACTTTTTAGTGCAGCACTTTCACAGCAATAACCAAAATCTCAGTCACTTTCAGTACAAACGTTATGTTAATTTCTTTGAAAACGGTACAATAGATTACATTGCTTGACAGTACAACATAGCATCTTTTTTTCAACACAAATTCTACTTTCTGTATACCACCCCCTTCCCAGAAGGGCCCCTTTATGTCTTCTTTTTCTGGGGGGGGGGGGAGGTGGCAACCCTAGATCTTGGGGATTAGGCAAGAACCTGATAACTTTGGCATCGCTGCCTCCTGCGTGCCATACACCCGTGGTATGCTAGATCTTGACTCGGGTTTTGTTGTGCCTGCAGTTAACTTGGTCCATGTCCTGCCGAGCAGTTGCATAGTGGGTGGCAGGGTGCATTACCATAACACCCGCTGTGGTGACACAGTTGCTCTGTTTGAAGCTTTTCATTTTAGACCAAGCTGCGGGCTTTCTCGAAGAGTGTCACCGCATGTAACGTATCATCCAGGTTAAGGAACCTCAAGTGGCTGAAATGAATTCCAAACATTGCACTTTGAACAAAAGATAAAAATCTTTCAACAAAGTGGAAATTTGGTTTGGTTGGCGCAATGATTTGCCCCGTTGTCGCTCTTTTATCTCACCCGTGCAGTTTCCCACAACTTGAAACTTCTCCATTACATTAGCGGAAGAACACCAGTCAAGCTTCCGAGCTAGCTCATCATACACTCATTATGTACTAATGCTTAATAAGTGTTACACTCAATTCTGTGAAGTTGATGAAGCTTGTAAAAGGAGTGAAGGTGTTACTTATTCACAGAAGCAGAAAGAACGGCTCACTTGCTGTCGTCACGGAAGAGAATTTTCTGTCCACTGTATAAGAAACAACTCAGCAGCAGCAAGTTGACCACTCCACCAGCTTTCTGTAGTTTATAAAAGACAGCTGGAAGTTCTCAGAAAATTTTGTTCAACCAAAATGTTGCGGTCCACTCACAATGCCCGCATTTTGTTGTTCGTTGGAGAAAAATCTCTTGTGGTCAAGTTGAGAGGTACGCCAAGCTGTACCAGCACTGTGTGGGTGTTGGTAAGGGCAGTTTAAAGACAGGCAGGGTTTGTCAGGGGTGAAGCGTACGTTCCCTTAACCCGAGCACTGCAGGGGTCTGGACAATGCAGGCAAGACAACACTGCTCAAGCGACTGAACGGGGAGGACACTTCCGGGGTCTCTCCCACCCTGGGCTTCGACATCAAGACCCTCGAGCATCGGGGGTAAGCGGCCGCTTAGGATCACCAACCTTTGGGGCCAGAACTGGAAGTGGCAGATCATTGCTTCCATCTCGAGTGGTGCAGCTAGTACTGTTGAAGGCATGCAATGGGTGTTTGAAACAGCCTTTGGTCTGCCAACCAGGGTTTTGACTTTGTCTGTGTGAAGCCTCTTCTCATCTAGGCTCATCTAGGTGATAGTGTGCATTGTTGTGGAAACCGGAACAGGCCTTGCTAGATTAATGAAAGGTCCTAGAGGCTTCATATTTTCATACAAGGGAAGTTGTATGCCCGTGGAAGAAATGGGTTCCCAGCAATGCATTGGGGGTTTTTGTAAGCTGGCTTCCCACATTGTGTGGTGCAGTGAAGCCTGCTTGTGTGTGCAGTATATGTATTATGTATTAATTATATGTGCAGTAAAACGACAGCGCTGTGAAGACAAAATTTAACCTTGTTTACTGGCATCATGATTGCAAGGACAAAGCAGTTCTTTTAATCTAGGAAGCTCAAATTTTGTCTTCATGGTCTCTTTGATAATAAGGACACAGGTACTGCAAAGCGTTCAATCAGCGAATGGTCAGGGAGTGGCCTAGCAATGCGCAACTTGGCGCAGGAAATGTAATTTCTCACTATATTTTGTGGTAAGTGCAGCCAAACGGTGTGTTGTTTTTTGTTTTCCCCTTTTTTTTTCCAATGTGAGGGGCTATCCGACTTCGCTCTAATCCAGTAATGTGATTTGTGCACACAGCTCGACAACAGGAAACTCCTGCTACATTTCAACTACTCTGTGCCAGACCTTGCTTTTTGAGATCTTTACAAAAAACTGACTAAACATGCAGCACTTTGAAATTGAGAGTGCCATCGCTCATCATGGCAGCTCACATTGCATGTTGAGCATACAGGGAGGAAAGCATGTTGGAAAAGGTAGTACACAAAAAATTGGCGCAGCTTTCTGTAGTGGTGCAAGGCTGGAGGAACAGCAGAGCTGGCGGCCTTTTCCCTTTGTCAGAGACTTGGCTGTTGCACGTCACATGAATTTCTGAACCTCGCGCTGAAAGGTCTCCATGGCTGGCAGGCCGGGATCGCTTTGTTCACAGCCTTTCACATCTCTCCCAAAGTGGATCGCATTAGCACGTGCTAGAACTGGCGGCGACTGGCTTTGCAAACTCTGCGTCTGTGCTCCCCACTTCAGGCGCGAACGCGCGTGAACTGGCGGGGAGAAGAGCACGCGAGAGAGATCACGCCACGAACGCCGGGCAGAGTGCTCCCGAAGGGCGAGTTTGACGATGCTGGGCACTCCCCACGAGATGCACTTTTTCTTGGTATTTCTTTAGCTGAATGCAAAATGGACCAAGCTCATGCTTTAACAGCTCTGCCTAAAAAGAAAAAAAAGAAACAGCTACAAAAAGGATGAGCAGTGGTCATGTCTTGTGCCTCTTTTTTCTAACAGGTCCATTCATGCCGCCCCACGAAAATGCAGCATTTGGATATAGATGCTACATCCCTAATGGTTTCTGTGCGCTGGGCACCTTTTATTACAAACCCTCTTCAATGCACTGACTTCAACCTTTGAACGCTAATAGCACTAGCTTGCAAGGTTGAAAAGTAGGTGACTCCGAAAACAGGAAATGGGCGATTTGGTACAGGAACCTATTTCTTTATTTTTTTTCTTTCCTGTTCTTGAATGGGTTTTGATGGATGGTATAGAATGTGTGCAGCTACGTGGCCGTGGCATGCATACCGGTGTGAGTGCACAAATTAACCCACCTCTCCGCAAACAAAATCTCAGATTTACAAAGCCTTGTGTTTCTGAATCTCATGTCAGTGTAATTGTGTACATTATATGAATCATGGGTTTATCTTTTTGCTACGATTGTGTTTTACAATTCTTCATTTTGAACAAAAGCAAACAAGAAAGCTCTCACTTGTTTTGTAGGAGTTTGGCAGCCGGACCGGATTGTTTATTTTGTATTTATCAACTGATCTGCGTACAGAACGTGCCAGATTTCTTACATCTGTGATGTGATGGAGTAGGTGATGCGAGTGTAGCAAACACTGTTTTATGTGCGAAAGCAGACACACCAATACAGAAAAGAATTTCGCAACCAGGCTGTGTTCTTTCCAACTGTGAAACAGGCTTGAAAAGGATATTTTTTTTTTTTTCGATCTCATGGGCTGTTTTCTTTCCTTTATGTGTCTTTGTAGTCTCTCTGCACAGGTCCCTCATAATTGCTCATCGCAAAAATTGTCCATCAAGAACAGCATTGCGCAAGCATTCTCAAGATGCGAGTCTCCTCCACACGCCAACCCAGCCCACCCGTCTGGCCCATGTTCTGTAACAAAGCACCCTCAACTGAATAACCCCTGGCTTAGTTAGAATTAGGGAAGAAAAAAGTGATGGCAATGCGAGCCCAAACCCAGTTTCTTGACGTCAAGCCACTACAGAGTCTCACTTCCATTTCACCAATTCCCCTCTCCAAAAGGGCTTTTACTTTTATAAAAGGAGTCCCTCCTTCTTCTACACTGCACGCATGGCGTTTTCAAAAATGGTTTGCACGTTTTGGGCCTCTTGCAATTGCTCCAAATGCACGCAGTGTTTGCAGGAATCGTGTATTGTTCACAGTAGTTGTGGAAGGGAGGACTTCGTTAAAAGGAGCGCCAGGGCGAATTTCTTGAAGTGGCCACATTTCATAATTTAGTTGAGTTTTTTTTGTCCAGTTCTGTAGTGGGTGCTTACAGCCGCAATTCGTTCCCGCAGTTGGGAAGGGGAGACGACATAAAGCAGCCTTTGTGGCCATGTCATTTATGATCCCCTTCTAGTTCGCAGTATAGCAAAAATGCCTGCCTTGAGGTGCATGAAGTCATGTGCAAGTTCAGGGTGAGGGTAGGGCTGAGGTCTATGCTTCTTGTTGCTGTCATCAGTTTTCAAATATCAGAGAAAGAGGGAGTGGGGATACTGTGATGTCCATCACTCGGCGATGCCCAAGGTATGTTGTGTGTCCTGTGCTTTTTAATTGTCGTGAAGTCAGGGTAGTGGGTTGGATGTGTTTCTATGGCCGAGCAGACAAAATCTTGGGTGTTCCCTGTTGTCTTGGGAGCCTCAAGTGGTCCTTGGTTGTGCAGGTTCCGGCTGAACATGTGGGACGTGGGGGGCCAGAAATCCCTGCGTGCATACTGGCGAAACTACTTTGAGAGCACCGACGGCCTCATCTGGGTGGTGGACAGCGCGGACCGACGGCGCCTCACTGACTGCTACCACGAGCTTAGGACGCTGCTCTGTGAGGAGGTGAGAGATGCGGGGGGGGGAGGAGGGAGTGTCCTAACTGTCACTCCCCCTCTGGTGTATCTGGCTATAGTAATGTCTGGGCTACACGGAAACTGTCTATTGACTGCCCACTCACAAGTGCTCCATGTGCATTGACATTCCACCACAAGTCTTCAATCTGTACTATTTTCTGGAAATCATATAGACTGACTGCTCGCTCATCGAATTGCAATGCACGTTGTCACTTTCATCGCATTCTGTATGCTTGATTGGTTGCAGGCCACTTTGTGCAGTGGTGCATTCATCGAAGTGTTCTCCTGATGCGTGCACTGGTGCATGTTTGATTGCCAGCTATCGTGGCAGCATTTCTGATGTCGGTAACGAGGGGAGAGGCACCCCTGTAGCGGAAAAAGAAGAGGATGGTGTGTGGGAATTTTGTTATAATTGGCCCAGGAGTGCTAGCACTCACCACATTCATGCTTGCTTTGCTGTCAAGGTGGGGGAAAGGCAAGACACATGGTGATTAAAAAGCCATCGTCTAGTGTCAAGATGGGAAGCCTTGACATTCAGCAGCCTCTTATTCCATTAGCTCTAACCGAACTGGGAAAGGCTACTGGTTAGTTACATGTGGACATCTCTCCATGAGCTGTTTGCAGAAGCTACCTGGGCATTACAAACTGCAGAAAGTTTGCTATGGCCTGTCTGAACTGTATTGGGCAGTGACAGTGTGCATATCCAAAACCGCCAATGTAGCTGTGCTTTGTCAACCACAGACAGACAGATAGATAGGAAAACACAGTAGGCTTGATACGCCTATACAGCGCAAGGGATCAATGGAACAGGGAGGGGGGAAGTGCTTTGTCCTGTGTGGTATCCTTCTCTTGTACATTTCTGGGTAGCATAGGCATGCTGAACTCGTGTGTGGTTCCAGTCTCAATCAGGCTCTAGTTGATGTGGAAGCAAGGGAGTGATTCCAACCTGCCACCATGTGTACGCCCGTACCGGTCAGTGTGTGGAAACCAGCTGGAAATTGTGTACCCTGTTCAGCTTTACAAAAGTGGCATTAACAGTGACTTCCCAATTCTGCCTCTGAATTTTATGTCCAAAGGCTCGGTCACGTGTATAAATTGTGGAGAATGCCTTGGAGAACTTTACAAAAGTATTTAAAGTGACCCCCTTGTCTGTACGTGTGTATTACTATAATAATAAAGGCAAGCTACCGTGCAGCAAAGTTGATCGGTTACTGTACTGTTTCGTTTTCCTTGTTTGTGTGTCCTTGTTCACACTATCGTCTCAGCACTGCACCATCTGTAAACAAGCAAGCAGGTGAACAAATAAAAGCGGATTAAGTTGGGGGAAGCGTGGATTGTGCTGTGGAGTTGGCCTTACCGAGAATGTCTATGCATGTGTGTGCAGAAGCTGCTGGGGAGCAGCCTGCTGGTGCTGGCCAACAAGCAGGACCTTCCAGGAGCCCTGCCTCCCCAGGAGATTGGACAGGTGAGGAGGAGGCAGGTGGAGGAACAGTCACATGCACTCCCTCGCTTCTCTCGAACAGTGGGGTGAAATAGGCGGGGCCTTGGGCTGCTGGTATGCTTCGTATTTCACGTGATACGTCACTTGAAAAACTGGGGAAAAATCCTGTGCATGCACTATGTAGGTGCATGTATGGGTGCATATTGGCCAGGATCAATCAGTCAGTCAGTCAATCAATCAATCAATCAATCAATCAATCAATCAATCAATCAATCAATCAATCAATCAATCAATCAGTTGATAGCGCTATTCCAGTTTTTTTCTTTTTTTTGGCAGACGAAAAAAAAAAACTGGATGACAGGAAAAAAAGCAGTTATTAACTGCTGCCTGACGAGACTTGCCACCCCTATAGGTCAGCATTGGCAGCAACAACTGCAATTTCAGGAAAACAGTTCTCATTCTTTTGAGAAAACAAAAACAGCATGATTAAAAATACATACACAATCGAAACATTTGTTTACAACCAAACTGTACACATCAGAAGCATTTTTTCGTAGAACCATAACACTAAATACAAGGTATTTTCCTCATGAAAAGTTGACAATATTGTACAAAAAAATATATTTACTTTATGCTACAAATATATTGCGAAGTGCAGTGAATGACATGCGGGGTAACGTTTTCATACAATGGCATGTTGAAATAGGTTGGGAGAACGTGCGTTAGCATATTGTAACCATAATACATGACCCTCAAGGCATACAAGTGAAGTTGTACTGTTTTTGGCTTATCCCCCGTGCGGATATGCGAGCAGGGGTATGGAAGGGCTAGTATGAGTGTTCCTAGTGTTACCGGCACTGAAATTTACGAACAGAATGAACGCCCCCTTGACATCAAAGCAGTACAAAACCTGCTGCAGTTATAGCTGACAATCGTCGAACACTTACGGCCACAGGATTATAATTCTGCCTTAGAAGCAGTGGGCTTCAGCCGGATGCCCATTACTTCTGAAGTGGCAGAAGCAATTTTTTTTGTTCAGATCTGGTCGAGCCATGCATGTGCCCCGATAGCAGCAACACATACACTGATGGACACACGGCATCAGATGCCCACCTAGAAATAGTGCTGCCTACAATAAGCCACTCAGAGCTTTTGCTGTAGATGGCATCTGACGAACTGAGCCAAAACATGAAAAGAAGCAAGCTGAAAGGAGCTGTGACACTTATTGTGGTACCAAATTTGTATCTAAGCTATTAGCGACGTCTTCAACCAAATCAGTCATAAGTTGCACAATTTATAAACAGAGCACACAATTGAATGAACAGCTCAAAATTAGGGCTCGCCTGCGTTATGTCCAGGCTGGGCGTACTTTGTGAATAAAAAGAACACTCGCAGCTCGGTCAGCTCACAGGCCCTTGCCAATATTTGGAACAGATACTACTGCTAAGGCTGTGATAATTTTAGCGCATTATCTTCAATAGCTCAGCGTGCACATTCAGGCTTGTTAAGGTTGTCGCAAGGTTTCTGAAGGTCACTCGTTTTATTTTGCTGTCGAGTAAACTTTTCAGACAAAATTACTCCCACCTCCCCTCGCGGGAACCCCTGTGTAGATGCGACGCATAGGGGGTTCCGTTGTTAGGTTGACTCTCCCATCGCGTGAAACGGGCTGTGAACCCTCTGCCGCGGCTATGACGCAACGTGGCGTGGCTATGACGCAACACAATCCAACACAATCCACTTTAATCCAATCCAATCCAATCCAATGCCACTCGCGAGAGAGTGTTCGCTATCACAGAGGAGAGGGGGTGAGCGGCGGAGAGCACAGCTCGCGCGGTGAGGAGAATGGGGGAGGGGTGTGGACGGACAATGACGCCGTATGGAGGGACAAGGCGAGTGAATGAGATGCAGTCACATCTAAAAGACCAACACTCACACACACTTTGAACTTCCACCAGGCTAACCTCTGGAATGTGCAGGACAGGTTTTAAGCTTAGCCCACCACTTCACGCCCGTTTTGTAATTAGAGAGGTGCGTGCTTTTGAAAGGGCCATTTCTCTCACACTGTCTTTTTGTCTAGTGCTCCTTGTTCCTGGCAGTCTGAGTCTGTAGACTATTGTTAAGTGTGAATGCTCGCTTAGAGGGGTTGCACGGTGCAGTTCAACTTGAAATGAGACTGCCAAGTTCTCTCTAAAGGGTCTCTATGATCTGTCATTTTGTACTGTCTTGCTTTTCCTAAAGGATTTGTGCTCAAAACTACTCTACAGTGGCAAACTAGACCACCAATGCCCCCTTAAAGGAAACCTGCAACACTCTTTGAGCAGTGCAAGTAAACCTGCGCGACGTTTAGATTACACTGCCAGGAATACCTGAGCCAAATATTACACGTGTATGTGAAGCGGTGAGCGCGCAAGTCGCTGTGAAAGACGCGGAAAAACCGACTGCTTTCTCTTCAATTCTCCTCATTATGCACCCCGGGCATGGCCTAAACGATGTCATTGATGCCATGGCTGTCCTATTGGCTGTCGCTGGTCAACTTCGCGGCTTATTTTTCGCATTTCCTGTGACGATCCGCCGTCGTCGGCGCTGTGTACCAAGCTCTTCTATGCCTGAACCTGTACACACAGTTTTGGCGTTTGTGTTTTGAGTGTGCGTGGAGTTTGAGTGATGAACTCTATACTCCCCTTTTAACGAGACCACACGATAACAAACGTTTATTGCTTCAAAAACACCCTACCAGCGCGCCTGAGCCTGAGCGCGCACTTGCGAGCAGGCAGCCATGCCTGCTTTTTTGTGGCACCAGACCGGAAATAGACCCCTCGAAGTTGCGGAGAAAACGAGAAAACTCCCCGGCCTGTAATATATCGAAGGCCGCGAGCCGCCCCCCTCTCCAGGAGAGAGCGTGCAGCTTTCGTCACGTTGTCGGCGATCGAGTTGAGAGGGAACAATCATGTGCGATTTCACATCGCGCGTAGTTTCGGTGATTGTGAACGGGTTTTCATAATTCTTGCGGGAGGAGATTGCTGGGACAATAGACTTCTACCCAAAATACATTCCGAGTAGTCAATGGTAAGTGCTGCAGGGCCCCTTTAAAGGGACAGACAACCGATTTTTGTCGCGTTTATGTTCTCTAGCTCATATGAAAGCGAGTGTTTTATATAGCCCAGTAACCACAAGCAATTTCTAAACAAATTGGCGGAAATAATTTTAATTTGGCAGCAAACTTCCTGAAATCGGAAGGGTGGCGGTTTGTAGTGTCGAAACTTGACACTACAATATGTGTCCCTGTCGCGTGACCTGCAAACCTGGCAGCTACTGCAACTGCTGAAACGTTTATTTACGTATTGAAAACCTTTTAACACAAGTATTTAAACAAGGTATGTATTTCTAAACATTATTCTGAAAATTTTAAAGACACGCCGCCCGCCATCGCTGGGTTGCTCTCAGTGTGGCTAACTGAGCCACCATGCCCAGAATCAACGGCAGCGTTCAGTAAACAGACCCAGTGAAAGAGCTTTTACAATTCTGCCTTAGTCAGGGGCGTTTGTTCTGGCAAAATTTTTGATTTCAGTTTCCAAATACGCCAACAGCAGCTTAAAAAAAAAAAAAAACGTCGCGCCCGGGGAGAATCAAACTTCCCACCTCCACAACGTGAAGCCAGATTCTACCTGTCGTCTATCCCAGCAGATGGCGCATTCGTGCAAAATAGACCGTTGCATTAAAAAGACATAAAGGATGAGGAAATCCTGCGATTAAAACTTTTTTAGCGGGGGACAAGTTTTAAATGTCTTTTTTCATTTCGCATGCAGACAAAAGTATGTTGCCAAGCTACTCTATGTCATGATTGCCAGCATTATTTTTTGGAGGGACACATACGGCTCGTAGATCTAAAAATTTCGATTTAAAAAGTTTTAGGGCGTCATCAGCAAAACCGCTCCTCGTCAAAGTGCATTAAGTGATGCCCTTTCATTTGGGATAGAGAATATATACTCGACAAAAATCGGTTGTCTGTCCCTTTAAGACAGCCCCCTGCAGCCGTTGCACACCTTGTAGCCGGTATTTGTTGCCCACTGCTTCAAGGGGAGCATTCAAGACCACTGCTGCTTCTGTTCACAGGTGCTAGAGCTGTCGGAGATCAGCAGCCTGCACTGGAAGCTGGTGGGCTGTAGCGCCATCTCGGGCGTCAACGGCCTGCTGGACGGCATGGACTGGCTGCTGGACGACCTCTCCAGGAGACTGTTCCTCGTCGACTGAGGCTTGGAGGAGGGAACGTTCTCCTTGCCCCACCACCACGACCAGAGGAGGGTTGGCTGTCAGGGCCTCCCTCGGTGACGTTGTGACGTGTGTCGGAGAAGTGTCCACACTGGTTGTGAGACGTCCAATGATGGGGGTTGAATCCCCAAGTGGTGCTTTGCCTAAGAGCTGTTTAGAACAGCGAGTTTCCAGCTGCTGAAGCTCCCGCACCATCACTCTGAAAGTGGTGCCGTGTGTTACCTCGTCGGAAGTGTGATCAAAGGTGGTGTGCATTTCCCGGTGAACTCGCTGACCTCGCTGTGCTATCTTGGGCTGGACTGGTGTGAAAAGCTTCGATGGAATAGCAGGGTGTTTCACCCTTGCATCAATGTTGAGGTGGCAACTCGGAGCGTCGTGAGCGCCACATGTTCGCTCGCTTAATGAGGGAGGGGAGACTCGGGCTGCTAATGGCTTGTGGTATTGTGAGGGACTAACAAAACACAAAGTAATCGCAGCTGTGTGGATATTTGTAAATTGATGCAGCGCTAATGAGGTTTGCCACTCACTGATTTGCGGTGCACCTTTGTCACTTTGAAGCTTTTTTTTTAAATTTATTTAGGATATTCAAAAATATCGCATAATAAAATCTGCCTTGCATTTTCCATATTTGAGCATACCTTTCCTTTTTGCTCTCCCTTGGGGCTTCTCCATGCAGCTGCGGTTTCTGTTGCACAAGCTGCTGCTGCAGGGAACTCAAAGAGCGCCAGCTGGGCTCATTCTTCCTATGATGCAGTGGATCTTGCAAAAGGAAGAGAAGCTTTGAAGGTCTTAATTTGGCACCGGTTGCAAGAACAGGTGCCTTTGATCTTCAGTTGATGCTGTAGCAAACATCATTTCATTTTTGTGACTGCAGGTTTCCTCGCTCAATATAATCCAGTCGCCATACAATTTGATCCAGGTGCCAGCCAATTTAATCCAAGTGCCATCTAATTTAATGCAGGTGCCAGCAAATTTAATCCAAGTGCCATCTAATTTAATCCAGGTGCCAGCAAAGGTGCCAGCAATCCAGCTGTCAGAAGGTTGCTCACGAGTGTTTTGTGCAAAATTAGGCGCAGCTTTGCGCACCTTGTTGCACGTGGTGTGGTGAAAACGTCGATTTTCTTGCTCCAGTACGTGCAAAATATCTTAAGCGCACAGCCTAATGAACATTTACTAACACGCGCAGACCAGGAAAGCGGTCTTGTTTGATTGTTGGTGCCATGTGCTGATCGTCTGCGAGATCCTCAGAAGTGTTGTCTTCTCGCGTATTGTTACGCCAGCAGATTTGCCAGCGCTTGGTTACGCGACCAGACGATTCCTTCTGACGCAAGCAGACGGTATTATAATTTCGAAATAAGTTTCGAAAACACGGCAGAGGCATTCATTAATTGAAAATCAGAATGCAAAGGGCATTTGAATAATGTTTTGATCAAAGGAACTTCTGAAGGCATTGTTACGCGAGGAGTAGATGATGCTTCTGATGTGAGTTATCGCCAGCGCTCTCGCAGACGATCAGCTCTGAGCACACGGCACCAGCGGATCAAAAAAGACCGCTCTCTTGGTCTGCGCGTGTTAGTATATGTCCATTAAGCTGTGCGCATAAGACATTTTGCACATAATGGATCAAGAAACATTACATTTTCACCTCACCGGCCGCAACAAAGTCCGCAAAGCTGCGCCTTATTTCACACAAAACACCCCTGAACTGCCTTCTGACCACTGGATTAGGTTGGCGTGCGGATTAAATTGGTTAGCACTTTGATTAAATTTTCTGGCACCTGGATTAAATTAGATGGCACTTGGATTAAAATTGGCTGGCACCTGGATTAAATTAGATGGAAACTAGACGGCGATTGCATTAAATTGAGCGGGAAAAGCTGTAGTAACATTGCTCTCTCATCCTTCTCGTCCTTAATTCTTTCATTACCACAGGAAACCGACCGATATTTAGGGGTCAAGAAAACATTTTTCTGCGCTAAGCACATTGGTTAGGCACATATTGCAGTGACATAAAATGCAGATGATTCAACGCCCTTTCCAACGACACGTTTTAATATTATTTTCACAAATAACAATTGCAAAAAAAAAATATTCAACATTTTTGTGCAGGCGTCGCAAAAAAATAAAAAAAGAAAGTTGTGTTTAAGAAACCACCAGTAGCAGAAAAAATGTAGAATATCCATTTTGTAGGTAGACATTTCAAAAACCCGTCCTAGAAAAAAAATTTGATTTGCTCTAAACAATTTGTCAGATATCAAAGAAAATGCTAGCCTGCGTGGTGCCCGTGCCATGTGGTGAAGCCCAACCACTTTTCAAAGTTTGCTATTTTGGATGGTTCTCTAGAAGAAATCTGGTCGTTTGACATTATTAAAGACACCAATTACTCCCAACACCTCGTAAATGGTTACGGCCAGCACAATATTCAATGCAAGCAAGCAATGCGAAGAAATCCACATGTAGTTGAATACCAAACTCGGTGGTGCATGCTTGTTGACATTTTAATCGTCACTTCTGTCAGAACTTTTATTTGCAGTTTATTATCATCTTCTGAGTCGCTATGGCAGCTACCGTAGCAGGAATAAGGTGCGATGCGCTATAATCATGCCCAGGAAGCTTTCACCAAGCAGCTGTCCCGACATGGAGAGTTCAGCACTTTGAGCCTCCTCATTGCAGCGCCACCTAACATTTGCGAAAAGAAACAATATCAAGCCTGTTGGAGACTGTCAGAATAGACAGTTCTAATAAAAAGCGACCCTAGACCTCCAGAAATACCCTTGCATGGAAACGAAACTGGCCGGTGAGCAGCTGGCGGTGTTCAAGGCCAATTGGAAGTGATCTCTTTGTCGGAACTGATATCGGACGACTTGGTGTTATCTCTCGACTTTCAGCTGAAGCTGTTATCACAGATCGAAGGTGTGGGTGAAGTGGAATTACGAGCGGCATGCATTTTTCAAGGAGTAGTGGCAGGCGATGGAGGTGCTATGGCAAATCGGCTTGAAGTTGGGTAACCGTAGTAGGGCCAAATATGAATTTCGCAATGCAAGAACGAAACCAAAACTGCTGGAAACTGGCTGAAAATGCTAGGTCCACTCGTTTGACAAGCTACCCTTTCTCTGAACTAGAGATCACTAGTGAATAGCTGGTGTCATTTTCAGGTAATTATCACCTCTCAATGCTGTAAGATTACAAAGCTGATAACACAATTGGGTATTTGACTTGCTAGGAGCCTCTTGATAAAAAAAAAAAATTGATGGTAATACAGCATAGCCACGAGTGGCATGCTTTTTTTCTCAAGTGCAGCAGCCACGCCCCCTTTCTAAAAACGCGCACCTAAGCTGGCGAAAAACGCCGTCGAAAATCTCGATGTCGCTGAAGCGGAAAAATCTAAACCGATTCTAAGAGTGCAGTGCCTATCTGACTCCCAAACTGCCATACGAAATTACACAAAGGGCGTCATTTCCACAGCTGCCCTCAAAATTCTTCTTCAGAATCCCCCTGCCCACCCCGTGATGCTGCTGTGGACTCCGGCCCACACCGGCGTAGGTTGTAATGAGACGGCACACCAACACGCCCGAGCTTTGATATCCCGGGCTCCCGTTTCTTTTACGCCTACACACGGCATCCCCGAAATGTCCCATGCGTACCTATTTACGTACAGGGACATAACTCAACATTACCGCCTCCTCCGCAGGAACCTACCTCCCCCGCACCCTTCACTTACTCCGCCGGCAGCGCACATGTGGCGGCTCTTACAAACCCACACTTTCCCACACCGCACTCTCCTTGTGCACACTCACCCACACCAATTCACCTCCCCTCACTGCCCCTCATGTGGCGCGCTGGACACTCTCTTCCACTCGCTCTGTGAGTGTCCGCGCGACCCCTTCCCCCCTTTCCCCTCCCCTTCTCACTGGGAGCAGGCTCTGGGGAGCTCTGACCTCGCAACGCAAGAAGCCGTCACGGACAGAGCCCTGGACGTCGCGGGGGCCCTTTGGGCCTCCGCCACCCCCCTACCCTGAACCCAGTGTAAAATAAAGTGGCACTACTACTAGACTAACCACTGGGGTGCATTAGGTGTACAAGAAACGACTACAACATGTCGAAATGGGCAATATGAAGCATCGATCACCGGTGATCGATTTGAATAGGCGTGGTAACGAAAGAGTTAAGTCCCTCCTGCACCCACCCCGTCACCCTTCCTTTTCCATGAATGTCACAATAGCAGGTGCAAAGTCCCGGGATTGATCTTCAGTGATGGAGGGGCCTTTTTTCTTTTTCTTCTTTTTTCAATTTGCTACTCCCTCGCTGGTAGCCGTGTGTTCGCAGCGTGCAGCCTCAAACATCTTGCCACTTCGCGTTGTAAGCTTTCTTTGTGTACACGTACGAACTCGCCACGAGCTGCGCCTTGGGGGAAAGAGGTGCATCCTTCTGTTTATATTGCTTGAGGTGACTGCAGAGAATGGTGAACCGGGAGCTCGCGCATGCGCAGATTAAAGCTCCATTCTGTCACCATTCCCCTGTGCGACATTTTCCGTGAGAATAACACTGTTATTCTCACGTCATATCTCCAGCAGATGCTAAAGTGAGGGCCAGAAGTAACGTAACATGGCGCACTGTAACCTTACCCAACCTTACTTATCACAACCTAAACAAACCCAGCCCAACGTAACCGGACTTACACTAACCAAACTAAACCGAATGCAATCTATTTATAACCACAACCCAGTAGAAGTCTTGTCTGTCGATCCTGTGGTAATAGAAGGTACTATAACGCAAGTGCAGAAAGATTTGCTAACAAAAAGCCTGACAAGCAAACACTTGTCGAATTCCGAAAACAGCAGGAAAAGGTTCCCTATTCAAGATTTAAACCTCAGCCTTGAGATTTCAAAACAGGTGCCATGCCGCACCGCTACGGATCGGTTTTCGTGAAGTGTTCGTCCCAAAATGCTCCAGCTAATGTGCTTGTTTCTGCTGGCTGCCGGTAGAATAGACATTACCTTGATTTTTTCAAACAACATTCATTTTCTCTTCGAATCAGCAGTTTACCAATCAAACGGCGGCACTGACACTGCTGCTATTTTCTAACCTTTTTTTTGTTTGTTTGTTTCTGGTGCAAAGCTTCTTTCTTTGTCATTTTGGACTGCTCAATACTGCTCCAGAGCAGCTCGGAACCGCTCCAGAGCAATATAATTTTTATTTCGGGTGCAGTTCTGGGGTTTTGTCCATTTCATGTCCGTTTCGAGCGAGCCCTGATTGGCTGAAAGCAGACGAGTGGATGTGATGCAGCACATCCACTGGCCAAAGGCCTCGCAAGAGCAACTATGTCACGACTGAAACGGACGTGAAATGAAAATTTCAAGATAATGCTGCTGTGGGATCAGATCAGCTGGGGTATCAAAAGCACTGCAAGTACAACATACGCAAGGGTTGCAAAGACCGCACGGCTCATACCCCACCACAAATTAATTTGCTGGGAAACAAATTGCTGCCATCAGTGAGGAATTTCCTTGTGGGGAGGGATATCAAATTACTCACATTTTCCACCACACCAGTATGATGCTTTCTCTGACATATTTAGGGTAGCAGCCCAAAATGGACTATCAGTACACGGACTCAATGCCAACAGGCCTAATAGTGCTCAAACCGAATGTTTGGGATGGCAGGTCAAACCTAAATCGTGTTAGTTGTTTCACCGTGTAATACATTTGGGCCATGTAATGGTGTAATCATGAACTTTTCTTTCAATTGAAGAGGAAACTGTCTTGAATTGGACGTCTTGAGCCCACCTGAACCTTTTGTGCGATTTGTTGAGAATTGTTTTTATTGCAAATTCTATTGTGCCACACAAAAGCCAATCACGGATGGTGTGCCGTACTTGGGACTTGTAAAACCCGTTGCAGCTCAGAATTGGCACCTCCGAATCCTGCATGTTTTTGAATTGAGGCCGCCAGTGAATTCTCCGCAATCACAAAAAGTTTGACTGCAAGCCAGCAATATTGTTTTAGTTTCAGTCTGGATTGTCGGCTTCTTACCAGTCATGCAAATTAGTCTTATGACATCACAAATGCGCGAAAGTGGCTGGCGCATTACCACCTGTTTCTTATTTTTCCTTGTCATGCAGCTTGTTTCACTGAAGGTTGCAATAAATTAAGCACATCATTATAATTGCAGTTAGGAAGCCTTCCTTTGAACCCCATTCATTGAGAATGCCAGTAACAATATATTCCTCAACAGTAACCGCCAAGAGGAAAACCAACCAGCATTCGGGACCACACCGTTAGTATTGCCAGCAATACAAACTCCTTGAAAGTCAGTGCTGGGAAGTGTGATGCACCCTTCATTGCGTGAGGTGCAATTTCGATGGATGCACTGTGCAAGAATTGAAGTAGAATAGAGAGACGGGCTAATTATTTGAAATAAAAACACGGATTAGAAAGGGCCCATTTTTGGTGTGTGTTTCTACATAACGCTTCACTGTCTGTGGTGTATAAGAATGTGCATATAAGCACTACCAGGATAAGTTAACAACACCTAGATGAACTTTCCTTATCAATGCACGTGATGCATGTATATGCACTCTAGGACCCTCAAAGCACCTGTGCCACATGATTACTGAGTGAATGCACTTGATCAGTTGGTCTCAACTGAAGTTGCAGGTACTGTGTAGAATTAGTACACAACGCATTTTCAGGGGTGAAACCCCTTAGGGGCTGGGGCTGTTGGCGTCTCCTGTCGTCGTCGTCGTAACTGTCGTTTCATGTAGTCATGGCAGCGCTGTAGAGGGTTGTTGAAAGGAACAGGACGAGGCATCACCACACCGTTCGCTGTGCACTGCGGTGCTGTGCAGTGGGAAGCTGTGCACCGAAGGATTGAAGCTGTATGTTGAACTTGCATTGTGTCCTCTTCGGAATGCACCGTAGCAAATGCAGTGGCCGCTGTGAAGAGAGCAAAGCGATTAATTTTCAACATCTACCTGGTTATCAACGAAGTCTACCAGGATAAGTTGGAGTGCAACCCGGGGGAAGGCACGCAAATGGACAAGCTTAATTTTGAATGTTGGCTCGCCGTCGTAAAGTACTTGAACGTCTCTGACAATTTCTGGTGTATGAGCGACCGCGCCTAGCATGGAGCGAGAACTTTGACACCATTTGGTGCCAGGAAAAGCAAATAGTGGGGTTACATACTTGAAGATAGGTTTTTTTTAACTTCATATGTATATGTATACGTATCACATTTCTCCGAGCTGTGTGTGTTTCATTATGTTTAAGCCTTCTCTATTTTGGAATAGTGCCTGTTCAAGCTATGGAAATCAATAAGAACACAAAACTGGCATTATTGTTACATGCCTGAAGATAGGGCATATTTTTCCCCATCTAGTCATTTTTAAGCACTTTTTATAATTACCCCTTCAGGCTACGAAATAAATCTACACAAAATTAATATTACTGTTTACCTGCTTGCATAGAACTTGGTCAGCAATTTATATACAGATACCACAGACAGTTGCAGGAGTACCCTAGGAGGAGAGTTACTACATGCAGTTGTGTGAGTATACTAATCTTTTAACCAGGTCCCCTTTAAAAAAATATGCAAATTAGACCCTTTTTACAATTTTACAAACCTTGCCTGAAGTTTTATAAAAAATGGTTCCCACAAAAAATATTTTAAAACCAAAACAAAATACACCACTGCTTGGCAGTAGCCACAAAGGTGGAAGGTACCGTATCTTCCCGCGTATGACCCGCCCCAAAAATGCGAATTTTCAGTGGCAAAGTAGGGGTGCGGATTTTTTCCTTTAGTGCAGCTTCTTGGTAATGTGCGTTGTGAAGTGAAGCTCCTACGCAGTAACAGTGACTAGGCCTTCCATGGCAGCAACTGCTCAAGTGATAGCTCTAGCCTAAAGGTCCAAGAGCAGTGACAATGAGTGAATTGTGACTTTCGCCTTGCAGTCAGTGTATTCTACTTGCTAAATTTACGCTTTTTCTGCCTACATAGTATGTGATGTGTTGCTTGAGCAGTAGCTTTGGTGCAGCCTTTCCTGTATCAAATGTGCGGGCAGTGTAGCGGAAGAAGACCAGCGTCTGGTTTCCGGTATGGGGATGGAGTCCACGCGAGGCAGTGAGCGCCTCCGACCCTCCTCCTCCTCCTCTTCTACTTCCCCTACTGTCGCCCCCTGCCTGTGCATCTTTATTTCTTAACGGGCAGTACGTGAGGATTTTTTTTTCTTTTCCGGTGCGCTAAAAGTGGGGGTGCAGAATATATGCAGGGGCGGGTTATACGCGCGAAAATACGGTAATATATACGGCATTGTCCTCGTGTCGTTTATTGTTAATTCAGCCACTGTGGCTCGAGATCATAAATCATTACACCGTTGTCTTTGTCCACGGGCTCAATGAGGGGGGTGTCTAGCCTGCCCGAGCTTAATTTCTTTTCCATGTGATTTCTCCGATGAGGTCGGGCGCCGGTGTTGTTGGCGGCGTTGACGTGTCACGCTGGCTTGTAGCCTGATGGCCTTTGAATAAAAGGTCTCAGGTAGGGAACATTGGAATCCTCATGCTGTTTGAACTAAGGTGTGACGTACACTGGGTACACCCGGAGGAAAGGAATGTCTATAGGCTGACTTGGCGCGTGAACATGGTGTGGCATGGCGCATGGTTTGGCGAAACCGTGGTGGAAATGCCTAACTATTCGCCCTGAATTCATCGTACAGCGTCAAGAGTTTTTGTCAGGAAACTGCACCGCAGAGATCGGGGGTGCAGTGGGGGCCTGGTGCCTGTTTAGTTGCCCTGTTTAGGCAGGATTTGGGGTATGTTTTGGACTATACAGAGTGTTACAACAAATGAGAGTCTTTAAAGAAACACTTTTCTTTGACAAACTGCTGAATCCCTTGCACTGAAATTTTGCACAATTTTTGGTCTACTATTTTGTTTTAAAATACCGCAGGCTGCCCCGAAGCCCCATTTATTTTTAGAAATCTATTAAAAACCAGTTTGCGCCTAGGGAGAAAAGCTGTACTGAAAAATATTTTCTTGATGTGAATACATTTAAAAGATGCAGAGAGGCATAGCGTGCACCCATTGAGAAAAACAGCGTTTTCGTAAGATGAAAAAGAACTCCGCCAAAAGAATTGCTTCTATTCCCACAGGAGCAAAATATTTTAAAGACGCTTATTTATTGCTGTAACATGTATTGTGAAGAGTGGCAGTTAATTGAGACAACCACAGTTTTTCCAATGGGCTCCAAAATATTGTAGTACGCGTAGATTTTTTTTGTACTTTGTCTGCTAAAAAAATACCGTTCCCTATAAAAGTTTATCTGTAGGTTCTACTGTATGTTCAGGAATCAAATTGCTCAAAACCCACGACCTTGTAATGTGTTCTGGACAAATGGGGGCCATTTCTTTATTGCCTCAGCCGTAGCGTATTTCTACAGTGGACACTAAATGAGTGATTGAGGTGTGCTATACTCATTTCGAGAAGCCCAAATTTTTGCTGAGGCCAAACACAATGATGAATCTTCCTTTACAGAAAACAAAAAGAAAACTATAGTTCTGTTTTTTCTTCTTACTTATTACTGATTATTGCTGACTAATTGCTTCTTACAGACTAGCACAAACCGTGCTATTTCATGTGAACTTTCCAAGTTGTCCTCTGACTATACATTCTTCGTGTGCGTTCCCTTGCCTTCATTTAAGTTGAATGTTTGGTGTTACAGTTTTAATTATCATCATTTTAGCATCAATGCCAACTAGCCTGCCATGTTACAGACTAGTAAAAAGTTGCAAGCAAAAAACAGTTGCGTCTCACACCAGTCATTTTGTTAATTTTATTTAGAGGACCATTGTAATTTTACAGAATGCACACAAAACAGGCAGAGAACTCAGCAGCATAATGTAACAAACTCACAAAAAAAGTGCTTAATTAGCTGCAGACAATTTTCATAAAATTAACAACTGGAACATGTGCCAGTACGGTTGGTATGGTCTCTTCCAGTGATTTCAACATTGTTTTCAACTTATTCCTCATGAGGGCTTGGCTAATGGCCAGCAATGTTTTTTAAATCTGATTATTTCATAGCGTGTTTACAAAACAATAATAAAGTAAAATCTGTTTGGCGTACGAATATTTTCACTTTGCAAGCCAAGGCTCGTGCATCCAACGAAAGCTTGTCCTGGCATCCAACAGTGTAAGCCATCTTGTGTGGTGTACACCAGCTTGGACTGGTGGCATGGTTCACGTATTCAGGTGTTGAAGTCCAGTGGTGTCCTGCTGGTGGAAGCTTGCTGCCCTTAGGTGGTGATGTGTAGCTTCAAATGTGCCCTGTCTTGTCCGGCGACTCTGGAGCATTGCAGTACGGGCAAGCTTGTGTTCCGTTGCAGTGGGATGGCCAGGTTGGGGCAACAGCAGGCCCCATACAAGGACCGCCACAGCCACTTTATTGTGGTGGAATAAACTCCCTCGGGGGTTCGAATAGCAAGGCTGCTCATGTTCTCTCAATGGCCCGCTCATTTCTTCTTGCCCTCTATTCACCGTCAAAGCGTGACCATACAACCAGAAGCAGTACGATCCAGAGCAGCCATTTGGGCAGACCTGCACGAGAACAAAAAAATCTTCAGCAGATATCAAACAAAGCCACTGCCTATGTTTGAATTTCCTTTGTTGTAGTGCCCTCTTTGTATTTTCGCTTTATTGCAGCGGTGCAATTGATTGCGCAAACCGACAATATAAATCTGTAGCATGTCTATGTTTGCTCTCACGCTGATGGGCAGAATGGCTTGTAGGATTGCATGGATTGAACAGTGCTAAGATTGGAAAAAGTGAACAGTAACAAACGCGGGCGCTTGTTACTCGTCAAATGTGAATCACTTCATCCCGTCTCATCACTTTGTCCCATCTTAGCACTGTTCAATCCATGCAATTAACCAATTAACTTAGCTACGAACCCTCTTGTAGGATTGAAAAATGTCGGCCACAAGGAACAAGATACCAAACATTGAAAGCGTGAAGTTCCTTAGGTGCTGTGTGCACGTAGATTTGGCTTCTGAATATGGCGACGTTTCCAAGCGCAATGATTGTGTATGTGCAACCTTTATGTCATCCAAATCTCTGGTACCTATCGCTGAGTAAATGTTCTAGCTTTTTTATTTAATGGGCATTTGGAGGCTGGCAAACCTACCTACCTGCTTAGATGGCAAGTGAAACCACAACGCGTGCAAGTGAAACCACAACATTGAACAAAGTAGCCACCTGCAGTAGCCTCAGCTTTCTGAGCGCTACTCTAGATAAGAGCAGCAGGTACATTCACAGCCTTTAATCGTGCACACAATGCACCAAATTAAATGCCTGCTACAGAGACGTCGGTGCAAGCTATCTGTTTGTAGAGTGTGCAACAACCAGCTGCACTGCATGTGACGTCACCTTAGGAACTCGGGCCTTTGTCTCGCCTGCTTCCACTGGCTCAACCACGTTTTTCTTCTCTGCGATAAATAGGTTTGATACTGAGTTGCGTTTATCTTGCTAGCTTTATGCTCCTTATTTGGGTTGCTTATCTTAGCGTAGTGTTGCAAATCATGCAACAGTGTCTGGAGCTTTGCTGGGTGACTGGTTACTATGCTGTTCCCGCTCGGAGTAGCATTGCCTGCTTCACGGCCTCCAGTGTAAGGTGCCGAAGCTGAGCGCTGCTTTGAATGCTGCGAATTTTTGCTGCATTCCCTCTTGCACTTTTCAAAACTTCCAAGATAAGAAAATTTGTTGCGAAGGCCCGCCCATTGATAAAAGCAAGTTTCAATAAGAAAATTTGTTGCAAAGGCCCGCCCATTGATAAAAGCAAGTTTCAAGCAGCCACCAAAAAAGAAACACTTTTTATTCATTGACATTCAGTGGCATTCAGGCTTTCGGTTGCGGATGATATATGCTCAAAAAATGAGGCATGCCGGTTTTTTCTCTTGGGGCATGTTTTCATGTGATGTGGAAGTTGGCTTTTCACAATGTTGTGGAATGCTCAAAAGTAAGGTATGGTATTAAAATATGGTAACATCAGGCCTGCACATATCCACATTCACATTGCCAAGCAAAAAGGACACTTAGAAGAAACCTAATCTGATCCTGGCTTAATTTCTGTAAATAGCATGCTCAAGGGACTCGTGTAGTCCTCCATACATGTGTTTAACACACATTTCTAAATTGAAGGCCACAATGCACTAACTAGAATCAAGGAGCTGTAGTGGTTTTTCGGGATACATTCTCGTCTTGCATTCTGAAGGCCCTGGGTTCCATTCCCATCCAGATTCTAATTTACCCATTTTTTCTTTTAAATCCCATTACTTTAGTTTTATTAATCTTGTGTTGTCGGCCTTTATATGTGCAATCTTTCATTTACGTCGCCACCAATTTTCAACCTACCGAGTCCCGATACTTTTGCAATAATATGCCTGTGATGGATGTGTTGATTTTGCTCAAGCCATATAACGTAGCTGCATATGCTTCAACCACACACCTTTCTGAGCATAATTAAGGCGCAGTGCAGCCATGATGGCAGCTGGTTTGTATGAAATTGAAGGCAACAACACCTGAAGCTTTCGGTACATGGCTCTGGCATTATTGAAATTCCTGCTTTTCTTCTACCTGCATGCTTCTATTTGTCTGAAACACCTTAAAGCTTATATAGTTGTACTTGGTTATACACAACAGTAGACAAGAAACACTGGAATTACACTAACCTGATGCAGATATTCTGAAAAAAAGAAAACCAATTTACTTTCTGCTATACGAAGCAAATTCTGGTGCCTCTCTCGTATACTGTGTGGGCAGCAGCAGCTGACTTGTCGAGCCTTCATGATAACTTAAAAAAATGTATGCCTAACGTAGTGCAGAGACTCATTCGGCAGGGCTGCAGTGTCAGATACATGGGATAAAGACACTGTTACTCTTGCTTTTAAACTTAAACAGTCGATGAGAAACAGCTTGAAGGTTATTGGTGGGTTCTCAAAGCTTAATATGATAGAGCTCATGTAAAGAACACTTTTGGAATCCATCAAGCACCAAGCTGGCAAGTATAAGCATAGAAACTGCTATACAGTGTAGAAAATGATGACGAAATGAGTCCACTATCCAACGTCACAAGCCAGGGGCACCACTCAAAGATCTCACTGCCAATAGAACCCGATGACAGCACTTGGAAGTTCTTGTACTGACGTATAACCAACACAAATATAGTGATAGGCAGTACTGCCCTTTCTGGTCGCCACAGCCTGCAGAATTATAAATAAAGCCAGGGGGAAAAATCACATGCTGCAAGTCGTACTTCTCTAACAAAGCAAGAGACGATAAAATGGTGCAAGAAATACAGTGCCATGCTTAAATATCAAGACAGCGAGGTAGGTGCCCAAATGTTATAACGACCCTCAGCTGTTGAGATGCGGACAGGTTTCCCATACCTGTTCTAAGTGATGGTGCTCCACTGTGGGGAATTCCGGCATCTTCGGGGTTACCTATCAATAAAAAGGAAGAATTTAATTTTGAGAATTAAAAGCGTGCACTCAGAGAACGTCAATAGGGGTGCACCCTTTAGACAATGTAGGCCTTTTCACAGCGTCAGGTAATCTTCTTTCGAAATGTGGATGGAAAATACTAAAACCAGTACATAGCCAGAGCACCCAAAACACAGGTCATTTTGCTTTGTGCAGCACAAATGCAAGCACTCACATTTTTTTAAACAAGGCCCGCTCTGCTACAGCGGTCACTCCTGACGTCCGCGACTGATGTTCCCCTCCTACCCTTCCTTGCCCCCTGTGCAGGGCTGACCGACCCACTATGCAGCACCTTCTCTGGGAGTGTGCCAGACCGTCAGACAAACACTGTAGGTGTCCACCGCTCCACGTCACGTCCTTTCAAGAATGGACAACGCCTTTGAGTGATGTTATAGAAACCTTATTGGCCTTGTGGAAATTTTCTTGGAACACTGTTTAGAAAAATGACCTAAATCAAGTGGTCCATGTGTGGGGCAGACAGCGGCGCGATTGAATGCATCCGCCCACTGGTTTATTTCCCCTCCCAAGTCTACCGTTCCTTTGCATGACGCGTTAGACCTTACCTTTTAAATACATAACTTTTCAGTATTTTTTTTCTGATGGAAGCAAAATGCAAAAAATGAAGGAAGCTTGAAGGGAGCGAAGCTGTGCGCAACCTTCCCGATCATCACGAAGGTTAAGTCCACGATTGCAGCCGATTTGCTTCTTCGCAGCCGCAACGACCTTTACTCCATCATTAAGTCTGAAATTCTTTCATTTTTTTGGAAGTGATAATCATTGGACATCACTTTGGAGGTGCGTACGCTACATCGTGTCTTTCTCATTCCGAGCAAGTGTTGCCACGATTACGACAAACACTGGACTATTCTTTTTATTCTTTTTAGGCAAACTTGGCCAATCTCCCTAAATGGGTATGCTTTGCTTGACGAACGTGCGCCGGAGACGCTTGGCGGTCACCGCGAGGCACGCATACGTGAGTGCTTGGCATTGTCTTGGTTTTTTTAATTGGTGGGAAGCTGCCCAAATCTTGACCAATCTCCCTAAGATGGCTTCACAAATATGTGCAGGGGATGCTGGGAGTCATAGCGAGGCACGCACACACGAGCGCTAGGTATTTTGTTGGTTTGTTAACTGCCGGGCTGTTTCAGCGAGGCCCACACTCATGTGCGCACACTCGGCCATTTCATTTCTTGGTATTTTTAACTGCAGACACGAAAAATTACGAGTTGCTAAAGAGCGTCGCTCTTAAAACGCGTGTCTCAAGATTTCGGACGACATTAATGATCCCCAAGGGGTCGAAATTAATCCAGAGCCCTCCACTATGGTGTGCCTCATAACCCAGTTGTAGCTTCGGTGCGTTAAACACAAAAAATTTGATTTTTTAATACAACCAGTCTCAACCAGATGTGCGCAAAGTGCTCACCTCTTGTGTAGAAGTTGCACGTCTCCGAGAACATGGTGCGTACACGACCCTTTTCCGCAAAAAGCTGGCACTGTCCGTTATCTGAAGCTTCGGGGGCACAAAATTGGATGTGGACGCAGTCAAGTTTCTCTTGCTTTGAGCAGTTCCTGGCACACTCTTCCAACGTGGTGTCGTTGAGAACAGCAGCTGCCTTTGCTCTTGCTACTTCGTGAAATGGTAGTATCGAATAATCATCGAGGGCGCCTGCAAAGATGATAAAAAAATGGTGAGAAAGAATGTTCGCTTCATACATATGTATCAAGCGAACATTTAAATTTTTTGGCATCGGAAATAAATCTAAGTGGCGATTACTTTTAAGGGATTGAATTCATGAAAAGTAGTGCATGGTTTCATCCACTATTTAATCACAGTTGAGCTAGTAATGGTAATAAGTAGTTCTGAAGAAAAAAATTTTTGCATTCTCAAAAGCATTGCTGCAGCGAAAAAAAGAAATGGGAAGGCTGGAAACCTCCAAATTTAAAGTTGAAGGCACGTGTCCTCAACTATGAAACTGTCCACATAAAGATAAGTCGAATTTGTGAGAACAGACGTCTTAGCGGTATGTCTAGGAGTACAGCCTTTGCGATGTGATTGCACAAAAAAGGCAGAGAAATATTTGACGTGAAAGTTAGTGGTGCGTGAAGAGAGAAAGGAAGCCTTTATTGTGTATCACTCAATGCCTTCCGATCAGTGCATGATGTTTCCTCTATGTAATTTGCGTATCACAAGAAGCCACACTTATATAGGCAATGGCAACTGAGTGGTCTGCCAGAAATCACTAGTGTAACTGGTAGCTGCACTATACCATATCAGGAAACATAAAGCTTAATATGGGCAGCACAATCCAGGAGTGCACATTCATTGCTACCTGCCAATTTCTAGCAATAGAAACTGTTTGATACTCTCCCATCCTACTTGCCCTACACCCAACTGCCCTTCCCACCTATCAGTACAACACCTTTACTGGAATGGCCATCCACCAGACCTACCGCTCCACCTCAGATCTCGCATTACTTTCTGGGAGGACTGGCTTTACCCAAATCAATGACGTAGACATCAAGTTGACGAAAGAACTCCTGGCGCCCACTGCCTTAGGGTTAGTGAGGGAATCTGGGAGAGCTACGGACTGGCCATCTTATATGAAGGGACTGCAGCATGACTAGGGCTGCCTAAACAATGAAGTTTTCACTCTCTCTCTCTCGAGCAAAATAATTAAATTATACTTTTAAAGTATTCAAATAGCATGCCATCACGGTGAATGCTGAGGTCATGACAAAGTTAAACCTAACAAATATCCTTATTAGCCTGTTAAGTGTATTTGCATTTATGCAAACAAAAACTGGTGTGGACAAGTGATGTACTGACTTAAAAATCTGGCCGCCTAATGTTGGGGAGCACCAAATAGTTCAGTTATCACAGCATCAACTTTTTGGACTTTTTGGTGTGCTGCGACACTACTTGCCAGCATTTATTTACTCTCCGTTATTTTTTACAGAATTCACAATTTGAAAATTGGTTATCGGCGTGTGTAGTGTGCCCATTGCTTTGTTTTGCATAACATATTTCCTTTGACGCAAATAACTAGCACTTTAGAAGCAAATTAAAATCCTTAGAGTTTTAAGTTTTGTTGTGTAACATTTTTAGAACTTTAGAAGCAAATACTTAATCACAGCGCGAAGGACGGGACAGACAGAAAGATTAACCACTGGACAGGCGCTGTCCAGTGGTTAATCTTTCTGTCTGTCCCGTCCTTTGCGCTGTGATTAAGTATGAACACGTACCAACTCGCCCAACTTGCAACTGTCCTTTAGAAGCAAATAGGATGTACTGTGCCACTATATGAAAATGCCTGCGAATAAAGCTTGCGTAGACCTTTCAGCAGATTGAACAATGATTCCCGTGTACCTGTGAAGTGGAGAGGTTTTGTGGGCTACTTGGGGTTTGCGAGTCTTGGCCTCTTTGGAAGACAACCCAGTTTTTATGGACACGGGTAACAGTGCGTGCTGCCTCATTTCCCTTGAAAGGCTCGTGTTTGGGCTTGCAGACAATATGTAGTTGTGAGGGCTGATGCTTGTGTTGTAGAACGTTGAGTGCCACATGTGATATGCAACGTAGCGGGAGTTTGTTGTGGTGTGCGGTTTGCGAGCCTGTGGCTTCTGTGATCTAATCGCCGGCAGTGGTTGCAACCACAATCATGGCGAATCCTATTTGCTATGTCCATAGAGATTGCGAGTTACCCTAACATTTATCCAAGGCCCCTTAATGATAAGGAGTGAAAAAAGAACGTACCTTTTGCGGTAGAGGACTGATGCCGAAGCACAAAGTGGCAAGTGATGCCGATGATAACCGCCACCAGAACAAGCCCGATGGCAGAAATCCCAACCAGTGCCTGGGCAAGACGTAAGTGAATAACTTGTTAGCTTTTTTTGTTTTTGTTGGATTGTTAGCTAGCACATTCGTATGGTTTCCTTACTATGCAGGGCCCATTTCCTACCTTCTTTGATGTAAGCCTCGAACATCGGCCTGCTGCACGGCTGGCCATTTCTCCTTTTGGGGCAGATCCCTCCTGGTGTAGTTCCACATCAACTGGGCTCTCAGTATTAGCGGTCGCCATTTCTGGAATCCTGGTCAGGCAGGAAAAATGCTCCTTAAAAATAAGAAGAGATAGGACGGTATACATGCAGTCGCACATGCTATGGCATATCGCTTGTCAAATCCCCTTGTTAATGATTGCTAATTGCTGGAGTGTCACCTAAGCTTCATTATTGTTTATCACAGATCATTACGTATGTGGATCTGGATCCAGAAAAAAATTTACGACCCCAAAGCACTTCCTATGACGTAGTGTACGCAAAAACATAGATATGCTGGTATTGTGTATGCCACTAAGTTTTGATCCCAGCTGCTGTGGATGTAGACAGTTTAGTACATCACCAAATGCACTGTACTGATGAAATGCGTTGAGCGAATGTCATGTGGCAGGCAGCAAGCTAATTCCATGCACGGTAACACTAATACCCCTGTCACGTGGGCACTTTCAATCCAGATTTAAGCAACGCGCGATCGACTTTTCGAGCGCGCTCGATGCGCCGCCGCTGCTACACGACACGTTTAGATCTAGAAGTTGCACCGGTTGCACTGACGTACGCCAGATGGAGCTAAAAATGTACTTCGCGGCTGGCGTTTGGTAACTTTGGGCGGCCGTAGGTATACGGAACTATATAAATGTTACAGGACGCTTATTTGGGTGATGTTATTTGATACAATTGTGTTGTTAGTTGAAGTTGTCACCTTCTGTGCCATTACTGAGTGGGGACAAGAGTATCACCACTTTCACCCTATCGCGCTTGGAAACCTAGATCGTGCTTGAGAAACCAGGATTGAGTTCGAGCGAGATCGAGCTCGATTGCGATTGAAATTGGCGTGCAGCTGCGCCTGATCCAGATTGAGCTCGATCTATATCAACTCAATCGCGATTGAAACTGCGTGCAGCTGCGCCTGATCCAGATTGAGCTCGATCCGTATCAACTCAATCGCGATTGAAAGTGCCCGTGTGACAGGGGTATTACACGTTCCTACAGTAATACAGCAGTGGTACTACAGTGGTGCATGTTGTCCTTTCATCATAATCATCATTTTTTCTTTGTGAAGTTTTGTTACCGCCTTGTAACCGCCTTGTTAGCCCTGAGTATACGTTATTAGCGGGAACATGCTTTGCTACTGAGCTTTCGCTATATGCCCACCTTTATTCAGCTGCAATCACCGCGAGCCACGGTAGACCCAGGTTCGAATCCCACCCTTCGCAGAAACTTTCTCAATTTCCTTTTCAACCTAATTCGTTACTTTGTTTATAGGAGCTTCACTTAGAAATGTGTCACCATTTCTAGCCTTTATTTATCGGCTTTTGAACTTGTGAGAAGTTGGCTGTGTTATGTGCTGTGCCCGTCAGCCATTTAGGGTAACACCCATCTCGTGCTTCATGGACACACGAATGTTTGACCAACATGATTAACTAACGCTTTCGCAGTGAAAATATGCCGGAACATCCACCATCCACAGCACGCTTCTGTTTCCGTCATGCGCGCCACGGTATATACAGTCGAGTCCACTTATAACAATACCGGTTTTAACAATATATCGGATATAACAATGGACAGCCGCGGCACCGTCAGCTTTTCATTGTATTCTATGGCAAAATAAACCGCTTATAACAATGCTGTCATGATGCAATATCGGTTATAACAATTAAATGTGGGCACTGGAACCAACCCTGAACGAAACAAAAGTGCAAAAACGCTGCGACAATGCCACCCCAACCCCGCCTATTACGCAAAAGGGCATGAGAGCATACGCGCGGCGGCCAGGCGATAGCGCACTTGGCCTCGCGCGCGGCGAGTGTCCGCCGAAGAGGCTCGCATCCCACCGCTGCTTTCGCCTGCCGCGGCGACGCGGAGGAGGGGGAGGAGGACCGGATGGGCGCCTCTACGGGCAGTGGGGCAGTCCATTCTGAGGGTGCGCCGCCTGTAGAAAAAGCACCGGGGCGCCTAAGCCGCCGCAGCAGCAGCAGCGCTGTGTGCACTGTGCCGACCTCCCCTATTCTTCGCTCATTAAATGCTCTTGTTTGTCACGTTTTCTTTGTTATTTTCGGCATAACCCGCTTATAACAATAATCGGTTATAACAATGATATTTTCATGGCACCTCAATATTGTTATAAGTGGACTCGACTGTACGAGGTGGCCAGAACATATGATTTGAACAGCGGAGCCGTTCTAGGGCTGCCCATGACAGTCTCTGCTGGTATTCTGTCACACGCTCTCTGAAGCAGGTCTCCCCGCTGCGCAAAAACGTACAACTTCCCATTGTTAAAAAAATAATAAAAATTACAAAAGTCCCCAGGCCATTCAGATTTTGTTACTAGACAGCTTAAATTGTGCTTAGAAGGATGTACCCCCGCAATGAATTTGCATATCGTCTTTAAGAAGTGTCAGCTTAATTGGTCTTTGTAAGCTGGCTTGCCCGCACCTCATGTTGCGCAGTGAAGCATGCCCACCTATGGAGGGAGTGCATAAAACGGCTGTAACTGTTGTTTTACCAGAACTATCCAGCAGCAAATTGCATGACAAATAGACGCTACGACACTCTACCATTACGCCGGGTTTCATTTACTTGCCATAATTAGTTCACAGTGAAGATGAAAACGTTACAGAAATATATGCCTGCCACTAAATGACCATATACAGACGGAGTATGGTTTCAGAAAAGGGCTGCAACTGCTGTTTTGCTACGGAGTATGGTTTCAGAAAAGAGCTGCAACTGCTGTCTTGCTGGATTTATCGGGAAACAAATTATGTGGCAATTAGCCGCTAAGACTACTCTACCATTACGCACCGCAGCTTCGCTCGTCATCTTTCTTCACAGAATGGAAGTACTGATCATTCTGGCACGGAATTTTTTTGTTGCCCCGTCCTAGCTATCTTTCAAACTTCCGTTTCCTGTTTTTCTGGGACCATGGTTTTCCCAAAAGTACAGTGCGATCAGAACTGTTTTTTCCGCTCACCCTAGTTTCTCTGGAAGTAATTGGCAGCACGTTGCACCGGCCGCAGCATCCCGGCTCAGTTCGGCAGGTAAACAGGAGGGGGAGATTTGCGCGCGACGTCTTTTCGATTATAGCTAAACGACAAAAGGCACGTGCAGACTGAGCGTCTCCTTATTTGGTAATGCAGTCAGGGAGGTCCGTTTTGTACTCCTGCCAACGGAGCCCTCCTGACCGGCTGGCCTTATCACGTGCTGATAAGCGCGGTCATGTTTGCGCCACTTTGAAACAACAGTGGCAAGTATCTTGCAAAACCCGCTTTTCGCTGTCTTTAAGGAACCATGCAGCACTTTTACCAGCGTTTTTCGACATCTGAAAGGCTTGCAGAACGTAGTCAACCAACACATCCAGTGCTTAGAATAAGGGTTTGCAAAATACCTAAGCCAGAAATTACTGCTCTTTGCCCACCAGATTACTTATAAACTTGCTCAAAAGATTTTTCTCTCTTTTACGGTCTTGAATTGCATCATTACAGTGGTGTAGCGGCTAATGGCCGGCCTCCTTTCAGTTGCAACAGTGAATTAACGCGTTCGATAGTTAAAAAGAAAGTCACAAAGGCAAAGCAGAAACGGAAGGTGGATCTGATGCGGCGAGGAAATCACGCAGTACCGCCCCGTGCCGGCGATATATCTTTCGCAGTGCTTCCAGACGCGGAGGAAAAAGTGAAAGCGTTAATCGCAAGTGATAAAGAGTCCCTTAAAAAATTACACTCTAAGAAGTTCTCGTGGGGCGTCTTCACCACAATGCTTCAGAATGACCAAAACCACAAGCTAGGGGCAGCACTATGGAGGCTACATCGTTGTCAACAGCCTGCGCACTCAGGGCGCCTAACTAACCGCGAAGGAAGCGAAAAAAGGCACCGGAGCCTTGTGGTTCCCCCTGCCGAGAGGGAAGAAGGAAGTGTTCTTTCAGGGCCCCCTGCACAGCGAGTTAGGCGCCCTCAGTGGGTGACTTGACAGCAATGTAGTCTGCATAGTGCTGCACCTATAGTTCATACCACAAGCTACGTGCAGCACTGTGGAGGCTACACTGTTGTCAACAGGGGCGCCTAACGCACCATGAAGGGGGCCCTGAAAGGATATTTCCCTCTCCCCTCTGGGCAGGTGAAACCGCAAAGCCCCGGCGCCTTTTGTCGGTTCCTTCGCGGTTAGTTAGGCGCCCTGGGAGGGCGGACTGCTGACAAGAATGCAGCCTCCACAGTGCTGCACGTAGCTTATGGTATGAACCATAGCTTGTGGTATGAACTATAGATTGGTGTGCTCATTCGCCGAAATGACGTAACCGCACATTCGATTTGAGTGGAAAAGGGCATCTTCGCAGTGGCATCGTGCGATGCAAAACGCCATTCACGCCTTTCTCGCTCTCCCAGCGCACACGCTTTTTAACGTTCGCTAGCCGACGGGCGTTACCGCCAGTACGGGCTTGGCGCATGCGCCCTCCGCAGGTGGTTCGCCACCTGGCCACGTGGCTCGCCGCGTGCATGCGGCTTTGTCCACGAATGATAGCGGCAATAGCGGCGCCGGGCCGCATTCTCTCCTCTGAGCAGTGTGCGGGAGCTGGAGGCTTCCAGAATCCAGCCGTCGGCGGAAAGCGGAGTCTGACCAGCCCTCTGATATCGCTGGGCGAGCTGCTTCACTGGAACAATGCCAAGCGCGCTAAGCAAGCGCCGTAAACTGAGGAAGAGCGAGCCATTCGGATCGGAAAACGCCGAAAGCGGGACCATGAGCACAACCGTAGACAAAGGCTGGCTGTGTAAGAATAGTATAATTAAAAAAAATCCCGGGCCATCTCCACTAACGTGAAACCTAAGAAGGGGCGAAGCATGCGGTGTATAAGCGTATTCTTGGCGCCTTGGCGGTTGTTCCCACAGAGGTGAAACAAACCATTAGGGGGCAGAGGTATACAGCCTTACTGTAAAAGTCTCGTGTCTTTGAAGCACGAAGCTCTTCAGCGCAAGGCGCAAACGAGTGCCCCGGTGTTTTTTTTTTTTTTTTTTTAGTATACGTTATGAAGCGCTCCAGCTCCAGGCGTAAACGAGTTTTCCGGTGTTTTAGTACCGTGACTACATACAACGACGGTTACGACAACGACGACATGAGACGCCGACAGCCCCAGCCCCTAGGGGGCTTCGCCCCTGAAACAGCTAAATCAAAGGTTAAACAAGTGAAACCAAAAATTAACCAGACTAAGCCAAGTTTCCGCTTGGCATATCGAGGGTTAGCTCAACGTTTTTTAGTCGAATCATATGTTGGGCTTCATCACTCGCCGAATTTTTACACTCACTCGAATTGGTGATTCTGGATCGCTGGGGTGAAGATGTCCTACGACGACGTTAACTTACAGCGTAGTGAACCGGCGTGCTTACTTATCTGTACAGCACGCTGAACTTTTTTACACACGTATTGCCTAAAAGAGGTGTAATGCGGGTGTTGGGAGGTCATCACGCCCTTTTTGGCGGGGTTCCAACACCATAATTTGTAGCTTTAATTTACATCCTTTTGTGTGGTAAGATGAGTGTTGACCGATTGAAACACCCTGGATTTTCTGTAGGGGGTTCAAACAGTGTAAAATAGCTGTTCAATTGCAAAAAAGAAAAAAAAGCGCGGATCTAGGGGTCAACCTATAGTTCCTTCAGGGGTTGCTAAGTTTCGCTAGGTTTTGCGAGGCTTTGCTAAGTTTTGTTAGGTATTGCGACGTTCTTGGCTAAGCAAAGTTTTGATGGGTGAGGCCAAGTTTAGCCAGATTTTACAAGGCTGTTCCAGTGTGTCCCCCACACTGGCTGCGGGTCCAAGGGGGAAACAAGTTAGGTTGATTCATTCATTGATTGTAGGATTTAACGCTCCGACGCAACGCAGGCGATGAGGCGCGTCGTAGTGGAGGGCTCCGGATTGATTTTGACCACCTGGGGATCTTTAACGTGCGCCGAAATCTCGAACAAGCTAGGTCGACCCCCCGGCTCTGCTGTTCCTCCCACCTTGCACCACTAGTGAAAATTGCGCCAATTTCTTTGCGTTTATGTATACAAAAAAGACTATCACCTTTAAAATACCGTATACACTCGATTCTAAGCACCGCCTTTTTTACAAGTTCGCAATACCCAAAGCGAGCCTTAGATTCGAAAAACCTAAATCACCCCTCACCCCCGCCCCCCCCCCCCCCCCCCCGCCACTTTTTTTGCGTCCGTATCTCGAATAGGCGGGCGCAAGGAATAATGTTCTATTTCGCAAACGTTCAAAGAAAAATAGGTTCAGACAGTGAACCAACCGCTTACGTCTGACATACGCTCAGTCACCCTCACTACATTTGAGTCCGTTGTGCTGCTTAAGCCGCCCTTCTCAGTACCCCCAGTAGGTCGTATTTCGTTCCGTTGGAGTGGTTTGTAAATGAAAGCTTCGTAAATTACTTGGCCACAAGGTCAACTCGGGCCCGCTTCCACGCACCTGAAATACACCTTGCGATGGTTGCTTTGAAAAGGGGGTGCTTAGATTCGCATGCAATCTTTTTTCCATTTTTTTTTTTTTTCTGAAAGTAAGGGAGGGTGCTAGAATCGGGAGGTGCCTAGAATCGCAAAAAATACGGTACTTATAGTAAGAGGTGCGCATACTCATGCGCCCGCACTCGAACACGCGCTAAAGCCGGCTTCAGTGCCATAGCTCGGCAAAACTGGGTGCCACTCATCGCACTCACACAGAAAAATATATTTTTCCTCATGCACTCACTCACGCTCACCAGTCGTCCTTACCACTCGCACTTTCTCGCACTCACGGCCACTACTCGTCCTCACCACTAGTACCCACTCGCGCTCGTGCTCACCGGGCGCCGCCTCCACTCGCGCTCACTCACGCTCACCGGTCGACCTCACCCCTCGCACTCACTCGCGTTCGGGCTCATCACTCGTCGTCACCCCTCGCAAGCGAATGTGCGCAGCAAACGCTCCGTACGTGTCATGAAACGGAACAGCATCAGTGCATTACGGCGTCATAAGTCCATCGAAATCATATTCCTAAATCAACACGCCACCAGAGTTAATTCTACGGGGCCGCATAGCGGGAGTGCAGTCATGACATATTTCCGAAGCTTAAAGCAACCGCGCCATTAACAACCATCACAGCAAGCGGCTTATGCAACGAATAACCAATAGTGAGAACAAGCGCAACAGTGGCGCTCACCGCGGTGAGCCCCGCAAATCACGAAAGTGCACGCGTGAGTGGTGAGTGGGGCTCACCACTCGCGAGTGTTGCTGGGCCTTACTGCAAGCGGGGCTCGCACTCACTCGCTCGCGCCGGTCCAAAACGATTGCGAGGCTCACGTGAGTGGTGAGTAGGGGAGGGGGGGGGGTGCACTCGGGAGTGAGCCTTCCGCCCTATGAGCTTCACTGTTATATTGTATACCCTACCTGCGGTGGTGCACCCTTTATTATTATTTTTATTATTATTACTCATTCCAAAAAAGTAGTATAGTAATAGTATTATACAGACGAGGGTCCCAAAGTTAAAAACTGTAACAGGTCCCTCGATGCATTACAACAACCAATAATTACATCAAGTAAACAAGCAACATGTAATACGAGTGAATGGCAATCAATTATACAATATAGTGGGGTGAGTAATCATTATAAGCGAAGTGACACATCAGGCAACGAAAAGCAACGCAAAGAAGGAAAGAAGAAAAAACGAAAGAAAAAAATCATATCTAGTTTAATGGCGGACATTGTCAATCAAAGTACAATTACCTAAATTGCATAACCAAAAACCTAAAGTTCCCCAAAAGCCCATAAACAGGCAGCTAATAATTTAACAGAAACCTTTTAAGCAACTTTTTGAATTATGACAAAGTAGACATCGATTTAACAGAAAGAGGCATGTCATTACGTAAAGAAATGGCCGCAATAATTTGTGCGCGACGCGGTAGCAAAAAGCAAGGTTCGTTGCAAATCTGGTCACGTTGTTGTTTCGTAAGAAAACTGAATCAATAAACTTAAACGGTAGCTGTGCATTTCGCAATTGAAACAAAAGAACGGCTATGCTATAAAAAATAACTCACGAACAGGGAGGATTTTGTTGTCCTGGAGTAGATCGCCCGCACTAGAGTAAGGTGAGCTATTAGTGACAATGCGGATCGCTTGATTTTGTATGTTCTGAATGGGTGATTGATGACAGTCATACGTGTTTCCCCAAGCAGCAATACCGTACATGATATGGGATTGAATGAAGGCGAAATACAGAGACGTAAGTACATTTATATGAAAAACTTGACGAGCTTTTATTATAGCCCAAATTCCAAAGGCAGTTTTCTTTCTGAGGTGATCAGTGTGGAGATTAAACTTCAAATGGCAGTCAAGATGTACACCAAGAAAAATTACGGTTACGGTATCACAGGCGGGCATAGAGTGAGGCCCTAGGTTTAAGGGTTGATGAAAGGCAATGACCTTTGAGCAGACCTAAAAATAACTTGGTTTTCGTTGCAACATTTAGTAATATCTAGGAGTGTGTTATTCAAATGTAAAGTAAGAGCCGTTAGAGAGTCATCCGCGGCAGATATAGTCGTGTCATCTGCGTATAACACGCATTTACCGGCGGTGCAGTTTTTTTTTCTTGGTATATTTTTGCTAACGCCACCAAACCTAGCTCAAGCGTAAACAGCTCCACTGGTAATAAATTTTACAAATTCATATTGTTTTAATTGTCCTGAGGTGCGAAACGTAAAACGACCTCCCACTTGTAGAAAATGGTCAAGTCGACCCGCGTAAACGGGTAGAAAATACTTGCAAAGTTGGAGGTCTTTTACACTTTTTTCCTTGGTTGGTGATCTTTCACACCCTTTTTATAGTTTCTTACACCGTAATTTGTAGCTTTGCACCCATGTGGGAAAAAAGGGCGTTGAAAGGGCATGGAATAGGCTGTTGGTATTGATTAAATTTTTATCACTGATTGAACACAACACACACACACACACACACACGCACATATATATATATATATATATATATATATATATATATATATATATATATATATATATATAGAACATAAGGGTTGGCAGTCAAGAAAACCTCGGAAAGCAAAGGGGAGGTTGTGGTGGGTCATAGAAAGAGATGAAGAATTTTTTTAGTCGAAAAGAAAGTGGTGAAAAAATGCCCGCCGGGTGGGATCCGAACCCACGATCTCCAGAATACCGGTCTGGTGCGATAACCACTACGCTACCGGCGGGGCTGTTTCCCCAGCACTTTCTCGGTGTTTATGTTAAGGTACTTTTTGTTTCCTGCACTTGGGGGTGGTAGCCAGCGCCACTCGGACTCGGTGCCAAAGGGAGCTTAAGGGGGTTCAACGCTGGTCGACCACTCTCGACATGTCGTAGACACTCGAGTCACGGCCCGGGGGTTAAAAAGAAGGTCCCCTTCACCCCGAGTAGTCCGAGTGGCGCTGGCTACCACCCCCAAGTGCAGGAAACAAAAAGTACCTTAACATAAACACCGAGAAAGTGCTGGGGAAACAGCCCCGCCGGTAGCGTAGTGGTTATCGCACCAGACCGGTATTCTGGAGGTCGTGGGTTCGGATCCCACCCGGCGGGCATTTTTTCACCACTTTCTTTTCGACTAAAAAAAATTCTTCATCTCTTTCTATGACCCACCACAACCTCCCCTTTGCTTTCCGAGGTTTTCTTGACTGCCAACCCTTATGTTCTGTCTTATTTCACGGAGCCCCTCATTTCTAATTTTCTGATTTGCTATATATATATATGTACACAAAGTAGAAGTACGCTCTTCGGAGACTTTATTTCCAACGTTTCGACCTGAGACAGGTCTTCCTCAGGAATGAAGGTAAAATCGTACGGACTCAGAGTGGGGGCGGCGCCCCGAAACACAAGCCACATGGGAAACAAACACACAAACGACCACACACAGCATACAGAGCTTATTCTGCCAAAGGCAAGCAAAAAAGAGCCTTCAAAAAAAAAAAAAAAAGGCGAAAGGAAGAGGGAGGAACAAGGTGGCAAGAAGGAGGCAAGAAAGAGGCAAGGAGGAACACACTGCATGAACGCGGGTTGTGGGGATAACAGAAAATGCGACGAGTTCACGGGTGGCGAAAGGCCCAAAAACATCGGGTGTCTCCGGGAGGGAAAAACTACAAAGCACACGCCGCCACGAGCAGTGGGTTTACATGCGCGTCACCGGTAACAAGGATTAACTACTGACCGTCTTCAGCGGCATGGTCAAGAATGCAAGCGGGGCCAATTACTGCATCTGAAGCGCAGGCAGCCTCCACGACTTTGGGGGGTCCCACAAAAGCCAATGAGGGAGCCCATTTGAGGCGTCCCCTTCTCCGCCTAAGCCTCCATTTGTACACGGCGTCGCGTCGTGTCGCGCCAGGTCAATGTACGGCCTGTTAACTGTTAGTACTCGGCTGTCGCCGGCACGCGTGGAGCCCTGGGCCCAATTCACGAAAATATGTCGGAGCGCGGCAATTTAAAAAAAAAAATGAAAACAAGAAGAGAGAGGCGACCGTCGGTATGTGCCCTGCCTCTGGGGCAACCAAAAAAAGAAAAAAAAAAGAAAAAAGAAAAAAGAAAAAGAGGGAAACCATGAAAAAGAGAAACAAAGCAAAACATGAGTGGAAAGACAGGAAGGACGCGTGCACTCCGTGAACACCAGCATTGGGGATCACAATGTGATTACAAAACACCCGAGGCATAAGCCACAACAGGCACCAAAATAAAATACTTCTTACACGCTCGGTTGGAACTAAAAGCTTCAACATTCCGTTTCACATTTCTCAAGGATAAAATGGGTATGACATATGGTGACATAAACAGGCAATGGGTACCATCTGGTTATTAATGAGGCATGTTATGCTTGCTGAGCGTTGAGACAAGGAAATGAGAGAAAAAAATATAAAAATAAAAAAATAAAAATAAAATAAAAATAGCGGGGACGGGAAGGGAAGTGTTGGTAGGGGGTCGGGAGCGGACGAGATAATTGTAGTGACTGCGGAACATAATGGTAGGTTGTTGGTGTTACAATGTACAACCTCACACCTGGAGCAACAGGCTGCCCGTAAACATCAGACCGTGCAATGCCCTGCGCGGGAAGGGCCGGTAGCAAAAGGACAACAAAACTACAAGGTCTCGTATGTCCCGGGGTCACTATGCTTCAATGGTCATGCAGCGTACGAATTACAGTCATAGTCCCAGGACTCTCATTAAGGCCCCCCTTCAGGGTATTAAATTTGTAGATTAAGTAAGACTCACATTGTTCTCGCTCCCTACAGCTAGAAAAACTGCTCTGTAGAAGCGTGACTTTAATGTCATCGAAAGAGTGATTTTGCATCGCTAGGTGTCTGGACAAGGGAAGGTTTGGGAGTGCCTTGGTGTGATAGCGGTGATTGTTAAACCGCATTCGAAAAGGTCCATCCGTCTGTCCTATGTACTGCATATTACATCCGCCACACTCCAATAGGTAAACCAAATTTGACGAGTCACAATCGAATGACAATCGAATGAAAAACAGATGTTTGGTGTGTAAACACGTGCAGACCGCGAGGGTGGCAATTAGCACACATTCGGACTTCCGATATTCTATACGTGGGTCATTCGATTGTGACTCGTCAAATTTGGTTTACCTATTGGAGTGTGGCGGATGTAATATGCAGTACATAGGACAGACGGATGGACCTTTTCGAATGCGGTTTAACAATCACCGCTATCACACCAAGGCACTCCCAAACCTTCCCTTGTCCAGACACCTAGCGATGCAAAATCACTCTTTCGATGACATTAAAGTCACGCTTCTACAGAGCAGTTTTTCTAGCTGTAGGGAGCGAGAACAATGTGAGTCTTACTTAATCTACAAATTTAATACCCTGAAGGGGGGCCTTAATGAGAGTCCTGGGACTATGACTGTAATTCGTACGCTGCATGACCATTGAAGCATAGTGACCCCGGGACATACGAGACCTTGTAGTTTTGTTGTCCTTTTGCTACCGGCCCTTCCCGCGCAGGGCATTGCACGGTCTGATGTTTACGGGCAGCCTG
This sequence comes from Haemaphysalis longicornis, assembly GCF_048455015.1. Taxonomy (NCBI): domain Eukaryota; kingdom Metazoa; phylum Arthropoda; class Arachnida; order Ixodida; family Ixodidae; genus Haemaphysalis; species Haemaphysalis longicornis. The sequence goes on from NW_027526204.1 coordinate 140,384,713, forward strand.
TTGCTCCAGGTGTGAGGTTGTACATTGTAACACCAACAACCTACCATTATGTTCCGCAGTCACTACAATTATCTCGTCCGCTCCCGACCCCCTACCAACACTTCCCTTCCCGTCCCCGCTATTTTTATTTTATTTTTATTTTTTTATTTTTATATTTTTTTTCTCTCATTTCCTTGTCTCAACGCTCAGCAAGCATAACATGCCTCATTAATAACCAGATGGTACCCATTGCCTGTTTATGTCACCATATGTCATACCCATTTTATCCTTGAGAAATGTGAAACGGAATGTTGAAGCTTTTAGTTCCAACCGAGCGTGTAAGAAGTATTTTATTTTGGTGCCTGTTGTGGCTTATGCCTCGGGTGTTTTGTAATCACATTGTGATCCCCAATGCTGGTGTTCACGGAGTGCACGCGTCCTTCCTGTCTTTCCACTCATGTTTTGCTTTGTTTCTCTTTTTCATGGTTTCCCTCTTTTTCTTTTTTCTTTTTTCTTTTTTTTTTTCTTTTTTTGGTTGCCCCAGAGGCAGGGCACATACCGACGGTCGCCTCTCTCTTCTTGTTTTCATTTTTTTTTTTAAATTGCCGCGCTCCGACATATTTTCGTGAATTGGGCCCAGGGCTCCACGCGTGCCGGCGACAGCCGAGTACTAACAGTTAACAGGCCGTACATTGACCTGGCGCGACACGACGCGACGCCGTGTACAAATGGAGGCTTAGGCGGAGAAGGGGACGCCTCAAATGGGCTCCCTCATTGGCTTTTGTGGGACCCCCCAAAGTCGTGGAGGCTGCCTGCGCTTCAGATGCAGTAATTGGCCCCGCTTGCATTCTTGACCATGCCGCTGAAGACGGTCAGTAGTTAATCCTTGTTACCGGTGACGCGCATGTAAACCCACTGCTCGTGGCGGCGTGTGCTTTGTAGTTTTTCCCTCCCGGAGACACCCGATGTTTTTGGGCCTTTCGCCACCCGTGAACTCGTCGCATTTTCTGTTATCCCCACAACCCGCGTTCATGCAGTGTGTTCCTCCTTGCCTCTTTCTTGCCTCCTTCTTGCCACCTTGTTCCTCCCTCTTCCTTTCGCCTTTTTTTTTTTTTTTTGAAGGCTCTTTTTTGCCTGCCTTTGGCAGAATAAGCTCTGTATGCTGTGTGTGGTCGTTTGTGTGTTTGTTTCCCATGTGGCTTGTGTTTCGGGGCGCCGCCCCCACTCTGAGTCCGTACGATTTTACCTTCATTCCTGAGGAAGACCTGTCTCAGGTCGAAACGTTGGAAATAAAGTCTCCGAAGAGCGTACTTCTACTTTGTGCGTATTCCTGCAGCAACTAAGGACTCCACTTCACGACTTTTTCTACAATATATATATATATATATATATATATATATATATATATATATATATATATATATATATATATATATATATATATATATATATATATATATATATATATATATACATATATATATATATATATATATATACATATATAACCATTTCACAATATAAGTTTTTGCAAATCCTCATGCTGAGTTGCACAGGCTCACATTAAAATGCATACTTGCGAAATTCGCGCTAAAATGTTTGATTTTTGCGAAGAGCTCATCGACTCTATCAACTCTATCAGAAGTCTTTCCTCTCCTGGCTATAACAGCATTAAAAGGAGGTGCATTTTTCTGTCTGTATGAACTCTATCTCCCCATGCGGACTTGTCTCCACTTCCAAACCCCACCTACGAGCAGTGGAGGGCTTCCCTGGCCAGCCCAGACCCGGATACCCAGCTCAGCGTGGTGACCCGAGCAAGGACAGCCAGCCGAAGTCAAGGCATCCCGGACTATACTCGGTTACAACTCAAGAACGGCACCACCTCATGTAGTGTATCACTCCGCCAAAGCGCAGGACCCGTGGCGTAAGTGCGCGCGCGTTTTGAAAGGGGTTTGCTATGAATGCGTGATATCGTCTGCCTTGTCTCACGCAGTTTGTTTGTCGTCCCTGGAGTCGATTATAAGCATAGTAAGTCCAAAAAGTCATGGGAACGGCTCACGCCATGTTCAAAATATTCCCAGTAACGCCCTACTTGCGCCGCGCAAAGAAACATCCGGCTACGGTGATAAGGCACAGCGGCAACTTCCGGTGCCGTTCTTAAGTTGTCACCGAGTATAGGGATGCCTTCCACGGGGCGAGGCCCACACATCAGCCTCTGCTCGACAAATAAAATATTTATTCACTCTCTCCCTCCCCATGTAGCCCGTTGGTTTTCTCGCTCAATTCTTTTGTGGTCCATGTGTGACTCGTACGTGTTGAATGTGTCTGTATGTCATGCTGCGCACTCAGCCGATACACACTGTCACGCGTAGCTGCGCGGCGTGCATCCTTGTTTGTCAACCTTACACTTTTATTTATATGCTCAAAAGCCCACTCTTCTTTCCTCATTAAACCTTTTTTTAGCCAAAGCAACTTTTGAAGTTGTGTGCCATTGGACAAGATTTTTACACCATTTTCTACCAAAAAAAGGCGTAAAGAAGTTCAGTGTGTGCACTATTTGCCTAACGGGATGGACAGAAGAAAATACGAAGCTGGCCACAGCCGGCTTGTGCATGGGTGGAACTCGTGCTGCGTCATTTTATTTTCTTTCTTTTGTGCTTGGTTAGTACGCAAGGCGTGACTAATTATAATGGGCTCACATTTTTCGTTGGGTCCTGTATTGAGTGATTCATCTGTTCTGTACATATTCTTTTTTGTTTTCGTTCTTTTTACATTATTTGAATACGCGATATCTCTGCGTGATTTATTATTATTTTTTATGTACTGTGGAACACTGTCGTACGCTGGTGCCAAAACGGGGGCCCGCAGCTCCGTCAAGCTGTCCTTGAGATAGCTTTTTCTGTGTTGAAACTGTGTACGTGTGGTAGCTCGACGATGCCTTCAGCATTATTCCACTTGCTTGGCGTTTTCTTCCACTGCTTTAAAACGTTTGCGTTGAAAAGTAAGAACAAAAAATAAATGGCGCAGCTTGCACGAGTGCATGGTGCAAGGCTGGAGGAACAGCATAGCGGGCGGCACCTTCTGCCTTCGTCGGAGACACGGTTGTTGCCCCTGTCATGGATTTCTGAACTTGCCGCGGAAAGTTCTCCATGACTGGTAGGCCCGGATCGTTGTGTCTGCAGGCTTTCCAATCTCCCCGAAAGCAATCCGCGTCAGTACGCGCATTTACCCGCGCTTCGCGAATTGGGCGTCTGTGCTCCCTACTTCAGGCGCGAACACAAGTGAATTGCCAAGAAGAACAGCACGCCAGAGATCACGCCGCGAATGCTGGGCAGATCGTTCTCGAATGCCGGGCTTGCCGACTCCGGGCGTTCCTCACGAGGCGCACGCTCATGTGCGCTCGCTATTTTTCTTCGTATTTTTTTCGCGAGCTGCTCACGTGGCGCAAGGCCACGCTTATGCGTGGACGACGGCGGGTGCTTCTCATGATGCGCACGCTCCCGTCCGCTCGGCTGGGCTGAGTTTTGTGGTATCGCTCGACCGCGGAACTGAAAGCTTAAAGGGACGCTGCAGGGGCGGTATTCTCGTAACTGTCCCTTTTGAAAACGTCCCTTTTGCGTCCCTTTCATCGTGACGTATACTTCCGGTTAAGAAGTGGACGTTGGCAGCATGGAGGAAGGTTGGCAGTAGGTTTGCGGCGCTTGCGTTATGTCACTTCCGGTTGTTTGCTTTTAGCCAATCAGGGCTCGCCAAAAGGGACACTTTTGAAAGGGACGCAAAAGGGACAAAACTCGAGAATACCGCCCCAGCACTTACCATCGACTACTCGGAATGTATTTTGAATGTCTATTCTCCAGCAATATCCTCCTGCGGACAATGCGATGGAGGCTGCGCGTTATCTCCTGGCGATGGGGGCGGATATCATAGGTCGGGAAGTTTTCTCCTTTTCTCCGCAACGTAGAGGGTCTATTTCCGGTCTGGTGTCACAAAAAAGTAGGCATGGCTACCTCCTCGCTAGCGTGCGCTCAGGTAGGGCTTTTTTTGAAGCAATAAACGTTTTTTGTCTAGCGGTCTCGTTGAAAGAGGAGCATTGAGTTCGTCACTCAAACTGCGCGCACCCAAAACACAATAGAAGCGCCAAAACTGTGCTTACAGGTGTAGGCATAAAAGAGGTTGATACACAGCGCCGATGACGGCGGGTCGTCACAGGAAATGCGAGAATGAAGCCGTGAAGTTGACCAGTGACAGCACAGGACAGTCATGGCCGCATTGGCGCCGTTTAGGCCATCCCAGTGGTGCATAATAAGGAAAATTATAGAGAGCGCGGTTGGTTTTTGCACGTGCACGTGTAATATTTGGCTCAGGTATTCCTGGCAGTGTAATGGTGTAATCTAAACGTCGCGCAGGTTTACTTGCACTGCTCAAAGAGTGTTGCAGGGGCCGTTTAAGAAGTTCTGCTGTCAAAAGACGGTCAACTCGCTCACCGGACTTTAAAGGCATTTGCAGTTATTGCGGTTCTCAAGCGTTGCAGGGTGATCATCCGAAAAGAAACCAAAAAGAACTGCCCGTGAAGATAGCAAATCACTCAAATAAAACACCGCAAAAACACATGCTTAGTTAAGCCTTTGACAGGGTATCTAGCCAATACCGCTGGTTTTCTTGGATCCCTTCGTAAAATTCCCACACGATCGAAGAAGTGGTGTAATAAACCAATTATTGTAGTAGAATTTCCGGAAGACACTTCAAAAGAGAACACTTTAGATCGAGACTTCGTTAGTTTCGGGAAAACAGAACAGCGCGAAAGACAATTGTGAAATAAAGGGGTGGTGTTCCCCTCTCTCGTCCTGTTTTTCGGGCAGTTTTATTTTACGTTACGTGGGTATGTGGATTCCGAGACGTAGAAACAGTGAAAGGGAAAATGCGCGAAAGAGAAAAGGCAATGATTTCAACGAACGAAGACGACCGCCAACGGAAACACTGACACTTTTGTGATCATGATAGCTCTCTATTCTGGTGCTTATAAGCCATATATGGCTTATAAGCCCCACGAGAACACACATAGTTCTCGTGATCGGCTGGCTGCCGTCCAATACCGCCGCTGAGCCAGCCGCGCCTTTCTGATGCGTTTGACGTGCCGGCTGCGTCACTTGCATGGTCGGCTAGGGTGGGATTGCATCATCTGTACATGTAACATTCTTGTCCATTTACACAAGAGGCACGCGCAAAGCTGGAGTCGAGGGGCTAAAATATTAATTTCAGAAACGGCCTGCAAATGTCCCGTGCATATTTACGAATGCAATGCTTGGCAGAAATGTTTCTTCTCTCCTTTTTTTCGCGAGCCCCAACGTTAGCCGGACACGAATTTCTGACCGAGATATCTTTTCCCGTTAAAATATGCAATTCAGTGGCACCGTCGAGTGAAAAAGCGAAGGACGCGTCAAAAACCGACTGGGGGAAAAAAGTTGCGGACTCTGCTTTCAATGGCTGAGAAGTAAATTCCGGCTCAGGACACCAAACGTCGCCGCCTCAAACTCTGCAGAAAAGCCCCCGTCCATACAAGCCTTCATGAAACTGAATTGCGACGCCTTGACTTCACAGTAGTCCATAGAAAAACAAAGAGGCGCTAAAAGCCGAAAGGGCTAGATAAGCTCACCTCGGGAGGAAGTTCCGCTTCAGCCGGCACGAACACAATCAAGAGCAGGAATGGCCGGCTGTACAGATACACGCGCGCATCTTATCCAGGCTGCTCTTCGATACCCTCTCCTTCGAGAGATAACCTTGGAACATACCTATCGGTGCAGCATTGGAGCATACGTAAGCTCTCGGGTGTAATCTAACTGGTCCGGGGTATCGGCCGTTCTGTTACCCGGCCCATTGTCCTTTTTCTGGGGGCGTTCATCTTCGGCGCTCTTTGGACAGTGCACTGCGTTACGTCCGTTGGTCTTGGCGGCGTTGTTTTACGGGGAGCTCGTCCGTTTCAGCAATGTCCGTTTCGCGCCCGTTTCGATCGTGACGTAGTTGCACTTGCGAGACATCTGACCAAGGACGTGCACAGAAGCCGACGCCCCGCCTTGCTTGTTCTGCGTCATACCTGGTCGTATGACGCTTGTTCTGCGTCATACCTGGTCGAAAAGCGAAAATCCCCGTGTATTGAGATATCCGCGCATGTTCCCCCCAGGTGGTCAAAATTCATTTCGATCCCTCCACCGTACTGCAGCACGACTCATAGCACGGGTGTAGCTTCAGCGCGTCAGACCCCAGATTTTTCTTTTAAAGCGAAGCTTTAATGTCCTCACTGATGCCGTTGCACGGCAATACGCCCTGCAGGAAAGCCAACTTTCTCTGACGATGATGATGAATGACCGTGGGTGAAGTAATACCCCTGTCAAACGTGCCTATTTAAGTGCACTTCCACCAAGTGCACTCGGGCTTCTCAAGTGACACTTAGGCTGCGCGCTGCTAAACGACGAAATAAAGTGCCCTTGGACGTGATTTCAGTGACGATAGCCGGCGTAAATACTACGCAAAATTACTTGAAATTCCCCCTCTTTATCACGTGAGGAACAATGTAAACATTTCGTTGTGTTTGCAGTGTTAAAAATCGCAATCGGCGCCTCGCACAAGACCACAAAAAACAGAGTCGGGACGGCGACTGAACACCGGCGCTGATATCTTCACTGTTATTCACTGCGCAGTGAATGACAGCAGCATTATTGTTTGGAGAAAATTATCTGAAAGCGTTGAATACAACAGAAACGGGCTGAAGCAGGAACACAATCACAGGGCCACAAGAAACCACCTACGAGAACGCCGCAGAGAACGGCTGTCATGGAGCAAAACACTCACCAGGCGGATCTGGCACGTTGTTGAGACAGAGGTTATTTTCTTATTTTTCGTCGCTGCTTCAATTTTGGTAAAAGTAAATAAGCAATATATCTGTAATTAACTTTTAACGTTACTTATCATCTAAACGCTCGCGGTTTTAGGTTAATGTTTCCGATTTTCGGACTTCTGTTCACGAGATTACTCACTCGGCGAGCTGGCCCCGGTAAAGTGTGTTTGGGGACCACACTCAGCTTAAAGTGCGTTCCTTGTAAAGTGCCATTCGCGTTTGCCATTTAGCTGCTCCCGAATGACATTTTAGCCGAGTGCACTGTGTGTAAGTACTAAGTGCACTTAAAGGGACCCAGAAAAGCTTTGTGAAGGTGACAATCAAATGCATTCAGGTGGTAGAACACATAACGGGGGATTTTTGAGCCAAGTGTGAGCCCCATATGTTGTACGGATAATTTGTAAACAATTTTAAGTGCGAATGCACTTCTTAAGCGAGCCTGAACCGTCCGCCGCCGTCCGCATTCCGCCGCCGTCCACATAGCAACAGCTGCGGGTGCGCGCGCTCCTCGTCTTCCTTGGCAACGGGGGGAGATGGGCGCGCGCTGCCTGGCCGCTGACATGGCACATACCCACGTGGGGGATTGGCCAGGAATCGGGCGTGAGAAGGGCTAATGCACCCGCTTAAAGGAGTACTGACACGAAATTTCAAAGCTGAGATCCGCTCTAGCAATCCAGTACAACGACAACACAAATAAGTGTCTGTGAATAAATGCATCTTTCTTTCTTTGTAGTTGTGTGTGTGTGTGTGATCTCTCTTTCGCGAACATTACCGAACCGCGCAAATTCAACTCCTGCATTCGCACTTTCACATTCTTCCCCTCGGGGAAATGCTGGGAATTTTTTTGAAGATCGCCTTTCTCAGCTGATGAGCGTGCCGCCGCAGCGAGCCGACTGCGGCTGACGCAACGCCGACCGCGGCTGACGCAACGGCGAGGGGCCCCCCTGATTTTGCCGATCGTCGGTCGCCGGCAACGTCACTGCCACTGGCTTCCGGTTGCTCTTCCTCCTTCCTGCGCGATTCCCGAGGCAAAGGCGGGTCTGCAGCGATTGACGCGTGCCTAGGCGCAGGAATGTAGCTAGCGGAGAACGGAAGTCGAGCGTCGCGATGTCACATGGCTATTCCCAGTGTTTCCAGCTGCTTTGAAAGAAGCAGAGAGGGAGGAGGAATCGATCGGCAAGGGGGGAGAGGTGCACATAATTGCTTCTGGCGCAGCTAATACTGAATGTAGATCAATAATTCCAACGCCATTGCGTCGCTATAATCGCTATATTGGTACTACGCGACAATAAATGCCTTTTGTAACTTTTACAAAAGGATTTTCTGGGTCCCTTCAAATAGGCACGTTTGTAGGGGTATAAAAGAAAAAGCGCTTCCAGTGGGCGGAGCCGAACCTGGGTCTATCGCTCTATGAAGCCGGCGTCTATCCGACTGCTCCATTTCGACATGGTCGAAAGACGTTAGGCCTTGGGAGGGCACACCCGAGAGTTGCTGCGGGTATTCTAGAAAAACGGTGCGTGCCTCCAGAGTATAGCACATATACTCGCAGTGTGTGATTGGCCAACGAAAGAATCCATCAAGAGAAAGCTTCGCGTTAAACCATCGTCGTCATTAGACGGAGGGGGTGCGTGATCTATTCAATGTACAGATGCGAAATTTTTAAATACGCCGTTGGAATGGATATCTGGATCTTGAAAGACTGCTGAAAGTTCGTTCGTTCTCCCTCGGAGGTATGCTGCTGCCGCGTCACCACCGACACGACCACGCGTGTCGGAGCGCGGTCATGTGCGCCTCTGCAGCTACGAAGTCCCGTTTTACGGGACTGTCGTAGCTGCAGACTTTCGTATATAGCTTCGTAACTACGTGTTTTACGGTTTCGCGACACTGGCTGTTCTGATGACTACCACGCGCTAACAGCGCGTACCGGGACGTTCGTTCCCGCGTTGCGAGTCCGGACGAGCACTGTTAATCGACACTCAATACGCGTCTACTGTCAGCCAAGAGCTAGCAGCCAATCTTTCTTTCTTTCTTTCTTTGTGCGAAAGAACTGGCTGCTTCCAGCGCTTGGAGCATTGAAACACTGTCCCACATATCAAATTATGGGGTTTAACGCTTTTAACGTTACTAACTAAACTAAACGTTACTAACGTTTTAACGTTAGCTGCACGGGCTGTGGAGGAGGGCTCAGGAATAATTTCGACCACCTGGAGATCTTCCACGTGCACCGAAATCTCGACACAGGGGTGTTTTCCTTTTCGCTTCCATCGAAAAGCAGCCACTGAGGACGGAGTCGAACCCGTGACTTTGGGATCAGCAGCACACCGCCTCAGACACTGAGCCACCGCGGCGGGTTGATTTTTATTTTGGTACCAGAAACAGGTTTATTTGCATTAATAAGTGTTCAGTATACAGAGAAAGGAAACATGGCTACATTGTAATACGTATTCACTATTATGAGCAATATGAAAAGGAACACAGGAACGCGTAGAAAACACCCTCAGACTCAGCTGTGAATGATACGCAGCGGCAGCCGTCGGAAACAAAAGTGAAAAGAGCGACGCTGTTCTTACAACTGTTTGCATTCTGGCCGTGCGTCTTATCGGCAGTCGGACGATACCATATTATCGGCGAAAGGACGTAAGCTGCTGCTTTGTAGAATCCCAGCGTGGCGGGAGTGCCAACAGTTAGTGTAAGAGCGCCGTCGTTTCCCCCTTTGTTTTTCACAGCGCCATCCGCGTATCGCTCCGAGTCGTTCCGAGGCTGTTTGCCATGCGTTCCTGTGTTCCCTTTCATATTGCTCATAACAGTACAGGGGCAGGTGAGAATGTCACTTGCTGCAACTCCTGCCCCCCCCCCCCCCCCCCCCCCCCCTACTCCTTACTCGTGCTGCTTGTGTTGGCAGCCAAAGGAAGACACAGATGAAAAAAAAAAAAACATGAATGGTGGAAGAAACCAAGGGGGTTGGGCGCACAGATACACAGATTCGGCGAGGAAAAAAAAGTAACGCGGATCCGCTTGCAAAACATTGCGGATTGGCGGGTTTGCCTGGCTACGGGGAATAACGCCAAGATAATAGGGAGTTTTAGCTGACCGTTTTACACGCTCCGCTCCGCTCCGATAGCAAGCGGAAGCGCCATTGCGCATGCGTGGCGTGCTTGGCCGCGAACGGCATTGGCTCCGGTTGGGCCGAGCGGGCCGCCGATACCGGAGCGGACCGTCGAAAACGGTCAGCTAAAACTCTCTAATATTGAGAGCAGTCTTTCGGTGAAAAAAATGACGCTGAGGGATTTTTCCGCGGCATGTTGTCCTATATATCGTAAGCGGAAAGGGGAACAGCATAAACACCTGCCATGCACCCACGACACAAGTTTCTTTCGGTCCTACTAGTCGCATTTGTGCTTCTGCATAAAAGTGTCGTTTGCTTTTCAACCCCTGATAAGCGGCCGCCACTTTGGAGTCAAGGCGATCTGCGGACCAACTATCGCCATATCTTCTGCGAGAAAACCTGGAAGCCAATGACTATCGCCTAACTTGTGGCACTGGCGGCAGTCCGAGCCACGCTTTCTGCCATTCGTGCGGAGTGGGTGGGTCGCTGTGCAGAACATGTAATCAGAAGCGGGAGAGAATTCTTCCCTCCGCTACAAGAAGAAAGGGTCAGCGCCTGCTCAGCCGCAACATGTCAACAGCGCGCCGCCATCTATATATACATGACGTCACCGCCGCCCTTTCTGGGGCACTTCTCTCAGGCTTCTCGGCGCTGCCCAAGATAAGAGGGGCAGATAAGTTCGTGGTCCTCCACCTTGCACGCGGTGCGCCAACACGGCAGCTACAGTGACTTCAGTGCAAGCCATCTATAGCGATAATAGATGGCAGGGCACTGTTGGCATGTGTATGTAGACTCCAGTCGAGCTGGCTTGCGTATACAATCCCTTGACATGTCACTCAATAAAGCTAGAGGAATAGGATGCTTGGTGATAGAGGATGCAAGGAATATGGAGAGAGCGATATAAACAGGGGTATACAACGGAATGACTGGGAGAAAGCATTTATTTACACTATAGCAGAAATACGTGTTTAACGGAGAGGGCGATGTCAGCCAAATCCCTGCGTTCAGCTTGCTACTCCAGATGAGAGCATAATGAAAAACGAAAAAAAAGCGGAATGATGCACATAGTACCCAATCCCACAAGCAGAATCTCGCACCAATGTTCGTCCTACCCCATTTCCCGCAAGCCCTCAGCGTCGTCACCTCGTCTTGGACTCGACCAAGGACTGAACACAGCCCGAATATCAGCTTCTATGTCGAGGCTTACACGGAGATGTACTGAGAAACGCTTGTACTGAGTGTCTTCCTGGGCACCGCGAGTTTCAACACAAGCAAACGACACATGCTCAATGTCTTCGCGTATGTCACATAGGGCAAAGCGCGGAAGCTTGCAGAATTTTAGAAATGAAATACCTCGTGAAGGCCGCATTCAATTGCAGCCTATGTAGTATGGCTTCCTCACGCTTACTTAGCCTCGGTGCCTTCTTGAACGTACAATCTGAGAGAAGAGTTTTGCTGAATTGCATTTGACCACTTCAACGGCAGCATTTTCCAGACTGTTGGGAATGCCAAAGCTCCCAGGGATGGTAAATTTCTAGTACAATGCTTTTTGTACGTTCGGTAATCGTGTCATGTGCTGAGAGGTAATTTATGAAATCGTTCAAAGTGTGTTTGATCATCCGGTGGCCAAATTGAAAGGAAAACGGTACATTCCAGATGTCATGGGAACGCGTTGGGTATTGGTATGTTTTAACTGTGAAGTTAGCAATTCATTTCATGAAGTTCTCGCGATTACGCGAGTGATATTTATATTTTTAAGTTAAATTCACGAAGGCTGTGAACTGAAATCAAATCCAGTTGGCTGAAGAGGTTTTTTTGTGTGCGCACTCGGCTCTACCACAGCGATAGGTCGTATTGACTATTTTTGTAGTAAACGTGCGTTCAGTTCAAGTTTGTTGCTGTTGTGTTAACCACACAAGGACACATTAATTCAAGTATGACCTAAACGGCAAATTATATATGCGTGTAATTTAAAAGCAAATGGCAAAAATGATTACATTAAAGTAGTACTAGTACAGCATTCCTTGGTGCGGACGTAATTACATTGTTTCCACGGTCATTGCAAGGCACAATGGTGTAGTAAAGGACGCCAGGGGATTTTTCATAGTACACTATGTCTATCATTTCAGTTCCACAAGTAATATTTGCGTTTATTGGCTAAGGCATTGTCCTGCTGAACCCAAGGACGCGGGTTTGATCCCGGCCGCGGTGTTTGCTTTTCAGATGCAGGCAGAAAGCGAGAATGGTCGTGGGTTGAGATTTCGGCGCACATTAAAGTTCCCCAGGTGGCCAAAATTAAAGCGGAGCCCTTCACTAAGGCGCGCCTCATAGCCCAGGGGTAGCTTGATCAATAAATATTTGCGTTTATGAGACGCACTTGACCTTTGAGGAACATACAGGTTTAAAAAAAATATGAACAAATCCAAGGTACTGTTGAATCAGCACGCCAAGGTACGTCACTTCCAGGTAAGCAATGAAGTCTTGGAAACAGTCACCGAATACGCATATCTTGGGAAACTCATAGCTCTGGATCCAAACCACGAAACTGAAATTACCCGCAGAATAAGCATGGGGTGGGCTGCATTTGGTAAGAACTCCTGATCTCCTGACTGGTAAGCTTCCCCTGCCACTTAAAAAGCTCGTATATAATCAATCCGTTCTTCCAAGTAATGGAAACTTGGGGTCTCACAAGCGACTTGAGAGGAACATTGGATCGGCACAGCGGGCCATGGAACGCCGAATGCTATGGGCCATGCTGAGGGACCGGAAAATAGCCGCATGCAGGGAACAGACTATAGGGTGGAGGACATTCTATAGTTCAAATTAAGCGGAGCAAATGGGCATGGGCGGATACCGTAATGCGAATGAGGGACAACAGGTGGACCATCCGTTTGACAGACTGGCTGCCAATAGACTGCAAACGCAATAGGGGTCGGCCGAGAACTCGTTGGCGAGAGGAGCTGGAAAACATGGAATCAGGTAGCACTCGATAGGCGTGGCTGGAGATCTCGGGGAGAGGCTTTCGTAGTGCAATAGACACAAGTAAACCTATGATGATGAAGCGGAAAGATAAAAAGATATATAACAACAATAACAGACCAATTTAAAAAAAATAACCAAAACGACAAAAGGTCCTAAACAAAAAACATATAATTAAACCCCTTTTGACACAAGAGTAAAACCTGGCAAAAACTACACTGAAAGTAACAAACTCCTCCAGCGAGCTGGCCGGTGACGTTACACTTTGAGCGATCGCATTTCATCGACAAGCTGCACGATGATTTTGGCCGAATTTATCCCGAGCCGCTTTGGTGCCGCGTTTAAAGCAATTTTTTCTGTCTTAATCGCAACCTCGGGGTGTCAATAAGGTGTGCAAGGCGAGCGTTTGCGCATTGCTGAGGAGTGGTCAGCAATACAAGACGCCAACATGAGAGGGGACACGGGTGACCCCGCTCGGCCGTCTCCTCTCCGTAACTGTAACTAAAAGTCCTGGACAATCGTCCTTGTTAGTTCACAACGCCAGATGACCTTGACGTGAGCACAGCGACGCGCCAAGACAACGTCGAACTCATTGCTCGTCAAGCACGACAAGTACCTGACGACGTTATGATGTTACGAAGCAGCCTGCATGTGACTTGTGTAGCTGCAGCTATTTTTCTCTCGACGTGTTTGCCTGACCTACTTCGAACCCATTCTCGAAAAAAAAAAAAAAAAAAAAAACGTGTTGTATAGGCCACAGAGCAAGAATAGAATAGGAGGGGAAACTGAGCTTCCTGGGGCAGCCTCATAACGTCACAAGCAGTTGGCGAGCGTCAAGTTTTCGGCATCTGGCGGCAAGCGAAGGAAGTGCGCGGTCATCGCCACGGCTGCACGCGTTCTGTTCGCGATCGCCCAGTCCAACCCGGCCGCGGCATCGTGTCGGTATTTCGCCGGGCCGCAGAAGCATTCCGTGGCTGAAGAGAAAGTGTGTGCGCTCTTCTGCGCTTCCGTTGGCTGAAGAGCCCGCCTTCGCGATTAATTTTCTGTCAAATTTAAACCGGCCGGTAAGAGCGAATAAAAGGGTCATTTTCTTTTAATGCGTAAGCAATCTTGCGCGAGCAGCAAGCCCAAAATACAAACCTGTAAACGCAAAAAAATGTAAAACCTGTAAACGCACGGCTTTATCTCGCATGCGATGTGCTCGAAGCGAGTTGAGTGCAACGGCCAATTTATTGGTTATGCGACAGTGCACTGAAAAGTGCCAGCATCACCGACGTTGCGGGACGATGACGCACGCCGCTGCGCTCGCGCGCTACGCCCGAGATAAACCCGCAGTCCGCCGCCGCGTCACGCAGCAGCTCGAGCTCATAGCGATCCACGCCTTGTGGCGAATGCTGCAAACAACATTATTGCTTTATAATACATTCAACCAGGTGCCGCTGTCAAATTGTTCGCCGCAGGAGCTGCTGAGCTTCGTAGATCGCCGTAGTTATCATTGTGACATTATCTGGTCGCTCGATCGCGCCGGCCGCAATGGGCGTTTCCTCTCCTATATATTCTTGCTCCGTGGTATAGGCACAGGGGCAGCACACAAAGGGAGATTGTGGAAGCTTGGAATATCAGCCCGGATGGGTCGTTGTGCGTGAGTCATCCTTCAGTCAGCCTGCAAGACGCAGAGCTGACGTTTCTGGGACGACATGTGAGGTGATAGCACATTATAGGTTTTATTTTTTATGTCTGGGGTGATTTTTATTGATGATCTCTGCACAGTTATAAAAAGTTTGATTATGTCAGTTGGTCGGCCTATATATTTCTCTTTCTTAATGAATGTTGCCAGTTGCTAGTAGCGCGTCGTCCTGAGTATTTATTTTCTTGGTCAACGTCTTTCCGCGCCTGTTTTCAAGATGGAAAAATGGATGGTTTTGCCGCACGAGTGGCGCCGCAACTGCGGATTCGCAGAGAAATTTGCACCACGTGGAATGGGCTTTAGCTTAATTTTTTCACAACGAAGAGGTCTTCCGGTCACTCTACGTTTATATACTGGTTACTTGGCTCGGATATGACTAACATATTGCTAGAAATTATGCAACAGCGCCACCCCGCCGTTAATTTGGGCATTAATAGCGTTCTCCTGTTTTACATCAGTGGTCATTAGCAAAGAGCCCGTTAACCGAACGGTTGGAAATGTGCACGTGAACTACTCTGTCCGCCTTAGTGTGACTACGGCTTCCGTAAGCATTCCGAAATGTATTTCATTTTTTGACTTGGCCGGTGACTGCCATTACTTTCTGATTGCCACTGCTGCGTATCAGCTTTTTTTTTCCGACGCCGAGTTTCGGCAAAAACAAGCGCACTGTGCAAACACTCTGTTTTCGAGCTACTCATTTCCGGCGGCGTCAGTAGATAACACCCAGCGGCGAGCTAAAAGATAATGGCGGCTTTCTTTTGAGTTCACTTAAAGGTTAGCTACAGGGCAAAGTCGCGCACGAGCGGCAATTGAAAGACCGTCTAATTACTCATTGCTGTCCTGTCCCGGGAGAAGCGCTTTCATGCTGTGAACATTTTGATCTTGAAATTTTTTAGTTTGACTCGCATGTAAGAGTTCCCCTCCATTTACAGGAGGGTATAACAAAAGCGCAGCTTAAGCTATAGCGGCGCAAGGCGGGAAAAGAAACAGTAGAGCTGGCGGCCCTTCTTTTCCCTTCGTCAGAGACCCAGCTGTTGCACCTCACATGAATTTCCGAACCTGCTGCTGAAAGTTCTCCAGGAATGGCAGGCCCGGATCGTTTTGTCCGCAGCCTTTCACGTCTCTCCCAAAGTGGACCGCGTCGGCACGCGCTAGAACCTGCGGCAACTGGCTTCGCGAACTCGGCCTCTGTGCTCCCCACTTCATCGCGAACGCACGTGAACTGGCAACTGCCACGAAAGATGGACAGTCTGTTCTCGAAGGTCGAGGTGGCCGACGCCGGGCGCTCCTTATGAGGCGCACGCTCACGTGCGTTCGGTATTTTAGATGCGAAGCATGCATCTCATGGTCGGGGCTATGTCCGTCCCTTGTCGTTGTTGCGCCGTCCACACCCCCACTGCGCATGCTTTCAGCGGCTTAGGATATTTGTGCGCTGACAAGTACGAATAAAAAACGCCGTCAAGTCACCCTCCGCACTTTAAATTTGATGTTTTAGTTAAATATACATCATACATGTCTAAATATAGCTTTGCGAAAGCGCCCACCAATAAAATGCATTTTCTTCTGATGGAGGCGAAAAGCGAAAACGCCCGTGTGTTTGAGATTTCGGCGCCCGTTAAGATCCCCAGGTGGTCGAAATTAATCCGAAGCCGTCCACTACGGCGTGCCTCATAGCCCAGGTGCAACTTAGGCGCGTTAAACACTACAATCAATCGATCAATCAAATGCATTTTCAATGATTACGCTTCTCAATCGATGCAGGGTGATCACCCGAAAAGAAACTAAAAAGAACTGCCTGCGAACACAGAACGCCACAGAAAGCACTTTCTTAAAAGGGTCTCTATCGAATTCTCCCATGTTTGCTGGTTTTCCCTGATCCATTCGAAAAATTCCCAGACCAGTGGTGTGATAAACCAACCAGTGCGTTGTACATAAATTGAGACTGCGCGAGTATTAGGAAAACAAAACAGCGCGAAGGACAAGCACGAGAGAACGGTGCGGTGTTCTCATCCCGTCTTTCGGGCTGCTTTATTTTCCGTCATGTGAGTATATGTGCCTTGCGAGTCATAGCAGCAGTGAGAGGGAAAATGCGCAAAAGAAAAATGTTATGACAAACGAACACGTTCGGCAACGAAACACTGATACCTTCGCAATCACTGATAAGTGTCCCAGCATTTTTTTTTTCTTTAAATATAAGGCGTCACGCGCTCTTTCGCGTTAGGAACATATATTTTGCTAGATTATATATACTCGCCGAAGAGAGCTTACGCACTGCTTTCCGGCATGAGGCTTATTTTCATTTACCCGTACACAGCTCTCGCGATCGTCTGTGCGACGTCCATTACCGCCGCTCAGCCGGCACCCACCGCCTTTTCTCGGGCTCCTCTGACGTCCCGGATGTGTAAAGCGCGCGGTCGCGCGGTAGGCTAGTCTGGGATTGCATCATCCGTACATTCTTACACATGCGCGCAGGACGCATGCGCAATCTGGAGTCCACATGGTACATAAAGATGTATTTCTCACACTCACGGTTGGCAAACTTACCCAATGTCACGACTCACGAAACACGTAGATGTGTTTTAAAAAGGTTTTAAAAAGGAGTAATGACGTAACTCGAGGAAAACCTAGTGCATAATGTTTGCAGTACTGTGGAGAAGCGGGCAGCATTTTTTTGTTAATGAGACTTAGCTAATTACTTGTAATTAATTATCTAACTCGTGAAGTACCGTCCTATTCACTAAATTGTCGATGAGGCACTTGTAGGTACCCACGAGGGGCATCCAAATGCGGCATTTTCACCGACGAACTAATTGCGCACACATTTATTCTGACTGATAAAGAAAACCCGCGAAATATGAAAAATACCACGTGACAGCGCCTCCGCGCGCATCGTAAAGCAATGCACTCAAATAGGCTGCCTCTGAGTTAGCCAGAATGAAATAAACAAAAGAAAGAAAGAAAAAATTCCCCCACATTTCCCCGAAGGGGAGTATGAGGAAGTGCGAATGCACGGGTGATGCTATGAGGGGGAGTTTGTTGAAATTTGGTGGCATTTGCCCGTTAGTTACATTAACACCCCCGCGTGATCACGTTCGGGCCGCGACAGCCTCGCGACGGCAGGCGAACGAAGCGGGAGAGAAGGCGAGAACGCGCAACGGCAGGCGAGCGAAGGGGGAGAGGGAGGCGAGAACGCGCAAACGGCAGGCGAGCGAAGGGGAGACGAAGGCGAGAGCGCGCAAACGGCAGGCGAGCGAAGGGGAGAGGAGGCGAGAACGCGCAACGGCAGGCGAGCGAAGGGGGAGAGGGAGGCGAGAACGCGCAAACGGCAGGCGAGCGAAGGGGAGACGGAGGCGAGAGCGCGCAATGGCAGGCGAGTGAAAGGGGAGAGGAGGCGAGAACGCGCAACGGCAGGCGAGCGAAGGGGGAGAGGGAGGCGAGAACGCGCAAACGGCAGGCGAGCGAAGGGGAGACGGAGGCGAGAGCGCGCAATGGCAGGCGAGTGAAAGGGGAGAGGAGGCGAGAACGCGCAACGGCAGGCGAGCGAAGGGGGAGAGGGAGGCAAGAACGCGCAATGGCAGGCGAATGAAAGGGGAGAGGAGGCGAGAACGCTCAACGGCAGGCGAGCGAAGGGGGAGAGGGAGGCGAGAACGCGCAAACGGCAGGCGAGCGAAGGGGAGACGGAGGCGAGAGCGCGCAAACGGCAGGCGAGCGAAGGGGAGAGGAGGCGAGAGCGCGTGACGTCACGGCGAGCGGAAGGAGAGAGGAGGCGAGAGCGCGTGACGTCACGTGGCGTATACGTCATGGCGCCATTGCTACGCACGCTCTCCCCTCCGCTCCGCGCCGTTGCTAAGGGCGAGGAGGCGCGCGCGCGATAACACCTGCGGCTGAAGACGGACGGCGGCAGAAGCGTGACTCAGGGTAGCGTAAGAAGTGCATTCGCACTTAAAACATCGCGACCGAGTTTATGCCTTATCTGCACACGCGCCCCTCAAAACTTGCTGTTGCTGCTCCTTCCATGCATGCCATTTTCAAGGTGATGCGCTGTCTCTTCGGGAGGGTGACAGGCGAAGCAGTTGCTTTCAATCAGCTTATTTTGGGACGCTGCTTTACAATGCGCGCGGAGCGCCGTCACGTGGTATTTTTCATATTTCGCGGGTTTTCTTTCTCCGTCAGAATAAATTAGTCGCTGAGAATATCGCCGTTAGATGCCCTATATATATATATATATATATATATATATATATATATATATATATATATAAGGTTAGTAGAATCAGAGACACGAGAAGGACATTAAAAATAAAAATAAAAGTTTACTGACGTTTCAGGGAGAGGACTCCCTTTCTTCAGAGTACCAAGGGAGTCCTCTCCCTGAAACATCAGTAAACTTTTATTTTTATTTTTAATGTCCTCTCGTGTGTCTCTGATTCTACTAACCTTATTTTTTCGCGCTCTGTGTGAGTTTTTGTTTCCAGACTATATATATATATATATATTGATAGATATGGATATTGTAGCGAGAATAATACACATGAGACCATCAGGGTATGTGCCGTAGGCATCAGCCATATGGAAAAGTCCAATCTACCCGTGAGGGTATGCGCTCACGCCGGTGTCAGCGGAAGAAGCACCGCAGGAGACGCTTTCGCGCGTGATATCGGCCATCGTCTGGACGCGCAAATCTACGCTCGCTTCACCTCTCGCCTGTAAATAAATCCCCTAGACTATCTACCTGAGACTCGACTATCTCCCTTACAATATATAGAATTCAGCGCCCACCCTCGAGTGAAAAGGCGAAGGACGTCAAAAACAGATCGGGTGAAAAAACGTTGTAGATTACGCATTCAATGGCTGGGGAAAGTGAATTCCGGCTCATGGCAAAACATCGCCGCCTCAATCTCCGTACTAGCACCCGTTAAGACAAAAAGACAAGCGTTTATGAAACTAAATTACCACCTTGACTTCACCGCTTCGCCATAGAAAAACACAGACGTTGAGTACGCTTAACTGTTGCTGGTAAAGTGCTAGAAAAGCTCACCTCAGGACAAAACTCCGCTGCAGCCTCCACCAACGAAACCAGGAGCTGGAATGGCCGGCTCGAGAGCTTTACAGATATACGCGCGTATCTTATCTAGAGGTGTGCGCCGTGTCGGTTTTGACCGGCGGCGGCGTGGTGGTCGTTTTTTGTCGGCGGCGGCGGCGTCGGCGGCGCGGCGCCGGGTATTCATCGGCGGCGGCGCACGGCCAATTTTTGTTGGCGCCGGCGGCGCCGAAACCGGAACCGCAAATTAAAAAAAGGCCAGCCATTAAAAAAATCGTTCCGCTACATCCAACGCGATTTGGACAACATTCAGCTGTGGTGTCACAAGCGGCACATGTCATTAAACCTGAAAAAAACCTGTACACATGTGTTTTACGAAGAAAAGAAATGCCTCGAAAAATTTTTACGCTATAGACGGGTACTCGTTGCAAACTGTTGGTGAAAACTGACCAACGACTGTACTGCAGCATTCAGTTCCGAGTCCGCGAGCTCCTCCAGGTCGGAGACCCGGTAGTGCACAGTCTTCACAATGTCACGGCAGTTGACCAGCAAATCGTGGAGTCTTGGGACGCTTCCAAATCCGTCCTTGATGACCAAGTTGTGTAGGCCGTGCCCAACACACAGGAACCACAGGAACCATTCGGAAATAATCTTTGACTGTCGCCGCCTTCTTGCAGTCGTCTTGCAGTTTATGGACATCCATCAAGTGTCTCTGCATGTTCGACGTGCTTACGGTGCTCGCGTAGCGTTTCACGTTGCAGCTGCGGAGGAAACAGGCGATTATTTAAACTCTCACAACTAAACGATTAGGCTGCTCACAACAAACGGTTTGGCAGGCGCCTTGGTAGGCGTTATGAAATTCCCCCCCCCACCCCCGGCCCCCTCACCCGAACCCGAAACTATGCTAATTCCTGCGAGGTGATATGCGCGCATTTCACCGTCAATTTCAACGTATGTGAACTCTGAACTCTAGACGGGCGTCCTGATGTACGGTCGCGAAAACGGCAGCCGGTCTCGCGAGCACAACAGCTGAGGAGCGCACTGCACGGTATTAAGTCTCACAAATTTCACAATTCCTACGAGGCGCCAGCCAACGGTTCAGTTACTTAGAGAAACAAAGGAGCGCTACTTGCGATTCGAAAGGCTTTGAGTCTTCCTTCTTTGAGGAGTTGGTCAAGCAGCTCTTGCAGTAGTAGTCCGTTCCAACTGTCTTCTGCTTTCCCCCCCGTGATGTATGCTAGGCGTCCAAAATGTTTCCAAACAAAACTAGACTTCCCCTTCGAATGCAAAGGAACAATCCGAAAACTTCCAATCGGCATCTTAAACACATCGGGGCCAGGAATTTCTTCCTCGCAACAAGTTGCAGATATGTCGCCGATTCCATCCGCAACCTCAGTACACGCGACCGTCAAGCCGTCATTCCGGCGTTTCGAGGCCGTGGCTACCGTAGCAGAGGCCGCTGCTTCTCGTTGCGCCATTTTGCGCGCGAAAGAGTAGTTAGGCAATCCCACGTTGCTCTGGCTAGAGACGACACGCATGCGCAGATGAGCGGAGAGCAGGGTTGCTTTTGTTTTCTGTTGCTTCATTATTCTGCTACGTGACATTGAAAAATGCCCGAGGCATGAAAAAAAATTTGAACAAAACACGAAATCTCAAACAAAGCTGGATTAATTTTTAAAAGTCATTTTTATTCTATATACGTAAATGCCGCGCCGATCACGCCGAAACAATACGTCGGCGGCGGCGGCGGCCGCGCGCCGATCAGTTAGTGTCGGCGGCGGCGGCGCGGCCAGAACAGTCGGCGGCGGCGCGCCGACGTCTCGGCGCACACCTCTAATCTTATCCAGGCTCCTCTCTTATACCTTCTGCGGAAGCTCACGTGCAGCATCGGAACATACGTAAGCAGTCACGTGTAATTCGTCAGGTCCGGGGGATCTGCCGTTTTGTAATCTGGAGTATTTTGCTTTTTCCGGGGGCGTTCATCTTCGACGCTCCTGCCCATTGGACAGTGCGCTGCGTCACGTCCGTTGGCCTTGGCGGCACTGTTTTACGAGGAGCTCGTCCGTTCCAGAAATGTCCGTTTCGCGTCCGTTTTACGGGGAGCTCGTCCGTTCCAGAAATGTCCGTTTCGCGTCCGTTTCGCGTCCGTTTCAATCGTGACGTAGTTGCACTTTCGAGATATCTGACCAAGGACATGCACAGAAACCGACGCCCCGCCTTGCTTGTGCTGCGTCATACCTGGTCGTCTGCTTTCAGACAACCATGGCTCGCTGGAAGTGGATGCTTTGAAACGGACATAAAACAGGCGAAAGCGAGAATTCCGCCCCTGTTTTTCTTGGCTGTTTAAGATGTCTCACTGTTCCAGTAACCAACCCGTCCACATTAATGCATTGACAGAGGTGCCTATCATAAAAAGCTAACGCAGCACCAAGCCTGGAGAACGTCGACCAATTCTTGCACTCTAAGAATTCCTCGTAGAACGTGTTCACCACATTGCTTCGGAATAACCAATCGCAGGGCCTAGTGTGCACATTCGGCGAATGACGTGGCCGAGCATTCGATTTGAGTGAAAAAAAGGCGTCTACGTTGAGATTTTGCGCAATGCAAAACGTCTTCCATGCATTCTTTTAGTGAGATCATGTGTTTGGCGTCGTTATTCGCAGAGTTCGCACATAGGCCACTGCGATTGGTCATTCCGGAGTGTTGTGGTGAACACGTTCGACGGGGACTCGGAGCGTGCTGGCGATGTGACTCCGCTGCAGTTTGTGAGCCAATCCTACCGTTGGCATGACGTCGACACGGCAGAAGCTGGGTTCGCCGCGTATTGCGCTACTGTTATTTCTCTGCAGTGTTGCTCACATCGGTGCGTAAATTCTGGCGAAGGTGGATCGCTGAGACGTTTCACAGCCTTAACCGAACTTTGCGTGATGTTATCCACTTTCTAAAGACGAGAGTATTTCTTGGGTTAGGCAAACGCTGAAAGTTTCGTCACCCTCTCTGTCTGTTACCGAAGCACGCGAGAAAAATGAAAAAGAAGTTAAACAGCCAGAAATGAAATTTCAGCACAGTTACTAGTGTGAATTGAATCCCCACGTCTTTTGGGTGGGAATCTGGAGAACTGTTGATTGAGTCACGGATGGCAGATTCTGTATCCTACATTCCGAGCCATGACAGGTGCTCTTTGGCAGCGCGAAAGAAACTAAGGGCAACGGCAAAGAAAAAGACACAACGAGCGCTGGTTTTCAACTCTCTCGTCCTGTATTACTAAGAAGAAAATAATTTGTTCGGGCGTCAGGATATATTAGTATAGAGGTTTTTGCCCTGCAATGGACACTAGTAGGCTTATTATTATTAATAATGTATTCACTGAAGCCCATATAAGTATATATACTGATTGAGCAACGTCCACTTTCGTTAAAATAGCAGTGATTATAATTGCGCCGTCTGTTGCTTGCATGGTGTATTGCTCGCAGACGACAGAGGCCCGCCGCGGTGGCTCAGTGGCTAAGGCGTGGTGCTGTTAAGCCCGAGGACGCGGGTTCGATACCGGCCGCAGTCGCTGCTTTTCATGCGGAGGCGAAAAGCGAAAAGCCCCGCGTATTGCGATATCCGCGCACGTGAAAGATCCCCAGGTGGTCAAAATTCATTTGGATCCCTCCAATATACGGCACGACTCATAGCACGGGTGCTTCAGCACGTCAGACCCCAGATTCTACTTTTAAAGAGAAGCATTATTGTCCTCACGGATGCCGTTGTACGGCAATACGCCCTGCAGGAAAGCCGACGTTCTCTGACGATGATGATGAATGACCGTGGGTGGAGTAAAAGAAAAATTACCCAACCTTCCCGCGAGGGGAACCCTGTGGAGATGCGACGCATCTTGGGGGTTCACTTGGTGTTTCCGTTGGGTTGATTCTCTAATTGCGTGAAACGTGGGAGGAACGCGTATGATGTATTCTTTATTTAACACGCGACGTAACGTTAACGATGACGGCCTTGTGGTCGCTCAAGTGTACGGGTAGTGGATGGTGAAGTAACGGGACCACCGTGCAATTTGCAGCGAAGATCAAGTCAATGCACGTGCCCGAAATCGGAACGCCGGTGCTGGAACGACCGCGGCTATGACGCAACGTGGCGCGGCTATGACGCAACACAATCCAACACAATCCACTTTAATCCAATCCAATCCAAATCCAATCGAATCCAATCCAATGCCCCTCGCGAGAGAGTGTTCGCTATCGGAGAGGAGAGGGGGTGAGCGGCGGAGAGCGCAGCTCGCGCGGCGAGGAGAATGGGGGAGGGGTGTGGACGGACAACAACAACGCCGTATGGAGGGACAAGGCGAGTGAATGAGATGCAGTCGCATCTAAAAGCTGTTCCCGAGGGCGGAATCGAACCTGGGCTCCTCGCTCTATGAAGCCGGCGTCTATCCGACGGCTCCATTTCGACATGGCCGAAGCGAACGCCAAGCAGCAAGTACCGATTCGCGCCGTACACACCAAACCCAAACGTTAGGCCTAGGGAGTGCACACCCGAGAGTCGCTGCGGGTAGTCTAGAAAAATGGTAGCACATACTCGCAACATTGCTGGCGCTAGGCGAGACAAGGACGACGAATTACACACAAACGCGCTTCATTTGTGTGTAATTCGTCGTCCTTGTACGAGATTTCGGCGCACGATAAAGATCCCCAGGTGGTCAAAATTAATCCGGAGTACGGCGCGCCTCATCGCCTGCGTTGCGTCGGCGCGTTAAACCCCACAATCAGAATCAATTCGTCGTCCTTGTCTCGCCTAGCGCCAGCAATGTTCCGAGTAAAAAACCAACTAGCCTCATTTCAAGCTCTGGTTCATTGGTGATTGGTCAGCCAGTGTGATTGGTCAGCCAAAGAATCCGTCACGAGAAAGCTTCGCGTTAAACCATCGTCGTCGTTAGACAAAGGGGTGCATGATTTATGTTATGTACAGATGCGAAAATTTTAAATACGCCGTTTGAATGGATATCTGGATCTTGAAAGATTGTGCAGAAAGTTCCTCCGTTTTTCCTCGGAGGTGATGCTGCCGCCGCGTCAGCACCGACACGACCACGCCTGTCGGAGCTCGGTCATGTGCTGCAGCTACGAAAGTCCCATTTTACGGGACTGTCGTAGCTGCAGACTTTCGTATATATCTTCGTAACTACGTGTTTTACGGTTTCGCGACACTGGCTGTTCTGATGACTACCACGCGCTAACAGCGCGTACCGGGACGTTCGTTCCCGCGTTGGGAGTCCGGACGAGCACTGTGAATCGACACTCAATACACGTCTACTGTCACCCAAGAGCTAGCAGCCAATCTTTCTTTCTTTCTTTCTTTAGTTCGAAAGAACTGGCTGCTTCCAGCGCTTGAAGCATTGAAACACTGTCCCACATACCAAATTATGGGGTTTAACGCTTAGAAGCTGCACGCGCTGTGGAGGAGGGCTGAGGAATAATTTCGACCACCTGGAGATCTTCCACGTGCACAGAAATCTCGACACACGGGTGTTTTTCTTTTCGCTTCCATCGAAAAGCAGCCACCGAGGACGGAGTCGAACCCGCGACCCTGGGATCAGCAGCACACCGCCTCAGCCACTGAGCCACCGCGGCGGGTTGATTTTTATTTTGGTACCAGAAACAGGTTTATTTGCATTGATAAGTGTTCAGTATACAGAGAAAGGAAACATGGCTATATTGTAATACGTATTCACTATTATGAGCAATATGAAAGGGAACACAGGAACGCGTAGAAAACACCCTCAGACCCAGCTGTGAATGATACGTAGCGGCAGCCGTCGGAAACAAAAGTGAAAAGAGCGACGCTGTTCTTACAACTGTTTGCATTCTCGCAGTGCGTCTTATCGGCAGTCGGACGATACCATATTATCGGCGAAAGGACGTAAGCTGCTGCTTTGTAAAATCGCAGCGTGCATGGCGCGAGTGCCAACAGCGTCGTCCTTACCCCCTTTGTTTTTCACACCGCCATCCGCGTATGCTGTTTGCCACGTGATCCTGTGTTTCCTTTCATATTGCTCATAATAGTACAGGTTCAGGTGAGAATGTCACTTGCTGCAATCCCCCCCCCCCCTCCTTAGTCGTGCTGCTTGTGTTTGAAACGAAAGGAAGACAGTGATAAAAAAAGTGATGTGAAAGGAGGTTGGGTTCAGCTAGTACAAATTTCTAGTGCAATGGTTTCGTACGTTCGGTAATAGTGCCATGTGCTGAGTGATAATTTATGAAATAGTTAAAAGGGGGTTAAGCATCCGGTGGCCAAGTTGAAACGAAAACGGCACATTCCAGATGTCATGGGAACGCGTTGGGTTCAATAAAATTGACAGTTGGGCTAGTTGGTTTTGATTCATCGTAAGTAGCGCTAGAGACGGGACACAGAAGAGGAGACACACACGACGGCGCTAACTCGCAACTGACTTTATTAGGCGAAAACACAAATATATACCCAAAAGAAAGAACACGTGCCCAGGTCAAACCCGAAAATGCAGTTTGATAAACACACAGGTCACAGGATTACGATTCGAAAAAAACACACAAGATTACACTGCACATAGTCAACAACCAACCAGCGAAACATCTAAGTTAATGCATTTGACAATAACAGAAATTCCTTTTCATGAAGTTCTACCGACGCGTGGCTGATACACTTATCCTCGTGCTTTCTTACATAAAAAGCTTCGATTACCTCGCGTGTCAATTGGTGCCTGTGTCGCCATAACACACTGGTGTTTTCAAAAAGTGGACAGCATTGCGCCTGGGTCTTATCTTTGTGGGTCGCGCAATGTCGAGTGATATGTGCATGAGGGTTGTTTTTGAGCGAACTCCGGTGTTCCATCAGACGAACATTGATGCATCTGCCTGATTGGCCGATATAAACGTTGTCACATGATAATGGCAATGAGTACACAATTCCTGTCTTGCACGGGACAAACGGCGAAGCATGCTTAACATTGCAATATCTGTCAGACTTCTGACCGGACAACCTTCTTTCCACCATGTTACACAACTTACCAAGTTTATTCGGAGCGGAAAAAAGGACTCTAACCCCGAAACGCCCGGCAACATTCTTCAAACCATATGATAAACGATGGATATATGGAATCACAGCAGTTTTCATTTTTTCTGCCCCGAGCCCATCTTTTCTAGATTGCGTTGCCGCACCCACTACTTTAATTAACTTCTGGACAGTCTTGTGCATTATGTGCACCGGAAAACCGGAGGCGTCCAGCCTGGTAATTTGCGCCTGGAAACTATTTTCAGTTTTATGCAAACAGGACTTCAACACCGCAGACCTCAACACAGAAAAGGCTATTCCACTTTTTACCAATTTGGAGTGCCCTGAACTGAAATTTAGAAGTGGTTTCGCAGATCTAGGGCAATACTCCCAGCAGACATGCCCAGGTTTCAAATGTAAGCGCAAATCAAGGAATTGTAGGCATCCCTTTGTCGGAAGAGGCATAAGCCCGATGTGCCTTTTCGAGCCATTGTTTCTGAGCGGAGCTCATGGCAGATGTTAGTGTCGGGGTATTTGCAAAAGCACTTGGACTGCCTACGGTTTGATGATCCGTTTTTGATCCCGAATTCGGACAGCCTTGTAGAATTTTTGAGTTCCAACAACCCCGGCACGTGCCAAATGTTCAGCATAGATGTTGAAGATTTGTATTATTCTATTCCTCACGATGAACTGATGAACAGTGTGAAAAGGTGCATTACCGAGGAAAATGAGGAAATGCGGTTTGCGAGTAATTGCGGTGTTCCTATAAGTGGTTTTCTCTAAATCCTGTCTTTTTACTTACAGTCCACCTTTGTAGAGTGGAACGGGGGGGTTGCATTTGCAGAAAACTGGAATATGTATAGGTTCCAGGGTGGCTCCCGTCCTCAGCAATATTTTCCTGAGTGCAATTGACAGACATATACAGCAAAACCTGTGCGGATTGGCTTTCAAAATAGTGAGATACGTGGATGACTTTCTTGTGTTTGTGGAGAACTGTAATGTTTCGCGCCAAGCCGTTGATGTGCTTAAATTGTTTAAAGAGTACAGTCTTGGACTTAATTTCACGTGTGAGCTTCCGACAAAGGGATGCCTACAATTCCTTGATTTGCGCTTACATTTGAAACCTGGGCATGTCTGCTGGGAGTATTGCCCTAGATCTGCGAAACCACTTCTAAATTTCAGTTCAGGGCATTCCAAATTGGTAAAAAGTGGAATAGCCTTTTCTGTGTTAAGGTCTGCGGTGTTGAAGTCCTGTTTGCATAAAACTGAAAATAGTTTCCAGGCGCAAATTACCAGGCTGGACGCCTCCGGTTTTCCGGTGCACATAATGCACAAGACTGTCCAGAAGTTCATTAAAGTAGTGGGTGCGGCAACGCAATCTAGAAAAGATGGGCTCGGGGCAGAAAAAATGAAAACTGCTGTGATTCCATATATCAACCGTTTATCACATGGTTTGAAGAATGTTGCCGGGCGTTTCGGGGTTAGAGTCCTTTTTTCCGCTCCGAATAAACTTGGTAAGTTGTGTAACATGGTGGAAAGAAGGTTGTCCGGTCAGAAGTCTGACAGATGTTGCAATGTTAAGCATGCTTCGCCTTTTGTCCCGTGCAAGACGGGAATTGTGTACTCATTGCCATTATCATGTGACAACGTTTATATCGGCCAATCAGGCAGATGCATCAATGTTCGTCTGATGGAACACCGGAGTTCGCTCAAAAACAACCCTCATGCACATATCACTCGACATTGCGCGACCCACAAAGATAAGACCCAGGCGCAATGCTGTCCACTTTTTGAAAACACCAGTGTGTTATGGCGACACAGGCACCAATTGACACGCGAGGTAATCGAAGCTTTTTATGTAAGAAAGCACGAGGATAAGTGTATCAGCCACGCGTCGGTATCACTTCATGAAAAGGAATTTCTGTTATTGTCAAATGCATTAACTTAGATGTTTCGCTGGTTGGTTGTTGACTATATGTGCAGTGTAATCTTGTGTGTTTTTTCGAATCGTAATCCTGTGACCTTTGTGTTTATCAAACTGCATTTTCGGGTTTGACCTGGGCACGTGTTCTTTCTTTTGGGTATATATTTGTGTTTTCGCCTAATAAAGTCAGTTGCGAGTTAGCGCCGTCGTGTGTGTCTCCTCTTCTGTGTCCCGTCTCTAGCGCTACTTACGATGAACGCGTTGGGAATTGGTATGTTTTTACGGTGAAGTTACCAATTGATGTGATGAAGTTCTCGCGATTACGCGAATGATATTTATATTTTTAAGTTAAATTCACGAAGGCTGTGAACTGAAATGAAATCCAGTTGGCTGAAGAAGATTTTTGTGTGCGCACTCGACTCTACCCCAGCGATAGGTCGTATTGACTATTTTTGTAGTAAAGGTGCGTTCAGTTCAAGTTTGTTGCTGTTGTGTTAACCACACAAGGACACATTAATTCAGGTAAGACCTAAACGACAAATTATATATGCGTGCAATTTAAAAGCAAATGGAAAAAAAGTTTACATTAGGATAGTACTAATACAGCATCCCTTGGTGCGGACGTATTACATTGTTTCCACGGTCATTGCAAGACACAATGGTGCAGAAAAGGACGCCAGGGGATTTTGCATAGTACATTATGTCTATCATTTCAGTTCCATAAGTAATTATTGCGTTTATTGGCTAAGGCATTGTTCTGCTGAACCCAAGGACGCGGGTTTGATCCCGGCCGCGGTGTTTGCTTTTCAGATGCAGGCGGAAAGCGAGAACGGTCGTGGGTTGAGATTTCGGCGCACGTTAAAGTTCCCCAGGTGGCCAAAATTAAAGCGGAGCCCTCCACTAAGGCGCGCCTCATAGACCAGGGGTAGCTTGATCAATAAATATTTGCGTTTATGAGAAGCACTTGACCTTTGAGGAACATACAGGTTTAAAAAAAATACGAACAAATCCAAGGTAATGTTGAATCAGCACGCCAAGGTACGTCACTTCCAGGTAAGCAATGAAGTCTTGGAAACAGTCACCGAATACGCATATCTTGGGAAACTCATAGCTCTGGATCCAAACCACGAAACTGAAATTACCCGCAGAATAAGCATGGGGTGGGCTGCATTTGGTAAGAACTCCTGATCTCCTGACTGGTAAGCTTCCCCTGCCACTTAAAAAGCTCGTATATAATCAATCCGTTCTTCCAAGTAATGGAAACTTGGGGTCTCACAAGCGACTTGAGAGGAACATTGGATCGGCACAGCGGGCCATGGAACGCCGAATGCTATGGGCCATGCTGAGGGACCGGAAAATAGCCGCATGCAGGGAACAGACTATAGGGTGGAGGACATTCTATAGTTCAAATTAAGCGGAGCAAATGGGCATGGGCGGATACCGTAATGAGAATGAGGGACAACAGGTGGACCATCCGTTTGACAGACTGGCTGCCAATAGACTGCAAACGCAATAGGGGTCGGCCGAGAACTCGTTGGCGAGAGGAGCTGGAAAACATGGAATCAGGTAGCACTCGATAGGCGTGGCTGGAGATCTCGGGGAGAGGCTTTCGTAGTGCAATAGACACAAGTAAACCTATGATGATGAAGCGGAAAGATAAAAAGATATATAACAACAATAACAGACCAATTTAAAAAAAATAACCAAAACGACAAAAGGTCCTAAACAAAAAAAACATATAATTAAACCCCTTTTGACACAAGAGTAAAACCTGGCAAAAACTACACTGAAAGTAATAAACTCCTCCAGCGAGCTGGCCGGTGACGTTACACTTTGAGCGATCGCATTTCATCGACAAGATGCACGATGATTTTGGCCGAATTTATCCCGAACCGCTTTGGTGCCGCGTTTAAAGCAATTTTTTCTGTCTTATTCGCACCCTCGGGGTGTCAATAAAGGTGTGCAAGGCGAGCGTTTGCGCATTGCTGAGGAGTGGTCAGCAATACAAGACGCCAACATGAGAGGGGACACGGGTGACCCCGCTCGGCCGTCTCCTCTCCGTAACTGTAACTAAAAGTCCTGGACAATCGTCCTTGTTAGTTCACAACGCCAGATGACCTTGACGTGAGCACAGCGACGCGCCAAGCAACGTCGAACTCATTGCTCGTCAAGCACGACAAGTACCTGACGACGTTATGATGTTACGAAGCAGCCTGCATGTGACTTGTGTAGCTGCAGCTATTTTTCTCTCGACGTGTTTGCCTGACCTACTTCGAACCCATTCTCGAAAAAAAAAAAACGTGTTGTATAGGCCACAGAGCAAGAATAAAATAGGAGGGGAAACTGAGCTTCCTGGGGCAGCCTGATAACGTCACAAGCAGTTGGCGAGCGTCAAGTTTTCGGCATCTGGCGGCAAGCGAAGGAAGTGCGCGGTCATCGCCACGGCTGCACGCGTTCTGTTCGCGATCGCCCAGTCCAACCCGGCCGCGGCATCGCGTCGGTATTTCGCCGGGCCGCAGAAGCATTCCGTGGCTGAAGCGAAAGTGTGTGCGCTCTTCTGCGCTTCCGTTGGCTGAAGAGCCCGCCTTCGCGATTAATTTTCTGTCAAATTTAAACCGGCCGGTACGAGCGAATAAAAGGGTCATTTTCTTTTAATGCGTAAGCAATCTTGCGCGAGCAGCAAGCCCAAAATACAAACCTGTAAACGCAAAAAAATGTAAAACCTGTAAACGCACGGCTTTATCTCGCATGCGATGTGTTCGAAGCGAGTTGAGTGCAACGGCCAATTTATTGGTTATGCGACAGTGCACTGAAAAGTGCCAGCATCACCGACGTTGCGGGACGATGACGCGCGCCGCCGCGCTCGCGCGCTACGCCCGAGATAAACGCGCAGTCCGCCGCCGCGTCACGCAGCAGCTCGAGCTCATAGCGATCCACGCCTTGTGGCGAATGCTGCAAACAACATTATTGCTTTATAATACATTCAACCAGGTGCCGCTGTCAAATTGTTCGCCGCAGGAGCTGCTGAGCTCCGTAGATCGCCGTAGTTATCATTGTGACATTATCTGGGGCGGTATTCTCGTAACTGTCCCTTTTGAAAACGTCCCTTTTGCGCCCCTTCCTCGTGACGTACTTCCGGTTAAGCAGTGGGCGTTGGCAGTAGGCTTGCTGCGCTTGCGTTACGTCACTTCCGGTTGTTTGCTTTTAGCCAATCAGGGCTTGCCAAAAAGGACACTTTTCAAAGGGACGCAAAAGGGACAAAACTCGAGAATTCCGCCCCTGGTCGCTCGATCGCGCCGGCCGCAATGGGCGTTTCCTCTCCTATATATTCTTGCTCCGTGGTATAGGCACAGGGGCAGCACACAAAGGGAGGTTGTGGAAGCTTGGAATATCAGCCCGGAGGGGTCGGTGTGCGTGAGTCATCCTTCAGTCAGCCTGCAAGACGCAGAGCTGACGTTTCTGGGACGACATGTGAGGTGATAGCACATTATAGGTTTTATTTTTTATGTCTGGGGTGATTTTTATTGATGATCTCTGCACAGTTATAAAAAGTTTGATTATGTCAGTTGGTCGGCCTATATATTTCTCTTTCTTAATGAATGTTGCCAGTTGCTAGTAGCGCGTCGTCCCGAGTATTTATTTTCTTGGTCAACGTCTTTCCGCGCCTGTTTTCAAGATGGAAAAATGGATGGTTTTGCCGCACGAGTGGCGCCGCAACTGCGGATTCGCAGAGAAATTTGCACCACGTGGAATGGGCTTTAGCTTAATTTTTTCACAACGAAGAGGTCTTCCGGTCACTCTACGTTTATATACTGGTTACTTGGCTCGGATATGACTAACATATTGCTAGAAATTATGCAACAGCGCCACCCCGCCGTTAATTTGGGCATTAATAGCGTTCTCCTGTTTTACATCAGTGGTCATTAGCAAAGAGCCCGTTAACCGAACGGTTGGAAATGTGCACGTGAACTACTCTGTCCGCCTTAGTGTGACTACGGCTTCCGTAAGCATTCCGAAATGTATTTCATTTTTTGACTTGGCCGGTGACTGCCATTACTTTCTGATTACCACTGCTGCGTATCAGCTTTTCTCCGACGCCGAGTTTCGGCAAAAACAAGCGCACTGTGCAAACACTCTGCCTTCGAGCTACTCATTTCCGGCGGCGTCAGTAGATAACACCCAGCGGCGAGCTAAAAGATAATGGCGGCTTTCTTTTGAATTCACTTAAAGGTTAGCTACAGGGCAAAGTCGCGCACGAGCCGCAATTGAAAGACCGTCTAATTACTCATGGCTGTCCTGTCCCGGGAGAAGCGCTTTCATGCTGTAAACATTTTGATCTTGAAATGTTTTAGTTTGACTCTCATGTAAGAGTTCCCCTCCATTTACAGGAGGGTATAACAAAAGCGCAGCTTAAGCTATAGCGGCGCAAGGCTGGAAAAGAAACAGTAGAGCTGGCGGCCCTTCTTCTCCCTTCGTCAGAGACCCAGCTGTTGCACCTCACATGAATTTCCGAACTTGCTGCTGAAAGTTCTCCAGGAATGGCAGGCCCGGATCGTTTTGTCCGCAGCCTTTCACAACTCTCCCAAAGTGGACCGCGTCGGCACGCGCTACAACCTGCGGCAACTGGCTTCGCGAACTCGGCCTCTGTGCTCCCCACTTCATCGCGAACGCACGTGAACTGGCAAGAAGAAGAGCACGCGGCAGGTCACGCCACGAAAGATGGACAGTCTGTTCTCTAAGGTCGAGGTGGCCGACGCCGGGCGCTCCTTATGAGGCGCACACTCACGTTCGTTCGGTATTTTAGATGCGAAGCATCTCATGGTCGGGGCAATGTCTCTCCCTTGTCGTTGTTGCGCCGTCCACACCCCCACTGCGCATGCTCGGCTTGCTGAACGCCCGGTGGTGTCTTACCCTTCTATGGCTCCTGGAGCGACAGTGCTGCCGGTGTCTTCCTGGGCCGGCACGAGACGAGCACGCTTCACGCGCCTTCGACGTTTCATCGCCGTCGGCAGCGGCATGCGTCGGCGAGTCTCGGCGGGCCGTGATTACAAGCAGCCCACAACCATCCGGGGAACGTGCATCGACCTCATCTTCAGCAACTTTAGGGTTCATCCACTACAACAGCCCTTGACTTTACATTTCACAGGCCATAAGGTGGTCATAATCAAAGCGGAACGCCAACCACAGCTTGACGCCACCTACGTTAAACATGATGATGATAATGCTTAAATAAAGACAAACTCATACCACGTACAACGTCTCTCTCTCCTTCTCTCTCTTTAATGCCTCTCCACTCTAACACCCCCCACCCCCCTCCAATAAAATTACACCATCTTCCCGTAGGGGAACCCTGAGTAGTACGCGAAACAGCCATGGGGTCAACGCAATTTCCCATTTCGTAGTACCGGTAAGTAAAAAGTGTGGTAGTTACCATGGAAACCAAACGGTAAATATAACGGTAGCTACGTACCTCAACCTAACGGAAACGACGAACTGAAAACTAATGGGCACTTGAATCGACCCCATGGCTGCTTCGCATACTACTCAGGGTTCCCCTACGGGAAGATGGTGTAAATTTTTTGTAGCGTAAGCTACACTGGCCGAGGTTGAGCAGTTTCGCGTGGACCTTTAAGGGCCGTGCTGCACAAGCGTGAGAAGCATTGGATTGGATTGGATAGTATAGTATAGGATTGGATTGGGTTGGATGTGGATTGGATTGGATAAAATTGGATTGGATTCCAATCCAATTGGAGTACAGGCGTGTAGAGAATTGGTTCTGGACATTCACCGGTCAGCGCATTCAAGAGGAGTGACGTCATAGCCGCGTCAGACGCACCGGCGCCGGCGCGTGCCCAGCTATGCGCCTCCGGTGCTCAGTAGCTAAGTCTGACGCTGCGCCGTAGCCGCTTGATAGCCGTTTCGCGTGGCTCCTGAAGAGCCGTGCTGCGCATGCGCGAGGAGCCGTGACTGGACTGGACTAGACCGGACTGCATTGGACTGGACTAGATTGGATTGGAAATCGTTTTGGCAGCAGTAAGCATGATAATCAGCTAATCCTAGCCAGCCAGGAAACCTAAGAATAACCAGCTGAACCTTAGCTCAGGCTACGTATATCCTGGCATAGTTGAGCTAAGCCACTGGTGATTTTTTTCTTGGTACTTTTTTCTGGTAGAGCGCGATGGTGGAACTAAAAGCTCTGCTTTTTAGCATCTCTGCTGTTAAAAATTGCTGTTGACATTCACCGGAGGAAATTGTTCATTCGGTACGCGAGATGGAACCATACGGCTGACCTAACCAGCGAGCGCTCAAGCAAGGAAACGGGCGCTCCAAGCAAAACATGCATGGTCTCCCCCAATTCTTTGCCAACTCCCACCCTTTGTGCATGTGCCATGTGTGCATCCGGATAACCGTTGTTTGTTCACACAAGGTGCTCTGGGGCCCTTTATTCTGACATCAGATGACCCTCCCAATCAGTGTATCTATCGATTGGCCTGACGAATCATAGACCGATTGCCCGCGTGGATATATGTGAAGTAAGTGCACGGCGGGCTGTACAGGGTGCATTCCTTCCTCCCTGGGCAGTTTTACTGCGAAGCAGTATATGTCTACACCCCCCCCCCCCCCCCCCCATTTTCATTCCGGTGAAGCCGATTTACTCGACGCCGCTCCGGGGCTCCTCCTCGCCACCACTGACACCTCTTTCACAACTATTTTTCTCCTCTTCTCCACGGATGCTTTTGTCAAGTTGCGCAGTCGGCTGCTAACGGCACTCCTTCAGTTATCAGATGATTGCGAAAAATAAAGAGACGCACGAATGGTCGTAAAAAATACACTGACGATTACTATGCTCCCTAATTCGAAGTTTGTGCGCAGCGCGACCTGCAGTCTTCTCGTTGGCAGTGCATATCTGCTGCGTCTCACAAAGTGATAGCGTGATCAGGAAACGCACGCCGGCGCGCGCTACTCTGCTGTTACCTCGCAGCGCGCCGCCGCCGCCGGCGGCCAACGTGTTATTGCAAATCGTGTTTGAACCTCCCGCGCAAACGACACGTGGTTCGGATTAGCCACGCCCGGGGAGCAGCGAGCATAGTGTTGAAAATCGTTTTAGAACTTCTCACGCAAATGTAACGTCGTTTGGGTTAGCGAAGAACGCGTAACAGCGTCTGAGGAAACTGTCAGGTGGAGGGCGCTCCAATTGGTGGCGCCGCATGAAAGAAGTTCGGGGGAGAGGAAGTCAGAGTGATTACGCCATTTCCGCGCGTGCCGCCCTCCTCTCACCCTTTTCCAGACGCTCCTCTCCATTTTCTTTCTTCCGCCGCTGCTGCTTTCGCTCACTCGGTTACGCGGACATAAACGCCGCCCCCTGCGAAACCCAGGTAACGGCTGCCAAAGGGTTGCCCTCTAAAACGACTGAAACCCGCCGCCGCCGCTGAACAAGTGGCCGCCGCCGTTCCCGCTCAAATACTACCTCGCCCAGTAACTGCGAATCCCTCCCGGTTGAAGAGCAACTTGTCCAATTGGAACGCCGGTGTGAACTCATAACTCTCCTTCAGCTTGGAAGGCCTTCCGAGAGACATTTTCGCCTGTGTCTTTCACGCCTTCACAGTTCCCGGTTTATGCGTGCAAGGTTTAGGGATGGAAGGAGGGGGCGTGCACGCACAGCTAGGCTTCATGCCGCTACCGATGAAACTCCGGTTGTGAGGGTGGGATATTAAACGTCGAAATAACATGGCTCATATGCTCTTTGTCGGCTGTCCTGCTTAATCGACTGGGTTGATGTGTTACACGGACAGTACGGGGCCTACGAAGGGGAGGGGAAACACACAGCCACATGTTTGTAAGCGAGTAAAGAGTTCAGAGGCTTCCCCACTTGGGCAACGAAAATAATCTTTATTATCACTGACAAGCCCCGAGACATCTGGGGACATATGAGCGGTACAGTTCACATTGATTGTTGCTTTTTATGAAGAACGTAATGCCCTGCTAAGGCGAAGTGTTTAAGCTGGGTAATTATGCATTTAGTGCATATGTTGATTATTGGATAATACATGTGCTCTGTGCAAATTTCAATGGTCATCCACCATGACTATCCAAGTTAGTGTGTACCCATCTCTTTCAACCGCACCTGGGAATAGTAAATGATAAGCAAGAAAAAAGTTGTAACTAATAGACGCCACACGTCTGCCGTCTGTAGTGAAAAAGCTGGTGTATGTGCAGTTTTCGTGTTATACTATTGATCGAGGCTGTTCAAAGGGGTGGAGAGCTGCCAATAAATAACCAATAAATAATTCCTGGTGTTTTTTATTGTATATGTCATCGTGCATATGAGTATTCTAAAATGCACACCAGGGTTGACAGAAAACCAGATCATTAAAGTTCCCTTCAGCGGTTCTTGAGGCACGGCGTGGTTATTCCCCTCATTTGGCGTGCCGAAGACGGGCCCGTGCAAACCCAATAACCGCAGGGTGAGGTTCGTCTCAGTGTCTGCACCACACCGTGGTCTACACCAAGGAACTCCGAAGCGTCGATGCAGCCACGACGATTGGCAACAAGACCAGGAGGCCCAGCGTTCCTGCGTATGTGACAGAAAGGGCGCTGTGTGTCAACCACCAGCAATCGATGAAACTTAACGCGAGCCGAGGTCCCTCTTTTAACAAAGAGATGAACTTATCGATTTGCAGTAGCGGCCGCGGCAGATAGAAAAGCGTTTTACATGCTTTCCAAACTGCTGCTGCTGAACTTTCGGAATCTGTGCGGAATCTGTACAGCACTCGTGTCTGTTTACCTTCGCTTTGTCCACATAATCCGCGCTGTTTCCTTAGGTGTCCTGTGCAGTTCTTCGCCGCGTGCAGATATTGCAGTTGATGCGGCTATATATCGGCATTCCACCAGAGGCTTCTCGAGCAAAAGCAATGCACATTTCTTTTCGCTTATAGCTCACATGAACCTTATGCTACAGCCTTAGTCTTGTAAAGGAGAAAGATGGTAGAAAATTTGTGATCTCTTCTTTAATGCGCAGTAGCTTTCACCGAACAAACCTGCATTGACAGAGCTATAAATGTCGAAGGGCACTGCACTTCGGGTCGAGGGTCCCATAACCGCGGAACAGCACAGCGGCTGATTGCTCAGTATGCGCGCTCACAACACGCGATATAGACGAACAGGGAAGATGGCTTTTGTTCTTTAAAGAAAGAGCGATGCTGACCTCCGTAACAGAAGCTTGTGCATGTGATCGTCAAGTGAGGATTTAGCAGAATCGGCGAGTCAGCCTGAGATAAGCCCACTAGATGACGCTTAACTATTAAGGTGATGCTTAAGATTATGCTTAAGTTTAAGATGATTAAGTATTACTCGGTGTGCTGTGGAAACATTTCTTCTACAACCTGCTGGTCAAGGTGTTATTCTGTGCAAGTAGGGTAGAGTAGGTTGTGAGTGTAGGGTACATCCGGCCACAAAGGCAACTTTTTGTGCACTTATAGAGTCATTGCTCGGGTTCTTTCTTTTCCTTTTACCAGTTACGACAACGGTGCGTCATTCGCCTTTTTGCTCACAGCTCTTTTTGCCCGTTTCGCTTTACCCTTACTGAAGTGGTAGACATGTACATTATCCCCAGGAATAAGGTTGCCCAGTAAAGTTCTATTGCACTTACAAGACACATGCAGATAACGAAGAGTTTACCTGTCATGCGAGACGAGGCTCCATCAGTCGGCGATACTCCGTGAGGGATCCCAATTTCCGCAGGATCAGCTGTAAAAATTTTGAAAAGGCCTGATGCAGTTACACAATAAGACAGCCATTACAGAGAACATAAATTGCAGCCCAAACCAACTTATCTAATGCAGGTTGCCTAATTGAGATGGTTGATTGATGCAGGTTTATTGAAGTGCATTCAGCAGATAATCATCATCATCATCGGCCGCAGTATATTCGATATCCACTGCAAGATGAAGGATTCCAATTGCTTTTATTTTGCGCTATCCGAATCAATTTTTTTTTTTGCATGATGTGCAGGGAAATCCGCGCGACCTCTCTTGCAACAACGCTGGCTCAAATTACTGGTCACGAAACACAGGATTCAGCGGGAGAATAAAAATTTTGGCGTGAATTGTCGACCTTCTCACTGAATAAAGCATCGTTTGCTGCCGGAAAAGCGCTGAAGGCACTATAAAACTCTAAATCTTTCGAATAAGACAAACTTGTATGTTATCTTCATGGCCCCTTTAAGGTTTCGTTTACTCGAAAGAAGTCTATATAATGGAGATATGGCTTTTGTGGTTCACCAACATGCGTGTGCAGGCTTTAACCCTGCGTGCGTGCGTGTAGGGGCTGCTAGTTAAAATGATCTACTTGATAGGTAAGATTTTTATAATTTGCTACTACTTATATAGTAGCTCAATTATCCGTAGTTTTCTAGTGCCTGGTAGCGCAAATTATCTTTAAGTAGCTAGCTACTCGCACGTTCCATGGAGGGCGCACCTGTTGTGTAGAAGGTGCAGTTATCCGCAGGTCGGGTTTTGATACGAGCGTTGTCACTGGAGAAGAACCGACAAACTCCGCGCTGCTGCCGCCCGTGGCCTGAGCAGTGCTCAAAGTGCTTGCACCCTGGTTCAGGCTGTTTAGAACAGTTTTCGGCACACTGGGGGGGAGTGACGTCATCGATTGTGGCATAAGGTGCCGGCCGGTAGACCTCTTGAGATAGATGCTGTGAGTAGTCTTGCAGGTATCCTGTCAACAACGAAATCGAAGTGAAAAGAAAGCCATGAAAGAAAGTGCGGAAAACCCGCCATTCTTAAACGCAATGTTGTCAACTTCGAAAGCTCACAATCCTACAAAGGCATTCGTAGGTGCACTTAGCTAACGCGTTATCAGCGCTCCAAAAGCAGCCAGATGAATCAAGCGGCAATAATAGTTCCCACGGCAATGTCGCACTGCCATGACGTTATTTCGTTCCATTCCTTTAAATGCGGGTCATTTTCAATCATTTTCAACCCTTATTTTCACCTCTATGCTATGATCCCCGAATTCGTCTGTTCAGGTTTGAGTTTTTCAGCTGGAGTTTCATTTGTTTCATAGGGAATTGTACCACGTGCATTGTATCACCTGCCACAGTGCCAGTGCGAAGGGAATCAACTCATAGCAATTTACAGATGTATGAATAAACGTTACGCATCTAAATATTACAGAACAGTTTTGCTCATATGTTGAGAAGCGACACCTTTGAGCAGGAGTTCTTTTTTTTCATCTGAATTTCTGCTTTGTGCACATACCGTTGTCGGCTTTGACGTCACTACCGCAGGCAGCGAAGGGAGCCAAGGCAGTCGTCGTCAGCAACAGGAGCAACAAGGGAGAGGCCATCATACTGGACCATTACAAAAGAGAAAGAGACAAAAAAATTAGTGCCGTTCCACTCTGTGATAAAGGATTACCTGCAAAGCTCGACGCAGTCCACAGAGTGCACGTAACAAAACACGTTTATCGTAATTTACGATGGAGCATACTTCCTATCTCATTAGCTGAACGAACCTCTGAAGGATCCAAGCTTTGTTCTTGCCGAGAAGCATAGAACTGCCTGTGTCCCTCCCACGTCGTAAGCGTCTTGGGGACGTTTCTCTTCTAACGGGAGGGATTCGCAGCTACTTGGCGAAGCGAATTTGAGAGGAAACGGCGACGGCGGGTTTCGGTCGTTTTAGGGGAAGCTCTTCGGCAGCCGTTGCCTGGGCTTCCCGGGAGTGTCGCCAGTATGTCCGTCTAACAGAGTGAGTGAACGCAGCAGCGATGACAGAAAGAAAACGTAGAGGACCGTCTAGCGAAGGGTGAGGTGGAGCACGACACGTCCGGCTACGGCGTCATCTCTCTCACTGCCTTTCCCTCACACCTGTCTCATGCGTCGTCACCAAGGAGCGCCCTCCCCCTGACCCTTCCCCCAGATCTGTTCCACTCTCAGCTAATCCAAATCACGTGACGTTTGCGCGGGAGGTTCAAACACGATTTGCAACATGCTGGCCGGCGGCTGCGGCGCACTGCGAGGAGGCAGCAGAGTAGCGTACGCCGCCGTGCGTTCGCTGATCACGCGAACACTTCCCGAGACGCAGCAGGAATGCGCTGTGACCTGGAAGACTGCAGCTCGCGCTGCGCACAAATTTCATATCAGGGAGTGTAGTAATCGTCAAAGCATTTTTTTACGCCCATCCGCGCTTCTGTTTATTTTTCGCAATCACCTGATAACCGCACTACCCCCGTCAACTGCCGACTGCGCAACTTGCCAAAGGGGCATCGGTGGAGGCGAGGGGGAAAATAGTAGTGAAAGCGTGGTGAGGAGGAGCCCCGGAGCGGCGCAGAGTAAATAGACATATACTTATACAGAGTAAATAGACATATAATTAGTCATATACTGTTTTGCAGTATATGCCTAATTAGGCTCTTCGTTATTCTTCATTGAGTGCAAGAAATTCGAAAATAAAGCTTCCGGGAGAGCAAGCAAACAAGCAAACAACTAAACCAACAAGTCAGCGATCATGGAGGGCTGAACGCAGATTTTATTCGTTTTTAGGTCAATCCACAGCGTGTCTGGTATATTAAGGACCGCAAGAATCAGAATGTAATTTTCGGCCGTCTACTAGAACATAGCACAAACGACATTTCCACCTCCGTTCAGAACGCCAACAAAACGGCGTGGTAAGCTGCGTCCTGCGCTTAAGTGACCAAATACATGCCAGGGGATGCTAATTTACGAAAAAAAAAAGAACATGCGTAAGATAATTGCAGGGTAACGTTTTTTTTTTAAAAAAAGCCTTTAAAAAGTAATTTGGTTGAAA
Organism: Haemaphysalis longicornis; assembly: GCF_048455015.1. NCBI lineage: Eukaryota > Metazoa > Arthropoda > Arachnida > Ixodida > Ixodidae > Haemaphysalis > Haemaphysalis longicornis. The sequence goes on from NW_027526204.1 coordinate 140,426,156, forward strand.
TGAAAATTTTACATTCCGCTTAGTCCGATAAATGTTGTAAGCACTGGATCACAGCTGTGTAGTTCTACCGTTGTCCTTTTTGAAGCATTGTTGAGAAATCGTAAGTTACAGTTTTCTTATTGGAAATGGCCAAGTATTCACTTCGATTCGGAAATCACTATTTGCACACACCTAAATGTTCGCCGGGTATCGGAGCTCGTGCTCTATTGCGAAGGCACGGGTTAAGGTTATATATTACGTTTATATATATGCTGAAAATATATAACAGATACGGAACCACAGTACGCGCACACAAAAACCGCTTCCGGTAAATAACTACATTCCAACTCTTTCAGGAGCGTGCAAATATTGCTTGAACATAATTAAAAAATATGTACATCCTGTGCGAGCGCCTTGCCTGCCATATATACGACTCTCTAAAGGAAACTCAAGCCAGAAAATGCAGCTTTAATGTTTTATGGACATTATCAGCTGTGAGTGCTTCAAACAGGATGGATGATGATGGATTGTAGGGTTTAACGCGCCGACGCAACGCAGGCGATGAGGCGCGCCGTAGTGGAGGGCTCCGGATTAATTTTGACCACCTGGGGATCTTTAACGTGCGCCGAAATCTCGTACACACGGGCGTTTTTGCTTTTCGCCTCCATCACAAAAGCGGCCGCCGCGGCCGGGAATCGAACCCGCGACTTCGTGCTGAGTGCTTCAAACAAACCGGTGGCAAACTTCTGCAGGAATAGCTTTACGCAGTGAGCACTCTATTTTTTTTTTTCAATGGCGAAAAACTTGCCGAGCTCACAACTCACGAAAACAATCGTCTAAAATCTTTTTTTTTTCGTTTTTTTTAATTAACGCATTTGTTTGCAAATCTTGCGGTTTTCTTTTATTTTATTCATCAACGGTTCGAATTTCTGCTTTTCCGGTTTTACCGATTCAGAGAAAACACCTTCGGTGGTTGCGGTTCGCTGTTTGTCGGAAAGTATAGGAAACCCAGGTCTCTACTTACAAGCAAAGTCCCACAGGAGGAGATTGAATATTTTCACGGAGCGGGAAGTTCTAGCGGCCACACCCGGCTCTAACGACGTGCTGTTAGAACTGCTTTCATCATTACCAGTTGGCCTCATTTAGTGAAATATAAATCCCATGGGCAGTAAACCCTTTTCCAGCCACGGAGGTCATTTATTGCTGGAAAGAATAGACTTAAACCTGCGCTACCCGGGCGTTTAAAAGGCCTTCGAACGCATGGGCAATCCGGTGAACAGCCCGTGGCACTAGCTCTCTACACAGTGCACAAGATAACCTGTCCATATTGCCTATGACTACAATTCCTCCGTCGAAAGTTTCAAAGACCACCGACTCCATCGACAGGTGAAAGTTTTCGTGTAGCACATGTATTATCAGCGAAACATAAGCGTCTTCACTGTCGGGCTCTTCTATGCTAGGTGGGAGGCTTCCCGAACTGATACTAACGTTGTTGAGCGTCCATACAATGCTCTGTTGTTTTTTTGTTCAGCTGGAACTCTTACTGATAGATTTCGAGATATCTTCAAAACACCACATTCCGCGATTCTGAGTCATTACACTGACCCAATGCCGTAGAAAGATAATTCCGACGCCTTGGTGTTTCCAGAAGGCATACAAGTGGGCAGTTTCTTTTTTTTTTTTTTTTTTACAATAACGCGTAGAAATCGTTCCGATGAAGTCGAATGCATCTTCGTCATTTAAAAGGTAGACGCAAGAAATTGAACTACACGAATCGGGTGGGAATAAGCTTAAACTTATACGAACAGCAGAAATACAGGAAATGCCCGACATACCTCCCTGGTGTTTGCCAACGTTTAAGTTGATTCCCATCCGATTATGTACCAAATCGCACAGATCAAAGCCGTTCTTCTTTGAACTAAAGAAAGAAAACAGACGAGGATGCTTCGCCGACGAGCCAAACCGGAAGAGCATACTCAAATTATACAGCGGGCTGCTCGTGTCGACACAGCCAAATCAGCACAAATTACCGTTGCCGGTCAAGACGTAGTCGCGAGAGTACAGGAACCGTTCCTAGGAGAGAGCTACCTCTCGTGTACAAGCCCGTTATCGATGTCAATAAATATCACGACCGGTTTTGTCAATAAGGCCGCGAAGTAAGTGAGTGCCCCCCCCCCCCTTTCTTCCCTGCAATTCTTTTTTTTTTTTGCATTTTACAATAATCATCATCACTGCCAGATGTTCAGCTGAATGCAATTCATTTCTTTGCAGATAAGATGCTAAACCTAGGATTGCAGGAAGAGCGTGACAGTGATGAGAGTCCTTTCGTTTTGGAAAAAAAATAAGGGTACTCGCTTGAACTTTTAGCAGCAGGCCGCTCAATATCAGGCGCACATTCGCTTATTCACGCTCCAAGGGAATATTAGTTTTTCTAACAAGTGAGGCGCGCACGTCTTCGCCAGACAAGGAGTGGGAGCCACATCGGACCACCGGATTAGGACTCCACCCAGCCCGAACCCGGCCCATGGGGTCCACAGGACATCGCCCAGGCCGTCCTCCCAATATTCTCCGATGGACGCGTGGTCCTCTCTACCAGCAACTGTTGGACTGTCTTGCCCAGTCTTGCCTGTACAGTGTTCTGTAGTGCCTGAAGCCGCCTTCATCCCGTCCTCTCTTTTCCATATTCAGTATCTCTTTCTTTATACGTATTGTCAAATTGAGCGTGTAGCTATCCATCCTTCCATTCCCTGTGGCTAAATGGCGAAATAATATTAATAAAAAAAAAACAAGAAGCGGCGTTGACGCGAGCAGCATTAGCCGCGGTTACACGGCAAAGCCGAAGCGCTCTGCCGCGTAACCGCGGCAGATATGTATACGCGAGATGCACTGGTAAGGAAGTCCCTGCGCCAGCATGCTTGACCAACCTGGGCTAGCAACGAGGTGCTTTTCCCTGAACGAAGATATAGGCAATACACTTTCCGTTACTCTAACAAAGTGGATGACTCTATGGCAAGGTATTCCTGGGTGTGGTACTAGCAGTAAACGCATCATCGGAACCGCTGATGACCGTGGCACATTACAAATGCTTGCGGCGGAATTTGAAATTATATTGCCATGGGGGTATTAAATAAATTATAAATGAAGCTTACCTTAGCTGAATCGGTCTGACTGCCGTGCAACTTCTGAGAGTACTCAGAGTCTGCAAGCCGTAATATATGGGCATTCAGTTCCACTTATCACGTACGTGGGACTCTTGCCCAATTATCACTCTGCCTATTGTCTGCTTATCAGCCTGCTTTCCCCCAGACCACGCGCCCTTGACGTGGCCGCGTGAAACGTTGAAAGCAGAGTATCGGGTGAGGTATACAGGAAAAGGGCCACTTTATTGCGTCATGGGAGACAAGAATCGTTCGAAAGAGACCTATGATGACGACACCCTCCCTTCGGCCCCACCCATCCCATTCTTTCGTGCAAGGTTCGTCGTCCTCCGCTATTCACAGTCGCTGTGAATTTGCAGCAGCGATTGCTTGCGGTGAGTGAAGGAAGAATACACGCGAGGGTCGACTGCTGTAAAGAGAAGCTTCATATTTCTAGGCGAAAGGAAGCTACGGTGGTCTTGTGCACGCACAAACCTGCCCCGCCGCAACCTCGTAAGCATTCGGGAAAGAAACGAGGTTGGAGAAGACCGAGAAGGGACGAGAGATTGAGCAAGAAATGAAGACAAAAAGAAGACTGAAAACACACTCGAACGCTGAAACCGACAGTTCATTGGAAACACACACACACACACACACACACACACACACACACACACACACACACACACACACACACACACACACACACACACACGCACACACACACACACACACACGCACACACACACACACACACACACACACACACGCGCGCGCACGCACACACACACACACACGCACACACACACACACACACACACACACACACACACACACACACACACACACACACACACACACACACACACACACACACACGTCTAGGCCCAGCTACACGTGGGGCCTCGCCGTAGTAGAGGGCTACATATTAATTGAGGCCACAGAGGGGATCTCGGACCTGCACCGACGACGAGGAGGAATAACTTTTATTGGAATGCGGTTAAATATCATTGTTTGCTTCCTGCTCACATAACACGTTACTATATTTGGTTACAACTCAAGAACGGCACCACCTCATGTAGTGTATCACTCCGCCAAAGCGCCGGACCCGTGATGTCAGTGCGCGCGCGTTTTGAAAGGGGTTTGGTATGAAGGCGTGATATCATCTGCCTTGTCTCACGCAGTTTGCTTGTCGTCACTGGAGTCGTTTATAAGCATAATAATTCCAAAAAATCACGGGAACGGCTCACGCCATGTTCAAAATATTCCCAGTAACGCCCTACTTGCGCCGCGCGGAGAAACATCCGGCTACGATGATAAGGCACAGTGGCAACTTCCGGTGCCGTTCTTAAGTTGTCACCGAGTATAGACGTAAGATAAATTAAGGTAGACGTAAACAAGACAGCTGCTGACGCACAACAAATTTACAGAAGCATTATGGTTAGCTGGGAGAATGGGTTATCAGCTAACTCTCGCGCAACTTGCCGAAATTTCGACGCATCGGCGTGTTGGTTTCTTCGCCATTATTTGAAGAAAAAAAGGGGGGGTGGGGGCGAGAGTGGCAGCAACTGGAGCAAGGACCTTTCTGCCGGTCCCTTACCGATAACACAGGCCAGACGCATCCTTTGTTTCCTTATCGCTACCCGCTTGGACATTGGACTTCGAGCGCGATGTGAAGACGATGAGCGGTGTGTTGTTTGGATATTATACACTACGGAGAGGCTGCAGCGCGCCGATTGCACAGGCGAAGAGAGGCAGGACGTAGCTCAGCACAGAGCGCATGGCGTTCGCGTATCACCGTCGTTGCCACCAGAAACAACCGTAAGAACAAAACCCTGGTATGGCGGGTCTGAGAGGAGGCGAGGAATTCGTGAAAACAAAAACGGTCCTTTTAGCAGTTGACTACGACAAATTCCTGAAACATATTCATGGACACCATCTGTAAGCAAGAGACCAATTTTACATCTCAACGGGCTTAAGGCACATTCAGGAATCCGTAAATCGCTTAAGTTATCCCAAACTCCGAATTCACTCCGTTAGGGACTGCTTAGAAAAAAACTAATTTTAGCACCTAGGAGTGCAACTTTTTTTTCCCGTCTTGCTGAGCCCTTACACTTCCTATAAAATTTACTCGCCAACTGTACAGCATCTGAGATCCACAACGTTGGCGTGGCGTCGATGAGTCATTCAGTCAGTAATCCTAACACACACACACACAGGATGTGTGTGTGCATGCGGGTGTCTGCGGGCGTGTTTGCGTACGCGCGCGTGTGCTAGAGAGATAGAGAGAGTGATAGAGCAAAGCGCTAGTTTGTGTTTTCGTCCGATTGGAGTGTGGGGCCGCGTTCTTAGGATATATGACTTTGAAGTGGCCGAGATAGCAACGAGGCGTAGGAAAGTGGTGTACCTTCTTTGTCGTGGAACGTGGAGTGAAGATGTGAGCTGTTGGAATAAACAAAAAGCGCAAGGAAAAAACACGTTTTCTGTTTTTTCAACCAAGAAACAAGCGGACTTTTCCCGCGGAAATTCGTTGTTATGCGACCAACCTGCAGCAAGGGAAACGCTTTCTGAAATCAATGATTTTACGTGAAATCGTGTGCAGATTTTGAGAGCGGAAGCTCTGCTATGGGGCTCTTGTGATGCAGCATGAAACAATTATATTCTTTTCAGTGTAAACGGAAAAATTAATCGGGCACTTATAAGTCTCCTAAGTGATTCGAAGGCGAAAGCCAGCGATGGTCGAAGACTTCTTCCCTCCTGCACCGAGTTGGCGGTGCCGACACGTTCACCTGTCATGCGGCGCGCATCCGGATAGTTCCTGTTCCACCCAGGCACAGTGCAGGGTTAGTGCTGCACTTACCACACTTGGCTGCGGCTCTTGGCGACCCGGGTTCAAATCGCATTCGAATCCAAATAAGTTTGTGTTGTAGGGACGCAGCCCCTACGTGCGCCCGCGGAGGGGGATTACACTGCAGTGAGTGCCGGACGAACACTGATAGTGGCGTCAGTGCGTCATGGTGCCCGTGCGCGCGTGTGCGATGAACAGTGAGCCGCAACGGACACGTGTAGTGCAACAGAACCCGGAGCATGCGCACAACCAACAGAGTGGCTTAAAAGCGGCGCTCACAGGAGCAGCTGGACAGTGCGAACCGAGGGACACGCGAGAGCAGCTGCGGCCACGGCTCCGTGGCTGCGGCCGCGGGCGGCGGCGAGCCACGACCATGACGCCCGGACCGCAAGGAGCAACCAGCGGCCGAGGCGGACGCTCTTCACCCGACGTCGGCACAAGTGACTGAAGACGTCGTCGTGAGTGTACAGCACCATGCTGTACCTTTCTGGACAAGCAGGGTTTCAACCACCGCAATGTTTTCTTTAAGCGCTTTCGGCGCTTGCTTGCTGTGCTCTCTTTTTGTTGCCTCCCAAACTGCCTTGTTTGTTTTTTCCTGTTTTGGTTTTCCCGGAATAAACCGGTGATTTGTTCTCATGCGGATCGGCGTTACTTCGTCGGGCAGGTTCGGGCTCGCGAACCCTTTACGCTCGAAGGGGGATCCTTCACTGGCGCCCAACGTGGTTTCTTTCTTTATTCCTTTTTTTCTTATTGTCTTCGAGCCTTGACTCGCCCCGCGAGCTACACTGCCACCCGCACGTGAGAATGCTTGCAGAACGCTTCAGAACTGTGTGTGCTTTGCTCGGGTCGCTAACCTTTTTTACGCAGAAGTCACCGGCGGATTCGGCGGCACAAAAGACGGCCGTGCCTACTTTGCTAGCATCACTCCGAGACCGGAGAATGCTTCCAACCGTCTACCACAAGTCACCGCTCAACGACGAAGCTGGCGTGGTAAGGAGCAGCCGAAAGCTGCGCAACAAATCCTGTGAGTGACTTTCCACAGAATTTGCGCTTATCGAAGTGTAACCGCTGATTTACTGTGCGCGCCCTATTAGGAGCATTTTTTTTCTTTCTGCGCCGGTCAGAACGGCTGTATTCAAGGCAGTGTTGACAGTATTCTGCAGCTACAACTATGTCGACGGACGAGCATGCTGTTCCCGCGTTAAGCGAAAATGCCTCCGTGCGTTTCTCGGATAGTATTGCGCAGACTGTTCTGCTATCGGACAACAAAAAGCCAATTCTTGACTTGATGGCCCAACTGATAGAATCGAAGGCCGAGTTTGAAAAGCAACTGTTGGCGCTTCAGACTAGCAAGCTTAACACTGAGGCATTATTGGATGATCGGCCGCCGCAGGCTCGTCAATGCAACTGTCACTGCAGCGCGTCGTTGCAGTTAAACTTGGCCGTGCCAACGTATACAGGTTCCACCGACAAGAAGTCTGTTTTCGACTTTCTTTATGAATTGGCAGACTACCAACAAGCCATGGCAATTTCAGATAGAGTGCTGATTAGCAGGATCTTGCCAGTTGCTTTGCGGGCGGAAGCTGGCGTATGGAGACGTCACCAGAAGCCATTCGAGGACATGACGGACTTCAAGGAGCGCTTCAAGCTGGAGTTTTTGCCACCTGGGTATGCGTACCGAATCAAAGACGAACTTCGCGCTCGGACACAGGGAGAAGGTGAAAGCCTTCGGGGATATGTGCGTTCTATGCAGGACTTGTACCAGCGGGCTGAACCGGCAGCACCCGGGGAGGAAAAAGTTTTCCGGGTCATCCGACAGTGCCACCCCAGGTTCCAGCCGTACTTGCGGTCCCGGCGGTTCTCAGACTTTGAAGACCTCGCCAAGGAGGCCACAGCCATACAGGCTTCGCTGATGGCCACGGAATCCTACCAACCACCGCCGCCTAAAGAGGCATGCCTAGAGGCTTCGTGTGCGTTCACCTACCGCACACCCCCAGGGATGAACCAACGGAGGCCCCGAGCGAAGCGAACAACGCAGCGAGGAAGGAAGGCGGCGCTGTTCATGGGCGCGGGGCCGGACAACCGGCAATCGCAGGAGAAAAACCACAAGCGAGCAGCGATCATTCATGGCAAAGGTGGTTGCAGCGCTTACTCACCCCAGCGGTGCAGCGCCACCGTAGGAGATGGCCGCAGCGCTGACTCACCACAGCGGTGCGGCGCCACCATGCGAGATGGCTGCAGCGCTGACTCACCCCAGCGGTGAGGCGCCACCGTGGGAGATGGTTGCAGTGCTGACTCACCCCAGCGGTGCGGCGCCACCGTGGGAGATGGTTGCAGTGCTGACTCACCCCAGCGGTGCGGCGCCCCCGTGGGAGATGGTTGCAGCGCTGGAGGTGGTTGCAGCGCTGAGGGGGCGATCGCCCCCTCCCCCCCCCAAAAAAAGGTCCTCAGCTTCTTATTTTTTGTTTTTTGTTTTCGAAGCATTCCACTTGCGCGAGGTTAAATCCCACTTGTGTGAGGTCGCAAAAGTGTTGCGACCGTCAGAAATGCGGGCTCGAGTCGGCCGTTGCACCGTCTACGGGGAGTCAAAAACCACTGTGTCGCTAAGTGATTTGTGCGCAAGCGGGTTACACGACATACGCGCACATGCCGGCATGGTTATCACCTCCTCCGCAGAACTGGCGCAAGGAGAGGAGAGGTTCTTATTCGCCCCCCCCCCAAAAAAAAAAAAAAATTCGCCCCCCCTAAAACCAATCTCTGGGACCGCTACTGCCAGTGGCGGTCCCAAGGGGGGGGGGGAAGGGGGTGGTCGCCTCCCCCCCCCCTCCCAAAGAGGTCCTCAGTTTCTTATTTTCAGTTTTTTTAAGCATTCCACTTGCGCGAAGTTAAATCCCAGAGGGTTGCACCGCATACGCGCACACGCCTCCATGGTTATCACCACTTCAGCAGAATTGGCGCAAGGAGGGGAGCAATTCTTTATTCGCCTCACCCCCCCCCCCCCCAAAAAAAAAAATCGCCCCCCCCCCACCCCCCCCAAAACCAATCTCTGGGCCCGCTACTGCCCTGAGCCCGACCCGGCCCAGACTTCGTTGTTTTATTCCTGAGAGGAAGAGAAGACGCCAGACGCAACGCGAGTGCTTACGTTCCGTTTCGTTTTCTCACATGTACTTACGTGCCTTCGCGCAGTAAGTCGCCCTACGACAGTGCACCGCGCCAGACGTTTTCTTCCGCTGTCCTGATCTATATGTAACCTGTGTTTTTCTAATCAATAAAACATTTTATTTTTTTCTATTTAGTCGCCCATTCGAGATACGACCTAGCTAAGAGTGCAGATACGTTGATTACTCGTGAGTAATACAAATTGAGTACTCATGAGTGCAGAATGAGTAGTACTCATGAGTGCAGAATGAGTAGTGCTCATGAGTGCAGAAGATTGAGTACTCATGAGTACAAATTTAGTACTCATGAGTACAGATTGAGTACGAATACTCGTGAGGACAAATGAGTTTGAGTACAAGTGAGTATGATTACAAATGAGTATTTGATGAGTGAGTACGAGTGATTTTGTGAACAGACGAGCTTTTTGAGTCTGAGTTTGATTGAGTACAACGTGAATAAAAAAAATTATGATTGAGTTTGAGTGAATTTTTTTCTGTTTTGCCGACCTATGCCCTTCAGAACCCATCTCAGGCATCAAATAAAGTCATCTCTCTCTCTCTCTCTCTCTCTCTCTCTCTCTCTCTCTCTCTCTCTCTCTCTCTCAAGAATTCGTTGAATCGAAATGCGTTTTAGGTTCAGTACAACGTCGCTTACAGGCGGATTTCAAAATGGTTTATGTTCCTGCGGATAAGTTACTGTTGAAGAAGTACGTTACGAACGATAGCAAAAAGAAATAAAAAATTGAACCCATACTGGTTTGTTAGAATGGTCGTCCGATGACACGGAAGAATGATGAAACATTCCTTTGTGTGCCGCCAGTGGGTTTGCGGAATTAAAAGATGCTATCAATCTTTCGCAAGTAGCGGTGTGCTGTAGATTAGGCTTAACCGCAGCTTCATCATCGTGTGGTGAAAGGCGAGCACTTCAATGTCTCTTCACAAAGCGGTCCCGTTTTTCCTGTTTTTTTTTTACCACACTTGCCTACAACTTTGCTTCGTACAAGTGTACGTTCACTTTGCTTGGTCGATGCGTTAAATTCGGGCTCGCTTTCATTCCAGCTCTTATCTCTGCAGCTTTTATCAAAGACGATCGAATGATATCTGTTAAGTAGTTCAAAGATGTTGATCCACACTGTGTCCTCTTGCTATCGTCATTTGTCTTGTCGTTTGCGCTGTGGTTCAACATGCTTCACCAACTCGCCCAAGTTTTCAAGTTCGAAGATAGACGACGGAAACGTACTCGTGGCTGGGTTCATCTGCAAGAGACGTCTGGAGAAACGAGGCTCCGGAGGTCGCCGACGTGATAATGTGCACGAGCGATTACAACATAACAGAACCGCTTCATACGTCCATACGTCGCCGAGAGAGAGAGAGAGAGAGAGAGAGAGAGAGAGTCACAGAGCATAAAGGCGTGTCCTGTACACAAACGAAGCGAAATGAAATGTACATTATGAAATCTACTTTCTGTTTTCTGACGAAATCGTTACTTCTGAACATCCGCAGCATCCCAAAGAAGAAGCAAAGAGCACGCTGACTGCTTTCTCCTCCGCCATGCAGTCCTCTCGCTATCAGCCCCTGACCTTTCCACGCCTGCCCGCCGTGGATATATGCCTCGTGCCCCACTCTACCTGCCTCACGGGGACGACGGAGTGACAAAAAATAGATTGGCTCAGGTCGTAATCCTCCAAGTGGCTGTGAGTACAAAGATATCCTCGTCGTCACAATACGGTGACAACATAGTACAGCTTGCCCGATAGACCACGTATCTGCCGAGCTCTTATCTTGGAAGCCCTGCACGTTCCAGGGCAGCACGTTCCCTTTTACGCAACGTACGCACGCTCCAGGACAGGAAACGCGTGTACGTTCCCTGTACGCACATTCCAGAGCAGCAAAACTCAGTACGCCAGCACAGCTGAATTTAATTTAAAAGCACACCTTATAAACGTTGGCAATATGACGTTCCAACGTAAACTCCGCCTCCGTCCTTCGCCAATGCGACCACTGAACCGGATACCGGCCTGCATGTGGTGCCTTGTATACGTCCATACGCTACGGCACGGTGCGTTAAGCGTTCAAATTATCATCGAATATTCACCATCTAATGGATATTTACACAAGCTACGCCGACTACAGCGTCGTGGAGCTCAGAAAGAAAAAGAAATCGGTGACAGACAAGGCAGTGGGCCTTTCAATTGCTTCAATAAAGAACGCGTACGTTGTAGAATGATTGCTGCATCTTCGTTACGGTATGTATCATATTCCGCAATTTCTGTGGCCTGTGATCGAATCTGGTCACTCCGAGGAACTTCACTAAAATATCACACGGAGGCGAAATCTGTTGCCTTTCGCGGGGCTTCGTGATTGAAAATTAAATCCCGAATGCAAGATGCGATCAGTTTCCTCAAGCGAAAGTTTCGCTTATAAGGTGTGCTTTTAAATTAAATTCAGCTGTGCTGGCGTACTGAGTTTTGCTGCTCTGGAACGTGCATACAGGGAACGTACACGCGTTTCCTGTCCTGGAACGTGCGTACGTCGCGTAAAAGGGAACGTGCTGCCCTGGAACGTGCAGGGCTTCCAAGATAAGAGCTCGGCAGATACGCGGTCTATCGGGGAAGCTGTACTATGTTGTCACCGTATTGTGGCGACGAGGATATCCTTGTACTCACAGCCATTGGGAGGATTACGCGCTGAGCCAATCTATTTTTTGTCACTCCGTCGTGAGGCAGGTCGATGCAGGTCGTCGTCCCTGTGAAGCAGAGTTGAAGGAAAGTGTGGTAAAAGAAAGAACAGGAAAAACGAGAACGCTTTATGGAGGGACGTAGAAGTGCTTGCCTTTCACCATCCGATAATGAAACTGCGATTAAGCCCAGTCTACAGCACACCGCCACTCCCGAAAGACAAGTACATGATACTAGTTTTTTTACTTGTTTCGCAAAGCCACTGATGACAGACAAATGAGTGTTTCATTATTCTTCCATGCAATCAGATGGCAATTCAAACTCACCACAATCGATTCAATTTTTTTTTTTCTCGCTATCGTTCCCACCTACTCCAGTATAAACTTCATCACCATGAAGGCAAACAATTTTGAAATACGCCAGTAAGCGAAGTTGCACTCAAGTCAAACACGTTTCGATTCGCAAAACCATTTTACTTCGATGAACACTTTCGGGTGAACGGACACCTTCCTTTCCCCGAACTCCTTTTTATTGCAAGCCGCGCTGCTGCAATCGGCCAAAATCGTGACCCAACTATTCATTTCTAGAGACTAACCTGATGGATGTGTTGCATAGCCATATTTTCATCCAGAGAACGCAACGTGTTGGCTGCTGTGTTCACGGCAAACAAAAACTCGTGGGCCATTTCATTCTGCGAAGGTGGATGACCAGCGAAGACCGAGTCCTGTCTGTATATGTGGAGTCGCCATTGCGGTGACAGAAGAGGCGCAAAATTCAAAATGGAGAACGGCGATTTGTCTTGACGACGTGAACTGCCACCCAGAGGAGCCGGGGGAAGTTAGACATGCAGGCGCCTGGAACGTCGAAGGAGGTAGGGCAATGCGGATGTAGACATGGCCGACGCGGGTCGCACAGCAGCAAACGTTTAAGATACATTTGTTACGTATACCTGACTCCGCTGATATTGAAAAGGGTGCCTATCGATAACTTATCCGCTCAAGAGAGAGAGAGAGAGAGAGAGAGAGAGAGAGAGAGAGAGAGAGAGAGAGCTCTTTATTAGATGAAAGCAGAGAGGTTTGCCGGCATGTTCCCGCCTGCATGCTACTCTGCGGGGATGGGGAGAAGGGAGTAAAGGCCCTAAAAGAAGTAGGGCAGAAGTAAGAGGGGAAAAGAAGATATTAAAAGAAAAAGTGCACACGAAGCTTTGCGTGGTGGCTTAAAAGTCCACACGATCTCACACGTAAAGTTCTAAATTGTCTCTGCAAAGCCGATTCCGTGTAAATAGTCAAATAAAGCAACCAACACTTTTCTCTGGGACGATGGAGAGGGCCAGGGTCCAAGGAGACCTTTCAACGATATAGATGCGTTGTTGAGGCACTCAATCTTTTCTGCGAGGTGATTTCTTTCTTGGATGTATGCCGGACACTCTAGAAGGACGTGCTCTACTGTTTCGGGCAATCCGCTCAAAGTGCATATTGAAGCGATTAGACATATGAGCTTGAGGCCTCAAGCACGCATCTTGATTCTAAAATTGGGCATATTATTAACTAATCTACTCAAAATTTACATCCAAGTGATCAGACGTACAAGCTTGAGGTCCAAATCAATGTTTTGAACGGCGCGCGACTTTGATTGTGAATGCGCGTGTGCTAATAGCACACAAACACGGGAACATTCTTTTCCGACCCTTCGCGCTTTGGAACGGCTCGCACGTCAAAGACATGTGTCCTCTTGTTCGCCCACATGGAAGCCTAGCCATATAAGCCTCCCTTTGAAAAAAAAAAGGACATGGACTGGACGCTGAGCAACGTGAAAGAGCGTTTGTCATATCACAGCTGCCACACTCATGGACAAATGAAACGCAATCCCGAAAATGTGAACCAGAAGTCCAGAACGCACAAAAGCACAATGTCTTTCCACGCAAGTCAAATCGACGCATCGCTGAGTTGCAGTAGCAAAGTTTGCAAATGTGGCTTTCCAAATACACCAATATGACAGCATTACTGGACTGCCACGAACAGTACTTTTCAATTTTGCGGGTTCAGGTTCATTATTCCGTTATCCCATTTCATTTGTCCATGACTGCACAGCTACAAAAAATGGCCGCGTGTCTGCTCCAGTGCTGCAAGTGCCGTCGAAAGACGACAGCCTTCTGTTGTCCCTTCTATAGCCTGTATTCAATAGCGAGGCACGCATGCAGGCAACCATGTGGGTGCGCCGTCACTGCAGGTTACGTAGGGCTCCGCGGGATGGCGGTACTGGTCCGTGCTAAGCGCATGATACGGGTTGGACATTCCAAGCCCTAGCCCGCAGAACGCAAAATAATGCCTCGACTCCAATGTGAGTGCGATTAACAACTCTGTTGACACTACCGTTGAGAATTGAGTTGAAACAGAGCAGACGACGCACGCCAGTGTTATTTTTTTCTTCGGCGTGCGGCCGCAGAGGCACATGCCTCGCCATGTGGCGCTTCGGTCCGTGGCCATTTCAGTGTTGCCAAGTGAAGAAATTGACAGCTAAACTTTTCAATGAATACCGCCTATACGTAACGCCCTCTTCTCTCTCCCCTCCCAGCGCTCACGCTCTTTTCCTCCCCTCTCGCTCCACCCACGATGACTGCCGTAAGTTTCTTCGTTCAATCGAAGTAATTTTTCCGCTTTATCAGCGCTCCAGCACCATCTGTTTGGATTTCACTTTTGTGTTTTCTCTCCTGTTTGGAACAACACGAGCTGAAATATTGTTCTCTTCGACAACACTTTTTAACGCGAGTTATTTTTTACTTGCTATAGTAAAACCTAATCCAAAGTAATTGTTTATTAAAAGAGCGCTTTTACTTTCAGTTACATTCTTACAGACAAGTAGACGTACGGACAGCAAAAATTTCGCGTTTATGGAGGCGAAGAAAGATTTTTGTTTTTAAAAGGGCCATGCAGACAAAATACAAGTTTGTTTTATTCGAGAGATTTGGTGTTCTATAGTGCCCTCAGCACTTGTCCGGCACCAAACGATGTTTTATTCACTGTGAAATATAATGAATTTTAAGGCAAAATTTCAATTCTCCCGCTCAATTGTGTGTTTCGTGACGTCGACAATGACGTATCCAGAGCAGGGCCTTAAATCTAAAGGTAATACGGTGACCAGGGCTGCTACCGTCTCACAGACAGCCGTTCGGTTACCTGGTTTATCGCCCACTTTCACAGATGGCGCTGCTATACTGCTGAAGTTAAGGCCCCTAAAGTAATTTTAGGGGCCTTAGCTGAAGTACTGGTGTTCGCACTTTGCTCCTGACCGGACTTCTATACCTGCAATTGTTTTAATACGGTTTATAGTAATGGCTAGCTTCCTAAAACATAAGCTATGGCGCGACGAACATTCTCATGTAAGTGGCCGTGCCGATTACGGCAGTTGGTCAGTGCCGCGACAGACAAGCCCAAAGCGTGCGACGGCTATGTTAGGCAGTGTCAGCCCGCAAAGTGCCGCACTAACTGATTCGATGCTTACGTGTTCGTTCGTAACTTTCATTGTTTACCCCACCACTCTTACTGGTGTAAAAAGAATATGCATCAAATTTAAGCATAAATAGCTTGTTCTGCAAGCTTATAAAGCCTGTCAAACTTGAGTTTGCTTATGCCGGCCTCATCAAATCGCACATCTGCCCATAGTACGTCATATGTTCTAGTGAGGAGAATCAGCTGGTGTGTCGCATGTCCATTCACTTCTTTGCTAATTATAAATCTTATTTGACTGAAGTTTGCACTAAAAATGGTGCCGGTGGTATTCTAACGAGGCAGTCTTTCGAATAAAACAAACTTGCATTTTGTCTGCATCGCCCTTTAAGTGCTGTGAAACCCGGCGAATCTCGTTGTCCGTTAATAAATGCCGTCTCTCTGAATGCACCAATATGTGCATACAAGAATTACATTATTCTTCCAGGGTACTAAAATGCGAATAATCGACGTGACAGTACAAGTGACGTCAAAGAAATTTGTACTTAGTTCTCCGGAACATGCTGCTGTGTGATCACTCGATGTGAGTGAAGTTTTGCTTCATTTAGGTTTTCCTTCAGTCACCTGAAGCTCATAGAATGACTAAGTTTTGATACGTCAGAGATGGCGCACGAAAATGCTGCAGTCAAAACACTGAACAAAGACACTGTAGACAACGCCGACGACGTACGTCACGCATCGCGTGTGAAAAAAGCTTGACAACATTTCGCGGAAATGTTCTTAACAGCAGAGCTGTTTAGGCCGACACAAATTCGTCCGTCGTAGACAGAAAACTCCGAAGCTTCAAGAAAAAATGTGGTGAAGGAGGTCCCGGGAATCGAACCCGGGACCTCACGCCGTGCAACTGGCAACCTATAACCACTGGGCCACCCCAAAGGCGGGGTTGGCAGCGGTGGGGAACAATAACATGTGCAGCGAATCGAAAAGAAAAAATGGCCGCGTATCTGCTGCTTTCGTTGCAAATGTCGGCGAAAGACGATAGTCGAGTGGCGCCCCTGCCAAGTAAAGGCCTCCGTTCTCTTTCCTGCTCACCTCTTACGCTTTTCCCCACCCGTCTCGTTCCTCCCAAGATAACACGCTAGAGGTTTGCTCAAGTCAATTTAAATTTACCGCGTTCTACTGCTCCAGGCCGGATTTCTCTATGCCAGCGCTGCCGCACGGTGGAGACGCGCGTGAATCGAGGCACTCGACTCCAAATTTTATAGAACCACGTTGCCCTACTCCACAAGCGTTTCAAGTGGAACGTGAAACATATCTAGTGGAACCTTTCGTAACTGTTGCCGTTTGATTTCTTAAAAGCCGCCAGGTAGCGCGAGAAACCGCAGGCGACGGTTTTCTGCAGTTGATGTAGTATTTCAATTGCTATCGCAAAAACCAAGCATCCATGATTTTTTTTAAATAAAGGAACACTTCAAATATCACCAATGTATTGCTGCCTTATATTTGCGATTCTGCCTTATATTTGCGTAATGAGTTGTTCTTGTTCAGCAATGTTGACAGTATGAAGATTGCCACCGGACTTGGACGCTTAGATTTGGCTGTGGGTATAAAGACTACTGCGGAGCTTGTGTTTCACTTTGGCCGGCTGGCTGAATCGAGCCACAGACAGACAGACAGACAGACAGACAGACAGACAGACAGACAGACAGACAGACAGACAGACAGACAGACAGACAGACAGACAGACAGACAGACAGACAGACAGACAGACATACATACAGGCCGTCCAAAATTTCTACATTTAAGTAGCCCAAGAAAGACTATCGTTTTTAAAAACACTTCCCGTGGACGGTCCCTCGCGTAATTAAACCGGCGTCTATACGATTGAGCTATCATCGCATTCCGGGCGCATAGAATTTCCTTTTGGTTCTAGCGCGCGCTAATGCGGTCCACTTTAGGAGAGATGTGAAAGTCTGCGGAGGAAACGACCCGGGCCTGCCAGTCATGGAGAACTTTCACCGGCAAGTGCAGAAATAAATGTGAGGTGATGCCGTAAGGAGCGAAAAATTGGCGCCTTATTAAACTACTTGATATCAAACTTAGGTCGGCTCAACGGGCCATGGAACGAATAATGACCGGAGTAACCGGAGGAAACTAGCTTCCTGGCTCAGAGAACAAACTGTAGAAGATATCCTGCTTCAAATATAGAAAAAGAAATGGACTTGGGCTGGCCACGTAATTAGGCAAAACGACAATCGGTGCACTACCGTGATAACAGAGTGCACACCGAGAGACGGGCGTAGAAAAAAAAAAAAAAAGGAAGGCCGATTACTCGATGGAGGGAAGAAATAAGGAAATTCGGAGACAAAGAATGGACTGGAGCGACGTGGGACAGGAGCGGTTGGAGGTCGATGGGAGAGGCTTTCATCCTGCTACGGTCCCTAGAATACACTCTTGCGACCGTAGTAGTCCTGCAGTGGATCTGCTGCTGCTGATGATGATGCAGCAGCCGGGTCTCCGACGCAGGAAGAGGAGCCGCCAGTTCTGCTGTTTCTCCAGCCTTTCACCACTAGCTGCGCCAATTTTCAGAGAATTGCCCATGTGTTTTAGGACCACCACGAGCACAAAAAAAAAGTTCTTAGGTGTGCCCATTTAGAGCTCAGCAAAAAAAAAAAAAAAAATGGCAGCATCTCCACTCCACGGATGATGGCGAGGGTGCGGAGTACGGGGACTCGAAATGACATCCAAGTTGCGCCCCGAGTGACATCAGATTTGCGTCCCGACCGTCATTCGATTTGAGCCGTGAGTTGCATCTTGATTATTCCCTCACGGCTTAAATCGAATTTCGCTTGATTTATTTTCGCTTGATGGTAGTGTGCGCACGGATAGACGCGGACGGACATTTTGAGGTATTAAGGTACTCCGCACCGTTACAGGCGAGGAAGTAAGCCGTTTGACTCGCGGTCGTAGCCCAGTGGCTAAGACGACTGACGCTAATTCTGTCTGGTCTACCAGACACAGGCTTGAATCCTGCCGGTGCCTGTGCGATTTTTCGCGATTGTAAATGTTATGCGCACGGACGCGGACGGACATTGTGCGGTCCTAAGGTACTCCGCACCCAAAAAAATCCCTGTGGAGGAAAGGTGAAAATACGCTTACTATACGCACATCCCTATTCGAACTTTTTTTAAATGGCGCGACCCCATTTTTTTCTAGTCGCTATTAATACAGGCTTTATCTTAAACAAATTGTGGCTACTGGTGTACCACGCAGATCCTGCTGCCCCGGTTTGCGCCAGTAAACGCTAACAGATACTGTAATATGCCTGATACGAGCAGCATTTCGCCTGCTTTTCGTCGCCTTTGCTACCACTGAAATAATTTGGTTATTTTTGCCAGTAAGATATCAATTTTGTCTCGTTTCAAAACGCAGCATATCATCCTACAACCGCCGGAAGTCTACTTCGTTTGCAAATGCGTGTACACATTTTCCTGATTTATGAGTGTACACAATGCCCTGATTTCTGCGCAAGCGTCCACTCGCGGATAGATTAGGCTGTAGCAAAAGAACAACAGGAATGTTGAGGGGCTGATAACAGCAGCCACATAGCGTGCTCGTCATGGACGCAACGCGTGCATCGCATATCAGATGAGCCTTCTGGTAACCCAAACTCCTCTTCAGCCCTTATCTATAGTCGAAAAGCGGGCTTGGCAAAGCAGTGAAGATTTTTCTGTTCCCTTGGTGTAGTTCTCTCAGTCGATTCAAGGGTTTGGACCAGAGGTCTGCAGGTGGCCAATGGTCCTCCAGGTCCTCCGCAGGCGGTTGTTGGGGAGGTGATGAGTCCGTTTTTTGATGGTTCCAAGCGGGGAGACAAAAGAGGCTTGCGAAGCGAAACGTAAGTTCGAACCTGAAGGGTTTATATGCAGAACGTGTTTGCAAGATTATAATACCAATGTACATGAAAGGGGGTAACTCGTTATAAAACTTCTCGGCATAGTCGTAGACACATAGTACCTAACCTAACGAAAATGGATGATCTTACTAACTAGCCGAAACTATTGGACAGCGTCGACGGTGCATAGCACCCGAGAGAAGACGAGAATCCGACCCCCGACATTGGGGGTTTTGTTTCAAGGGCTTGAACAGCGCCCCTTAACGACGTTAATGTTAAGGTGATGTCAGAGGGGGAGAAAGCGGAATTTTCATCTGCAAAGGAAAAGCACGGAGGGGGGACGCCGTAGATAATCAGTAATTACATTTCAGCGAGCGTTTCCGCGTCAGTCTAAAAATGGCGGTGGCCTTCCGAGTCGCAGACGTAACCGCTCTTGACACCTGCTCGCCTCCGACCAAAAAATAAAAATGAGAATCCACAACGCAACAGTGGGCTTACAAAATCCCTCACTGGTTTGCAGACAAAGGTCCATATTAGAGCCACTAGATGAAGTTATTTAGTGGCTCTAGTTCATATTTGTTAGGAGCTGGAACTGTTCATGCGGGGTTGAAGTCTGACGCGGACTCTTGCGATTAGCTCTCCCGCCCATCCGCGCACTCATGCGTGACGTTTATGCGCGCTCAGACAATCGAGTGAGAGCGCGCGGGAAAATTCAAACCCGCCGGAAGAGTTCCGGCGCCCGCGGGTACTACTGCCGCATACGGACGCAATCTTTTTAAGTGCAGAGCAGTTTGGGGGCCCGCCTTGTCGTCGTATACCTCGCTCGCTGGACCCAAGTAGAGCCACCCGGCGTTCCGTCGTAGCGGCTGTCGTCGCGGCGTAACCCAGAGGCTTCGAAAGCCAAGGGGTTTATATAGTCATAAGCATGCCTCGACAAAATTGGCGCGGCTCACTCAAACTCAAACTCAATGCTGAGCAGCACATCTGCGCTCACTCAAACTCAAAGTGAGCGCAAAACTCAGAACTCACTCGGACTCAAAACTCAAAATTTACTCAGTACTGAAAATGTGCTCAAAACTCAAAATGTACTCAAACTCAAAATGTACTCAAAACTCAGAAAATGTACTCAAAACTCAAAATGTACTCAAACACAAAATGTACTCAAACTCAAAAATAACCGTGCAAGCAGGACGCCCCACATTCATCCCCAATTGATGTTTATTTTCTTAATTTGGGGCAGGTTGCTGTCATTGCATTTCCTTGGCAATGTGCAGGAGCTGCTCGTCCGGGCGTGATTGCGCCATTGTTTGCTGCAACAACAATCATCGTTAGGGCAAAGGGCTCGTGCAGCAAACGTGTGAAGTGGACCACGACAAAAGAAGTGTCTGCCTGTGCGGAATCTATTCGCTCCACAAATTTCTTGCACCCCTTGAGTGCCGCCGCGAATTGGTCGCCGTGCTGAATCGGAAAGACTTCGAACCAAGCAAATCTGCCAGAATACGTGCGGTTGTACGCTGCTTCCGGAAGCACTGTTTATTCACCCTCATTTTCAATCCCTGTCGCACGTTTTTGTTCCCTGGAGGCATGTTCTGTTCATCTCATCGACGGGAAGCCGTCGAAAATCATTTGGACACCTATGCTCGGCTATGCGAAAACGTTGAGCCGAAAGCGAAATAAAAGCGTCGCGGTGGCGCAGAACGCCCGGTCGGGTCAGGAAATAGCTGTTCGCGGTTCCCACCCGCCGCTGAAATGCCGAAGTTCTTCTAAGCAAGCAAACGGCCATGAAATCTTGGTGTATCAAAAAAGTTGCCCCTGAGGCGGCAAATATTTTACTTTTATGAGCATGTACGTCTAGACCTGCACATTAAAGGGTATTTCATGGCCTTGCTTAACAACCAACTCAGTATGATGTATGGGAGCGCTTGTTAAATGTCAACACGTTCGCGCACCTAAAGCAGCAAGCCATGCTTGGAAATTTGCACTATCGCGCGCGCGATCGAAGACATTCGGTGATTACTCCAACCCACTTACTTCTTAGCCTATACGTAGGAGACATGTCAACCCAATAGTTCCTAAGCTGTTTCATGGGAACGCAGGCTTGTTGACGGATATTGAGTGCTGCAATGTGTCGAACCAACAATGCTTTCAAGATGGCGTGCCAACAATTAACGAGTACAAGTATATCTATCGGGCACTGAATAAGACTTTTTTACTAAACTGGTCATTGTTCAGTGCCACGATTTCCGATGGTTGCATCCGATGCACCTTCCTTCAAGGAGACAATATTTTGTTACCCTACACGCCCTACCGGCATCGCTTTGAATTCTAACTCATTTATTGACTAGCCATGACTATATCATGATGATAAGGAGGACGCATTTCCCTATTTATTCCACGCGATTCCCCTCATCGAGACCTTCAAATTGATACCCAACAAGCCCTATTGGCGTCACTTTAAATTTTCACTCAATCTATGACTCACCACGACTATCTCATAACTACAACCAGTAAGCATTTTCATATTTGTCCCACGTGATTCCCCTTAATGAGACATTTAATTTGATACCCCACACACCCTAGCAGGATCATTTGGAGTTTTAATCAAATCTGACTAACCATGACCCTCATGACTCTACGCAGGACGCATTATTTATGTGCCCCACGTGATTCCCCTAATTGAAACCTCGTATTCGATATCCCATTTTCAAGGCCTCACCTTGAATTTTAACCCAATCTGTGACTCACCATGACTATCTCATGATTAGAACCACGAAGACTTTTTTTATTTGTCCCACGTGATTCCCCTCATCAAGATCGCAAATTTGATACCCTACACGCCCGAGCGGGGTCACTTCGAATTTTAACCCAATATCAGACTCGTCATGACTATCTCATGACTATAGCGACGTCCTCCTCCTTGCGATGTCCTCCGCTAGCGACGTCCTCCTCCTTGGTGGGGCGAGGGCGATCCTCGCGCGCCTCCCTCCTCTCCCTACGAGGCAGTGTTGTACGGAACGGCGTTACAAGGAACGGCGTTCCTGGAACTAGTTCCTTTTTGGAGGAACGGAGGAACGCCACCGTTCTATTAAGGGTCGGTGGAACTGTAACGGTAACTCGTTACGTTTTTGAAGGAACGGCAGGAACGGCGTTCCTGCCGTTACATCGCTAGGATTTGGCTGTTTTTGATGCCAAGGCTCGAGTACAAAAATCCACAAAGCGCTACTGTTTTTCTCTTCCTATAAGATGGCCAGTTTGCCCGCCCTTCAGAAGTACGTGCTTCCTCGAAGGTCAAAGGCAGAAGAATAACCACGCAGCAGGCCGCAGCTTGTGCTTGCTTTCGTGCTGGTTGCTTAAGCGGCGTTCGACGGGTGAATAACGTAGCCGCGAGAATGCTTTTCATCCTTCATCATTTGTCTGGGGAGGCCAGAATGCGCGTCTGGCTGATAGAATTGTTTCCTGGCGGGGAAAAAATAGAGAGTTTTAGCAGTCCGTCCGTTCTGTCGTATGCCTTGTTACTGGGTTGACCGGGATCCGGCTGGGTGATTGGGCATTCGTCGCGGTAGGAGGATTAGTTCCGCGGGCCTGCCTTCGCCATGTCCGTGCCTCCACACCCTTCCTACTCGCCCTTCCTCGCGCTCAGGAGCAGACCGGTCTCGGTCAACCCAATAACGACGTAGCCAACGAAACGGATGGACTGCTGCTAGATCCGGACATTTCGGTGTCGGACATTTCGGTCCAGGACGTTTCGGTGTGGACATTTCTGTGCACGGACATTTAGGTGCATGACGTCTTGGCCCAGACATTTTGAGTAAGGGGATGCATCAGACATTCTTTGAACATTTTAGCTTTAATATTGTAATTTTGTGACTTGATATGATTTTACGTTCGAGACTTGTGCTTGCGCCGCCGTTCGTGGAAACGAACGCTAAACCCTGGCGGAGCACTGCCACGCGAAACCCAATTTCTGTAGCAGATGGTAAAAATTAACAGTGTTAATTTGGATCCGTTCAACCATTTTTTCTTATTTTAACATTCATTTGAACAACTCCAATACTTTAAGCGTTACCAAAGCGCTTTCCTTTCACTTCACCCAGAGGTGCAAGACGCTGCTTCTTTTAGTCTATACCTCCGCCCCCCCCCCCCCTCCCCCAAGCAGAACTTCCGCGAAAAAACAACAGAAAAACGAGGTTGATTAGGCGCGTGTACATTTCGTTTTAATTATTCTTTCAATCAATCTCGCCTTCGTTGCATTCAGTGTCAGTTCTACTTAAAACTAACAAACCAACGATCGCACTTGCGGTGGCGTTACTTAGGGGAGGAGAAAGCTGAGCCCCACCGGCAATCATCCCCCTAAGTAGAGAGAGAGGGGTGTCACTTGTGCTTCACCATTGCGTCGATTGGACTTCGAAAACGTGAAGACGACTGTTGCCGCTCTCGTCACACTAGCCTATTCATTTTTTTTTGCTCCTTATAATGGGAGGAGGCGATGTATACCTGATGTGTCCTTGATATGCGCGACTTGATGAGTTAATTCCCAAGGGGGCGACTGAAGGCGCAGAAAGAGCGATTCCTGGAGTGGGGGCGCCGTCTATATGACCGCGACGCGCGGGAGGGCGTAGCCAGCAAGCCATAATGGCCATTGTGTTCTCAGCATCTTTTTGCGTGGCTTTTTGTGTCACATTATAGAGGTTTCCTGCGCCCATGGTGAATGTAAAGCTTTTTCTCTGTTTTAAACGCGAAGAGTGCTATCTCATTGTTCTGAATGTATCACCCAATTCCTGCAAAAGCCTCCACTAAGAGGCTAGCAGTATGTTCTAAATAAAAAATAAAAAAACCACTGCGGTGACGCTTCGGAGACGGTGAACTCAACCACGCCAGTAGGATTTTCAGGAGAAACCGGAAATAATATGGCTGAAAAAAATCTGGTCGAGATTAGAGCGTACAGGCGGGAGGTGGGAGAGGGGGGGGGAGCGCTAGAACAAAGAATTAAAATGTGGTAAATATAGGCTTGTAAACATTAAACGAAGGTTGGTTGTCCCGAACACAATGGAATTTGTATGCACAACCAGTACGCGCTTAATCAGCATTTAGACATTAGAACCTGCGGCTGTTTTCCAAAAGGCCCGTTTTTCCTCCCCGGCAATATCCTGTACCAGTGTTCGCGAATTCATTTTAGCAAGGCAGCCCTGCCTACGTAATACTCTTCACATGGTTCTCTTCATTGTGGAGGGCTAGCTAATGTTTGTTACTTTTTGGATATTGAGAGTGTGCTTGTACTTTATGTAATTTCAGGGTCTGTAATTTAAAAAAAATACAAAAGAGGTGGTAGACCATCGTAAACACGAGTAATTGTCTTAGCTAAAAAAGAGCGAATATAAATTAACAACCTGTCATAAATTAAAAAAAATTCAATCGGCTGCATATAACAGGTGTCCCCAGGAAGAGGTATTAAAGAAAAATATATAAATGTAGAATTTCTAAAAATATCTGGCAAAGATGAAACACGGCATCAATCGAGAAAATAAATACACTGCTCCAGATTGTTGTCCATAACCCACGTTAGGCGGAAATAAAATATAACGGCTGTCGCAAACAGGCAAGCACCGGATAATTTGGTTGCCGAAATGTCCGTACACCGATATGTCCGTACACCGAAATTTCCTCACCGAAATATCCTGCACCGAAATGTCCTCGAGCAGTCTGGAGTTTGTTCGGTGCTCCCTGAAAAAATTCGCCTAGGAGCCTTTCTATTGATTATCTTTATCTCCAGATAATCTGCTGCCGGTGGTATTAATATTCGTATAATATACGTAGTTCGATGTGAGTTTTAAATGTCTCACTTAATTCCGACCCAGGATAATCCGACACTATATTTTAATTTAAAAACCTAATTGTAACGTTAATGTAACGACACGTTCCAATTTTCGAAGTGGAACTGGAACGCGTTCCTTTCGCAATGAAGGAACTTGTAACTGGAACTCGTTTCAAAATTGGCAAGGAACGAGGAACGAGCTTTCGTTCCTATTTTGGAGGAACGTGTACAACACTGCTACGAGGCGACGGGGGATGCGCGCAGGAGACTCCCCGGGGGAGACCGCCCTTGGGACGCGCAGCGATCGCACGGTACGTAAATGCCTTTCGGCCACTTTTGGCCGTTTCTTGCATTGACCGTTGTTTCCCACTTCCGTGGGTCACGGCACCCACCGTGTCGATTAGCGCATGCCTCGATTTGCGTCAGTGCGTTTATCTAGGATGCCCGGCGAGTCTCCGCGGGCATATTCCACTTCTTGGTGGGCTGCCCCAGCGTTCGCGATGTGACGGCTTGCGCCGTCTAAGGTCAGCGGACGAGCGCCGATGCCGTCCGGTCGAGTCCAGCGGCTTGAAATGTGTAGCGGCCACAGAGAGCCCCCTTCCCCTACGTCAGCGACCGTTGCGGCCGGCCAACGCCGGCGGACGCCCGACTACGGGCTGGGCACACGCTTGCGGGTGTATATGCCCCAGGGGCTAGGTGCGTAGTACAGTGTATTGTTTGTATCGTGGTTGTCCGCGTAATAAACCGCTGTACTATGAAATATCTCGCTTCCCGGTGAAGTGATTGACAACGTACACTCGCGGCGAGAGTCGTGGCTCGCTCTCGAACCCGTTGTGGGCAGAGTCTCTCGGCAGGGCAGTTCGGTGCTGCGCGAGAGCAGTGAGAATACGACGTTATTCTATTATGTTCTATTCTATTCCTTCATACTATTCCTTCAATACTATTCATACTATTCCTTCAATAGGATAGGAAATGCCCACAAGTGGTACGGCTTTAATTTTGTAATTTATACGTATCACTGTACGCATTGGTTTTGCTAAATATACAAATCCTCAAGCATTTCATTTTTGTCGGCCACTACAAGTAACCGATCCGCGCTCGTGGGAAATAGCGATATCACAAATTCTTGCGTTTATGACTTTCGACCTATCGAGGCGTTGTGAAGCCCAAGGGAAACATGCCAACTCTCCTTCGTATGTTATCACCTGAAGTGACTGGAGAAGCGAGCTGGCTGCGACGTGTGCACCGTGCGCCGATTTTGGGAAAAAAACAGGGCGAACATATATCTCTCGGCCCTTGAGAACAAAAGGCGCTTGAGAAAAAAAAAATAAGAAAAGGAATGGAAGATTCAGCACTTCCGGCTTCGTTGCGCGAGGTTTAAAGATATCGCACCGGATGCGACTCATTCATACATGATACATCTACACTGGATGTTTTCACGCCCTGCGGGAGTAGATAGCCGGCTAAAACAGTAGCCTCTCGTTCCACGAAAAAGAAGGCAGGCCACTTTCCTACGCCGTGTTGCTATCTCGGCCACTTCAGACATAAATCGCGACACGCGTACCCCTTGGGTAAAAACACAAACCGGCAATGGACCTTTTTTAAGTACCGGTTGTCCTAGCGGCCGCCACGGCGAACTAAAAATTGGCGTAAGGCACGCCCCGAAGAAAGTTTGGCATTCGGAGAACTCATGCACAAAATATCCTGGTCCTACAGCCCCTCCCGCAGCCACCCGTCAGCCGTACCTTTCACGTGAATGTCACGGTAGCAGGCCCATGTTCCCGTTACTAACCTTCAGTGGTCGAAGCGCCCCCCTCTCCCCCTTTTTTTTTTCATTTTCGTTCCTCCCTCACTGGCAGCCATGGGCTCGCAGTGTGGTCAGCCTTAAACTTCTTTGACCCTTTTCTCAAAAAGCCATTTTGTATGCATGTACGAACCCACCACGAGGTGTTGAAAGAGAAAAAAAATGGCACCATCTCCACTCCGTGGATGGTGGCGAGGGTGCGGAGTACGGAAACTTGAAATGACATCCAAGTTGCCCCCCGAGTGACATCCGATTTGCGCCCCGACCGTCATTCGATTGTAGCCGTGAGTTGCACCTAAATAAAACTGCAACTCACGGCTCAAATCGAATTTCGCTTGATTTTTGCTTAATGGTGGTGTGCGCACGGATGGACGCGGACGGACACTGGGAGGTCCTAAGGTACTCCGCACCGTTACAGGCGAGCTACTCGCTCGCCTTGACTCTCAGGTTTGACTCTCGGGTACTAACTCGTGGTCGTAGCCCAATGGGTAAGACGACTGACCCTAACTCTGTCTGCTCTACCAGACACAGGCTCGAATCATGCCGGTGTCTGTGCGATTTTTTGCTATTGTAAATGCTATGCGCACGGACGCGGACGGACATTGTGTGGTCCTAAGGTACAGTGCTCACGGATTGAAACGCGACACTGCGAGCGCGTGGTGATGGTGATGGTGATGATGCTTAGTGGCTTCCCCTTTGTAACGGGGTGGCGTTGCACAGCGGCCTTAGTCGCAACGCCACTGTACAATCACCTCGCAAAAAAAATACAATCAAAATAAATAAAAATAATGTCAAAATAAAAAGAAAATACTTTTACGAAATTTTTGTTCTAGTCTGACTTCTTTGTTCGCATGCCTTACCAGATTGTTCTCCGCTCTTTTCTCACCAACATTCTAACCACCTTTTACTAACCTCTACTGCTGTCCAGTTCACTTTTCCGCTAACCTTAAAGCCAAGGGCCTCCGGAAGCTGGATGGCTCCATCACGGAGGACTGGACGGATACTTTTGCACTCCGTTACAATATGTCGCATGGTTTCTGGCTCATTTCCGCAGCCTGCGCATACCTCTTCCTGTACCGGCTCGCGGATAAGCGTTTTTGTCCGCAAGCAACCCGCTCGGGCTTCAAAAAGCAATGCACTCCCTTTGGTATTATCGAACAATTTTTCCCTTGTGATATCCTGCTTCCCGATCCTGTAGATATCTAAGGACTTCTTCGCATCCATCCTCTTTTTCCAGGTCGTTGTTTCTGTTTCTTTCACTTCATTTTTTATTGCCTTGGTCGTTTCCCCTTCACTTCCAGGTTTCATATACTTTGTCCTGAGCCTTCTGGTTCTTTTCCTCCATTGCGTGTCCACGCTTTTCATGTAAAGATACCGTAACACTTTGACCGCCCATCTCTAATCATCATCCCTATTTCTAAGTCGTTCTTCAAAACATATTTTGCTCTGTGCTTCTCTAACTTCGAAGGATGTCCATCCCATGTCTCCCTGCACTGCCTCATTTGTTGTTTTACTGTGTGCCCCTAATGCCAATCGACCTACGGCCCTCTTATTTACTTCTAGCCCTAATTGAATCTCTGATTTGACACACACTACTGCGTTTGAAAAGGTGAGTGCTGGTACCATTACTCCCTTCCAGATTCCTCTCACTACTTCATATCTGTTATATCCCCACAGTGCTCTGTGCTTCATGATAGAGGCGTTTCTTCTGCCTTTCATTCTTAAATGCTCCTCATGAGTTTTTATATACTCCTGACCTTCGTTTAACCATATGCCCAGATATTTGTATTCCGTTACCCACGGTATTGCTGCTTTTTGAACGAATACCGATTCGTTACGGGCGTTGTCATTAAAACTAGAACTCCCGACTTTGCTGTGCTAAACTCTAATCCCAGTTCAGTGGCTTCTTCCCCGCAGATATCTGTGAGCTGTTGCAGACACTGTTTGCTATCTGCTAGTAGTACTATGTCATCTGCATATATCAGTCCCGGGATATGTTGTTCCACTTCCTGTCCTTTGCGGCTATAACATAGATTGAAACCTATTTTACTGCCTTCAAGCTTTCTTTCTAATCTAGCCATGTACAGCATGAACAGCAATGGCTTTAAACCTCTGTTTGTGACTACCGGTACCGTGCACTTTTGGTCCTCTCAGGTAATTTGCACCTCGCTCTCATTGTAAATTCCCTGCAACAGCTGTATAAAGTCCTGGCCTAATCCCTCCCGCTCAAGTATGCTCCATAGAAGTTCTCTATCTACGTTGTCGTAGGCTCCCTTTATATCGAGAAATGCTATCCATAGTGGTCGCTCCTGAGCCATTGACACCTCTTTGCATTGGGTTAGGACAAATAAATTGTCCTCTAAACGTCTGTCTCGTCTGAAACCATTTTGTAGTTCTTCCAGTATGCTGTTCCCCTCTATCCACGCCTGTAGTTCCGCTTTTATGGCTTGCGTTGCCAGCCTGTATGTCGCTGAGGTAACTGTAATAGGCCTGTACGAATTGGCATCAGCCCTATCTCCTTTGCCTTTATATATCATCTTCATCCTGCTCTTACGCCAATTGTCCACTACTTGCTTAGTTTTTATCACTTTTTCGATTGCTCGAATCAGTTGTGCCTTGCTTTTTGGACCCAGTAGGTTGACCAGCCGTATAGGAATTTCATCCGTCCCTGTTGCCGTATTAGCTGGAACA
The DNA here is from genome assembly GCF_048455015.1 of Haemaphysalis longicornis. Taxonomy (NCBI): domain Eukaryota; kingdom Metazoa; phylum Arthropoda; class Arachnida; order Ixodida; family Ixodidae; genus Haemaphysalis; species Haemaphysalis longicornis. The sequence continues at coordinate 140,455,601 of NW_027526204.1, forward strand.
TTTTCTTCGGCGTTTTTCCAGTTTAGATTCTCCAACTTTAGCTATCTATCTGTACGCACTTCGCTTGCCCCACTCCCTGAATATTCACCAGCTTAATCCTGTTTTCAGCGTCCTGGTACCAGGACGATATATTCCGCAATTAAACTTCTACGTCTCGAGCCGCGTTCTTTGACAGAGACGTTTTAATAGAGTCGGTGCCACCGAGTGACGCAGTGGTTGTTTCTAACTTGATAACCCCTGCAGTTAAGCCTCGGATTTTACGGTCAGCCACTTCCTATTTCTTTTACGGCTTCCAAAACGCCGGTGTGTTCGAGATTTCGGCGCACGTTTAATATCTCCAGTCGGTCAAAATTATTCCGGAGCCCCACACTACTGCGCGCCTCATCGCCTGTGTAGCGTCGGCGCGTTAAACATCACAATCGATCGAAAAACTAAAGCAGAAAAACGGCCGTCAGTGGCTTCGCAAAGCTCAACGGTCGAGCACGTGGCGCGGAAAAGCGTGTGCCTGTAAAAACGTTGCCCTTTATAACCTCGGGACAGCCGACCCTTGGCGCGTTCGGAGGGGCCAGAGGACACGAGAAGTGGCGCATCCTTCGACGGCCGGCGAAGAAATGATTCGGCAATCACACGTGGCGCGTGTTGGCGCTGCTGCTGACGAGGACGACACGTGCTACGAATTTGCCGCATAATCACCAGGAAAGATTGGCCGGGGCCGAAAAAAAAAATAGCTGTGGCTTAGCTCGGCTATACCAGGATATACGTAGCCTGAGCTAAGGTTCAGCTGGTTATTCTTAGCTTTCCTAGGATTAGCTTGATTATCATGCTTATTGCTGCTTCGATGACACAGCGTCACCAATCGCCCCAGAGCTAAGCTGGTTCCACAGGCGCACGCCGGTGTTGCTGCGACGCACGATCCATCGGTTCCCCACCCGGCCACCCCTCGTATGATCATCAAGTGGATCGGGCCGCCACGTGCGGAACGGAGGTCGGCGAAGACGCTGGGCGCGTGGGTTGTGTGTGAGGGACGCCGGGCAGCGAGTAACGTTACGTGCGCAGTGTAACGTCACTTCTCCTCACGCATGCACAGCACGGCTCTCCAGTAGTGACGCGGAACTGCTCAACCTCGGCCAGTGTAGCTCACGCTACAAAACCTGCTGCCCTGTCTGGTTCCAGAAGTGGTGAAAAGAAAGTCTGTTTCTGCTCACAATCACAACAAAAAGCGTAGCACTTGTTGACCAGTCGGCTATGGCAGATGTCACCACCCGATCGCGCTTTTTTCCAGTACAGAGAACACTTCGCCTCCCGGTGTATTGTACATAGAAAATCTCGTCGGCGAAGGACTGCACGGAAAACAGCGTCCGTCCTTCTCAAAGCTACCGCGGCTATTCCTAGATCATGAGTGTAGGCCCAGCCGCCTGGATAGGTTTTATCTCCCCTAGGATAACGCCTTAGTACGTATGCTGGCCGCCTATAAGCCTATATGAAGAAAGTGCGGGACAAGTGCGGGCGTTACCCTGGTATCGCATATTTGGCCGCGAACATTGAGTCTTCCATTGTTGTGCTCTGTGTGCTACGAGGGGTCAATGGAAAAGAGCGCGCTGCTATCAGTGACGTCCACCTTGATTTTAATGCCTAACACAATGAATACGTAACGCCTGTTGGGATAAAACGTCGTGTGTTAGACTGAACGTGTTTGGTATATTGTTGTCCGGTCGTATTATATATACATTCGTGACGCCTTCTTTTGTATAGTTAGCTATTCTTCTAGATAACGTCTGGTAATTGCCAATGCAACAGAATCGAACATCTACTCTGGGCAATCTTAAAAGCCAAATATTGTGCAGAAAATAAACTCCAGAAATATTCCGGCGAGTTTTGGCTTCCATGAACGTCCAATGCATTTGGCGGCCAGGTTCGTAATATGAGCTAGAACGCTAATGTATACCGGAGTGTGGACTTTCGGGACGCGTGTCCACGGCCACGAGCGAGACCCGACCTTTGTGTAATCTGTACTCATATCTCCGTGTATGAACTCACTTCAATTTACTTTTGTAGACATGCTCCCGAAATGGAAGTATTAAAACGGTTATTTAACAGATTTTTGCCACTTACTTCAGTAGTAGAGTGTAATCTACCAGGGTTGCCAAGACGGGAGCCCATATTAATGCTCAATATGTGACACGGGGAGAATTCTAGGCGTTTTCTGTTCCACATGACAAGCTCTGCGCTTTTGAGGCCCAAACACCCAGAAAAATCCAAACAAACAACTTTCGGCACAAATCGAGACTCGCTTTCTTGTTCGCGGACAGGTGCAGCGAAGGTTGTTATCAAAGCCAACCTCTTCCACACTAAACGGAACCGCCTCATCATTTGGAACACGCGGAATGACACACCTTTTTCTCAAAAAACATGGGAGGCAACCCTGGCCATTGATTGATTGTATGGTTTAAAGGGAAGCTGAAGCGCTTTCCAAAAAAATTGAGTTAGATTAACAGTTATATAGTTTCTTGCGCGCTGATTCCGAATATCACATTGAAATTTGTCGTACATTAGTCCAAGTGGCATTTATCTTGCAAAAAGCGCGGCCCCGTTTGAAAGACGCGCGCTTTTCGTCTTTTGGCGCCCCTGATTGGTTGCGCCCGTCATGACGTCAAAGGAGGACACCCTTCGGCCGCGCGGGTTGTCGGAAGCATTGCGAACGATCGCACGGTTGCCTTTGCGGCAATTTAGCTTGCAGTTTAATTTTCGCACATGACTGGAAGTTTGTTTTATAATTTCCCGTGCTGTTGGTTCAATTATCTTGGAGCTTAAATTTGCTTTACACGACAGAGAACCCCAAAGCAGTGACTGTGACGTCGACTAGTGGGTTTCATCAAAATATTTTTGAATTAGGCAACCAGCATAGGGGGATTTTATACCTTATGTTAATATTAGGTACTGCCTTAACTGTTTCTTATTATACACAAAACCATTTATGCCGAAGATTAATGGGCGTTTTATAAACAATCTACCAGCGAAAAGCACGTGTGTGCACTGCGCGAAAAAATAGCGTTCATGCGCTGTAAACGTATATGCGAGACACATCTTACCATCTCGTACACGCATAAACCAACAAGCAGACTCTGCTTCCGCATTTCCTTTGTTCGTTGTCGCCCACCCCAGCCCCGCTACTCATCCCCGTACACAGACCCACACGCGCGCGCGCCATTTCGGCAGCGGCACTACGGCGCCTCCGCGATTGCTGGCTGCACTTCGATGAGTGGCGTCTGACTGCTTCACATGCATTTATTCTGAAAACACTGCAGCATACTAGTGCCTGCTCAGCATTATTGGCTGTAGTAGGGCTTGATTTTCGCTTGTGCGTCGCGCATTCTGCTACAATATTACGGCCACCTCGTTATAATTAACATACCAGTCGGACAAGACAGTTACGTTGTAGTTACGTTACTTTAGTTAACAATCACCAAACGTTTGTGATAATGAATCGTTGGCCTGTTTCAGCATTTCTAGATTTAAGCATTTACCACGCTAGTCAGACAGAGGCCGTATATTTACTCTTAGCTCCTAATTTTTTTTTAGTATCATCGTTATATATATCACCGACTATCACTGGAGCACACTTGAGGTTCAGTGACAACAAGTGCTTGCCAGGTTATAATATGCAGCCACACGGAATCTTGGGCAAAAAATTAGGCCACCGCAGTCAACACAAATTATGGCACGGTGGTGGTTCGGAGTGGTGTTTTTTTTTTATTCCAGACAAACATCACCTTATCGTGACATGTATACTTGCAAAATAAGTAATCTGGTTGTCTTGGTTCTTTTACTTTGTAGGAATACTGTTTACCTCTTAGCCGGGAGAGAACTTCTATCAGGATTGGCCCCTTGTTTTAGTTTCGCCAAAAAATTGTTTTTTTGAACACTGTCCTGAGCCCATAGGGAAAGAAAACCGACGCGTTTAACGAAACAAGTATTTCGTATTTCCTGAACAAATGTGACTTGGTTTCTGGAATGGAACGAAACATCCCCGGCCAAAGTGCAGTATTCCCCATCCTTCCTAAATCTAGAATCTAATGTGAACATTCACGTCCGTCGCATCAAAAAAAAAAAAAAAACAACAAAACAACAACAACGCATTGGAGCGGTTTACAAAGTATTTAACGTAGTGTAGTATATTCTCTGTCATCAAGCACAGCCACCTCGGCTGTCGCTTCCGTATTTTTATCAAGCATCCCGGCGTGGCATTATTCTGCTTAGGAATACGGCATGATAACGTATGCCTCGTTTGACGTTCGTGCATACTTCTTGAACACGAAAATTGTTCAAATGAGTGCTATCAACCACAACAACAACAAGTATCATTCCGAGGTCGCGGGTTCGATTCCCGGCCGCGCCGGTCGCTTTTCTGATGGAGGCGAAAAGCAAAAACGCCCGTGTGTACGAGATTTCGGCGCACGATAAAGATCCCCAGGTGGTCAAAATTAATCCGGAGCCCTCCACTACGGCGCGCCTCATCGCCTGCGTTGCGTCGGCGCGTTAAACCCTACAATCCATCAATCAACAAGTATCATTCACAAGGAAACACGGCGAAAAGAGCATGGCCGAGGCGGCCGATCCTGCCGGAAGTCCAGGTATGACGTTTTTCAGCCGGTTTTCGCCCGCGCTCTTCGGTCTGCCGGCATCGCGCGGCGAGATGGGGGCGGGGCATCGGGCCACTTTTGTTTGCTCATTGCGCCGCTTCTATTGCATGTATTGCAAAACTATTTCGTACACATGAACTATTCAATGTGTACTTTCTGCTAGTCAACTTTTCTTTTAATTCTAAAACCGCTTCACCTTCCCTTTAACGCGCCGACGCAACGCAGGCGATGAGGCGCGCCGTAGTGGAGGGCTTCGAATTAATTTTGACCACCTGGGGATCTTTAACGTGCGCCGAAATCTCGTACACACGGGCGTTTTTGCTTTTCGCCTCCATCAGAAAAGCGGCCGCCGCGGCCGGGAATCGAACCTGTGACCTCGTGCTCAGCAGCGCAACGCCTAGCCACTGAGCCACCGCGGCGGGTGCAACCCTGGCCAGTGGGCGCCCGTGGGTCCAGCGAAAGCTGATCGACAGGGCCTGGACCGGGACTGCGGCGCCACAAGGGCTATGGAAAGGGTTTCTCGACACCCCGACGACTTTTTCAATAAGTTTATGATGATGATGGTAACGATGAAATTAATGTTCAGACATGCCGGGTGAGAAAGAAGAAGGAGCTCCTTCTCTCCCTCCTTCTTCTTCTTCCTCTTCTTATTTTTCTTTATTTAATTATTTATTTACTTATTTCCTTTTTTTTTTGTTTCAATATTAACCAAATTCCAAACTCAATTCCTCCAACACAAGAAAAAGAAAAGCTTCCAAGTTTTTATAATTTTCTTTGAATCATTCTAATTTTCTAATTTTCTTTGAATCTCATTCGAATTAACGACTGATGTTTGGCCGATCCCCTGATTGGGTATGCGCCAATATTCAAAGGAACAACAACAACAACAACAACAACAGCGGCCATGTCCGGTCTCGGCTTTTTCGCGTCCTGGTGTCCGGTGCTCGCTGTGGTGACGGCGCTGATGGTCGGCTGGGCAGGCGGGGTCCAGGGTTCTCGCGACCTGAACAAGGCTCAGCTTCGCCTCGTGGCCGACAGGCTGAAGCTGGACGAGTGCCGGAGCCTTGTGGAGTCGCTCCGCTCCACCGACTACGTCCTGGACCACACTCCAGACGGTAAGTAACGGCGCACGGTCTATAACGTCTGTACAAGAAGGCGAGTGGGACCATTTGGGATGCACTGGCAGCGCAAACATAAAACAACCCCCCCCCCCCCCCGCCCCCCTGCGGCTAGGTCACGTCTGGCCACGTCCGCGTACCTATTTGCGCTGTGAACCACAATGTCCGATGATGCCTTCAATCTTCGCGAAAAATGGGCATAAAGAGAAGACGACAAAAGGTAGACAACTGTTATATTCCTTACTTCTCCCTTGTATTCGTAGCGCGCGATCGACCATAAATGCAAAGCACAAATCGACTGTAAATGCAAAGTACAAAGTTCGACCATAAGTGCAAAGTACAAGTTTGGTTCGTTAAAAAGTCTGCTTTGGACCGATAACAATATACCAATTTTATCGCAAACAAATAATAGGGATATGAATAGCAGAATAAACGGCAGCGACTCACCAGCCGCCTCCGGGCGACGTTTCTATGACGTCACAGAATCTTGCTTCTACATTTCTATGACGTCACAGAATCTTCACCGCCAAGAAACATGACTGGGTGATTGTAGTGGGGCCTCTCGTTCTGTTCGATCGCATCACTTGAATGATAACACGCAGTTAACACACTGATAACTACGGTTTTAGTGCTGGCCCATACTTCTTCACTCCTGTCCATCACTGTAGCGCGAAATTTGAAAGTGTTTTTGCTCATATTTCTGCCGTTATTTGGTTACAACAAAACTTCTTTCATGTCAGTGCCCGGAATGCAGCTGAGTGAGTTACCAAATGCTAGTTTTTTTTTTTTTTTTTTCACAATACAACGTTGTATTTTGTATTCACGGTCCTCTAACAGCACGCCCCTATTCGCGTCTCGTCCACGCCCCTATTCGCGCTGTGAACCCTGACTGAAATCTCTGCAAAAGATGGGCGTTGAGAGAATATGATGAAAGGTAAACGGCTGTTGTATTTCGTACTTTGCCATTCAGATAATAGTCAAATAATTGTTTTCTGGAAAGTTTTCAGATGCGACAGTTACAATCGCTTTCTGCTGAGCATTCGCGATAAAGCTATAGCTTTGCCGCAAGGCGTTCTTGCCAGTTCCCATTCGTTGATGGACGCGAAAAATCTGCGAAACCTTAGCCATAAACAGCGTCACTATCAAAAAAATTGTCAAACCCCACGCGTAGTTGGGGATCGACGTGAAGCGAAGCGTCAATTCCACGCAGTTCCGAATTTGTCCCACACAGTGCGCTTTTCGAAGTATTTCTCGGCGCCGACAAATGTATGAATGAATGAATGAATGAATGAATGAATGAACACACGTTTATTGCACGAAACGAGGTAAGCTCTCTTCACAATGGCCCGAGTCTTCGGTCAAACGAGAAGCACTGCTCTCACAAGACCACGACTGTCGAGGCGCTTCTCGAATCGGTTCGATCTAGCGTCATTAACTAAGCTACGCCTATTTTGTGACGCTAGTTCAATATGTGGCCGCAGCGTGGGCGGTAATGCTTCCGTAGGCACCGCGAAATTTCACGTTGCACTTGCTTGCCCTTGAACGCACGAGGCGCTTGCTTGAAGTTCAGGGGCAGGGTTGCCACGTCTGGCGTTTTGTCACCACACTGGCGAATTTTCTAAGACTCGTGGCGACGAAAATTTCAGTGCAGCGACTTGGCTACTTTCTGGCCCCTTTGAGCATTGGTGATACTTTTATATTTCCGGGACCTTCCGATGACCCGCTTTCCACAAAGGGGCCTTAATTACCTTTAATTGCATTTCAGCCATTGAAACAAACTGAATAAACAGAACAGAACAAACTTTTAGGCAGAAGGCGGTTATCTGGCAAAGCCTAGAATAGGTCTCAACAATTCAGCCACTCAAGCACGCCACCGTACAGCGCTAGTTAACACAAGAAATCGAAATTTGCCTTGGTCTTTTTAATATCCTGCACCTGATGTCGTATGAACAGCGTCAAAACCTTCAAATAACGCCATCGGCTTAAAGTGCAATGCTTCAGTAGTTTACGGGAGCTTGAGATGTCTTGTAGAGTGGCGGGAAGTGTGTATGACGTTGTATAGTATGCGCGGGAATGCAAAGAGGCAGTGAAAGTGGCAAAACTCGCTGTGCAGCAAATGCCCATTCTAAGTCATTCTTTGAAGGCTTCCCCTAAGCCTGCATATTTTAACTTTTTTGTGGACAGTAGTCAACCGCTGTCGCTCTCTCGCACCACATCAAACGAATAAACATTGTAATACGGTTTTCTACTTCCAGGAATTTCTGCATTTTTCCCGCAAATGTAATCAAAAAGTACTTACTAGCATCGCCTTGCTGAAATTTCGCCTTTTCTGGCTCCTTCTCAAACACCCAGTTTAATGTGTCAACCTTTTTGGCTACTTTAGGCGATGTTTTGGCGATTTTTTCTTCTGATCTGACAACCGTGGTCAGGGGGACGCTACCAGACACTTCGTGGGCTTGTACCTGAAGCGATAAGTTCAGCTTAAACAGACGCGCCTGCGGTCCCCTTGGTTGGCCGCAGGTCACGCGGAGGCGAGCTTGCTGTCGTGCTACCGGCTCCTGGAGCTCTGGAACCGGCAGAGACCGGTTAACAGCACCTTTCACCAGCTGCTCATACGGCTACAGGAGCTGGGACACCGCGATCTGGCGGATGACCTCTCGCAGGCCGTCTACGGGGACAAGGTGCTGGCCGTCAAGAAAGACTTCCTCTCGGACCCCTTCAGGTGAGTGCAAACCATAAAGCGTCACAGGACCGGCTTTTGAACAGATTTTAGAGTAAAAAGCTCTACTACGGCGCGTTGGGGTTGGAGTAGACCGCGGCCGGTCTGGGCGCGCGTCTACACCGGCAGTGGAGTGACGAGAACGGTGACGTCACGAGCGCCGTCCTGTCATGGCGGCGGCCTCGGTGTTCGTTTAGCCGAACCCGAAACTGACACGAATAAACGAAGCTGCGAATGCAGCAATCGCTCGTTAACTCGAACTCGGGTATCTAGAAATATCGGTTCGAAACTTTTTTCGCTGCGCATTTACCTCCCATAGGCACCATGTATTTGCCCCCCCACCCCCCTTATCTCGAAACGTCACGGCACCACGGATGCCTCGAAATGTGGACAGAGAGGAAACAAGGCAAAGTCTGCTACAGACAGCTGATAAAGTCTCCATTCAAACTCTTATGTGCCGAACGCGTTCGTGAACGGCAAGTTTACGCTGTACGAGGCCGACGTTACCGTTACCGGAATTCTGCCCGACGCATACTGTTGTGCCAGAGCGCCCGGCCCTAATTCGTTGCACGGGGCGACGCGCCAACAGCGGGGCCGATTCACACCTCGTCCAAACCAGACCAAACCGCCCGCGGCCGACAGGCCCAAACTTGCACCGCCGCAGAGTCGCCTCTCCCTTTTGCGTCGAAGCGGACCGGCCGAATCATGCATCGGGTGAACGACCGGCAACCGACATGCCGCTACTTGCTTAGAGGCGGCTTCGCTGAGACGGCGACGGCGTCGCCTTCCCTTTCCCCGTCGTGGCGGCTCGGCTGACGTAACCGCTTCGCCTCCATTTGTCTGATTTCAAATTTCGTCCAGCGAGAGTCCTGATTGGAGCGATTCAAACCGCTCGCAGCTACAACGGACTCCCGGGGGTACAAAAACCCGCCCAGAGGCACAGCGAGCGCGACACTTATAGGCGGCACTTTTCGGAGGCACCGAGTGGAGAGGTGCTGACGCCTTTGTGCGAGCCATGTAACGCCTTTGTTAACCTTGCACATACTGTATATAAATGTTGCCTGAACTTTTCGTCGGCTCGAAAACTTTATCGCTCTGCTCTGCGCCGCGTCGATAGCGGACGGAGCAAGGCAACGTCGCTATCGGTGACGGCGCTCGGTTGGCCATTAGCAACAGTGGTGACAGCGTCGGGATGGCTGATTTCCAACGTCGATGACAAGCTGGGAGGCGAGTCCCAACAATACGTCGTTGAGAGAGCTGTGGACGATGCAGCTGGTCATGAGGACGAAAGGAGCCTCGAGAAGTGTCCACAATGGCAGAAACAAGGAACATGCTGCGCCTGCTTCGCAGCAAGGTAGCAATTGATACGATGCCTTGAGCAGCTCGACAACGTATTTTTTTTTTACAAGATGCGCACGTGAAGCAGGCAAGCATCACGCAGTTCCCCCTCCCGCAATAATAAAATTTCGCTTTTCCTGAGAACTCTCTTTCCTTTATTACAAGAGTCCCTGTGCAGTGGAGCTTTTGTCACCAACTCATGTCAGTGTCAAGGCCATTTTCGGAATTTCGCTTAATCCGACACTCCACTTATCTCGAAATTTTCAGCGCATTTACGACTTCGAAATAACGAGGGATTACTGAAACTATTTACCCTGCTATCGACTGTCTAAAGTGTCATTCCATGATTTGTGGGCTGGTAGGCACACTTAGCTGCGAAAAAAAAACTTAACACAAAAATTTCGTGTCAGTACCCGTGCACCGAGAATTTTTTAGAGGTCTTGTACGAAAGCCTATTGCGAGTAACGTCGTTACGTTTACTCTCTCTCTCTCTCTCTCTCTCTCTCTCTCTCTCTCTCTCTCTCTCTCTCTCTCTCTCTCTCTCTCTCTCTCGGCAGTAACTTGAGTCCACCCGCCGTCGATTTGAGGAGGAGGAGTAAGCTGGTCAAGCAGTCGTCGTCGTCGCCGGACTCAGTCGATTCTCGGGGTAGGCGACCGCGGCCCGGTGTCGCGTTGGAGACGGTGACGGTCGTGTTGGCAATATGCCTCACAGTGGTCATCGGGACGTTCATATGCCACCGGCTCACCGGTCGCTGCGCCATCACCGTACCGCCGCGGCAGCAGCGGGGCCGACGTTTTCGAACGGTCCGCGCCGAGATCTTGCAAGAATCAGCCGTGCAACTGCTGACCGAGGCTATCTGACAACATGCGGATGGTTGTGTTACATTCGTGGTTAAACATGTTGCACTTAGCGCCAGTGACGTACACGCTAGCGTTCGCGTCCTCACTGCACTCCACGTTGCCTTTTTTTAAAGTTCACGCCGAGGTGCAAATGTGTCCCCAGCCTTGAAGGCCCTGGGGCTCTGACACCAATAAAGAACATTTTTGTACGCTGAAATCATTGGGGCCTGGAGCTGAGAGAAATTCGTCTTTGCGAAGTGGTGGAAGTGAAAGTTTCAGGGTGTCTGCGAAATTTTAGTTGCCCGATTCCCTAATTTTTTGCAGGTTTTCCCTAGTGATTCCATCCGGTAATCTCCTGATTGAGCGACATCTTAAAAAAATGCAGGATGGATACAGCCGGTTCTCTATTTCGGTATCACCGCTTGGGTGTCGCCCTAGCACCGCTAAAATTTGATATACTAAAATTTAATTAACCAAAGTAAAAATGCGTGGCCTTATTCCTTGCACTGGCGCGTCGAAACTTGTACAAATTAGGGGCGAGATCTAATAAACAAGTATAATTTACGAAGGTTGAGTGCATATATTTACATGTATCACATTGCTGTCCCACAGTCTCACCTTTTTTCAAAAATAAGAGTAGGCTTTAATCTGAGCCACATACAGCTCATGATTAAATACAACCCATTTAGGCGTCGTCGTAGTCAGACAGCAATTGGCAATTTGGTCCGGCCGAAAACTGTTCCATTTGAACAGCATCCGGATGAGGTTAAGGTCGGCCACGGCCGGGCTAGAGCGGCGGCGCGCGCAGCCCGGCCGTGGGTCGGCGAATACATAATCATCATCATCATCATCACCAGCCTATCTAAGCCCACTGCAGGGCAAAGGCCTCTGCCATTATTCTCCAATTACCCAGGTCCTGTGCTAACTGCGACCAATTTATCCCCGCAAACTTCTTGATCTCATCTGCCCATCTAACTTTCTGCCGCCCCCTGAAACGCTTGCCTTCTCTAGGGATCCACTCTGTTACCCTTAATGACCAAAGGTTATCTTGCCTTCGCATTACATGCCCTGCCCCTGTCAATTTCTTCTTAATTTCTACTAACACGCGTTTGTTCCCTGACCTACTCCGCTCTCTTCTTGTCCCTTAATGTTACACCTATCATCATCTCCATTGCCCGCTGAGTCGTTCTCATTTTAAGCTGAACCCTCTTAGTGAGCCTCCAACTTTCTGCCCCTTAGGTGAGTACCGGTAAGATGCAGCTGTCATACACTTTCTTCTTCAGGGACAATGGTAGGCTGCCATTCATTATCTGATAATGTCTGCCGTATGCACTCTACCCCATTCTTATCCTTCTAATTATCTCTGCCTCATGGTTGGGATCTGGGGTCACAACTTGACCTAAATAGATATATTCGCTTAACACTTCCACTGCCTCGCCACATATCTCAAACCGCTGTGCTGTCCCGAGGTTATTGATCATTACTTTGGTTTTCTGCATATTAATTTTCAGGCCCACGGTTCTATTCTGTTTGTCCAGTGCGGAAAGCATGCTTTGCAATTCGTCCCCCGAGTTACTTAGCCAGGAAATGTCATCAGCAAATCTGAGGTTACTGAGGTATTCTCCATTAACCCTTACTCCCACCCGTTCCCAATCCCGGCGAATACATAAGAGCGAATTCGGTCGCCTACTCAAACGCAGGTGAGTTCACAACACGATGACGCGCGCCGTGCTACTGAGCACAAGGTCGCGGGTGCGATTCGCGGCCGCGGCGGCCGCTTTTCTGATGGAGGCGAACAGCAAAAACGCCCGTGCGTACGAGATTTTGGCGCACGTTAAAGATCCCCGTGTGGTCAATATTAATCCGGAGCCCTCCACTACGGCGCGCCTCATCGTCTCCGTTGCGTCGGCGCGTTAACCCCTACAATCAATCATCAGTCGCGCGCCGTTTTCAACGAATGCTTAATCGGTGTCCACGCAAGTCGCGGACATCGCAGCAGTTCGGAAGAAGTACAAAAGAACCCAAGAATAACAGTTATCTTCGTGATGTTCTTTTCCCCGGGGCTTCTCCTCCAAGCCGCAGTAGCACTGAGGATCTCACCCCGGGTATCTTCAACCGACAAACTCAGCCTCCGATACAAAACTGCACATTTATTTACAGCCCGGCGGGCGATTAAAAAACAGTACTCAGGCGGAGCTCAAAGACGACGGGCCGAGCTCTCCTGCGCTCGGACCGCGTCTCTCTGTCTTCATCTTCCCTTCCTCCTGACGCTGACGGCCGGGGAAGAAGGAAAAGCCAGTTGTCTCCGTCGGTGGCCATCGCATGTGGTGGTGGTTAAGAGATCCGGTGCGCGCAGGCGCTCGAAATGCGCGGCGTCTCAAGGCGCCGCGCGACACGTGCATTTCATTTGTGCGCTGCTCGCCCCAGGGCCCCCGCCAGTTCGTGCGTCGAAGCGCCCGACACCTCCACCACCACTGTGAAACATAACTTCAGGAATGTTTCACACACGAAACACACACCACACACACTTTTGGCACGTGCACCATCGTTCCTTCAGTTTGACGACACAACAATCAGCACGGCCAGTGCCTCATGACCCTGGCTGCAGGTCACCATGACAAAATAGCCACAATCCTCATCTAGCTCATTCAGAGCGCGCGGCCTTTAGCAGGTGGTACGCACCGGCCGTCGTCATCCGAAAACCCCCTTGCCATGCGGCTCACCCCGTCGCACAACCGTAACAGGGGCCCCTCTCCTCCCCGCTTTCTCGCTCGAGAGGAACCGCTTCTGCCTCGCCGGCCTGCGTTGCAGCCACGCTGCACTGCGGTGAAGCTGGCTGACACTTTCTCCCTTCTTTGTCCGAACATCCCAGTTCAGCCAATCCTGAGCTCGGAGCGCCGTGCTCCACTACGCACCGTTGGTTAGCGTAAGCAGCAGAGGGCTGCTTAGCGGTCACATTACCGCTGACACTGACTGTCGGTTCAGCTACGCCTGCAGTCCTACCTGCAACTGCCTGCGGCTGCATTACATGAGCAGCCGTACACTGATTTACACTTTCCTCTTTCAATTCGTTGGAGCTCCCCATGGCGATCACATTTTCGCGACATGACATTTGTGGATCTCCAGAAACAAAAGATGCAGTGTGCGCGACACCAACTGCATCGGATTCCTCGCGCGATTCCCGGGCTGCTGCATCCTGCAAAGCTCTTGGCCGCTCGGCCACGCTCCCGGAATATTCTGCGTCTCCGCACGCTGCGACAACGGGCTCACGCTCGCCTGAAGCCAGCCCCGGCCCCTTCAGAACGGCTGATTTAAGAACTTCATTGTCCTTCCGCTCCTTTCTGTGGGAACCCTCGTATTCGGCCGCTACCGAACCACTGTTCACGCACGAAGCGCCGTTGTCTACCACACACCATTGTGTGACGCAAGGAGTAGCGAGGGTCTCATCGGCCACCTGAACGCGAACATGCGACGCAGCGGATCCTGGCTCTCTTGCTATCAACTTCTTCACGGGCATGCGCACACTCTCATTCACCTCTGACTGCCTGTCATTTCCAAATGCAGCCTCGCGCGTAACAGCTTCCTTCACCTCCATCTTCATTTCGGTGAAGCTTTCTACGCGGGATGCCTCACTACCATGCTCCGCGGTTACAGGAAATCTGAGCGCCCATGAGGGAACGTGCGCCACTATCCTCTCTTCGCCTTTCCCGCGAGATTCTGATCGTGCCGAATCCCGCGAAACCGGACGCTCATTCATGCCCAGTGAATGGGTTTCACCCCGCACATCTTTCGGCGTACCGGAACACCCCGGTCCACTCTCTCCCTCAGTGCCGAACATTACTCGTTGAGCAATCGGTGAGGCAGGAACATTGTTAGCTCTCTTGAAACGTTCACTCTTCGAACGTTCCGCTGCTAACTCTGCCTCAGCGATTCTCAATTTCGCCTGCAATAGCGCCTTCTGCTCAGCGAACGACATTGCAATGCTTGCTGTCCCTGCAACGTTCATGCACGCTTCCTAATCCTCATCATTATCTCGCGGCTACACCTAGATAGCCGCCAGATGTCATGGTGAACCGCAGACCCAGCATCAAACGAGGCACTGACCTGCATAGCTCGGCGCCTGTAGAGATGCCGCACCGGTGCAGATGGGGTATCCATTTGTGCGGCGCTCCTTCCGCCGAGGTGTCCACCAAACAATGGCTCGCCGACTTCTCGCCTGCCGACAGCTCGCTGCTCCTGCCGCTCCTCGTTCAGAGGGCTGCTGATGCCTCCACTGACCGCTGGTCAAGCTGCTTCTCCGCCGCTCAGCAGGCCGCAGACATTGCCTCGGTCTCCGTTGAGAAGTTCGCTGAGCGCCGGTCGAGCCGCTTTTCCTCCTGGGTCGCGAGCTCGCTGCTCCTGCCGATCTCGTACAGCAGACCGCAATTTCTCCGCCTGCTCCGTCCGTCGAGGGGCCCGTCTCGCCCGCCGGCCGGCTGAGTCGTCGCTGTTGAAGATCGTGCCGACTGCGCCAGTTATCTTCGTGATGTTCTTTTCCCCGGGGCTTCTCCTCCAAGCCGCAGTAGCACTGAGGATCTCACCCCGGGTATCTTCAACCGACAAACTCAGCCTCCGATACAAAACTGCACATTTATTTACAGCCCGGCGGGCGATTAAAAAACAGTACTCAGGCGGAGCTCAAAGACGACGGGCCGAGCTCTCCTGCGCTCGGACCGCGTCTCTCTGTCTTCATCTTCCCTTCCTCCTGACGCTGACGGCCGGGGAAGAAGGAAAAGCCAGTTGTCTCCGTCGGTGGCCATCGCATGTGGTGGTGGTTAAGAGATCCGGTGCGCGCAGGCGCTCGAAATGCGCGGCGTCTCAAGGCGCCGCGCGACACGTGCATTTCATTTGTGCGCTGCTCGCCCCAGGGCCCCCGCCAGTTCGTGCGTCGAAGCGCCCGACAATAACCATCCGAGGTACGCCAAAATGTGCGAGGCACGCACAACAAGCATAACAAGCGAACCCAGGGTAGCTTGCTGTGTTTGTCTTCTCTGCTCCATGCGTCGGAACGGTTCTGTGAAGTTTACTGGGTGACGAGACAGGTAGTCAGAAGGGTTGCTTGGACCACTGGTGTGTTGCACCCTAAATGTGTACTGCTGTTGAATTCGAAGTGCCAAATGCTCTAGACGGGCAGAGAGCGGGGGTTGCTGCAGAATGCTGACGAATGGCTTGTGGTCTGTCAGTACGCAGAATGCTGATCCGTACAGGTAGATGTGGAAATTCTCAATTCCCCACACCACGGCTAACATTTCTCTTTCTATTTGCGAGTAACGTGCCTCAACTGGAGAGAGGGCCCGACTTCCATATGCTACTACTCTGGTTTCACCTCCGGATGTCTGCGTGAGGATGGCGCCAAGGCCATGGGGAGCAGCATCAACAATGAGCGTGATGTCTTTTCTTGGGTCAAAGTAGGCAAGCGCTGTGGCTTCAGACATCTTTCACTTCAGTTCGTCTAGGGCGTTTTGCTGTTCGTCTGTCCAACACCAGTCTTCACCTTTGGCTGTGAGTTTCCTGGGTGGTTGTGTGAGGTGGGCCATGTTCGGTATGAACCGACCGCAGTAGGTGACAAGACCAAGGAGAGACTTCACTTCGCTGACTCTGGAGGGTGGTGATGCATCCAGTATAGCAGATACCTTTGGGGTCTGGCTGTATGCCTTTGCTTGAGAACACATGCCCGAAAAAGGTAAGCTCCTGTTGGTAGAACCTGCATTTCTTGTCATTCAATGTGAGACCACTCACCAGTAAGCATTCCAGTGTAACCTTCAATGCTTCGTCATGCTCCTTCTCAGTCTTTCCATACACCAGGATGTCATCAGTCACGCTGAGCACGTTAGGGATGTTGGCTAATACCTGACGTATGGTGTCCTGGAAGACCTCGGCTGCTGCGTTGATGCCAAAGTTGAGTCGCTTGTATCGGAAGAGTCCCACATGCGTAGAGAAAGTGGTGATCACACGGGATGGTGCGTCAAGTTCTAGCTGGTGGTATCTATCCACCTTTCAGATCGAGTTCGGAGAATACAGTGGAGCCATTCAAAGCAACAAGGATGTCATCCACTGTTGGTGTGACATGTCTCTCACGCTGGATGGCCTCATTGGCACATCGCATGCCAACACACACTCGAATCTGCTGGGGGTCATGTGGCTTTGGGACTGCTATAATTGGAGATACCCAGGGGGTTGGTCCTTCAGCCCTTTCAATGATGTCGAGGGACTGCAGGCGCTCAAGTTCTTCTTCCAGAGGCTGCCGCATGGTGAAGGGGATACGTCTGTGTGGTTGTGCTGCTGGTTGAACAGAGGGGTCAACATGAAGGTGTACCTGAAAGACAGCCAACACCTTGGAAGAGCTCTGGGTATGCCACTCTTGGGTCCAGCCTGGTTGCTACCTCTTCTAAACTGTATGTGATCTGGACTAGTCCCAGACGAGATGCTGCAGAAAAGCTGAGCAGCGGTGCACAATCTCCAGACACGACGTAGAGCGCTTCGTGGTTGCTGCGCTCCCTGTATGTCATGACAACGTCCAGCTTTCCAAGTAACGGTAACGGAGAACTTGCACCATAAGCGAACACTCTCGTTGACGTTTTGGACAACGTTTCCTTGCACGGGCACGGGCAAACACGGGCAAAGACCTCGGTAGCGACCACGCTATCATCGCGATCACGGTACTTACACGTACCGAATCGCGCCAAAGAGAACTTAAATGGATAGACTGAACGCCTTCAGAGACCATCGGTTTCACAATCACTGCGAGATCAACAATTCACAAGGACTCTACCAACGACCTGAACCAGGACATCAAAGAAGCCACAGACCAACCACAGATCAAAGAAACCACAGACAAAACGATAGAGACAGACGAAGACATCGAGGTAGGTAATAGACAGCGGACAGGGGTGAAGCATAGAGTTTCGTACTATATGGGGCGAAGCATGCAGAGTATAAGTGTATTCAGCGATTGTAAGAATCCCTCTTGCCACACGGTGCACGCTGACTGGGCGCCAGAGATGCGCCGGCGGGAGGGGCAATCGCGCCCTTGCCGAGGCGGTGGCGCCCTCTCTTGCGTTGAACCGGATTTAAGCAATTAAATGAGAGACATACAGGCCGTAAGTTGCCTTCGTGTCACGCGCCGCAGCATGCTAAGAAGTATGCTTTACAGAAGAAAACCTGGCGTTTGAAACCAATTTCGAGACGGCATTCATCAAATTCCTGTTATTAACGCAATTAAATACTGAGAATATATGTATTTTAAATTGGTTTAAATTGTGTTAGTTTATTTTGAACCAATTTTATCCATTATGCACTTGTTTTTTTTTACTATAGTTTGGCAGCTTTATTTACCGTGACGACATGGTACAACCACAGGAGGCATTGACAGCCCGAGCCCCTAAGGTGCTTCGCCCCTAAAAACACTTCCCGTGGCCGGAATCGAACCTGGGTCCCTCACGTTATGAAGCCGGCGTCTATCTGATTGCTCCATTTAAACATGGTCGGAGCGGTTTGGAAAGCTCGGGCAACCAAAGAATCAGTCACGAGAAGAATGGCGTTGCTCACCGTGCCGTAAGGCTGTTAGCCACGAGCAGTTAGGCCAAACTTCCCATTTTGAGGTTTAGGACGCTAGTCCTAACGTCACATCTTAGGGATTAACCAACGTTCTCAAGTAGAACTCACGATTGATGCCACCCCTCTTCCACGTAAGGTCTGGCTGCGCGTCCTCGGCTTTGACCTGCAGGATGATGGGAAGGCCTCACAGTGGCTCAATCGATGTGAGGTTTAAATTACCCAGCTCACTCACAGTTGGCCTTCATGCCTTTTCCGATAATGCCCGTTGTGCTGGTTCGACATTTAGATGTGCAATTTTCATGGCTCAATGCGTCCTGTCTGTTGTCTTTCGTAATCGGTTTGGGTCTGGGTTGGTGTATTAGACAGTAAGATGCCTACGACGGGGGCGGGAAACCGACGGTTCCATGTTTGTCCGCTAGAATAAAGCTAGAAACCTTCCAGCTTTAACTCGCTATAGGATGGACACATTTCGTTCGCTTCGAGGAAGAGTGGGAATGGCGTCGGCCCGAACAAAATTGCGAATAGGTGAATAGGAAGCCATACCGCGAGCCGGCCTAGTTGGAGGCGATCGATGACAACGTTGCGCAAAAACAAACGAGGGCAAATACTGAGATACGAAAGGACAAGTGCACTTTCTTGTCGTTTCTTCTTTGACCTTGTTTGTTTTGCGCAACTTCGCCATGTATAGAAAGCCGCTACCGCCGCACTGTGCCCTCTAGTTCCAGCTCGTCGAGTAGCTGCGAATACCTCCCGGATAAAGGGCAACTTGCCCGCTTAAAACGCCGACGTGGGGCAGTATTACTTGTTCAGGTTCCTTTCACTTCTAAGCCCGCGCACATAACCGGTTGCCGGCGTGCACGGCTTGGGGGGAAGGGTGCGTGCACGCGTTCCTTACTGATGGCGCCTCCATTGTGCTGGCGGGAGGTTTAAACGCGGACGACAAACGGCCCAATGCGACTTGTCCGGTTTCCTCTCAGTGATCGAGCGGATTGGGTTGGTGTGTTACACGAACAGTGAGATGCTTACGAAGCGGGAGTCAGCTCCTAGCTTGTCCACGAGACTGAACCTTGGGTCCTTCCATGTTATATTCAGCTACCGTACTTACCCGATTCTAACGCGCACCCGATTTTCCTGGCAAAAAAACCAAAAAAACTTGCACCTTCGATTGTAACGCGCACGGAACTTTATAACCCAGACAAACGAATGCGGGAGAAATGGGCGATTTATTTCCCGAAGTAATCTCACTCATCTCACTCCTCGTCGCTTACCGCTGACCACAACATATCGTCCTCGGTGCCGCCAAGAGCGTTCGCGATGCCACACTTCTGAACGAACGTTCAACCATGGTCGATGGGATCATGGCCGACGTCTCGCACGCCCATCCCGCAAGCTTCTCCAGAGCCGCACGCTTCAGCCGACCGCTCGTTTTGAACGCGTGAGAGCCGCTGCTGCCATTGCTGTTATCAAGTGCGGAAGTGGAACGATTTGACGATTTGTGTGAACGCCGATAGAAAACCATAGGCGCTTATGCTTCCTCTGTTCAAAACATTGTTGCTAAACATGGAGGAAGTCTTCCTCCATGTTATAGTGCCTAGAATATACTATTCTAGGCACTATATCCATGTTGCTAAAGGCTTTGGCGCCATCTTGAGATGGCGATGGCGATGGGTGGGACGAAATTTTCGCTGTTTCGGCAGTTTCGGTTTCGTATCCGATTCTAACGCGCATGCGATTTTTCGGCCTATTTTTCCGGAAAAAAGGTGCGCGTTAGAATCGGGTAATTACGGTAATTGGCTAGGAAGTATGCTCAATCGCTATTTATGAACAAACGTGTTTCCTTTCATGCACCCCGTGGACTGCGTCCAGCTTCGCAGGTCATTTTTCTTCACAGAGTGGAAAGACCACTAATTTTCTTACAGCCACGACTCATACGCACCCGCCGCGATAGCTCAGTGGCTAAGGCGTTGTGCTGCTGAGAACGGGGACGCGGGTTCGAGTCCCGGCCGCGGCGGCCGCTTTTCTAGTAGATACGAAGAGCCAAACCGCCCGTGTATATACGAGATTTCGGCGCATGTTAAAGATCGCCAGGTGGACAAAATCAATCCGGAGCCCTCCACTATACAGCGTGCCTCATCACCTTCATTTTGTCGGCGCGTTGAACCTTGCAATCAATCAATCAATCAATCAATAAATCAATGACTCGCACGCAGTAGCATTTGTGTTCCCGCGCAATCGACTGTTTCTTCAAGACGTGGCGTTTTTTATTCGGTTTCAAAAGCCGCGGAAGACGGCCGGTAACGGCCGCATGATCGATAGTACCGTGCAATCGCGCCAGCCAAAGCCCCTAGCCAGCATGAAGAACCACCAAGCAAGAAGGTTATCTTGCTCCGTGACGCAGCATAAAATGCCTTGTCATGCATGCTCCGGTGGCCGCGCGGCTGCGACTTGATGCGATAACTTTTTCGTTTTGTTTTACAACTGGCAGAATGTTCTGGAAGACGATATCGATGTGAAAGAGTGGAAGGGTAGGCGGTAGCCGACCAATAGCAGCGCTCTGTAATGCCAGGCTAAGCGCGTTTAGAACAAGGGGTACGCCATCTTGCCTGCCTGTTGCACATCGGACGCAGAGTAGCTGGCGGCGCGGTGACGGCGGCGATGGACAGGTGAGTTTTTTTCCACCCGGTATACTGTCTATTGGGGAAGTTTGGTTCGCGCTAAGAGGTGTTTTAATGCCAAAAGTGTTGTCGTTTTTGTTTCCTTCAGTCGTTTTTCGTTGTGCCTGTGCCATCACCGCTCCCAACCGGCTCGCTCGGACAAGCGAATACCCGCGAGGGCCTCACGGACTTCCTTCACGGTATGCTGCTTCACAGTCTTCACCGACGACTCTTCCAAGTGGTGAGTTCCGTGGCTGAAGGCCCGGTGCGACGTGCGACGTGCCCACGAAACCGGCTTTCGTATCATTTTTTTCGCGACGCTGAACGTTTGCGTATTTGAATTTTCCTAACCGAGCGCACATTAGCCTCGGAGCCGGACGTTTCCTGGGCCGTCGCGACGCAGGGATTCCGACTGTCGCCAAAGCTTTGCGGTGCGCGTTAGGCTGTAGCTTTCGGGACAGCGGCGCAGTGGCGGTGTTGGAGCCCTTCGCCACTGCCTCTAGCGTCGGACTCAGCTCGGAAGCCCCGTTAGGTTGTGGTGATAGTCGGTCTTCCTTTCCGAACGTCGCGGTAGCCGAGGTATATGCACTTCGATAATGCCTTCCGCTCGCACGTCCTCGGTTCCCGCGGCGTTCGGAATAGTCGCCACCTTCAACGAGCATCACTGAAGCACGGAACGCAGCTCTGCGGTCCGCGGCTCCAAATTGGGGTCGTGGCAAAGGCGAGTGATGGAATTGGTGTCCTTGGTTCCTTTTCAGGTTCGCGTCCGGCACCGCCTCCGCCCTCCCCTTTCCCTGACCCTTGCGTCGTGTCTTATTGCACTTGCTCCTTCCCGCAAACATGCACTACTCTTCTGGCTAGGCAGGTACACGTCTCCATCTGTCCTATCTACTGAGCTCGACGACGCGTGTTTTGTACAGAGGAGTTTTCTGGTAATAAAAGTGGTTCTGTCGCTGTTCGTCTGTTACTTTGCCTTTCAGCGTCCCTTCCCGTTCCTGCCAGGCGTAATCATGGTCCCCGCATTCGGTAAGCCGTGATTACCTTCGAAATTACAACATTTCTAACGTGAATTGCCTTTGTTCTAGACCGCCTCCTGCCTATGCGCACCGGCCACCGCCGAGCAGGACGGGGCCGTCATCGAGACGTCCAGAATGCCGTTCGAGTCGAGCTGTACATGGCTGCGCCTGTCTTGAAATCATTAAACCCTGTTTGCAATCGGTAAGGAATGGTGATCTCCCTAAACGTAACATTTTTAACGTGATTTGCCTCTTGGTGCAGACCGCCTCCTATCTATGCGTCCTGGTTACCACCTTTGAGGACGGTGCCGTCATCGAGCCTTCACGGATGCCGTTCGAGTCTAGCTGTCCGTCGCTGCGCCTGTCTAGGAATTAAACCCTGTTCGAAACCGGAGTACTGCTTTTGTCGTTTGTACACAGTTGATGCGGCTCGCTGGCTCTGTCGGCTCGAGCGACATCAAGTACTGTGTCGGTCTCTTGGATCTCGTTTCGAACAGTATTTTAGCAAATCCTAGTTGTCATAATGGCGCTCGTTAAAGTTGGGAGAGAAAAAAAAAAGAGCGAACAAGTTTGTGAGCATAATTCCAAAAATGATTCGCTAGGAGTGCGGTTAGGGACAGCCCTTGACCCCAAGTGAACGTCGCACCGTTCATAAAGCGAAGTTCTTACTCGGGTACTTTGTCCTCTGGCTGGTGTGAAAGTGTTCATTCTAGGCAACGTGTCCTCCCAGGATTTGGCCCCGGACGGCGGAAAAGGTAAACGGGCTGTTGTGTGTAACTTGTACAGGGGAGTTCGGCGTAGCCGCCGGCAAAGTAGCATGCCGACAGATGTCTGACCGTTATTGTCGTCACTCGTAGAGCCGAGTGTAATACTCGGCGTACTGTTTAGTTTTCTCAGTGGCTCTAACTGCATCAATTTGTGTCCAGACAAACCATGGCGTGCCATACCAGAGTGTTATCAGATGTAGCTGCTCAAAGGTTAGCGATTCAGTATCGACAAGTGTTGTACGTAAATGTGCAGTGAAGGGCTCGATTATGCATGGTGGCAATGCGAAAAACTGTCGCAGATCGTCACAGAGGAGCCTAGAAGCCCTGCCAGAGTGGTGCATTACCTGTGCGAAGGATGTGAGCCTGTGGGGAACCCCGACTGAGTTTTCACCCCCAGAAGGACGTTTGCTTCAAACTCACCGCAAATAAACAGTGTGCGCGCGTTCAGGTGTTCGTAGTGATGGCGGCGTAAGTGTCTGTTGACGCTGCCAAGAGTCAAAAGACGTTTGGTTATGTCTCCCGCCTACTTGCTTGGCCAGCGGGCTCCTTCATCTCGAAAGCAAGTGTGCCCTGGCAGAGAATATATTTCCTTCGTGGTCAATAAAAATGCATAAAATGATTCACGATTGTTGTCCTCCCTTGCTCCACTCACCAAAGCGTTCATCACTAATTAGAGGCACCAAAAGCACAGCGGCAAACAAATGTTCACGTACGGCCATATTTTCGCTTCAAACCAGAGGAGTCCTATTCGACGATAGAAATACGTGTACTGAATTAAGTAAAGAAACAGTAATGCTATAACAGACCAAGTAAAAGAAATGAAAGAGAAAGGAACAAAAGTGAAAAAAAAAATTGCTAAAAAGGTACTGAATCAGGCTTACGGCTTATGCGCGGGGCTCAATCTCTGACAAGACGACGAAATCTGCCGGCCACTGTATACCGCCATCTAACCTCCACACGTCATTGGCGCAGAGAAACGCCCTCTCACGGACAGACTCCACCATTAAATGGCTCTAATAACGTTCCCTAATGCGTGTGGAACTAAACACATGAGTAACTTGCCTGGTCAAGCTAAGGCTGAAAGCTTCAGAACTAGGGGCGAAATACGTACGTCTCAACTCAGCCCGCATGCAGTCTTTGCCTCAACGGGCGTTTTCTAACCATTCCGACGGCGCCGAAAAGGGCAAGGAAGGCGCCAAGAGGCACGATTTGCGTCGCCGTTATCAGGAAAATCTTTTGCTGATAAGGGGGGTATTTTCAAGCATTCTTTAGCAAAACTTTTCACTCGAAGGTGTAACCATGGTGTAACATAAGGCTGCGCGAAAAGGTGTAAACTTTGACTCCCTTTAGGGTGTACGGGCTGACTCTCTTTTGCAGGGCTATACCTACACCCTTTGAGGGAAAAAAGTTTCGCTAAAGAACGCTTGAAAAGACCCCCTTATCAGCAAAAGATTTTCTTGATAACGGCGACGCAAATCGTGCCTCTTAGCGCCTTTCGTGCGCCTTTTGGTGCCTTCAGAATGGTTAGACAACGCCCGTTCAGGCCAAAGATTTTCGGGACGCTCAAAATGTACGCCCAAGCCTGCGAAGCTGTGATTAGCCACGCATTACCGAGTTTCGCGTAATTAATTAATGGAGACTAATTTAGAAATCCGTGGACCTTTCAGCAAACTTGCCGTGTTTTTGACCATAGTGCAGAATACCTCGGCTCGAAGGGTGAGAACTTTCATGTTATCGGGCAAATCTTTTGCTGATAAAGGGGGTCTTTTCAAGCGTTCTTTAGCGAAACATTTCCCTGGAACTGTGGAAGTATAAGCCTCGCAGAAGGGTGTCAGTCCTTGCACCCGAGAGAGATAGAGAGAGAGAAATGTTTATTGGAGAGGTTGGCCTAGAAAAGTCAGAATTTGCTCCTTTGCGTGCAGCGTAATGTTAGACCTTTTGAGAGAAACGTTCACATCACGTGTGTAAGTTTTCTCTTCGACGTGAGTTTTCATGTGGTCTTATTTATTCGTATTCAGAGATCTTAGTGAGTGAGGGTTTGTTCTAAAACGTAGTTTCCCATCCCAATTCCATTTTATATTTATATTTTTAATTTTTTCTTTTCAATTCTGTACATGCACGCCACTGTGCTCAAGCTGGCGTAGCCAGCGAGCTCAGGAGCCTTGATAGAGGCAGCAAACATTTAGAAAACTCTTTTATTTTCGCAATTGAAGCAAGTAAAGTCCCTCGATCGGCGTTTGACGTCATGTTTTGGCGGCGTGAAGGATTGCAAGCTTGTACAGAACACGGGCAGGCTTGGACGCGCTTCGGGTTTGGAACTTCAAAGAGGTGTCCTGACTTGTCGAACAAGGCCAGCGTGGTGAAGCTAAGTGAATGCAACATCTGAAAAACAAAAAAGAACAAGAATAAAAAGCCAAAGTTACACATATGCAGCAGTCAGGAACGGAAGCAGCTGCGGGCTGGCGACCCGGTTTATTACAGCTCCATAGTAGGGAAGGGAGCAGGCCGATAAGCATCCTTAGGCACCACAGATTACATGAAATTAGTTTTATAGACTTTCAGTCATAGACGAGGTCGCGGCTTCGATTCCGGCCGCGGCGGCCGCTTTTCTGATGGGGGCTAAAAGCAAAAACACCCGAGTGAAATCCGGTTTGCGCCCCGACCGTCATTCGATTTTAGTCACTTTGCCTCCGCTTGCCGCGGTTTCGTATTCGGGGAAGCTCGTTGTCTTCGTAGACGTTAGCAGCAGCGTGACGCGTCTTACGTCCGTTTCCGTCCATGGCGGGAAGAGGGTATGGGATTTTCAGAACCCGCTTACATACGCGGTGCACCGCGGCGCCATCTCGTGTTTCCGCGTAGCGCCATTTATAGTTCGATGCAGTCACTGTGTATAACAACTTGATCACAACCTGACTACACGGGTACTTTTGCGCGTGTTCTCGTTGCTAGATTATGTTAGTGCCTGTTTTCGAGTGTTTTGAAGTGCTCTTAAGAGCACATATTTTCGCTTAATGGTGGTGTGCGCACGGATGGACGCGGACGGACATTGGGAGGTCCTGAGGTACTCCGCACCCTTACAGGCGAGGGAGTAAGCCGTTTGGCTCTCGGGTACTAACTCACGGTCGTAGCCCAATGGGTAAGACGACTGACATTAATCCTCTGTCTGGTCTACCAAACACAGGCTCGAATCCTGCCGGTGCCTGTGTGATTTTTTGCGATTTTAAATGTTATGCGCACGGACGCGGACGGACATTGTGAGGTCCTAAGGTGCTCCGCACCTAAAAAACGCGCCTCGTCGCCTGCGTTGCGTTGGCGCAGGGTATACAGAGCAACGCTTCGCCTTCCAGCCAACCCCTCTACAATACGCTTACTCTCAAATGGCACCGTTAACACGATCCCCCAGCCCCTCGAAGACCACCGCCTCAGCCAACTTGCTTGTCTATCGACAACCCCCTATATCGTTCCTCCTGCATTAACTGAACCTCACTGCTCCACTTCGACAAGGCCACTGAATTCTCATATGGATGACTTTTGAAATGCACGCTGGCTTTCTCTCATGCTACCTTTTACGGCCCTCACGAAAGAATTTCTTATGTCATTCGGTAAGTTGGCTTTCCGAATACGGGGTTGGTGAGCTTCACTACGTTGGAACTGGAGCGCACCAAAGGAGCATCGTACCTATGCGCCTCCAGGACAACGTCGAGGAGGCAGAGAGGGGGCCAGCTGGCAGGCGCCTCTGCAGCATCCCAGGAGGCTGTTGATGCGGCGGCCAATCGCCCAGCCTCACGTGCAGGGCCTTCGCATATCGCAGTCCAAGTCTGACGCCCACGATGGAGATCCTGTGTGTGCATGGTAACCACAGAGAGGTGTTTTACGTAAGCTTTGCCATTGCCGCAACAGTGCCGCAAATAGCTTTGAACCAGCCCATCTGGTCCGCATCGCGTGCATCTCACAGGGAGTGAACCAGTTGCTGGCAAGGGGCACTCACACCAATGAGCCCTCTCCATTACCAGGCATGTACGGGCTACTAGCACTACCTTCTGGGCCGAGCAGTGAAAAGCCCTCGCCTAGCGCAAGCACCTGCGGTGCTCGCGATCCGACACGTCCGCGCCCGGGGCTCCCCAGGCGCAGAACCTTTGCCCGAAACAGGCAGCAGGCACGCCCAGCTCCAAGCTAGCCCTTCAGGCGGCCCTGCGAGATTTATATATAGAGCGACTTCAGGTGAACCACGGTGTACCCGATTGTGACCAGCCCACGTCCACGGGACCACTGCCATACCTCGACTCCGAAGGTAACCCAAGAGAAAATGTAACTGGTCCCAGGTGGTGTATGGTTAAATTCCCATCTGGGCCCAGCTGATCCTTGCTGGTCCCAACTGGTACCAGCTAGTTCCAGCTGGGAATTTAACCATAAAACAATGGTACCAACTACTATTTTCTCTTGGGAAGGTCACAGTTCTGCAACAAGAATGAGATTTTTTCATTTAGTTGTTCTTGTCCCAAATGCGAAAGAAAATTTTTGGCATATAAGCATATTCTACGCCCGTACAGCAGCTTCCAGTGCAAGGCCAATGGAGCTCATTCTGTGCAGTCTGCATCGAATTTATGCACTTACATTATAACATAATTTACGTTGCTTTAGCCTCTCGTTTTCTTTTTAAGATAAGACCTGCACTACAAATATATGTGTAGCGCAGGTGTTTTGTTAAAAAAAACGACAGGCTATGAATCATGCATAGAAGAAGCGTTATATCGCTAGCAATAATTTCAGCAAATACCAACCCTAAACACACAGATATAAGCACAAGAACAGCGCTGTTAATGGCG